>NC_092395.1:39884306-40499230 GCF_030028105.1 Mobula birostris
TACTTTCTGTTTAGTGGTGTATGATTGAAGGAAGAATGTTGATCAGAAAATACTTCACATATTGATTTAAATATAAAACTGGAATGACTTGGAGTAACGGGGGATGTGACACACTACAAGACAATAAAGTCTGGTGATTTGAAAATTTCTATTATCATATGAAATTCCCTAAAGTTAGATTAGACAGCTTCACCCTGTTATTGAAATTAAAGATGTAATGTAATACAACACATTTAATTTGGAAATCAAGTGGTCCCACTGTTTAACTCTTCCTGCAGACAATTGCCTGTACTCCACTCAACAACTGCTCAAAAACCAGCATTTGAAATTCTAGAAGCTCACTTTGCAGGGGACTCCAGACCAATAAGGCTTAACATGCTAATTCCCATTGAGGTAAGGTATTTGGAGTCAATGTGCTTCACAAAGGTTTGCAACACTTCCTCACAACAAAAACAAAAACAAATATTCTAGGATTTAAGTAGCCAGATCCTCTAATGAGAAACTAATTTACTGTTGTGGTAAGTAGGAACTTTGAGCTTGCAAACCACAAAATCCTAACATTGGCTTAATCACTACAACACTCATAACTTTCTGTGTAGATAAGGAAACATGATTCCAGGGGAATAGCATTGAGTGACCTAGATTATTGATTTGGAGAGGTGTTTAAGCCTCACCACAGTTAAATTTCAGTTAAACAAATCCAGAATGTTGCTATTATGAAGCTACTAGATGATTATAAACTTTGCAATAGCAACTCCCATTAATTTAACTCAATTATTCCTGAAATATTCAATTCAGTAGATAGAAATGGGCAATGAATTATCAGATTTGCTAGTGACATCCATGTACTATTAGTTATAGAAAAGAAATATTTATTGACAACTCAGCATCAGTCAATGAGGGCAGGGTATATGACACAGTGTATTGTAGAGGAAAAAGTCAATTTACTCAAAAACCAATAGAAGCAAGGCAATTTCTTCAGAAAAATGTAGTCAATGGAGAAAAGCTGCATTGAAGTAATATGCCTGAAATCGTCTGACAGCAATGTGCTACAGTATAGTTACCAACATTTGAAGTTCAAAAAAACATTGATGTCAAAACTCTGAAATATAAAGCAGAGAAGTCTAGGAGGATATACAAAGAGAGAAGAAAAATGTGCAAGTTAAAAATCAGTCTTCGTAACTAGAAAGGCTGGACATCTGACGAGTTTTAATTTGCAGAAAAAAAGGAGGGGTGAAGAGAACAATGGGATGCCTGTGATAGAACCAAGTTCAGGAAAGATTGAATAGTGGCTAAAGCAGCAATGAGAGAATATGAATGTTATGAATTTTAATCGAAAGGGAAATTATTCAACTATTCTCTGTTCTGACTACTGCACTGTCATATGCAACCTTCAAAATAAAACTTAAACACAACAGCTTGTCACTACCTGCTCTGAGCCTGTGCAACTGACCTTCTACTGCAAAAATAAGATACTTGGAATGTCAAAGTATGTGTCGGCCCTCTAGGTGGAACTTTTCAGAGAACCACATATGCACACCTTTTGTTTGTTATAACTCTTTGTCGTTTATAATGCACTTCAGATAAAATGCGTTGTAAGCATTGGTTGAAACATATGTGCAATGACCTCAACATTTTTTCTGAGCATCGTTATCTACATGGCCTCTCGCTTGCATCATCCTCTCACCAGATCTCATCCTAATCCTAATTCTCAGTCTGACACCAAATGCAGTTTGAACATCAAAATTAAGACAAACCAGAAAAAGGCAGAAGCACTCAGGTCAGGCCTAATCTGTGGGAAGAGAAACAGTCAAACACTCTTCACCAGAAGTGCAACACACGAGATCCTGCTGATGCTGGAAATCCAGAGCAACACACACAAAATGCTGAAGAAACTCAGCAGGTCAGGTAGCATCAATGGAACTGAATAAACAGTCGACGTTTTGGGCTGAGCCCCTTCATCAGGACTTGAAAGGAATGGGGCTGGAGGCTAGTGTGATGGAATATGAGGTGTTGCTCCTTCAGCCTAAGTGTGGCCTCATCATGGCAGAAGAGGAGGCCACGGACTGACATGTCAGAACAGGAATGGGGATGCGAATTAAAATGGTTGACCACCAGGAAACTCCACTTCTTGCAGATGGAGCTGAGATGTTTGACAAAGTGATCCACCAACCTACATTGAGTCTCACCACTATAGAGAAGGGCACATCAGGAGCACTGGATACAGCTGATGACCCCTGGATTGACAGTTTGGGACGCTGAATGGAGGTGTGGGAGAAGATGAATGGGCGGGTGCAGCACATCTACCACTCGCGGGGATACCTGCCAGGAGGGAGATTAGTAGGGAGAGATGAATGAACAAGGGAAATCACAGAGGGTGTGATCCTTGTGGAAAACAGAAAGTGGGGGTAGCTAAAGATGTGTTTGGTGGTAGGATTCCATTGAAGATGGCGGAAGTTGTAGAGAATGATGTTTCGGAAGCAGAGCCTCGTGGGGTGGTGGGTAAGGACAACTCTATCTCTGATAAGGCAGCGGGAAGATGGAGGGAACGCGAATGTCTGGAAAATGGAAAAGATCTGGTTGATGACAGCATCAGTAGTGAAGGAAAGGAAACCCCATTCTTTGAAGAAGGAGGACGTTTCTGATCTCTGCAAATAAGTTGCAGCTTTCATTCCATGCTTTGTCTAATGTTGTGCTGTTTCCCATTACGTGTCCTTGTTTTTTTTGCCTTTCCTGTGGCTTTTATTTCACTCTATTTGTTTTAGTGCATTAGTGCATTGTCACCTAGGCTGAGGGCCAGGCCAATACTTCTGCTCAGAGCTGCAGAGACATCAGTGCCTACAGTTGTCTTGGGCTGTGGAAGGAGAGGAACATACACCTCTACTATCCTCGTCTGCTGAAAGATGTCGTAACATGGTTTATGTTGCTGGTAGGCACAACAAAAGCACAGGCAAAATAAAAAGATATAAGACATTGTTGAAAATGGATACAGAGGAGCAGAGTCAGGGACTGGCTGTACAGCTGTTAAACCAAAGACCAATAAATGAGAAGGCCATACGGTTGATAATAATACTGAGTGGAGCAAAGAGATTTGAAGATGAAAGTCCTTTAAATTAATACACTGTAACAAGGATTCATGATAAGGACAGACATAAGGAGAACTCATGCCTCTGTGAAATACGCCACCGTGTTCAGCTGCAGCCTCTAATTTCGTCAGCACACAGTCAAGATGATGAATATTCAGTGCTGTTCTTTTCACACGGAGGTGATTCACATCACATCCATTGTTTCCAGTGTTTGAAACATTCTGTTCTTGTCAACAGAACTCTTAAAAATTCAATGAATTGTAAAGCACTGAACATGGTTTTGATGAAACAAAATGGGATGGAGGGCGCAGAGAGGAATACATATTCCATAGCATGACACTTAACAGGTAAATAAAGCTGATAGTCTGACAGGTCAAGGACCACCTTTGCAATTTCTGCCTTTCTAAATATCAACCCTGGAATGAGTCTGTTGTCAGAGACAGTAATAGTGAAGAGACAGATCAGAACGATTGAGAGGAGAACCAAGCCAGGTGACTGAATACAGGAGCACTCTGGGGAACACTTTACTTCTTCCATGGGTCAATAAGTTAGGATCTGATACACAGCAGGTAAAACAGGTTGTCTTGTCAATAACACATGTTCTTTGCTGTAATGAAGTAATCACTAACCTAAAATTGGTTAAATCATTCCCCTCTTCACAAGTCTTATCGGATCTGCTTTTATCTGTTTTTATTTCAGATTTTTGGCATCTTCATCATTTTTTCTTAACTTTCCATCATTGGATGATGTATGGGGAGGATGCACAAACTCTTTACAGGCAGTAGCGGGAATTGAACCGGGGTCACTGGTAGCTCTGCCAGCCACTATCTATTGTGCCATCCATCCTGTTTGCACATTAGTTGTTTTGCACATCAGTCTTTGTGTGTAGTTTTTCATTGAACCTATTGTATTTCTTTGTTCTAATGTGAATGCCTGCAAGAAAATGAATCTCAGGGTGGTATATGGCAATATATGCATGCTTCATTAATACGCTTACTTTGAACTTTGAGTGCTATGTTCACTTATATTTATTCCCTCTCTAAGGTTTACATCACATAATGTACTGACCTAGAATATAAATGTTTTTGCACTTTCTTCTTTTTGTATATATATTTTTTATTGTGAATAAAGACTATTTTTGAAAAGAAAATTACAATTCAGTCAGCACCATCATTCCTTCAGCACCAATAACCAAACTTCAAAACCTAGGATTCTGTACCTCACACTGCAACTGGATCCTCCAATACCTGGTTGTGAGACCATAGTCAGTAATAATGTCATCTGTCAATACAGGCACTCCTCGAGGATGCATGCTTAGCTAGCTTACTTCTCTGCTCTCCCTTCACTCATGTCTGTGTGCTTTAGTATGATCAAATATCATCTATAAGTTTGCTGATGATATCAGGGGTGTGTTCTTAGCCCACTACTCTACTCTATACCCATGACTGCGTGGCTAGGCATAGCTCAAATGCCATCTGTAAATTTACTGATGATACAACTATTGTTGGCAGAACGGATAGAGACGAGAGAGCGCACAGGTGTGAGATACGCCAACTAGTGGAGTGGTGCTGCAGCAACAACTTTGCACGCAACATCAGTAAGACGAAAGAGCTGATTGTGGACTTCAGGACGGGTAAGATGAAGGAACAATCCTTATAGAGGGATCAAAAGTGGAGAGGGTGAGCAGCTTCAAGTTCCTGGGTGTCAAGATCACTAAGGAAATAATTTAAAAAATTAGGAGTTTGAAGAGATTTGTTTTGTCATCAAAAATACTCAAAAAATTCTATAGATGTACCGTGGAGAGCATTCTGACAGGCTGCATCACTGTGCATCACTGTCTGGAATTGGAGGGGGGTGGTGCTACAGCACAGGACCAAAAGAAGCCACAGAGGGTTGTAAATTTAGTCTGCTCTATCTTGGGTACTAACCTACAAAGCACCCAGGATATCTTCAGGGAGCGGTGTATCAGAAAGTGAGCATCTATTATTAAGGACCTCTAGCACCCTGGACATGCTTTTTTCTCACTCTTACCATCAGGTAGGAGGTACAGAAGCCTGAAAGCACACACTCAGCGATTCAGGGACAGCTTCATCCCCTCTGCCATCCGATTCCTAAATGGACAGTGAACACTACCTCACTTTATTAATATATATTATTTCTGTTTTTGCACGATTTAAAATCTATTCAATATACGTGTACTGTAATTGATTTACTTATTTATTTATTATTATTTTTATTTTTTATGTTTCTTCTTCTATGTTATGTATTGCATTGAACTGCTGCTGCTAAGCTAACAAATTTCACGACACATGCCGGTGATAATAAACCTGATTCTGATTCTGTTGTTGGTGGAACCTCAGATGGTGACGAAGGGGGTCACAGGAGTGGGATATATCAGCTGGTTGAACGATGTTGCAACAACAACTTGCACTCAACGTCAGTAAGAGCAATAACTGATTGTGGGCAGCAGGAAGGGAAAGTTAGAGAGAACACACGCCAGTCCTCATCGAGGTGCCAGCCATGGAAAGGGTGAGCAGCTTCAAGTTACTAGGTGTCAAAACCTCTCAGGATCTATCCTAGACCCAATGTATTCGTACAATCGCAAAGGATACACACCAACAGCTCTACTTCCTTAGGAGTTTGAGGAGATTTCATATGTTACCAAAGACTTCAGCAAATTTCCACGGACTAGTTATGAGTTCAATTAGTTCAGCACAGCATTGTGAGCTCAAAGTCCTGTTATATGTTCCATGTTCTATGTTTTATGTTCAATATAATTTTTAAAAATAAAAGCATATTTATCGCAAGGCAGAAATTACTCTCTGAACATTTAAACAATTTAAAAACCAATATTTCTGTTCAGGTAGCTGATGTTTATCATTAGTTGATAATTTGAAATAGTAGAAAATATTGGCAACTCAAATGACAGCTGTCAGTTACTGCTATGCTTCTTCAACAGCTCATTATTGTTCAGAAATATATTTGGTTGTAGTCAATCATTATTAATTACACATTGCAATGAACTAAACCAAAGGCTTTGTGTGCTAAGGGGAATAACTTGCTCCTTTGTGATGTGTAATGTTGCATCATTCTGCAATGAACAAACTTCTCTATTAATTTCAACATAGGGGAAGCTATGCTGCATGATATTGTATGTGAGATGGTTGCTAGTAAATACCCTGGAAGAGAATTTCTTGTCTAATAGCTTGTGCCAAATAAGTGCAAGTGTATTGGCCACCCGTTGTATTCATCTCCAAATTTCAGGCTCCATTACTGTAACTGAAGTCTATATCTGCTGTACAGTAATGCTGGAGTCATTAAAACAATTGCATGCTCATTGGTATAGCAGCGATCTTTATGTAAGCGCACTTTTCTGCATCAGTGTAGTTGAGTGAAGGCATGGAAACTTGATTGCAGAGTATTTTGTTTTTGTGTGCCATGTAATCCCACTTCCATGAAATATTCCATCCCATTGAAAGTGACACACGTCAAAGTTGCCGGTGAACGCAGCAGGCCAGGCAGCATCTCTAGGTAGCAGTACAGTCGACGTTTCAGGCCGAGACCCTTCGTCAGGACCCATTGAAAGTGCATCATTTTAAATAATGGCAATCAAAATAAAATCAGAATCAAAAAAATATTGCTCTGAAAATCACAGGAATTCAGGCAGCACCTATGGAAAGATAAACAGTCAAGGTTTCAGGTGTATGACATTTCATCCGGGCCTTTCATCTCTGCTTCTTTTATCTCAAAGGGTTCTGTTGGAGCAAGTGTCAACTGCTGCTGGGACTCTGGAAGGGCCCCTTTAAAATACAGTACCTATAAAAAGTATTCACATCCTCCCCCCCCCCCCGTAGGTTTTCATATTTTATTGTTTTACAACATTGAGTAACAGTGGATTTAATTTGGCTCTTTTGATGCTGATCAACAGAACCTGTTCCCAACATATTGATGCAGTTATAAAGAAGGCAAGACAGCGACTAGACTTCATTACAGATTTGGTATGTCAACTATAACACTCTAAGATGTACCGTGGAGAACATTCTAACAGGCTGCATCACTGTCTGGTATGGTGGGGGTCGGGGTAACGACTGCACAGGACTGAAAGAAGCTGTAGAGGGTTGTAAATTTAGTCGACTCCATCTTGGGTACTAGCCTACAGTACCTAGGACATCTTCAAGGAGTGGTGTCTCACAAAGACAGCATCCATTATTAAGGACCCCCAGCACCCAGGGCATGCCCTTTTCTCACTGTTACCATTGGGTAGGAGGCACAGAAGCCTAAAGGCACACACTCAGCGATTCAGGAACAGCTTCTTCCCCTCTGCTGTCTGATTCCTAAATGGACATTGAAGCTTTGGACACTACCTCACTTTTTTTTAATATATGTACAGTATTTCTGTTTTTGCAAGTTTTTTAATCTATTCAATATACGTAATTGATTTACTTGTTAATTTATTATTATTATATTTTATTTTATTTACCTATGCATCTCTCCAGAATATCCACCACACATATTCAGGACTTCCACACACCCCTAGTTGGCAAGACTCTGATAACTATGCTGTCACATCTCCATCTCCTCCCACCCCACCAGCTGCAGACCTAACCATTGAATGCCCATTCCAATACCTGTTTGTTAGTGTTAGTCATACATTATTGATCCCGGGGGAAATTGGTTTTCGTTACAGTTGCACCATAAATAATAAATAGTAATAGAACCATATATAGTTAAATAGTAAAATGTAAATTATGTCAGTAAATTATGAAATAAGTCCAGGACCAGCCTATCAGCTCAGGGTGTCTGACCCTCCAAGGGAAGAGTTGTAAAGTTTGATGGCCACAGGCAGGAATGACTTCCTATGACGCTCTGTGCTGCATCTCGGAGGAATGAGTCTCTGGCTGAATGTACTCCTGTGCCCACCCCGTACATTATGTAGTGGATGGGAGACATTGACCAAGATGGCATGCAACTTAGACAACATCCTCTTTTCAGACATCACCTGATTAATATCCTGACTCAATCAACTGCAGCACCCACTTCCTGAACCCAAATGACTGCTTCTCTTTTCCCACAATCCCAACAGAGTATCTTCCTGAGAATCCCCAGCCTGAACTGCAATGAAAGGAATATTTTGTATTCCATGCTTTCTTTCCAAAAATATATATTGGGACATGCGAACAGGATGAGTTTTCATAATATGCTTCACATGCAGAACAATCCCTAAGTGACATTTCAATAACCCTTGCTGGATATTAATCATCGCCTTCCTCATCTCTAAAGCATAAGCTAATAATGTAAGATGGTGTTATCCTCTTCCTATTTATTTAATAGAGTTGTGGTCACTAGTTAAGGAACATGATCACCACTACTGTTGAATAACAGAAGTCACTGCAACTGATTCTAATCGTCCAATTAGCTTTACTTTTGATGAAAGTTCCCACTGGTGATCCCCCACTGCTGCCTAATGGAAACAGCCATTTTATTATTGATTTATGTATAGTTCATTCACAGTGACTTCCATCTCTCTCTGTTCTCTCAAGGAAGGACACTAAAAACAGATCTAACATTTCAAATTTGTTTAAGCATTTGGGGAACATAAGATGAATTATTACGTGCAGCACAGACCATGACTGAATAGGCTCTTCTGCTCATGCACAATTAGCTGCAATTCATGCTAAATTGCATTCTTTTATTCTAAAAATTTTGCTTCAAAAGAATTGCTTTTCCTGTTCAGTTTTCAAAATTCTGTAGCAATGCTCTTACACTTTTTACTCTTCTCAGATTTTTATAATGAATTCCTGTGGGTTTTTAGAAGCAAACATTATTGATGTATGGTGATTTGTTAAAATGTCTGATTTGCTCCTGTTGAATAAACACATACAGCAGCGAAGACAGAGCAAAGTAACTTGCATTTCATAACACCTGATCACATTCCTCGGAATTATCCCAAAGCACTTCACACAAAATGAAGTATTTTGAGGTACTGCGGCAGGCACGTAGATAACACAGCTTCCATTCTGCATACAATATCCACGTAAACAACAACGAGAGGAATGAATTCTGTACTTGGAGGTAAAAGATCAACATGAGAGCTGTTACTTTGCTTTACTTTAGGATGTGGTCCTTGGTTTTCATTTCTAGCAAGACATTGGTTTCAGATCTAGTTATTTGATGCCTTAGTGTGTGGGGTGACACAGCCAGTAGGGTTGCTGCTTCACTGTGCCAGAGAGCTGAGTTCAGTCCTGACTTTGGGTGCTGTCTCTGTGGAGTCTGCACGTTTGTCCTGTCACTGCAGGGGTTTCTTCCAAGGGCTCCAGTTTCCTTCCCCAAGGTGAGCAATTTGGTAGGTTAATTGATCACTGTAAATTACCCCTATGTAGGCAGCTCATAGATTACAAGGAATTTGAGAATATGAAGAGAATAAAAAAAACAAGACTAATATAAGTTTAATGTAGAATGGGTCATCATGAATTTGATGAGCCCAAGGGCCTAGTTTGATACCATATGGTTCCATTAGTTTACAAAACCATGCATTTAAAGGTAAGAATTTGCCACTAGTGCATGATTAGTCAAAAAGAGAGTTGAGGACAATAGGACCTTTTAAAAGAAGCCTTGACCTAGTCTAAGGGCCTGTGCCTGTCGCTGTCAGGGCTGGTGTAGGTTCTCCAGGTACATTAAGTAGAATACATTAAAGGACGTTCTAAGTTAAGAGTCACCCCTATAAAAAGAATGTTTCTCGTAATAACATATGACATCATCTTTAGTGGAAATTTAATATTTTTTAAGCAATCACATTATTAATATTGAGTGTGTCAGTGCCAAGCTACAGGCTCTTGCAATTTGACCAAGGATAAAGTAATATTGTTTTCCCAAACCTCAGGACATGATTCAAGAACATCAACTTAATCAGTTAAAAGGCTTTTATATTTATTGCTTCACATTACTAAACGGTCAGGCTATGCATGCTTACTTCATTTAACCAGAATTTTAATACGGCTAGACACTGTCCATTTTATGAATGAAAATGGTGCCAAAAATTCCTAGTATGCCATTATTGACTAAGTAATGCAGTTGCTGCTGATATCTGCTGTGTCATTCATTTTTGGATGTGGCTTTTTGACTCTACCGTCTGATTTAATTAGCAATAATTTCCTTACTGTATTACTCATCCATCTGCCCCTAGCAGTGTGCTGCAATGCGTTAAGTCCTAGATGCAGATTAATGTCTCTCTCTGTACAGAATGTACAATGTGCTCTTGGTAAAGGTGATAGCAAGACTGGCTTTGTCATAACTCTTCCTTGGGCTACAGAGGCTGCTTTGTAGCACATGTTTTGTACTCAAAAGGAATTCTTCACTTTTAATCAGTCAGATGTTCCAGAGCACAAACAATTTTTATAACCTACGGTAGCAAATCCAAATAGAAGCTTAATTCAGTTAATCCCATTTGAAGGAGCCGCCACATCTCTTTTCTTCAATTACCTACCCAATTCCTTTTTCAAAGCTATCATCAAATCAGCTTCCACTTCCTCTTCTTTGGGAGCCCCTTGGGTTTGTGATATCCTGTTTCCACTCCACTTCTCTGGGTGGCTAAAAAATGTACATTAGCTCTCTAAGATCCTCAACAGAAGCAGATTTTGTTTGGGCAAATTTTCGGGTAATTCTCTCTTTTCTCTCCTCGCCTTTCATCAGGCAGGAGCTTAATAATGTCCGCCACTTGAGAACGTGTACCACTAGGCTCAGTTTCTATTCCACAACTGTACGACCCTTGACAGACCTTCAATACAATAAAGCTTAACTCTACCTCATCATGACTCCTTACAAACTGGTGCTGACAGATCATAAGAAATGCAATGTATGATGAGTTTCTCCTCATCATCTTCTGCCCCATAACAAACGTCTAATCTTTAAATATAGACCCTTCCATCAATGGGAAATGTTTCACTCTACTTATTTCACTAGATTTTAAACATCTCCCATCAAATGCCTTTCAAATGTTTGAAAGGTGGAAAAGGAATATTACTTCTACTCGGGTAAATGAGTTATCTGGCATTTCCACACAACCAAGTTCCTTCTTCAGTGGGATTAAAATTGGCATGAAAATAGATTTCAATATCAAAGCTCAAGTAAAAGTTGAAAAAACGGTGTTTAATGTTCCAGCTGATGAAGTATGTTACCGATTATATATCAGAGCCATAGGTATCAGGAAAAGTTCAACGTCAGTGCGAGTTCTGTCCTTAACTCAGTTGTGGTTAGGGCAGTGTTAAAGGTACTGCAGTGCACTTGAATACTCCTGGGCTAGCGATAGTGGGGAAAAAAACAACACAAATTCTCTTTCATTGAAAAGCTGTCAAGTCCAGCAGATAGCACACAATAACATGATTATAATTGAATGTTTTATAATGTGCATTACATCTCTTTCACGTATTTTTAGCTCTCTCCCCAGAACTAGGGAGAGCCATTAAATATCCTGCTTGGAATCAGCTCTGTCTACTCCCATAAGCCACATGTTAGTCAAAGCAGACATCTTCCATTACACAGGAATTGCTTTTTACTGATGAGTCTTGAAGCATAGAACAAGAATGGAAAAAAAAGTACTTGCATTCATATAAAGCTTTTCAAGACTCAATGTCACAAAGCACTTCATAGCCAATGGAGTACTTTTGAAATGTAGTTACTGTTGTAACGCAGGGAATGTGGTATTCAAATTGCACACATAATAGCTGGTCTCACAAGCAGCAATATGAGCACTGACCATGTCATTTCTTGCAGCAATGTTTTCTGAGTGACATAAATTGGCTCGGGCATTGGGAATAACTAGCCTGATCTTCTTCGAAATAGTGTCATGGGGTCTTTAATAAAGCTGTCAAGGTCTTGGTTTAACATTCTATTCAAAAAGATAGTGCATTAAGCAGTGCAGAATTCCTTCAGCACTGCACAGAGGAGTTAGGCTAGATTACAGGTACAAGCCTTGGGAGTAAACATTTAATCCATCCAAACCATACACCCAATTTTCTTCAAGGTCCCAGTCAAGTAAAATTCACATTGTACCATCACCCCAGGAATAATAACCAGGCTGTCTTTTAGTTATGGAAACTTTCCAATGGCACAAACATCTTCAAAATCAGTTTTCAGGAAAATCTCATTGTCCTGAATTTGAATCTCATTATTCTGGGTTTCCTAATCTTCACTCATGGATTCATCAGCTATTTTGTTGACCATTGCTGGTGAATATGTGATTACGTAGGATCACAAGGCAACCCTTTAGCCCCTCCACCCAGTTCTGCCATTCAATTGGATCATAGGTGATCTGCACCTCAGCATTATTCACCTGCCCCTGCACCATACCTTTTGATGCTCTTTCCTCCATAAAAAAAATTGGCCTCAACCTTGCAAACTTCATCCACAATATTTTACGCTATAAACTTTAGATAACTGCAGCCATATGTTAGAACAAAAATCTTTCCAAAATGATGCTCGCTTTACTTAAGTGTTTTCATTTCTGCCCCACGATGGAAGATTATCCTTTTCCTGAACTTTCTCGCTTATATCTAGAACACTTAGATTTGGTTAGTCTGTATTTACAGGCCTGTAAGGTAAGCTTGTGCAACCCTCTGAATCATTGTTCCACTCTTCTAAATCCAAGCACAACCTGCCCTACAGCTATACATCTACCCAAATGTGTGGTGCTCAGGAAAGGACACAGGTACCTGACATTAAGTGAATGCCACATTGCCAGACAGTTGGTCAACAAATATTTTTGAATGTATCATATCTCCCGTGATGTCGCTCACATCACAATACAGAACATAAGACAATACAGCACGGCACAGCCCTTTGACTCATGATGTTGTGTACAATCAATCTAACCTTTCCTTCCCACAAAACCCTTTCGGTTTCTTTCTTCTGTGTGGCTACCTAAGAGTCTCTTCAATGTCCTTAATGTATCTGACTCTACTACCGCCCTGGGAGCACATTCCATGCACCTGCCACTCTCTCTATATAAAAAACTATATACCTTTGACATCCCCGCAATAGATTCCTCTAATCAACTTAAAATTATGTCCCCTCATATTAGCCATTTCCATCCTGGTAAAAGATCTCTGGCTGTCCACTCGATCTATGCTTCCCATCACCTTGCACACCTTTATCAAGTCAACTCTCCTCTTTACTCCAAAGAGGAAAGTCCTAGTTCACTCAAACTATCCTCATAAGATATTCTCTCTAAACCGGGAGAATATTCTTTTAATCATCCTGCTAAATCTCCTGTGTGCCCTCTGTAAACATTTTACAGCTTTCCTATAATGACACAACCAGAACTGGACACGATACTCCAAGTGTGGTCGAACCAGGGTTTTATAGAGCTGCAACTGTACCTTCTGGTTCTTGGGCTAAATTCCTCCAACAAATGAAGGCCAACACACCATACACCTTCTCAACCATGCTATCAAATTGAATAGCAAATTTGAGAAATATATGGCGTGGACCCCAAGATCCCTCTGTTTTTATACTGCTACTAACTTTATATTCTGCATTCAAGATCGACTTTTCAAAGAGTATTCACACTTGTTTGGATTGAACTCTATCTGCCACTTCTAGGCCCAGCTCTGCATCCTATCAGTGTTCCACTGTGACCGGCAACAATCTTCTACACTATCCATAACACCATCAACCTTCATGTAATCTGCAAACCCACCATTCCATTTACTTATCCATGTCATTTATAAAAATATCCCAGGGACTCGTGATCACTGTATCCAAAATACTCACCCACTGAGAGATCTATCACCTGAGCAGGTTTATTGCTTAGTATCAAACTGAGTAGTCTGCCTATCAACATATTGTGTCAGGCTGAATTACCCACAATAAATCATCGGTGTAGAGTTTTAAGGGCAGTTCAAAATACCATGTGACATTCAATCATTTATTCTACAGTTATACCAGCACTCTCTCTAAGTTCTGATCTTGTAAAACAAATGCCACTTTCAGTTCCCTGATGCATGGTTAACAAGTTAGACACTCAGAAATCCTCAGCTCAGAGGTTAGAACCATATCCTTTTATAATTTTTTTTTGAAGTGTGATAAAGAAACTTGCAACTGTGGCATCTTAAATATGACAGATATTTTGCAAACTTTGAAGACTTGAAGAATTGTTCCCTTGTTCACAGTTAAGCAGCGACTGCCTCATTCAGCAAAGAAGATACAAAAAGGCAAGGTTTATCTAAAACTTAGGCTGTCGGAAATTCTGGGAGCTGTCTTATTAAAATTAAGAAACTATGGACAATATAATCACAAAAACAAAATAGAAGGCATTAGAGAATGCAAGGTTACATTTCTCATGTGCTTGGAAACAGGATTGGCTCCTAGATGCAGCAAATTTTAATAATCTAATTCAAAAGTGTTTTTCAAAATTAGTTTATTATTTTAAAGAGATTTAAGGAGGTGCAGCACAAAAGATCAAGGTATGACTGAATAGACATTCACAAGATTATGAGACCATTATCTGGTGTGTGATTCAAGCTGCCCAGCTAAAATTAAGGCAGCACAGAATTATGATGAGCAGAAAGTGATTTGATTAGAAATTAATTTCTGCTAGACATATCAAATCCTGCAGCAAAAACACCAGACGTAAAAGTCCCTTGACACAAGCCCTTGGGCTTCAGTGGAAGAAAAGTCAGCACTGAGGCAACTACCGATGGTTACAACTGCAAGAGCAGCTCACACAACCAAAATACGACCCCATCACTGAAGCAATCTTTGGGTATCTCCTTATTTGTTATATATAACAATAAACCAATATGGAAATGATAAGCCTCAACATAGCAGGCATTTGTTGACAAGAATGATTTTGAAGCAAGAGGAGCAAACCGATGAATCTTAACTTCATCACAGTTTTTAAGAACTAGTTTACTTTTTGGTTAATTGAATCAAGTAATCACGACTGGTGGAGAATCATTCCAGTTTCCTTGCAAGCTCCTGCAACAAATATCAATCCTGTTATTCCCTGAAGAGGATCCACACTGCAACAAGTACCCACTACAGGATGTTGATTCTCAACTAATCTAATAAACCGATTTTTTGGCTTCTGTCCCCTTCCTTCCGGTCCCGATTATGTATGCATATATTTATTTATTTCTAATGAGATACATCGCAAAGTTGGCCCTTCCAGCCCTCTGAGCCATGTCACCCAGCAATCCTCGATTTAACCAAGGCCTAATCATGGGACAATTTATAAGACTGATTAATCTACCAGTTAACCGACCAATTAACCTGAAGGGTCTCAGCCCAAAACATTAACTTTTCATTTCTCTCTGTAGATGCTGCCTGTCTTGTTGAACCTCCAGCATTTTGTGTGGGCTGGAATATGGAATTCTCTTCCACAAGTACAAGTTAAAAGTAGTTCAATTTTTTTCCAAAGTAGAACTAGAGAAATGAAAATTATGTAAAAGACATGCTAAATATACAATAGTTATATATAGATAGTTCAAGTGGAGGAATGCAAATATAATTAGAAAATAACATGAAAACCAGATTATTCCTGAACACCAACTCAGGTAGTATCCACACTCTGAAGATGCTACCTTCTACAGCTTCCTCTCCCTTGGTAGAGCACTAAGACTTATATTTCCTAGTCCCATCCGTTTGGACTCAGCTAACTTCAGTTGAGCAGAGCAAGTTAGTTATATAATTAACTGGTTTCTATTGGTTTACTACATCATGCAACTTGTTCACCATTGCAAATTAAACCTATAATGGTAAAGTGACGTAGCAAAATAAACCAAATTAAAAAATAATAAATATTTAAAATGAATTCTCTGCTTCCTCATCAAGATCCACTACACTCAGTGAGCATTGGTTGCAATGCTTGAACATTATGTGCTCCATCACAGAGCCCATTGATTTATATTCCCTGGTCCCACATGTTCTGGGTAATAACTCTCTTACATGAACTCTGAGAAAGCAAGTCACTTACTTTTACCTTATCTTCATTTCCCCTGTCTTGCTGATTGTTTTCAAAAATATAATAGAATAGTTACAGTAAGCTTGCAGAGTTCTGAAGGATTTATAAAATTTATATACAATAATGGAGCATTGACGAAAAGGCATTTATTGCCCTTCCTAAATTTCCCTTGAAGAGCCAGTTAAAGTGATAGAGATTAGAGATGATCTTTCTTCGTCACATATACTGTTCATTAAACCATACAGTACTCCAAAGTGTTGTTGGGTTCAGTGTTTCACGACCTAGACCAAAGGCAATTCAGGGGCCAAGATGTAGTGCCAGGTCAGGACAGTGTGCAGAGCGGAACAGAACAGAATTGTAAATGGTGCTGTTCTACTGTACCTGGTGTTCTTGGTAAAGGTTACAAGTTTGAGAAGTGCTGTAAAGGAAGTTTTGGTGTGCATTTTGAATATGGCACATACTTGAGGCATAACCCTCAATGCAGTGTATTGCTTTGACTCAATGTTGTTGACATTTTTGATTGTTGATGGAGTTGCTGTCATGCAGACGAGTGGAGAAAACTGCACCGTACCCTGGTCATGCCTTGCAAACGAAAGTGGTGAGTCACTCGGAGACACAAGAGACGGCAGGCAATAGAATCTCGAACAGCATACAGTTGTCTGTTATTCCATATTTCAGCATCTCTGCTGTCTTGTGCCTTCATCTTCTCTGCTCCACTGCAATGTTTCTCCAAAGAATGCCAATTTTGAAGACATTTTCCTCCCTTCTTCAAAGGGAATTCTGTGAGAGCTTCTATCACTGATCCCCCTCTGTGATCTCTGCTGCTCTCTAATTCTTCAACCATATGCTCACTCACAATCGCTACATTTCTGTGTTGTACTTTGATTCTATGACTCTATGCCCTTTGTAAGGTGAATTCTTTGTCCAGCCTCTGATCTGTTATTGTAGTCACATTCTTGGACCAACTATCTAGTTAATGGGAATAGTAAGATTGTTATGGTCAATCGCAGGGCTGTATATGGCACCATGTATGTACTTTGATAATAAGTTTACTTTGATTTGAACGCAGTGTTTGATGGTGTGAATTTCAATTATGGGAATAGTGGTAATGTCAAGGGAAGGAGATTGGGCTCATTCTTAATGAAAGATAAGTAATGCAGAGACACCTTATGCGACACACAGCATTTCTTTTCTCAGCCATGCCTGAATCTTGTCCATATCTCGATGCATGCAGGCAAGGACCGCTTCATTATTTGAGGAGCTGTGAATGGAGCCATATTCAAGTTTGCTGACGACACCACTGTCATTGACTCAGTCAAAGATGATGACAAATCAGCAGATAGGAGGGTGATTGAAAATCTGGCTGAGTGGTGCCACAACACTTCTTACTCAATGTCAGCAAGACCAAGAAGCTGACTTCTGACTTCAAGAGGAGAAAACCAGAGATTAATAAGCCAGAGGTGCAGAGGGTTGGCAACTTTAAATTCTGCAGTGTTGTCATTTTGGAGGACCTGTCATGGGCGGGCCCAGCACATAAATGCAATTACAAAGAAAGCACCACTGTGTATCCACTTCCTTAGGAGTCTGTGAAGATTTGGCATGACATTTAAAACTTTGACAAACTTCTATAGAGCGTTGGTGGAAAGTATATTGACTGGCTGCAACACAGCCTGGTGTGGAAACACCAATGCCCTTGTACAGAAAATCCTACAAAAAGGTAGTGAATATGGCGCAGTTCATCACGGGTAAAGCCCTCCCCAGCGTTGAGCACATTTACATGGAGCATTGTCACAGGAAATCAGCATCCATTGTCAGGGACCCCCACCACCCAGGGCATGCACTCCACTTGCTGCTGCCATCAGGAAGAAAGTACAGGATCCTCAAGCCTTGTACCACCAGGTTCAGGAATAGTTGCTATCCTTCAACCATCAGGCTCTTGAGCCAAAGGGGATAACTTCACTTGTCCCATCGCTGAAATGTTCCCACAACCCATGGATTCACTTTCAAGGACTTTTCATTTCATGTTCTTGATAGTTATTGTTTGTTTATTATTATTAGTTCTTTCATTTTGTACTTGCACAGTTTGTGTCTTTTCCACTCTAGTTGAACACTCAAGTTGGTGCAGTCTTTTAGCGATTCTATTATAGTTATTATTGGATTTATTGGGTATGCCTGCAATAAAATGAATCTCAGGGTTGTATATGATGATATATATATATACTTTGATAATAAATTTACTTCTGAACTTTTTGACATTGTGAAATCATCAGCAAACATCCCCACTTCTGACATTCTGCTGGAAGAAAGAATATTGATGAAGCAGCTGAAGATGCTTAGCACTGAAAAACTCCTGCAGCGATTAACCTCTGACAACCATAACTCACTTCCATCATGTGAGATAGAACAATAGACAGAGAATTATTTCCCCTTCATTTCCCAGCGATTTAAATTTTACTGTTTTCTTGATTCCTTACTTGGTGAAAGGCTGCTTTATCTCTGGAGTTTATTTTTAACCAAGGTTGTAATGAGGTCAGATACTGAGGACATTCGGTGAACGCCATGTTGTGTATCACTGAGTGAGTTATAGGTGATACCACTTGATATCACTGTCAGTGAATCCTCCCATCACTTTGCTGATACTTTGGTTGGAATGTAATGAACCAAATCAGATTTTGCTTCTTTTTCACAGTTTTAGCTACACCCAATGGCCACTTTATTAGGTACCCCTGTACACCTGCTCATTAATGCAAATATCTAATCAGCCACTCAATGCAGCAACTCAATGCATAAAATCATGCAGTCATAGTCAAGAGGTTCAGTTGTTGTTCACGCTAAACATCAGAATGGGGAAGAAATTCAATCTATGCGACTTTGATCATGGAATGATAGTTGGTGCCAGACAGGGTGGTTTGAATATCTCTGAAATTGCTGATCTCCTTGGATTTTCATGCATAGCAATCTCTAGAGATTACAGAGAATGGTGCGAGAAACAGAAAAAATACATCCAGTGAGAGGCAGTTCTGTAGGTGAAAGAGCCTTGTTATGGAGAGAGATCAGAGGAAAATGGCCAGACTGGTTCAAGCTAACAGGAAGATGACAGTAACTCAAATAACCACACGTTACAACAGTGATGTGCAGAAGAGCATCTCTGAACACGCAACGCATCAAACTTTGAAATGGATGGGCTACAGCAGCAGAAGACCATGAACATAAACCCACTAGCCACTTTATTAGGTACAGGAGATACCTAATAACGTGGCCACAGAGCATAGATGCCAGTGCTGTTATTGCACTGGAACAATTTGGCTAAAAGCACAACTAGTTTTTCTTCACTACTGACAATGTTTCCCATCATCCTTGCTGCATTCCATCCTTTCAGGCATTCACTGACATTATTCTTGTAGTAGTTAAGAAACTCACCAGAACTGTTTCACAAAATCCTGCAATAAAAGCACAAAAGCAAGTATGTAGGTATATCACAAGTAGATGTCCCAAGGCATTATTCAGTTGAGTCAGATGATATGATACATGTGATGTCTGAAGTGTGTCATGTAAAACGTGACAAGAAGTAAAATGAGGTTCTTGTAAATTGTGTATACACACGTGAGAATATTAACATTTTAACTACTAAGTACTTCGTAATTATCTAATTTCTAAAATGTATTAGGTATTTTGCAAGCAATGCCCTTTTCCTGATAATCACACTGGCATGAATTGTTTTACATTTTGGACTGTAGATATGTAGATACCAGATAGAGTAAAGGAGTTAATTGTCAAAGAAGCAGTTGTTCTGCTGAAGCTGGTTCCACAAGCCAATTAAAAAACTCGGCCTAAATATCCTATTGAACAACAAGATATTTATGTGTGTTACTTGACTGAATTGGTATGCAAAAAGGGAAACCCAGGTCATGCCACAAAGATCAATGTCAAACTCAAAGTAAAATTTATTATCAAAGTACATTTATGTTGGAAAAGGACCTAATGCTTTATGTTGTAATAGTCTATCTTGAGATTCATTTTCCTTCAGGCACTAAAGGAAAATAAAGAAATGCAACATAATTTATGAAAAATTATACATAAACAAAGACTGATAAATAACCAATGTGCAAAAGAAGACAATTATGCAAATAAACTTCTTAAAGTACTGAGAAACTAAGTTGCAAAGAGTCCTTGAAAGTGAGTCTGTAGGTTGTAGAATCGAATTAGAGTTGTGATGAGTGTAGTTGTCCACGGCGGTTTACGAGACTGAGGGTTGTAGCATAATTACAGTTCCTGAACCTGGTGGTGTGGGAATTAAGGCTATTGAATCACGTGCCCAATGGAAGTAGCAAGAAAAGAGCACACCCTAGATGGTGGGGATCCTTGACGATGGATGTTTTCTTGTGAAGGCACCCCATGTGTCAAAACGTTTGTTGTGATGCATCTGGTGTGGTAGTGCAGTAGGTAGTGCCTGTTACTCTCACTTTCAGCCTCCACCACTGGCTAGCAGTTTTGTGGAAAGGAGAGCTGAATGTGTAAGTCTCTCCCTGCCAATATGTAGCCTTTCCAACAGCAAGCCTCGTGTATGCCTTCTTGCTGGTGACACATGGAAACTGAAATCCTTTCGGAATCAAGTTGAATTACAGAGGATGGGGAGCAGGTCTGACCACGCACACATAACACACAGGTCCACTGGCGTGTGGATACACCCTGGTGCTTATGAACCAGATCTCCAGCTATGGATAACTAGCTCCACTGCCTTGTGGGCAGCCTCTGGAATGGAGCCTCGAAGGTGGCTGGACTTCATTGAACATCCTTCCAGCAGCTCCTGCAGCCAAGCTGGTGCCAACCGTATTGCTTCATGAGCTTTCCTTTGGATTACACTGGTGAGGCCAAGAGGGGGATCTCAGGATCTCCATACCTTCTGCCCAGGCTTGTGCTAATGATGATCATCACCCATTGTTCTTCGAGAGACGGATGCCAACCAACTAACTCTATGTAAATGTGCTCAATAGTGAGGGGGGCTTTCCCTGTGATAGACTGGCCTGCATCCATCACTTTTTGCGGACTTTTCCTTTCCTGGCCATTCTATTCCAAACCAGGCCATGATGCATCCAGGCAGGATACTCTCCAGTGTGCATCTATCGAAGATTGTCTAAGTTGTTGGTGATATGTCCAATCTACGGAAACTTCTAAGAAGGCAGAGCCACTGTCGTGCATTTGTGTGATGGCATTTGCAGTATGTGCTGGCTCCAGGACAGATCCCCTTATATGATATTGCCAAGGAATTTAAGCAACTGACCCTCTCCACTTTTGAACCCCTAATGAGAACTGGCTCATGCACTTCTGGCCCCTGTGGCTAAAGGGATTGGGGGTATGGAGGGGAAGGCTGGTACAGGGTTCTGAGTTGGATGATCAGCCATGATCATACTGAATGGCGGTGCAGGCTCGAAGGGCCGAATGGCCTACTCCTGCACCTATTTTCTATGTTTCTATGTTTCCCCCTATAGTTGATAATCAGCTGTTTGGTTTTGCTGGTGTTGAGTGAGATGATGTTGTTGTGGCACCATTCAACCAGATTTTCAATCTCCCTCTTATATGCCAATCATCATAGATATCAGACTCTGCAGTTCTTAATGCATTTGACATCTACTTGATTTTGTCACTGATTTTCACTGGGATATATGTGGCTTCCTGATGGAATGGAACATTCCTGAGCAACAGGTATTTGCATCATGTCATTATTTACAAGGAACAAAATACAGAACATAGTAATGCCACTCTCTTAAAAAGTTGGCTCTCATGTTGACTTATTTCCTCATACTCATCCATCATAATTAACTAGTCACAAGGCCAACCAGCTATCACTTAGAGCCAAGAAACAATTTTCCCTCTTCTAACTCAAGTATGAAGAACCCCAATCAACATCCAAAGACCAAGCTACCTACTGCTGAAATCTGATAAAGGGATTTGGCCTGGAACATTGACTGCTTATTTCCCTTCATAGATGCTGTTTGGCCTGCTGAGTTCCTCTGGAATTTTCTGCGTTTTGCTCAAGATTTCCAGCATTTGCAGAATCTCTCATGTCTCGAAATAGTATGTAGACTTCATGGACCGTTTATTAATCTGCTGATGGAGGGGAAATACCTGTTCCTAAAATGTTGAGTGTGGGTCTTCAGGATCCTGTATGTTCTCCTTGATGATATTAAAGCTAACCCTTTCATTCTTGGGATCATTCTCATGAACCTACTTTGAAGCTTTTGCACATCCTTTCTTTAATAAGGGGCTCACAACACTAAACGCCTTATAAAGCCTTTGCATTACATCTTTGATCTTATATTCTAGTCCTTTATTCCTTTTACCAAAGCGCATGGCCATACACTTCCCTACACTATATTCCATTTACCACTTCTTTGTCCATTCTCTTAATACGTCTCAGTCCTTCTGCAGACTTTCTGCCTCCTCAACACTACCTGCCTCTCCACCTATCTTTGTATTGTCTGCAAACTTGGCCACAAGACAAACAATTCCATCATCCAAATCACTGACATATAACATTAAAAGAAGTGGTCCCAACGCCAACTCCTGGGGAGAACCACTAGTCACCCGAATTCAAACAGAAATTTTATTTCCATTCCTTGACGCCTTCCAGTCAGTCAATCTTCTACTTTGTCTGATATAGTTATGCCAGTAACTTGAAGCTGCTCACCCTTTCCACTGCTGATCCCTCAAGGTTCTTCTCATTTCTGAAGTTTACAATCAATTCCTTGATCATGATGACATTGAGTGCAAGTTATTATGATACCACTCAACCAGATGATCTATGTCACTCTTGTATCGCCATCTGAGATTTCGCCCACAACAATGGTGTCACTGGCAGATTAATAAATGTCATTTGAGCTGTGTCTAGCCACATAATCATGAGTGTATAGAGAGTTGAGCCATGTAAACATGCGTCTTTGAGTTGCATCTGTATTGAATGTCAGTGAGCAGAAAGTGTTACCAATCTGTGGTCTCCCGATGAGGAATTTAACGATCCAATTGCAGAAGGAGGTATGAGGGCCTAGGTTCTAAAGCTTGTTGATTAGTACTGAGGAGATAATGCTGAACAGTGCACCTTGTGAGATTTATTTTTGTTGTTCATACCTTCTGTGATCTCTAAGTTCTTACTTTTGTGTTATATGCTCAATAGATAACATACCACCACGATCGCTTAGCAAATGAACTTTTAGAAGAGAATGTTGGATTACTTTGGCAGGAGTGACTACCAATAACATTAAGACAGCACTTGGTTGAATGTGGTGAACTGAGCTTTAGACAATCTGAGGTCTCAATGAAGACCTCAATGGAAATTAGAGAGTAGACTCTTCAGTTGATACAGTCAAAACTGAACAAATATTTTCTGTTGTTGGGGGTCTATCACCTCAACATTTAGATAATGCTACAAGAATCCTTTCCCCAAATCTGCTGTATAAATAACCTCTCCTGGGTTTTTGGTTGATGATTGTGCTATACTGAGCTAAGTTTCCAATTCCTCCAGTTACTTCTAAATACAAATAAGCTGAACAAATTTCAAACAAAAATCAGTACATTTCATGACTGATGTCAGTGACAATAAACCTGATTCAGATTCTGAAAAACTGAACAAATATTAATAGCTTTGTCACACAGACAGTTAAATTAAAAACCCCCTTCATAATTGTAATCTTAATAAAGGAACAATTTCTATTCAAATCTAGAGAAGATGAAAAGATTATCACTTAGACAGGGAGAGTGTAACAGTTCTTATCTGTGACCAGAACATTGGATATTATCTGTGGTGAATTTAATATTAAGTTACAGTCACTGATTAATAATTACTCCATTGTCTTTTCTGTCCCCACATTCTTTGGATGTTTTATTAATCTGTGCATGCTTTAAACACTTGCAGCTTAGTTGTATAGAACTGTTTCTTTAGCAGCTGATCTGATACTGAGCAAAAAGAATACAGAAGTTTATAACTGATCACAAAACTATGTAGTAGAAGCTGAATTAATTCTGTTGGGCTGTCAGGACAAAACCTCCCCTGGTTATAGTTTCAGTCATTCTGCATAAATGAACATGACTAAACTGCTTTAGTTTCTTATATGTGGGTGGTAATAACTGTTCAAAGGGCTAGGGCAAAAATGCTTTGGGGTGCTGGTTGAGGAATAATCATTGGCTCACCCCACAGGAAGAATTTCACAGCTGTCCTTCAGAAAATGTTTTGAGTGCATTAGTATCCAATTAATAACTAATCAAGTTCCCATTTCAACTAAAAGAGCAATGGATTGCCTTGTTAATAAAGAGCTATGGGAGTACAACTTCTCACAGAGGATTGGGAATTTTTGGAATAGAAAATACAAGGACAAGTATGATGAGTCTAGTCAGGACCAGGAACTAATGAACAATGAATATGGAGCATTCCAGGATTGGAAGCATCATCATGCATTGAGAGAAAGGTAACTGGAAATTTGAACCTGAAGGCCAAGATCAAACAGAAAACCTAGATCAAAGGAAGAATTGAGAGCTTTAAAGTAGACAGAAACTCTAGCGTCAGTAATAAAGATAACATGTGGATTCTTTGGTATTGTCAAGGCCATTGATAGCCGTATCATCCAAGGAATTAAATGTCCAGTACGCAATTAGGGAGTTCTGCATTCCTAAAAAAACATTCATGTTTGCGATTTTCCATCCAAGTCCATGACACATATTCACAAGCTTTGTTGCTTCTTTACATATTTTGTACTTACTTACCTATTGTTTTTTCTCACATAGAATTTGTAAGTCTGAATTTTTATTCCATATTTCAATTTTTCTGGTCATTTCTGAATTCCGGAAAGGAGGCCTTCCATTATCTTAACAGCTGTACCAGTGATTATAGTGGTTCTATCATCCCTGATCTAGAGAGCAATAAATGGAAACCAGGTTGGCCTTGGATGAGGGTTTGCTTTGAAACTGTAAAATCTTTGCACTCGGGAGTGACTTGCCCACATCAGGCACTCAGCATTTATTTTCACTCTGTTAAATACTTTTAAGTTTCATTGTTAATGGATTTCAGAAAATGTGGCACCCACTATCTACATAGCAAAATTTAAAAAAGCAGTTAGCTAGTTCCCATTAATTATTCTTACTAATGTTGATCTCTTTACCTAAGGAATGATTTACTTACAATAGAGTGAATGAAATTTAGGCTCACCAGAAATCTGGGATGAATTACAGTCATATACTGTAAGTGGTCTCTCCTCTTAGAAGATTAGAAAAAAAAGCAGGAATCTTATTGAATTGCACAAAATTCTTACACACCTGGAGAGTGTAGGTGTAGAGTTTGTATCTGGTTAGACTGTCTAGAACAAAGAGACCAGCCTCCTGGTAAAGGATCAGCCATTCAGATTGAGGTGAGAAGAAATTCCTTCACCCAGGCTATTGGTAAACTTTGGAATTCTCCACCCAAGAGGCTTGTGGAGGCTCAGACTTTTAGATCTTTTTGAAATTAGGATATGACTAGGACAGGGCACTAAGGTAAGAGATCAACTATGACACTACAGGCAAAAGGATCTGGATAGCTTTCTCCTGCTCCTGTCTAGTATAATCAAAGTAATGGATAGATAGGCTTGCTGACTTTCAGAATAATTCAATAATTCTCTACATAATTCAGAACAGCAGACACTTTAGTATAATTAATTTTAATCAACTTGCACACTGGTTGGTCACTAACAACTGAGTTAAAGTCAACAGTTACTTCCTGATTAGCAGCTGGCATCATTCTCCATTAAATTCCTCAAAATCATAAACTTAACAATTCCTTTCAAGTGATTCAGTTGGCTATGATTCCAATGGTACAGAGGAGCAAGTTGATTTAATTAGGAATAGCCATTGATGAAAGCGGAAATATTTTTCTCTCACAAATTGTCATTGGATGTTCCTCTACTGTTCAACAGTGGGAATTATAGTCAACCATTGAATAACACTTAACCTTTGTATCACAATGTGATTGAATTTTGACAATAGAGTTTAAATACATTCATCCATGGCCAATTAACAGCAATTGAAAAGCTTTCATTGCATAATCTAAGATAAATTTTTGATTAATTTTTTTTTCTCACATGAGCAAACTTCAGTAAGAGAGCAGCTGGTGAACTTTTACTCCCCTACTGAAACAGTCATTGAGGACAGATCACTATCAAACATTTATTTGCTTCTTCCTTGTGAGAAGTTACAACAAACTATTCACTTAGTTTCTGGAATCTGAGCAACATTTATTGCCTATCTCAAGTTAATTGTGTGAAGGCGATAGAGCTTTTGTCTTGAAGTTCTGAAGCCTTTTTTATAAAGAAGCATAGCAACTGTGAAGTGCAGATATGTTGGACATGCCCAGCTGGTCAGGACTTGCTAATGGAGAAAGAGAAACCGATCCAATATCAAAATAGATCAGGTGGCCATGCTGGAATGTATCTGCATGCTATTTAACAGTAGGATCTGATTTTGCTCTGAAATGCCTCGTAGTAAATTAGTCTGATTCCTCTGGAGTCACATGAAGAGTCAATCCTTGGATTCAAGGCAATGAAATGTAAAATTTCAGAAAATTGAAGAGAAGTATAGAAATAATACTGAAGGTGAGAAGCCTCTCTTTTTGTTTTAAGGTCAGGACAGATTATTCACATCGTAAATGGTTAGACAGCAAGTCCTGTTATAGTGTTTTTCAATACTCTCTTGGGTTGAAATAGGGGAGAAAGCTTCAGTTTTTCTTGTTTTTTTTTGTTTTATCACTGTTAACTTGTTTCAGTTATTAAAGCTCATGATTTTTGTTGTTTTGCAACAAATTGAGTGCAATAAATTCAGATGGATCTGAATGACGTACACATATTTTAAATGGAGTATAACTAAACCAATAAGCAGATTTGGAATGCCCTCTCTAGTTAGTTGAAATAGATGCAGTTAGGAATTGCAGAAATTATTGTGATAGATAGGTAATGATCAGACAATTTGTGTTTCAGATGTCTAGCCAAAGCCTTACTTAGTGTTCTGATGGCTACTTCACATAGTGCAAATGCAATAAGGTATAATTATCACAAATATTAAAGTCGACTTGAATGGACTGAAGTACTGAACAAGGTTTATCTTAATTCCACCCTAGACCAATGTAGAGATGTCCCATTCCATCTCCTGAATCTTAGAGGAACGGATACTTTAAAATATCTTCGTTCTGATTAAAGATATTCAACCTGGAACTTTAACTACTTCTCTATCTATAGGTGCTACATGATCTGCTGAGTTTTACAAGTATTGTCTGTGTTTTTACAGTGCCTATAAAAAATATTCACCCACCTTGGAAGTTTTCATGTTTTATTATTTTACGACATTGAATCACAATGGATTTAACTTGGCTTTTTTTGACATTGATCGACAGAAAAAGACTCTTGTGTGTCAAAGTAAAAACAGATCTCTACAAAGTGATCAAAATTAACTAGTAATATAAAACACAAAATAATTGATTGCATAAGAGTTCACCCGTTCAAGTCGGTATTTAGTAGATGCACCTTTGGCAGCAATGACAGCCTTTAGTCTCTGTGGATAGGCCTCTATCAGCTTTGCACATCTGGACACTGCAATTTTTCCCCCATTCTCCTTTGCAAAACTGTTCAAGCTGTGTCAGGTTGCATGGAAATCATGAGTGAACAGCTCTTTACAAGTCCAGTTACAAATTCTCAATTGAATTAAGATCTGAATTCTGACTTGGCCACTCCAAGACATCAACTTTGTTGCTTTTAAGCCATTCCTGTGTAGCTTTGGCTTTATGCTTGGGGTCATTGTCTTGCTGGAAAACAGATCTTCTCCCAAGTCAACATTTTCTTGCAGACTGCATCAGATTTTCCTTCAGGATTTCCCTGTATTTTGCTGCATTCATTTTACCCTCTACCTTCGCAAGCGTTCCAGGGCCTGCTGCAGTGAAGCATCCCCACAACATGATGCAGTCAAAACCATACTTCAAGGTGTGTTTTTGGTGATATGCAGCGTTTAGCTTACAATAAACAGAGCATTTAGTCTGATGGGCAAAAAACTCTACTTTTCTTTGATCAGACCATTGAACCTTCTTCAAGCCAACTTCAGAGTCTCTCACTTGCCTTCTGGCAAACTCTAGCTGAGATTTCATGTGAGATTTTTTCAATAGTGGCTTTCTCTTTGCTACTCTTCCATAAAAGCTGCGACTGATGAAGCAGCCGGGTAACAGTTGTTGCATGCTTAGTCTCCGATCTCAGCCACTGAAGCTTGCAGCCCCTGCAGCATTTTCAGGTCTCTAGATGGCCTCCCTCACTAGTCCCCTTCTTGCTTGGTCACTCAGGTTTTGAGGATGGCCTGCTCTAGGCAGATTTACAGCTGTGCCATATTCTTTCCATTTCTTGATGATTGACTTAACTGTACTCCAAGAGATATTCAGTGATTTGTAAATTTTCTTGTATCCATCTCCTGACTTGTGCTTTTCAATAACCTTTTCACAGAATTGCTTAGAGTGTTCTTTTGTCTTCATGGTGTAGTTTTTGCCAAGATGCTGTCTCACCAGCAGTAGGACCTTCCAGATACAGGTGTATTTTTACTACAAACAATTGAAACACCTTGACTGCACACAGGTCTCCGTAAACAGATCTCCATATAACTAACTATGTGACTTCTAAAACCAATTAGCTGTACCAGTGATGATTTGGTGTGTCATATTAAGGGGAGTGAATACTTAGGCAAGCAATTTGTGCTTACATTTGTAATTAATTTAGATCACTTTGTAGAGAAATGTTTTCACTTTGACGCAAAAGATTCTTTTTCTTTTTCCTTTTCCTCAGTGTCGAAAAACCCAAATTAAATCTACTGTGATTCAAATGTTACAAAACAATAAAACATAAAAACTTCCAAGGGGTGGGAAGGGGGGTGGAGTTGTGAATAGCTTTTATGGGCACTGTATTTGTATAAAAGCTTTCACCTATGATGAGCACTGTAAAAGGAGTTTCTTAATCAGGGGCAAACAATTTCCAAAAATAAACCAATAGAGTCACTTTCACCTTAATTCATACTCTAAGGGAAGCTTCATCTACTCTTCTTTGACAATGTGGTCAACCTCCAAGCACTTCTCCTGCTACGTCACTATCATCTTCCCATTAACCACCCTTTAGCACTTTGAACGACATTGTTGTTTTAGACAACATACATCAAAGTTGCTGGTGAATGCAGCTGGCCAGGCAGCATCTCT
Source organism: Mobula birostris (assembly GCF_030028105.1). NCBI lineage: Eukaryota > Metazoa > Chordata > Chondrichthyes > Myliobatiformes > Myliobatidae > Mobula > Mobula birostris. The sequence continues at coordinate 39,913,588 of NC_092395.1, forward strand.
AGGAAGAGGTACAGTCGACGTTTCGGGCCGAGAGCCTTCGTCAGGACTAACTGAAGGAAGAGTTAGTAAGAGATTTGAAAGTGGGAGGGGGAGGGGGAGATCCAAAATGATAGGAGAAGACAGGAGGGGGAGGGATAGAGCCAAGAGCTGGACAGGTGATTGGCAAAAGGGATATGAGAGGATCATGGGACAGGAGGTCCAGGGAGAAGGAAAAGGGGAGGGGGAGGAACCCAAAGGATGGGCAAGGGGTATAGTCAGAGGGACAGAGGGAGAAAAAGGAGAGAGAGAGAAAGAATGTGTGTATAAAAATAAATAATGGATGGGGTACGAGGGGGAGGTGGGGCATTAGCGGAAGTTAGAGAAGTCAATGTTCATGCCATCAGGTTGGAGGCTACCCAGACGGAATATAAGGTGTTGTTCCTCCAACCTGAGTTCACCAGCAACTTTGATGTGTGTTGCTTGAATTTCCAGCATCTGCAGAATTCCTCATGTTTATGTTGTTCCTTTAGAGATGGCTTTGTGCTCAGTATCTCCTTTGCTTAGAATAAGAATGCAGAATAGAAGATAGTAAGTGTTTTTCCATTTGAATGCCCTTATTGCCAAAGGAGACTTCAAGTTGAGATACACAGAGATAAAAGGTGAACCTTTTAATTGATTGTAATGTTCAGACCCTCTTTGTGGTGTTCTTTCATGAACATAGGATTTCAATTGTCAGTTAAACTATTCCTGATTCTCCATGAAGCAGCGTGTGTCTGTTCTAGACAGAATAATAATACTTATTTATAAGAGGAAGTGTAAATTGCTAGTAGATAATTGATTGTCATTAATAGATTTCTTTCTGATAGTGATTGTTTCATCTATTTATGTTAACTATGGGAGGGCAACTTTCTCCCATTGCATCTGTGCTAATCAATAAACTGGTTCACTGGTTTCAGATTCTTCAATTCTCTGTCATGAATGAATTGTACCTAACAAGATGTTTGTGTGCATTATCCCTAGGAACATTTTAATGGCCATTAATTATCTTTTAAAAGTGAATTGTTATGATTTTATGGAATACATAATCCACAGTTCATTCTTCATTAGTTTATTATTACTATTTACAGTGGCATGCAAAAGTTAGGGCACCCCTGGTCAAAATTTCTGTTACTGTGAATAGCTAAACGAGTAAAAGGTGACCTGATTTCCAAAAGGCATAAAGTTAAGGATGACACATTTCTTTAATATTTTAAGCAAGATTAATTTTATTTCCATCTTTTACGGTTTCCAAAGATCAAAAAAGGAGAAGGGCCCAAAGCAAAAGTTTGGGCACCCTGCGTGGTCAGTACTTAGTAACACCCCCTTTGGTAAGTACCACAGCTTGTAAATGCTTTCTGTACCCAGCTAAGAGTCTTTCAATTCTTGTTTGGGGTATTTTCACCCATTCTTCCTTGCAAAAGGCTTCTAGTTCTGTGAGATTGTTGGGCCATCTTTTAAGGTCTATCCACAGGTTTTTGATGATGTTAGGTCGGGGTACTGTGAGAGCCATATAGTCCATTCTGGATTTTAAAGTATGTTTAGGATCATTATCCTGTTGCAGCAGCCATCCTCTTTTCATCTTCAGCTTTTTTACAGACTGTGTGATGTTTACTTCCAGAATTTGCTGGTATTTAATTGAATTCTTTCTTCCCTCTACTAGTGAAATGTTCCCTGTGCCATTGGTTGCAACACAAGCCCAAAGCATGATCGATCCACCCCCGTGCTTAACAGTTGGAGAGGTGTTCTTTTCATGAAGTTCTGCACCCGTTTTCTCCGAACATACCTTTGCTCATTGCGGCCAAAAAGTTCTATTCTAATTTCATCAGTCCACAGGACTTGTTTCCAAAATGCATCAGGTTTGTTTAGATGTTCCTTTGCAAACTTCTGACGCTGAATTTTGTGGTGAGGATGCAGGAAAGGTACTCTTCTAATGACTCTTGCATGAAGGTCGTATTTGTGCAGGTGTTGCTGCACAATAGAACAGTGCACCACCACTCCTGAGTCTGCTAAATCTTCCTGAAGGTCTTTTGCAGTCAAAGGGGGTTTTGATTTGCCTCTCTCGTAATCCTACGAGCAGTTCTCTCTGAAAGTTTTCTTGGTCTTCCAGACCCCAATTTGACCTCCACCGTTCCTGCTAACTGCCATTTCTTAATTACATTACGAACTGAGGAAAGGGCTACCTGAAAACACTGCTATCTTCTTATAGCCTTCTCTTGCTCTGTGGGCATCATTTATTTTAATTTTCAGAGTGCTGGGCAGCTGATTAGAAGAGGCCATGGCTACTGATTGTTGAGACAAGGTTTGAGGAATCAGGGTATTTATAAAGCTTTGAAATTTGCATCACCTTGTCATGATCCGGTCCGTGAAGTCCGCATTCCGGTTCATGGTCCGGTCTGTGGTCTCAGGACTCTGGGTGTTCCAGCTGTTCCTCGTTTGGGTGAGTTAATCATAGGCAACTGATTCTCATCTTGGGGCTTGGAATATAAGTAGCCTTGGGGTTGAGTGTGGGCTGCTGGTTTGTCTTGTCAGTCCCCTTTGGAGCAACCTGCTGATAAAAGGCTAGTGAAACTATTTGTGATCTCTAGGCCTAGTTGGAGGACCACTGCTTCATGGAGCCTTGTTGCCACTTGTTGGAGTAGTCTTTGCGGCATGGGTTTGGCTGTTTCCCGGGCTAGCTGTGTGGCTGCTAGCCACTCGGAGCTAGGTAGGGATCTGGCTGTTTCTGTAGCCAGCTGAGATTGCTGGCTGAACTGAGACTTGGAGCTACCCTGGAGTAGAAATGGAACTGTCTGTTGTTCTTTGGTGTTTGTCTCTTCTTGTCCTTGCCTCCGTGGGGTAAGTCAGGCTGTTTTGTTGTTGCCCTGTGGGGGAATCTGTCTTGTCTTGTCCTTGCCTCTGGTGGGTAAATCTGGCTGTTCTGCCGTTACCTGATGGAGAGACCCGTCCCACCTTGGTGTGGAGATGACTTTGAGTCCTGGCTCTATGTTGATGTTCGGTTCCCAGTCTGTCTCTGAGCTCCAAGAACCCAAGGCTCGACGATCCCGCAGCCAAGCTCCAAGAACCCAAGGCTCGACGATCCCGCAGCCAAGCTCCAAGAACCCAAGGCTCGACGATCCCGCAGCCAAGCTCCAAGAACCCAAGGCTCGACGATCCCGCAGCCAAGCTCCAAGAACCCAAGGCTCGACGATCCCGCAGCCAAGCTCCAAGAACCCAAGGCTCGACGATCCCGCAGCCAAGCTCCAAGAACCCAAGGCTCGACGATCCCGCAGCCAAGCTCCAAGAACCCAAGGCTCGACGATCCCGCAGCCAAGCTCCAAGAACCCAAGGCTCGACGATCCCGCAGCCAAGCTCAAGACCCAAGACCCCAGCCTGCAGCCATGTCATGTCCTTGACTGGTTCTGGGGTCCAAGCCCGAGGTAAGACCCAAGTTCTGGGTCCTTGTTCAGTCTCGGGCTCGGAGTCAAAGCCTTGTCTCCTAGTCTATGGTTTCTAGTCCTGGTCCCACTTTCCCTAGGCCAAGTCTGCATTCTTGTCCCTGCTCTTGGTCTGAATCCTGTCATGTCCCTACTCTAGTCAAGTCCTGTTCCTTGTACTTCAGTGTCTGTGTTTTGCATTTGGGTCTGTTCCCAGCACCCCATTGTGACACACCTGGTCTTTAGTAACAATGATTGTGAATAAGCCATAGCCCTAACAAGCTAATTAAGGTCTGCGACCTTGGTAAAAGTTATCTGAGTGCTCAAATCTCTTGGGGTGCCCGAACTTTTGCATGGTGCTCCTTTCCTTTTTCACTCTAAAATTGTACAAAACAAAAATAATACACTAATCTTGTTTAAAATGTTGAAAAGAATGGTTCATTTTTAACTTTATGACTTCTGGAGATCAGCTTATCTTCTACTCACTTAACTATGCACAGTAATAGAAAGTTTAACTGGTGTGCCCAACCTTTTGCATGCCACTGTACCTAAACCACTTTTTTCCACATTGAGTTGTTCAGTTACTTTCAAGCAATTAAGTAAGTTAATGACAAAAATCTGACTCTAGAATGTAAGACAAATAGAATATTAAAGGTTCATTTATTATCGAAGTATGTACCAAATACAACTGAGATTCTTCTCCAGATAGCCATGAAATAAAGAAAGAACATGAAAGTTGTTCAGAGAAACATTTCCTCCCGACAAAAAAATGGCATTCCAATCACAGCTCCCCAAACCTCCTCCCTCCACATAAAACAGAACAAGAACATCGACACCTAAATCTTGTGCCCCAGCTGCATAAAAAAGAATGAAATGCAATAAGAAAATCAACAACCCCCCCCCCTCCAAAATCCTCCTCTCACACAACAAAATGGAAAGGAATGAGCAAAAAATATGGAATATGAAAACTATGAATCTGAGAAAGCCCACAGACCATAAACACAATAGTTCAATCCATCCTCCTTCATCAGCGTAAGAGAGGGACACCACTCGAATGCAGAGAGGCCTACCCACCTGCCACAAGTGAGCTATACAGTGATAGGCCTCTCGTAGACTCCTTCTCCAGCAGTGATCAAAAGGAAGGCCAGTCAGTGCTGAACTCTTGTCACTTCAGACATTCGTTGTGGAATCTCAATCTTCCTCAATGCTTTAATTGGTGATTAATCAGTGAAATTAAGTTGAAAATGCAAACCATATTGATCTAACAAATGCTGTTACTACTCACCTTCACTCATTGCTTTGAGCAATACATTACTATCTTCTGGACAGCTGGAATTAGTCTCCTTTAAGAGCCTCATTGCTACTAATAACATTTTTATGAGAGCTCCCAAAGACTAAAAGCATTGACATAAATTTCAATTTCTTCTCATACAGTCAAGATGACCATTGGATAAGTAACCAGATAAACTCACTTACTGCAAATAAAATTATATTGAAGCTTTGTGGAGGTTACAACAGATGGGAAACACAACAACCAGAGAATATTATTCTTTAAGGCTTGATCTTCATTTTCGGGTGAAAGTACTGAGAAACTGATGATACAAGGAATTACCTTTATTAGATGACGACACCCTGGGCATGAAAGCTTCCTCTGTCCAAGGGATCTTCATAGAATCAAGTGCAGAGGTAATTAATATTCTAGTTTTAATCAATTTTAATGAACAAAAATGTAGAATAATGAATTGCACAAAACAGCAAAGTGATGGATTTTCTGCTAATCTCTTTCTACAGTTACCTTATCATGACAACAGCAGCACTTTGTGTAGTCTACCAGCATTGCATTTTCTCTATAATTGTAATGCTATATTTTGCATTCTGTTTTGTTTTCCTTTTGTACTATCACAGTGTATTGAGGAATTATGCCCCCTTCCTTTCCAGTCCAGATGAAGCATCTAGGTACAAAACGTCAACTGTTTATTTCCCTTCATAGATTCTGCCTGACTTGTAAAATTCCTCCTGCATTTTGTGCCTGTGCATAGAATTATCTGTTTGGAATGCATGGAAACAAAATTGTTTTTCACTGTATCTTGGTACATATGGCAACAATAAACCACTAATTATCAAAATCATAGATAAATAAGAGCAGCAGATGAGCAAAAGCCATTATTCAGCACCACCATGATTCAACTCTCATTGATTTTAAGGCCCACCACCCATCCATTATCCTTAACTCAGTTTTTATAATTATCAATTGGCACAGATTTTTAGGAGAGTATCCAGATTTATATTCCTCTTTGCCTAATGAAGTGCATAAAATTTCAATCTTATAATGCTTTTTCTTCAGTGTTTTGTGATCAGTTTTTATAATTATCAATTGGCACAGATTTTTAGGGAGAGTATCCAGATTTATATTCCTCTTGACCTGATAAAGTGTGCCTAAAAATTCAATTGTATAATGCTTTCTCTTCAGTGCTTTGTGATCAAACTTCATCTTGTCTATATTCTTACACCCTTTCTTCCTCTCCCACATTCAACCAGCAGCCCTTGTTTTCCAAATGGACCCCAGGCCTCTCAGTCTACATAAACTCTGACCTATCCTTCCCGAACGTATGCTGCCTCTTGGGACTTCTAACACTGCCATATCCTTCTGGTTTCTGATGCTTTCATTGCACAAGTCTTCCTGTCTTCAATACAGCAACCTTCCAGCCTTCAATCTAGCTCTAACAATCTTTGATGCCCCACCCACCAATAGTCTCTGATGTTAACTACCCCCCCAAAAAAATGACCTCCTAGTCCCTACCCACAATCCCAAGACCAACCTCTGAATGGTGCAGAGGGGATTTACAAGGATGTTGCCTGGATTGGGGAGCATGCCTTATGAGAATAGGTTGAATGAACTCAACCTTTTCTCCTTGGAGCGGCGGAGGATGAGTTCTGACCTGATAGAGGCGCATAAGATGATGAGAGGCATTGATCGTGTGGATAATCAGAGGCTTTTCCCCAGGACTGAAATGGCTAGCACGAGAGGGCATAGTTTTAAGGTGCTTGGAAGTAGGTACAGAGGAGATGCCAGTAGTAAGTTTTTTACGCGGAGAGAGGTGAGTGCATGAAATGGGCTGCTGGCAACGGTGGTGGAGGCGCATACGATAGGGTAGTCCCATGCTGGGACTGACTAATTTGTCGAGTTTCTATGACTTATTTCAATCTTGTATAGTAGCGCCCACTTCCCCATCGCGCCCCCCCCCACCGCCAGACAGAGGTGCAGCCAGTCAGATTGTTCTCCACAATAGAATTTGTAGAAGTTCTTGAGTATTTTAGTTCATAAACCAAATCTCCTCAAACTCTTAAAGAACTATAGCTACCATCTTGTCTTCTTTATAACAGCATCAATGTGTTGCATCCAAGTTAGGTCTGCAGCAATACTGGCACCCAAAAAACTTGAAATTGCTCACTCTCTCCATTTCTGATTCCTCTATGCAGATTGGTTTGTGTTCCCTCATCTTAGGCAGAGTTTCAGTTCAGTAGCAGAATGGACTGCTCATGTACAGTTGGCACCACAGTGGCATAGAGGTTAGTGTGACACTCTTACGACTCAGGGTGTCAGAGTTGGGAATTCAATTCCAGCATCATCTGTAAGGAGTCTATACATCCTCCCCATGGAATGCATGAGTTTTCTCTGGGTGCTCTGATTTCCTCCCTCATTCCAAAGAAATATTGGCTAGTATGTTAATGTTCATTGTAAATTATCCTGTAATTTGGCTAGGGTGAAATTGTGGGTTGCTGGGTGGTGTGACTTGAATAGTCAGAAAAGCCTATTTCGTGGTGTATCTCCATAAACAAATAAATAATACATATATTGTTATAAACTCACCTGTCATCCAAGTTGAAGATGAAGCCTTGGGTTCCTAGCATTTAGCAGTGCCTCTATCCAATTCCAGTCTACATTAATATGTGCACTAGATTTCTAATCCTGATACAATTTCAGATTTAATTTTCTGCTCTCCCTTTCATTTTATGGACAATATTTCTCGCAAGAACTTATCAAAAGCTTTTGAGAAATCAATATCCATTGAATCCCACTTCTCCATATATCCTGTACCTATTCTCCCCGTCCTTCCTCCCAGCCACACCTACAACCCCTGTTTTTGATGCCAAAGTTAGGAAACTTTTGTTATCCATTCAGTGTTGCCTGAAATTGGTCAGTGTGTGAATTTTAAGAAGCAATGGGCTGAAATTTTGCCTTTTAAAGTTCACTGCACTACCTCAACAGACTGACTATCTCCCCTTTTATTTAATAATGCGTACATTTATGAGTTCACATTTCTACGTACCTATGGAGCTCTGAGTTGGAGTTAATGGATGATGCCATATCTAAGGGAACAGAGTCTATGGACTGGTGAAATCTGCAATCCCAAATCTTTACCACTGTTAAAACAAAATGAGTTTAGAAAGAAGGAGTAGTGTTTCCATATGAGGCACATCACCTTGTATTCTGTGAGGCACCTGTCACAACCACAGCAGGACATCACACTTGAAGCATTAGATTTATACCACACAGGAGGGTGTCAAAAATACAAAACCACAGTGGAAGGCAGGTGATCCCTTCACATTGCTGCCAGTGATTTACATACTCAGTACTTAGCAATCTGCAATCTTCCTTCACCTACAGTAATTAGACTCTACAAGACTTATTTAGAGCAATTATTTACAATCATTAGTTGATTTGCTTATTTACAGTCATTAGTCATTTTAATCTTAAAGGGACAGATCATTTTAAAGATAGCTTCGGTTTAGCACCAGAGTAGACTGCTCATGTGTACAATTCTCCTGTTGTTAAAAAACCACAGCAAGTATCATATGACGGTTTGAGCATCTGCTGAGCGAAATTCATGATGAGTAGGTTAACACGTTCACGTGAAATTCCTTTCTGTTATCTTAACACATAATCTTCTCAAGTTCTGATTTTAATTAAATTGGCAAAAAAAAGATTTGTTTAGAATTCTGTTGATGTATTTGCTGTTCATATTACACATTAGGATTGTGATCTAAGTATCTGAATGTTATGGAGGAAATTGATAGGTGGTGACGGGATCGAGTGCAGTGCAGTTGTTACACAACGTGGAGTCGTATGTATATATTCCGGAAATTGATCTGCAGCGCAAATCTGTTGCGCTTCATAGACCCACTTAAGATACATTAAGGAGGAAGGGATTCTGAAAAATAATGACTTCATACCTGCACATCTCTATGTGGTAATAATGCATAAATGTTATTGTATTCATAGGTAGATTAAAATAATTCAGATCTCCTTCTTTCAAAGTCATTTGAGGTCTCTTAATATAAGTAATTAAGAGCCAGGGAGTAAGATTAGATCACATCATCCCATTTACTGGATTGTGGTCACATTCTTGCTAAATTGTGAAGCAAGATTAGAGAAGAGGTGTACACATGTTTCTGAGGAGAATGCAGGCACAATTTGACGCATCAGTGTCTAGGCACCTAGCAACTGGCGTCAGCAGGAGATGATGGCATGGCTCGGTGTCTGACTCCAATTTGACAGCAGTGCTGCCATTGATCAACTCTGCATTTCTCATAGTGTTGGGACAAGGAGATCCCACAAACAGCAACTTAATGAATAATGAGATAGCTGGGTCTTGATAGCGAATTTGAGGAAGGAATATCCCAGGAAACTGACAGTGGTTCATGATCTCATGCATCCACTATCAGATGGTAATATATAATAGAATGAAAAATGTCAGTCCACTCTTTTTCTTCTGTCCTCATGGGACAACCACATCCCAGTAACCTATTTCCATTCTTTCTACCATAAGCATATCCTTCCTTGGGTAGGTAGACTGGAGCTCTGCTCAATAATCCAGGTGTGTTCTGACCAAATTCCTATATAAAGTCAGCAAAATGTCTTTACTCTTACAGTATACTCAATTGTTTTTACAGTAAAGGCCAAAATTCCATTTGCTTTTCCAAATTCTTGCAATATTTACATTTTGCTTTCAGTGAATTCGAACACAAGGCCCTCAGATTGCTGATGTTTTTCAACTGTTCATCATTGAAACACGTTCAGGTTTTCTATTTCTATACCAAAATGAAAGACCTAACAATTTCCCACTTTGTATTTGACATCCTTACTTATTCACTTGCATCTTCTATATCCAACACTCCCCTGAAACATTTCTGCATCCCCTTCACAAGTTATAATGTCACCAACCTTGCAACATTTTCAAATCTGGATCTATTATATATGATCCTTAAGATGACTGAGAAGAAGTATCAATAGGACAGGCAGGCAGGCAGAGAGGGTGGGGTGGCTTTACTGGTAAGAAGGTGTTATCAAATCCTTAGAAAGATGTAAGACAGGATCAGATGATTCAGAATCGTTGAGAGTAGAGTTAAGAACTGCAAGTGTAAAAGGACCCTGTTGGGAAGTTAAATACAGGCCTCTGAAAAGTAGACAGATGTGGGCTACAAACTGCAACAAGGGGGAAAAAAAGGCATGTAAGAAGGGCAATGTGATATTCATGGGGGATTTCAATAGGCAGGAGATTGGGGAAAATCAGTTTAGTGTTGGATCCCAAGAGAGGGAATTTGTAGAATATCTACAAGATAGCTTTACAGAGCAGCTTATGGTTGAGGGGAAAGGCAGTTCTGGATTTGGGATTATGTAATGACCCAGATTTGATCAGGGAGCTTACTTAAAGGAACCCTTGGAGGCTGTGATCATAATATAGTAGAATTCAAGAAGCTAAGATCAGATGTATCAGTACTACAGTGGAGTAAAGGGAATTACTGAGGCATGAGAGAAGAGCTCGCTAAAGTTGATTGGAAGGGGACACTAGCAGGAATGATGACAGAACAGCAATGTCTGGTGTTTCTGGGGGCAATTTGGAAGATGAAGGAAAGATACATCCCAAAGATGAAGAAGTATTCTAATGGGTGGATGAGGCAACCGTGGCTGACAAGAGAAGTCAAAGAAAACATAAAAGCTAAAGAGAGGGAATATAATAGTGCCAAAATCTTAGGGAGAAGATAAAGGATTGGGAACCATTTAAATACCAACAGGAGGCAACTAAAAATAAAGCCATAAAGAGAGAAAAGATGAAATATGAAGCTAAGCTAGCCAATAATATAAAAGAGGATACAAAAAGTTTTTTTGCAGATATATAAAAAAATGGAAGCGAAATGAGTGTGGATATCAGACCACTGGAAAAAGACTGGGGAGGTATTAATAGGGGTACAAAGAAATGGCAGATGAACAGAATAAGTATTTTGCAACAATCTTCACTATGGAAGACACCAGCAAAATGCCAGAAATGTAAGCATGTCAATGCAGAAATGAGTTTTGTTGCTATTACTAATGAAAAACACTGCTTTGGAAGCTAAAGGTTCTGAAGGAAAATAAGTTACGTGGGCAAGATGGCCAGCTGCCCAAGGTTCTGGAGGAAGATGGCAGAAAGTTTGATATTTTTTATAATAGAAAGACCCTGCTGGACATTAAGAACCTAAAGTACTGCAGGTTTATCAAGTGAGTTGCTTGTATACGGAGAAACTGAAGGAGCTGGAAATAGGATGTAGGGAAATATCAGCCGCTTAAAGCACTTACTCCACTGGGGGCAATTAAGGCTCAAGTCCCTTAAGGCTGCTCCTATACTTTGGGTGGAGATTGGCTGGACTGGACTGCTTGCTCCCAGCTCCCTGCAAAACAGAATGCGAAAACCTGAGAAGCTAGATAATTTCCCCCAACAGAGTTTCTTTGTCATCAAAAGGGATCGATATTAGCGACACCCCTGCCATGGTAGAGTTAGGTGTCCTCATACAAATCCAGCAATCTGACATGTCCAGTCAGTAAATTCAAACACCACTATGAGGAATGTATTATAGAATCTCCTACCACAAGTCAGCATCCACTACTTTGCCATTCTGTAATGCAGGGAGAAATGCACTTGCTCCTGATGAATCACTGGGTATTTAAACACAAAAACAAAAACTTCTAGAATTGCTCCCCAAATGCTATGTCCCTCTGAAATGTGGGCATTTCATATTCAGACCAAAGGTATCCAAATTTCTACCTCATTAACCTAGATTTCACATGGCCATTGTGGAATGTGGGTTCATCCGTAAAATCAATTGCATGGGAAACAAATAAGTAACAGACCAAAAACACGAACAAAACAAACAAAACCCCAGGCTCTCTTCCTTAAAAACCTTTGCGTGTAACTGCAAAACTGAAAAAGATAACTCCCACAGGGAGAAAATGAACACACTTTCCAAAGAATAAAAGAAAAGAGGAAAAATGACTGGGCAGGGCCCAACACATTAATATTTTCACACAATCCCTTAAAGGCAGAACCCTTACTCACACTCAGGGAAACTGATGTTTGGTCACACCTCACACTCGCATGTTCAAACCATTCACACTCTTTTTGTAGGGAAGCGAGATGCAGGCCGAATGACCCCCTTCATACGGGGATGAGGCGTGAAAGAATTAACCACTCCCTGATGTCTGCTGCCGCTGAAGTTTTCCTGAAGGTTCACTGGTGCAGAGCCTCTAGCAAGAGATTTAAGGAATCCTGAATGGAATGCGAGGGATCCAGCAGAGGATGAAAGGAGCCCTTATTGGGAGAGGGCTTGAAGAATGACCCTCCCCCTTAATGACCTATTGACCTCTTTCCCTCTGGTCCTATTAAAGACAGCACTACTCCTTTTAAATGGAGAGCCACTGTCATAACCAAATGCCCTATCATGCAGAGGTTAGTTCAACACCATCTGGCAGATTATCACTATCACTATCACTTTATCTCTTTCTCTCTTCAGTTGTCCATTGAAATCCAATGACGATGTCCACTCCTTTAACGGTGAGAACTTTGATGACTATACAGTCCTATCCTGGACCCAAAAGCTCTATTGCAGGTGGGACATGTATATGTGGTAGTGGTGGCAACCATGGCTGCATTTCTCCTGGCTCTCTTCTGATGTCTTCTGGTTGTTCTTTCCATCTCCAGAAGATGAACCCCGTCCCTACACAGCTGTCGCCAAGTGGTACGGTCAGCAGCAACATCCTCCAGGTCCTCGGGTCTGATCTTGCACTTCCTTAAAGCATTCTTCATCTGATCCTTATAGCGCTTCTTCGGCCCTCCAACTGAGCATCGACCATGATGTAGCTGGCCATATAACACTCTGCAGGGTAGCCGACATGGGGGCATCCTTAAAATGTGCCCCAGCCACTGCAGCTGATGCTGGGTGATCATGGTCTCAATACTCCTGCAGTTGGTCTTTACAAGTATTTCAGTGTGAGGCACCCACTCACGCCAGGTATTTCCCAGGATGAGCTAGAGGCAGCTTATGTGGAAGCACTCCAAGGACTTGATATGACGGCTGTAGATTACCCAAGCCTCACAGCTATAAAGGATGGTAGTGACACAGACCGCTTGGTGTACGGCGACCTTTGTGGAAGGACGAAGGCTCCTGTTCTGAAAGACTCTACGCCGAAGTCTCCCAAAGGCAGCTGATGCCTGTTAACTGTCACTTCATAAATCTGTAATTACAGCTCACTGGCGAAGGGCTTTAGTGCCCCCTCTCAACTTTGCACCATTCCGCTCAGGGTTTTAAATGCTGTTCAAAGAGAGAAGAATACTTGAATCTGACCACCATTACCACCCGATCCCACAATAATGCATTATACTCAGCATCCTTAGGGCGTTATGGATTGCGTGGTTTGTTGGGACAATAGGTTCCCTAAAGCACCCACCTCTCTATAAGATAAGCTCCCTCTGGTACATCCCTCATCCTATATCCTTAATAACTACTCAAGCCTTCTGTGTGTACCTATCCCCTAAACTTCTTGATCTCTGTTGTCTCGAAGGGACCCATTGTATCAACTCCACACATTACTAAATCCACACATTCTTTCTGGAAGGAAGAAGCCATGGGTGGACCAATGTCCCCCCATAGCAGGCGTGGGAATGCGTGATCACTGGCCAAAATGATCAAAAAGATCGCGATCTTTTTGATGGTGAATCCCAGGAGTCGACTCTAGCCTCTCTTCCTCATTTTCACCATCCCGCCAGACACCTACATTCCCCCATCCATGTAGTGGGATCAGCACCCGCCGCATCAAGGCTCGGTCCGTAACAGAATCAGGTTGCCAATTAGCCCACAGGCAGCCTATAATTGCTATATCTTCCTTAGCCGACACCTTGGTATTCTTCTCTTCTAGCTCTGTGGCTGAGGTCTGGGCCAATGACAGTGCTTCTCCCATGGTGGAACAGTTCTGATTTAGCTCTTCCACTTCATTCTTAAGACCTCCAATCATCTTGTTCTGGTGCCATATGATGGCTGCAAACAGTCCAAAGGCATCCCCCTGATTGTCCTTTCTCCCAATGTTTTAAATATGGACACAATGTGGTGTCCAGTTTCAACCTCGGCGAAATCTAATTGGACTGGCTAACCTACTGGCGTCCTGTAACCCATCAGTAGGTTGGCAAGACTTCCAAACCCCACACTTTTATCTGTTCACCCTGAAACTCGGCATTGCTCATACAGAAGGTAATCTCTCTTAAATACCCTTCTAAAAGTGTTCATCTTCCTCTCAGTCATCAAACCCTGCCAAAGAAGTGTCAAATGAAACATGGAAGCAGGTTCATGGGTTTAGTGAATGAGGCAGAAGACACAAATTATGAATAGGCATATTAATCATTTATTTACAGGCAATAAAATATTTGACCAAACATTTAAGTTCCCCCAAGTTACACAAACTAAAAAACTAAATGCTCAACAAACCAATACTTTGCTAAGAGTGCATACACCTTCTAAGTCTTGAGCATACCTTCTCAATGGTTCTGTGAAGCGTACCCTGGAGATAAAGGAAAATAGGCCAAGCCTCCTGCATGTGCTCTTGTTATACCCCTGAGGTGCTTGAAACCAGAAATCAGTGCTGTGGTACGCAAGGCAACGGATAAGAAAAAATGAGCACAACTTTTAAACAGGCCGATCAATGACTGACACGGCAGGAGCAGCTTTTGACGAGCAAATAAGCCACTCCATTACATAAAAGTCTCGGACTATATTTTTGAGTGACTGCGTTGTACTGATATCTTATATATGTTTGCTGTCTTATATGTTTTATATTGTGCCTTGTGCTGTGTGTGACTGTTGGTATTATGTGTTGCATCTTGGTCCTGGAGTAATGCTTTTTCATTCAGCTGTATTCGCGTTTATTCATGTATGGTTAACTTGAAGTTGAAAAGGTTGTGAAGGCAACAGTAATGCTCTTTCAAGAATCACTAGACAGGTTCCTGAGCACTGGAAAACTACAAATGTCACTCCACACTTTAAGCAGGGAGAAAGGCAGAAGAAAAGAAATTATAGTCCAGTTAACCTGACTTCAGTGGTTGGAAAGATGTTGGAGTTTATTATTAAGGATGACGTTTCAGTGAACTTGGTGACACATGTTAAAATAGGCTGAAGTCAGCATGGTTTTCTAAAGGGGAAATCTTGCCTAACAAATCTGTTGCAATTCTTTGAGGGAATAACAAGCAGGATAGAAAAAGATGTCCGAAGATGATGTTTGTTTGGATTTTCATAAGGGACCAGATGCCACACATGAAGCTGCTTAATAAAATAAGAGCCCACATATGCCCATCTTCCAGGCCACTCATGGAGATATTGAAAACACAGCCAAATGGCGAGCTCCAATAGCAGGAACACGCCAATGTGCACAACGGCAGTTTGAGTGCAGCTATAGATCACATACTCTGACAGGACCCCAGCCACCTTTAAAAGGAAAATAGAGACACTAGCCTATTTATCACAGCCATCTAGATTTTAAAATGCCTGCTTATTCCTAACAGTTTTGAATCTGTTTGCTAATCTTCAACCTATGTCTGTATATTAACAAACTGTGGTGCGGCATCTTATCAAATACCTCCTGTAAACCCATAAAGAGAATATATATATATATATTAAATGTCGCATCCGGAATTTTCCGTTTAGCGGGCGATTTCCTTCCACACCGCTCTGACGTATTGGGAAATCGTGTATGAAGCAAGTTGCAGCAGTGGTTTGCCGTTGCCTTCTGCCGGATGAGTTTTTTTTTAACAGATCACCAGCACGGATGGAGAGCGTGCAACGGTGCCGGCTAGAATTGAACTCGGGACCTCTCACCCCAAAGTAGAGCACTGATGCCACTACGCCACCAGCCGGCACAAAGAGAATACAGGAGAGGTTTACCTTCAAAAATTGCCACAATGGACCTTCTTTAGAATGAAAATTTCCCTCCACCTTTCTACTACACTCCCATAAGTCAGTTTATGGTGCTTAAGGGGAAGTTGGGGGAGATAATTTAGGAGGGTAAGGCTGGTTAGGTTAGGTGAGTCCATTTAATGCTTGAAAAATGCACTTCACGCTCATCAGCCTACCCTTCCCCCCTCTCTGTTCAATACAGTGCTCACCCATCTCGCCTAAAAACTGAGAATGGACTCAAACAAATAAACACTGCACATGCCATACTGGATACCGGACTGAGAGACCGCTAACGTGATTGGATTGGATTGCTCGGTCACTGCCCACCACTGCGAGTGCTAGCATCGCGCATTGCAGGAGGTTCAAAAAACAATGTTTATTTTTTTTATCACGATCTCTTGCGGAATCCCTAGCAACATCTCACTGAACCCCGGTTGAGATGCCCTGATCTAGATGTTCACTGGAGTTGCCTGGGATTGTCCGCTATGGCTAAGGGCTGACAGATGAAATTAATACAGACGGCTGCCCATTGGTTGGTCTGCACATGGTACGCTAACTGGTTGTTTCCATACTCTATAACTCAATGACCATCTGACTATGACCCCATGGCATTGCAATATCATCTCATTAATCTTCCTACTGTCCGAAGATATACTCCCAGGTGGTGAGTGGGACACTCTGAGAGTTCTATCACTACTCCTAAACCAATGCCAATAGGTCAGGATTGGCTTCCTGGATTCCTGGTCCATAGACTAACCACTGCCAGAAGACTGGAGCAGAGACTTCCTGGAACCTCTGCCACTACTATGTTGCATTGACCTTCACTCCTTTCTCTGCAACAGTTGATTCTTTGCTCTACTGTCTTTATCTATCTTTGCCAAACAGGTTAAATTCAACACAAAAACAAAATGCTGAAAATTCACAGGATGTGGGGAAATGTGGACTCCAATACGCCTGACTGAAATCCCATCCTCCTATTCAGAAATCCCTGCCCTGTCAATTGCAGGACGAGCATTTCAGTGAGTTACATTACTGTGGGGTTAGATAACAAGCAGCAGAAAATGTGGATCCTACAATCATTCACAGGAGTGACCAGCTCACTTTAATCTTGGAATTACCTGCATGATTTATTCAGGTCGCTTGTTGTGTTTCTGGTGCTAATTTTGATTTAGATTACTTTCCACAGTCCTCTCTAAAATCCAAGTTAACTTTGTCTTCCTACTCTGACACTGTCAAGTCTTATTTGTCCACACAGATAAGCATTTATTGATCCTGTTGTGCTTAACTGTCCTTCTCTTCCCCAGTTTTGTTGCAGTTGCCCCTGGAAACAGCAGTAAAGAGAAACTCCAAAATAAAATCAAAATAAATTCTCTTGTGATAAGGCTGTTTTCCGTGGTGTTATCTGATGAATAGCAGGCATTCCCTCAATCTGAGAGAATTGATCAACTGCAGTTCAATTCCTAAGTTATTTTGTGTTATCTATACTACTGTGCTTTACACCCTAGTCCAGAGAAACATTGTCTCATTTGATGGTATACATGTATATAGTTAACTGGCAGTAAACTTGACTTCACTTGACGTGGGTTTCCCCTGGATGTCCAGTTTTCTCCCACGTCCCAAAGATTTACGGTCGGTCACTGGGGTGTATTTGGCTCATTGGGCTGGGTGGGCCCATTACCATGCTGTATCACTAATTAAATAATAAATAAAATAAAATCTCTCCCATAGCAATGGGCCCTGAAATGACTACACAAACAACCGAATACTCGTGTGATGAAATAACCAACATTCATGTAATTAAATTGAATAAACCTCATTACAGAGAAGCTCCAATAAACCAGCGATCGATTGTTGGGAAATGCTGGTAATCCACCATCTTCCGCACTCACTGATTTAGAATACGACCCAGTGGTCAACAGATCCAGAGGATGTGCACCTGGAGCTGAGTTCGAGTTACAGTATACCAGGAGCCAGGAGTGAGGTTTGTGGCCTGAAGTGGATCCAGATTGCTTCTATATGTTTCAGATCCTTTAAACTCATTATTTTCATGTAGAAAAATGTGAAATAGAAATGTGTTTGGGCATAAATAAGAATAGCTTCCAATAGTGTAGGGAATCGACTTATGAGGCAACTTTTGAAAGTATCCTGACATTGTTGCATGATGAGCTGGGACAGCAACTGCAAAGCACAGAAGCACAAGAGGCTATAGAGAGTACTGGAACCAGCCTGGTCTATCACAGGCACATTCCTCCCCATCATTGACAGCATTGACAAGAGATGTTACCTCCAGAAAGCTGCATCTACCTTCAAGGAACCACACCATCTGGCTCATGCTCTCATCTTAAATAATTCCCTTGCATGATAGTCACAATCTGTTTGTTACAATTTTGCACCTTATTGTTTACCTGCACTGCATTTTCGTTATAGCTGTTACACTTTATTCTGTATTGGTATTGTTTTACTTTGTTCTACCTCAGTTCCCTGTGTAAATGATCTGATCTGTATGAAGAGGTTTTCACCATATCAGGGTACATGTGACTATAATAAACCATTTCCAATTCTAATTCTTGCTGCTACCATCAGGCAGGGGGTACAGAAGACTGAAGTCCCACACCATCAGGTTCAGGAGCAGCTACTTTTCCAACAACCATCAAGGTTCTTGAACCTAGAACTGCACAAGACTTTGGATGTTGGAACCTGAAGCAACAACTCCAACCAATCTGTTGGAGGAACTCAGTGGGTCATGCAGCTACAGTGGGTGGAAGGGAATTCTGAATGTTTCTGGTTAAAAACCTGAATCAGGACTGAAGTAGGTTCTTGAGCCTGCCTCCACAACTCTAACTTTACTGCACCAATAGAACACCATGGACTTGACCTGTAAGCCCCAAGGAGACCAAATTTTCAGGCTTTTACTACATTTTGTTTCAGGCACAAGGAACATGGTGCTTGCTGCATTGTCATAAATGTAAATCACTTCAACAAAATGCTGTGAAAAGAAAACATTTCCACTCTACAGTCCCACAGTTGGGCAGCACAGTGGCATAGCTTGTAGTACTGCTATCTCCCAGCTCAAGCAACCTAGGTTCAATTCTGGCTTCCTTGAACACTCACCCTGCGATTGCATGGATTTCTCTTGGGTGCTCCATTTTCCTCCCACATCCCAAAAAGGCGAAGGTTATTTGACCTCTGCAAATTGCTCCTAGGATTACAAATACCTGGGAATACGAATTGACAATAAACTGGACTGGTCAAAGAATACTGAAGCTGTCTACAAGAAGGGTCAGAGCTGTCTCTATTTCCTGAGGAGACTGAGGTCCTTTAACATCTGCCGGACAATGCTGAGGGTGTTCTACGAGTCTGTGGTGGCCAGTGCTATCATGTTTGCTGTTGTGTGCTGGGGCAGCAGGCTGAGGGTAGCAGACACCAACGAATCAACAAATTCATTCGTAAGGCCGGTGATGTTGTGGGGATGGAACCGGACTCTCTCATGGTGGTGTCTGAAAAGAGGTTGCTGTCTAAGTTGCATGCCATCTTGGTCAATGTCTCCCACCCACTACATAATGTACTGGGTGGGCACAGGAGTACATTCAGCCAGAGACTCATTCTACCGAGATGCAGCACAGAGCGTCATAGGAAGTCATTCCTGCCTGTGGCCATCAAACTTTACAACTCCTCCCTTGGAGGGTCAGACACCCTGAGCCAATAGGCTGGTCCTGGACTTATTTCATAATTTACTGGCATAATTTACATATTACTATTTAACTATTCATGGTTCTATTACTATTTATTATTTATGGTGGAACTGTCACGAAAACCAATTTCCCCCGGGATCAATAAAGTATGACTATGACTATGACTATGACTAGTGTGTAGCTAGGTGAAGGAATCTGGAGGAAGTTGATAAGAGTTTGGGAGAATAAAATTGAATTAGTGTGGGATCAGTGTATGGTTTTTATATTCTCTGTGTTTCACCAATTTCTTTCCATTTTGTTATGCAAAGGGAGGGGGTTTAGGGTCAATGTTCTCGTTCTGTTTTGTGCTGAGGAAGTAGGGTTTGAGGGTTGATGACCAGAATGCCATTCTTTTTTTCGCTCGGGGGAGGGTTAGATGTTTTTCTCTGAACAACTTTCATGTTCTTGCTTTGTTTCGTGGCTATCTGGGGAAGACAAATCTCAGAGTTGTATATGGACACATGCTTTGACAATAATTGAAACTTTGAGCCTTTTGGGTCTTTAAACGATTGTTTAATGGTCACTGTGAATTTAGTGGGAAAAAGCCATAGAGCAATACAGCAGGGCTACAGGCACTTTGCCCCAACAAATCCATGCCGACACAACTGAAGCCAAACCTCACCCTCCATATACTTATCCAGCTGCTTATTAATTGGTACTATTGCACCCCACCCCCAATGGATTCCCGTGGTGTTTACTCATTACTCTCTGCCTGGAAAAGTTGCCCCTCAGATCTCTTTAAAATCTTTCCCTCTCACCCTCAACCTATGCCCCCCAAATCTACACTCCCCCACTACAAGAAAAAGATTGTTACCAGCCACCTTATCTATGCTTCTTATTATTTCAAATACTTCTATAAGGTTGCCCTTTCATTTTCCTACATACAAATACTTTCTCAGGGAAAATGAACACAGGAATTGGATGTAGTATTTCCAGGATTACCGAAGAATATTATCAACAAACTAAGAACTAGCAAAAATCATGATCAATAGTTCATTTATTTCTATGCTCTTTGAAGGTGTTTGAAAGCAGGATTGCTTGTTATGTGGGCCAATTACTCAAAATTCACCACATTTTAAACTTGACACCTATGGACAGCCAGAGGATATTTTAATGGAATAAGACACAACATGAATAACTATATTTACTATTTGCTTCTCTGAAAATGTTTCATATTTAATTCAAAGGGAGCAGTTCACTAGACTAAATTTAGAAACAAATGCTGTTATTCAATAGGTAGCATAATATTTTGTGTATTTCTTGATCGGGTAGTTTTATATTAATAAAATAACTAAATCTCCCTTTTTAAATGGATAAATTAAAACATGCATGAGGGCAATTGATGCTGGGGACTGATAAACACTTTCATTTTAATAACAGGACTGAAGGGTTGCAGGAACACTATTTGTTGCTTATGACTTTTGATTTCTTTTTTAAAAAGTTTATTGTATATGACTCATAGAAAATACTTAATAATATAGTAAAGTAAGAATAGGTCAGGATAAACATTTCAGCAGCTTAAAATACCAGAAATAATTGGTTCACAAACCTAACAGATAATTTCAGCAAAATTGATGTAAAATATTCAATCACTTGAACCCATCTCTATGGCAACTACCACGGTAGTGTAGTGGTTAGTGCAATGTTATTATAGCTTGGGGTGTTCTGGAGTTCAGGGTTCAAATCCAGCACCATTCTCTCAGGAGTCTCTGTACATTCTCCCTGTGGAAGATGCGGATTTTCCCGGGTGCTCTGGTTTCCTGTCACAGTCGAAAAACGTACCGAGGTGGGTTAATTGGTTCATTGTAAATTGTCCCGTGATTAGGATGGAATTAGATGAGGTTGTAGAGTTCTTTGGGTGGCATGGCTCAAAGGGCCAGAAGGGCCTACGCTGCGCTGTTTTGTTGAATAAAAATAAATAAATAAACTACTAACATTACCTCATCACATATGACAACCAGCCCTTCCTGCTGCACCCTTTCCCGTCTCCACACTGTGTTGTCAGGCCGAGTGGTGTCAGCAGCAAAGAATAGAATGGCTTCCCACTTCCTGCATCTTGCACCAGGATTCAACGCAAATTTTCACAGAGTGCCAACGTACTCCATCCTGCTGATTTGCTTCTCATTTCAATGCCAGGGTGAGTTCTTCTTTCTGACTGCAATTGACCACTTCTGTGCTAGTTTGAGACATTCGACGTATTAAAATGGGTAGTTTTAATCTCAGCAAAAATAATTGGGCTCTTCTTACAGAAACATCTGCATGATGCTAAGCTAGGGCACATCATCAGTGATGTTACCTGGGGTCATCAGGTGTTTCGGGTCTTTCAACATCATACACCCTTGCCCAGGCCACCTGACTGGAGTTGATCAGACCATGGCCAGTGCCCTAGCAGAAACCCACGGATCTGCCCTCTTTATCCAGAGCCATCTTGATGCTTTCTCTGCTGCATCTATGGTGGTAGAAATGGCTCTCCTTCTTC
Organism: Mobula birostris; assembly: GCF_030028105.1. NCBI lineage: Eukaryota > Metazoa > Chordata > Chondrichthyes > Myliobatiformes > Myliobatidae > Mobula > Mobula birostris. The sequence continues at coordinate 39,935,484 of NC_092395.1, forward strand.
TCTCTCCCGTGATTCCAAGTGCAGTGTATACCTTGCAGGGCGACTGGCCTGCAAAGCAACGACACCCGACCTTTCAAGGGCCAACACTTTGCTCTCCAGCCTCTTCTTTGGTAGTTGTTCTTCAGATCTTCATACTTGGCTCTTTTCCGCTCGTAGGCCTCCTCCATGCATTTTTCCCACGGCACGGTAAGCTCGAGCATAAGAACGTGCTTCAATGAGTTGGACCACAACACAATGTCGGGCTGCAGTGTAGTCTCTGTGATGTGGGGAGATATCTGAACATATCTCAGGGGAAAGGTAAATTTATGATTCAGCTATTGGGTTTACTGCTCAGAGGCAGCTCTGCAGAAATTCTAACTTACTGATCAGTAACTGTGACCTCTTTGTTCTGAGGTGTGTGGGAACTCCACTCCATCTTTTGAGGATACCATTTCATGTTTTCAGAATGCTGCATTCTGTGTTGTATCCAGCAGTAACCATCACAGGAAATGTTAAGACAGAGTGTGAGCTGAAGCACATGGCTGAAGAAGATAGTGTGACAAACAGCATACACAATATATCTGGGTTGCTTTTTTTAATGTACTTCATGAGTCACAACATTGTGACTCAAAATCAGACTCCAGCAGTTCATAGAATGGTTGAGCCAACTAACTGAGAGAAAAAGAGAACTTCCTTTTGTTTACATCCATCAAATATCTAGGCATCCCAGAATACATGCAGCAAATCAAATCATTCGGAAGTGTTACCACAATTACAATTATAGTTATATTGGGCAAGGGAGAAATATTATCTGAGGCATCAGAATCAGAACAGGGGTTCTGAAAGAGGTATCTGAAGAGATTGTGGAGGCATTATTCGTGATCTTTCAAGAATCAGTAGATCCTGGAATGTTTCTTGAGGACTGGAAAATTACAAATGTTTTTCCACTCCTTAAGAAGAGAGGGAGCCAAAAGACAGGAAATTAGTGATTGGAAAGTTGTTGGAGTCTATTAGTAAGGATGAGATTTTGGCATACTTGGAGGTTCATGATGAAATAGGCCCAAGTCAGCATAGTTTCCTAAAGGGGCAATCTTGTCTTACAAATCTGTTGAAATTCTTTGAGGAAATAACAGGCAGGCTAGCCAAAGGAGAGTAAGTGGACATTGTTTTACTTAGATTTTCTCAAGGCCTTTGAGAAGATGCCAGACATGAGGCTGCTAAACAAGATAAGAACCATTGGTACTACATGAAACAAGTTAGTATGTTTGCTGTCTGTGACTAGTGTTGTTTGCTGGGGTCAATGTTGGGATTGCTTCTTTTCATGTGATATATCAATGATTTTGATGATAGCATTGATGGTTTTGCGGCCAAGTTTGTGGATGATACAAAGATAGGTAGAGGGGCAGGAAGTGTTGAGGAAGCAGGCAGTCTGCAGAAGGATAATTAGAACATCCTTAGCCACAGGTGAAGTGCCAGAAGGTTGGAAGATAGCTAACTTTGTTCCGTTGTTTAAGAAAGGCTGTAAGAATAAGTCATAAATTATAGGATGATGAGGCTGACGTTGGTGTTAGGTAAAATTATTGAAAAGTATACTATAGTACAGGATATGTAAATATTTAGATAGATAGGGGCTGATTAAGGATAGTGATCATCGCTTGGTAAATGGTAGGTCATGTCTAACCAATCTTATAGAGTTTGTCAAGGAAGTTACAAGAAAAGTTGATGAAAGCAACAGTGAATGCTGTTTACATGGCGAGATTCTGATGAGATTCTGCATGGGAGGTTGGTCAAGAAAGTTCAGTCGCTTGGCATCAAGATGAAGTAGCAAATGGTGCAAGCTGATTCAACTGTAGATCAACATCAGTATGACAAAGAGATGATGATGGACCTCAGGAAGACTAAACCTGCACTGCTTCCTGTTAATATTGATGGTGAGGATGTGGACGTGGTGAGAACCTACAAGTACCTGGGGGTGCACCTGGATGACAGACTTGAGTGGAACAACAGCACAGAGGCTGCGTACAAGAAGGGCCAGGGGATTGAAGTCCTTGGAGTACGCAGGCTTCTCCTTCACATGTTCTACCAGTCTGTTGTCGTCGGTCAATCTTCTATGTGGTGGTGTGCTGGGGCAATGGCATCAACATGGGTGATGCCAACAGGCTGAATAAACTGATTAGAAAGGCTGGCTTTGTTATAGGAGTCAAACTGGACACACTGGAGGCTGTGGTAAAACAATAAACCCTACAGAAAATCCTGGCAATTCTGGACAATGTTTCTCACTCTCTGCATGCCAACTTGGCTGAACAGAGGAGCATGTTTAGTAATAGACTATGACAAATGCGTTGCTCCAAACAGTACTATCTGAGGTCATTCTTACCCTCGGCCATTAGGCTCTATAATGAGTCAACCTATAGCCGGGGAAATGATGACCCTTCCTGTTAGACTCTTTGAGGTAACATGTTTTATTCTGTGTTACTTCTCTTCTAATATCTGTATCTTTGTATATCTGTGTATTTGTAATGCTACGGTGACACTGCAGTTTCCTTTGGGATTAATAAAATACCTACCTTTCTATCTAAATTGAATTAGACGTTGGTTTCACAGGAGAAGCCAAAGAGTGGTAGTAGATGGCTGCCTTTCTGATTGCAGGCCTGTGACTAGTGGAGTGCCACAGACATCATAAGAACTTAAGAACATTAGTAAGAGGAGCAGGAGTTAGCCAGCTGGCTCAGTGAGCCTGCTTCACCATTCAATAAGATCATGGCTGATCTGAACATGGACTCATCTCCACCTAACTGCTTTTTCTCCATAATCCTTAATTCCCCGACTATGCAAAAATCTATCCAACCTTGTCTTAAATATATTTACTGAGGCAGCATCCACTACTTTATTGGGTAGAGAAGTCCACAGATTCACCACCCTTTGGGAAAAGCAGTTCCTCTTCATCTCCATCCTAAATTTACCCCCCCAATTCTTGAGGCTATGCCCCCTATTTCTAGTCTCACCTGCCAGGGGAAGCAACTTTCCTGCTTCTATCTTATTTATCCCTTCCATAATTTTATATGTTTCTATAAGATCCCCTCTCAACCTTCAGAATTCCAATGAATACAGTCAAAGGTTACTCAATCTCTACTCATAGGTTAACCCCTTCATCTCTGGCATCAACCTGGTGAACTTCCTCTACACCACCTCCAAAGCCAATATATCCTTCCTCAAGTAAGGAGACCAGAACTCCACACAGTACTCCAGATGTGGCCTCACCAATACCCAATATAGTTGCAACATAACCTTCCTGCACTTAAATTCAATCCATTTTCCAATGAAGGCAAACATTCCACTTGACTTCTTGATAGCCTGCGGCACCTGCAAACTAACCTTTTGTGATTCATGCACAAGCACTCCCAAGTCCCTCTGCACAGCAGCATGCTGCAATTTTTTACCATTTAAATAATAATCAGCTCTTTCATTTTCCCTTTCAAAGTGGATAACCTCACATTTACCACTATTGTACTCTATATGCCAGACCCTTGCCTTCTCACTTAACCTATCTATATCTCTCTGCAGACTCTCTGTATCCTCTGCACAGTTTGCTTTTCCACCCAATTCCATGTCATCAGTAAACTTAGAAACACTATACTCAGTCCCCTCTTCCGAATTGTTACTGTATACCATGAGCAGTTGTGGGACCAGCACCAATCCCTGTGGCACACCACTCACCACTGATTGCAAATCAGAGAAATACTCATGTGTCCCAACTCTCTGCTTTCTATTGCATAACCAATTCTCCATTCATACTAATACATTGCCCCTAATTCTATGCATCCCTGTGATGCTGGGTCTATTGTTGTTTGTCATCTACATCAACAATCTAGCTGATAATGTGGTAAATTGGATCAGTAAATTTGTCAATGACACCAAAATTGGAGGTGTAATGGATAACAAGGAAGACTTTCAAAGCCTGCAACAGAATCTGGATCAAATGGAAAAATGGGCTGAAAAATGGCAGAAGAATTTAATGCAGACAAGTGTGAGGTGTTGCACTTTGGGAGGAGAAACCAGGGTAGGAGTTACACCATGAGTGGTAGGGCATGAGGGGTGCAGTAGATCAGATGAATCTGGGAATACAGATCCATAATTCCTTGAAAGTGGCATCACTGGCAGATCATAAATAAAGCTTTTGGCTCATTGGCCTTCTTAAATCAAGGTGAGTACAGGAGTTGGGACGTTATTTTGAAGTTTTCGAAGACATTGGTGAAGCCTGATTTGATGTATTGTGTGTAGTTTTGGTCACCTATCTGCAGGAAAGATATCAATAAGATTGAAAGTGCGCAGAGAAATTTTACAAGGATGTTGCCAGGACTTGAGGACCTGATTTATAGGGAAAGGTTGAATAGGTTAGGACTTTATTTTGCAGGGCATATCTTCTCAATTTGATAGAGGTATACAATATTATGGGGGGTATAATTAGGATAAATGCAAGCAGTTTTTTTTTCCACTGAGGTTGGGTGAGACTTGAGGTCAGGGTTCAGGGTGACAAGTGAAATGTTGAAGGGGAACATGACGGGATAGTTCTTTACTCAGGGGTTGGTGAGAATGTAGAACAAGCTGCCAGCAGAAGAGGTGGATGTGGATTTGATTTCAACATTTAAGAGAAATTTGGACAGGTACAAGGAAGGGAGAGGTATAGAGGGCTATGGTCTGGGTGCTGTTCAATGGGACTAGGCAGATTAGTAGTTCATCATGAATTAGATGGGCCAAAGGACCTGTTTTTGTGCTGTAGTGTTCTATGACTCTATGATCTAGAACTACTGGCATGCTTTCTTTATGAGTGCATCAATGTCTTGGGCCCAGGGTAGGTTGTCCAAGATATAGACACACTTTCCACTGTTGGCCACTCAAGGACAATCAATGTGCATTCTCCTAACTTCCTCTTCCTGAAGTCCAAAATCAGTTCCTTGGGTTTGCTGTCATTGAATGCAGAGCTGTTGTTGCAGTCAGGATTGAGAAAGTCAAACTACCTCACTCCTGTCCTGTTACCATCTAAGATTTAAACTTAGAATCAAAGAGTCATGTTCTTAATCAAAGTGTCACCTTGTTATGTAGTCACACAGCCCTTCGACCCACCATACTCAAGCCAACCATCCAATAGCCATTGATACCAATCCTATTTCCCAGAATTTTGTCTGCAGCCTCCTAGACATTGGTGACTCAAGTGCATGTTCTCACATTCTTAAATATTTTAGAATATAAGTCTCCACCATCATTCAGGCAGTGTGTTCTAGGTACCAGCCATCCTCTGTGTGAAAAGAATTCTCTTTCTGAATCTCTTACATCTGATCTTAAACCTAGCCCCCTGGGTATAGACGTCTACCTAGGTGTCCCTCAGTATAACTGAAAGGAAACCCTGCTCCTTTTCATAAATAGGAAGAGGGGAATGGAATTGCCACTTCTGAGTTATAGTTGGGAGAACAATCATAGAGTCTAGTCTGACAACTGACAAGTAAATAAAAAATTTAAAAATACTGACGCTAGCAGTCAGAAATAAGAAAATACAATTCTGAAAAAGCTCAGCAGAAGGATCTTTGACCAGAAGTATTAACTTTGTTAAGTATGCTGCCTGACATGATGAATGTTTTCAGCGTCTTCTGTTTTTACCTGTAAGACCTTTTCCCTTTGATTTGCGGCACAGTTGTGTAAGGGTTTCAGAACTGGATTAGCAACTAAGATTTTGGACACCTGATCCATTATGATGAGTTCAAATCCCATCAGGCTGGCCAAATAATTTAAAATCAGCGATTATATAAATCTGGAATTTAAAACTAAATTAAACTGTGAAAAGGTGACTGCAAAACTGCTAAGTTCTTATCAGGTGGTTCACTAACTGAAGTTCAAAGTTCAATGTAAAAGTTATCATCAGAGTACATACATGTCACCACATATGACCCTGAGATCCTTCTTCCGAGGGCATTCGCAGCAAATCTATAGAATAGTAACTATAAACAGGATCAATGAAAGAGCAAGAAGAACATAGAAGCTAACAAAATGTACAAATACATATATAAATAAATAGCAATAAATAATGAGATGAAGAGTCCTTAATGTGAGACCATTGGTTGTGGGAACACCTCAGTAGATGAGTGTAGTTATCCCCTTCAGTTCAAGAGTCTGATGACTGGGGGGTAGTAACTGTTCTTGAATCTGGTGGTGCGAGTCCTGAGGCTCTTGCATTTTCTATCTGATAGCAGCAGTGAGAAAAGAGCATGGCCTCGATGGAGAGGATCTTTGATGATGGCTGCTGCTTTCCTACCACAGTTTTTCACGTAGATGTGAGCTTTACCCATGTTGTACTGGGCTGAATCCACTACCTTTTGTCGGATTTTCTGTTCAAAGGCATTGGTGTTCCCATATCAGGCTGTAATACAACCAGTCAATACACTTTCCACTAAACATCTATAGAAGTTTGTCAGAAGTATTTGATGTCATGCTGAATCTCCTAAGGAAGTAGGGGTACTGTCATGATTTATTTGCAATTGCAATTATATGATGGGTCCAGTACAGTTCCTCTGAGATAGTGACAGCCAGGAATTTAAAGTATTGACCCTCTCTAATTGTGATCTTCCAATGAGGACTGGCTCATGGGCCTCTGTTTTCCCTCTCCCTAAGTATACTGTACCTTATCAGTTTCAGTTCCTTGGTCTTACTGATATTGAGTGAGGGGTTGTTGTTATGATACCACTCAACTAAGTTTTCAGTCTCCGTCCTGTATGCTGACAGGGCCCACCCGCAGTGGTGTCATCAACAAACTTGAATATGGTTTCGGAGTTGTACTTAGCCATACAGTCATAGGCGTAAAGCCAGTAGAGCAGGGTGTTAAGCACACAGCCCTGTGGTGCACCTATGCTGATGAGATTGTGGAGGAGATGCTTTTGCCAATCTGAACTGACTGGTGTCTGCAAACGAAGAAATTCAGATCCAATTCCACATACTAGTTAGTTTTGAGGGGATAATGGTATTAAATACTGAATTGTAATCGATAAAAAGCATCCTCATATATGCATCTTTTCTGTCCAGATGTTCTAGAGTTGTGTGAAGAGCCAATGAAATGGCATCTGCTGTGGACCGGTTGTCCTGGTAAACAAATTGGAGTGTATCCAACATGCCACTCGGACAGGAGATGATGTGTTTCAACACCAGCCTCTCAAAACACATCATCACTGTACACTTAGACAGGTTAGCATGCTCTTCTTGGGCACAGGTCTGACTGAAGACTGCTTGAAGCAGGTGCGTACCATACACTAGCATAGCGAGAGGTTGGAGGTATCCAGTTGATCAGCACGGGTCTTCGGTACTCGGTCAGGTACTCTGGCCAGACCGGATACTTTCCTGGATTCACCCTCTTAAGGCAGCCTGAACATCATTTTCAGATACTGGGACCAAAGGATCACCGGGAGACACGGGTGTGCGATATTTCCTCTATGTTCTGATGGTCAAAATGGGCATAGATGGCATTGAGCTCAACTGGAAGTGAAGCTCTGCTGTCCTCATGTCACTTTGTCGGAGGCAATGGCATTCAAACCCTGCCACAGCTGTCAAGCATCCTTTGCTGATTCCAGTTTGGTCAGGAATCTCCACTCTGACCATGAGATAGTTTTCCAGAGATCATACCTGCACTCATGATTGTAGCATTCGTGATCTCCAGACTTAAAGGCCTCTGACCTGACCGTCAGCAAATTCTGGATTTCATGGTTCATCCAGAACTTCTAATTGTGGAAGATCCTAAATTTCTTTCAGAGAAGGAAATCTGCCATTCTTACCTAGGCTAATCTATATCTGTCTTCAGGCACACAAAGACTATTAGATATAGGAAGAGAATTAGACCATTTGACCTACTGAGTCTGTTCTGCCATTCAACCATGGCTGATTTTTTTTCTCAACACCATTCTTTCGGCTTCTCCCTGTTACCCCTACCTCCATGACTGACAAGAATCTATCAATCTCTGACTTAAGTACACTCAATGACTTAGCCTCCACTGCTCCATGAGATAACAAATTCAACAGATTCACCATCTTCTGACTAAAGATATTCATCTTTATCTCTGTTCTGAAGGGTGTCACTTTATTCTATGGCTGTATTGTCAGGCTCTCAACTCTCCAATTAATTGAAACATCCTCTCCAAGTCCATCCTATCTAGGCCTTTTAAGATTCCATTGGTTTCAATGAATGTCCACTCATCTTTCTGAACTCCATTGAATACATGCTCAGAGCCCCTTATGTTAAGCCTTTCATTCCCGATATAATTTTTGTGAACCTCTTCTGGACCCTATCCAGGGCCCAAAATTGTTCACAATAAACCAAATTCAGACTGAACAACACTTTAAAAAGCTGAGTATGCATTCTTGGTTTTATATTCTAGTCATTGTGAATGTCTACATTGAAATGAAGATTGAATTTAAATGATGACCCTTGACTTTACAATTTACCGCATTATGATCTTGCACCTTATTGCCTCTCTGCATTGTACTTTTTCTGTGGCTGTTACAATTTGTTCAGCATTATTATTGTTTTATCTTGTTCAAACTGTGTACTGTGTAATGATATAATCTGCATGAACAGTATGCAAGGCAAGCTTTTCACTGCAGCTGAGCACATATAACAATTCCAATTACAATAAGCATTGCATTCGCTTTCCTTAGTACCCAATCAATCTTCAGTTGTTCTTAGGAGAATCCTAAAATAGAAACCTCAAATCCTTTTGCAACTCTGATTTCTGAGTTATGTCTTCATTTCAAAAATAATATACATCTATAAACTGTACTTCTTATCAAAGTGCATAATCTTACATGATCTTATATTGTGTTTATAAACCACTTGACTCTTAGCTTTTTCCTCAATGGATACACAAGAACACAAGAAAACAGAAGCAGGAGCAGGCTGACAGGCCTCTCAGACCTGTCCCACCATTCAGTTCAACCTGCCTCAGTCCATCAATATGTCTTCTTTGACAGTTTGAAAAGCTGATCCACATCCAGTTATTTTGCCTCTCCCACTCTCCAGGTAGTGAACTACAGAGACTCCCACCCTCTGCAATGTGAGGTTGGAACTGACTGTTGTGGCTCACGGTCAAGGGGCAAAGATCTTTCTCCATCCAGTACAAGGGATGGATGTGGAAGTGAGAAAGTTGATAATATATGGGAGTATTATCTGTGGCATTCCTGTCCTATGAATGAATGAACAAAAATGATACACTGTTGGGTGTCATGGAGAATTATTGATGAAATGAATGGCTGAACTACCATTTTGTTCTGTTTTTTTTTTCATTGAGAAATCAATCCAGCAAAGTTTTGCATCAGATTTTCTAGAAGACAATGCAGACATACCCATCCCTTAAAACCTGAACCCTTTCAACTTGACTGTTCATCGAGCAGAAGCGATTATTTTTTACACAGTCCTCAAGTGACTCATTCTCTAGAAAACAGTAATACATTATTAATCACTATTATTATAACTGTAGCACAATAGTCTTTACGTGATTAATTTAGTCAGTCTGCTTTTATATTCCTCATTAATTAAATAGATCGTTGCACCACAATCATCCAAGTTCATTTCACAAAACATGTCGTAATGCAACACTTGCAACTGCAGATTAAAGTACCACACATTAACAACCTAATGAAGGTCTTTTATCTGATTGTTAAGGGACATTTCATGTTCCCATATCTCTGTTTATGATTACTTTAAATCAAAGTTTTTATGTCCTTAGTACAGGATGGCAGGTGACAACCACTATGAACTTCAGATGAGTGGATGACTGGCAAAATAATGGGGATATAAAAAGAAATAATCATGCCTTAGGAATTTAAGGTGCTGAACATTCAAAGAGAGAGTGTGAATTTGGTATAATTCAGTGGTGCGAAAGGGCAATATGTAAATATCAATGGCAATGACATTTTGGAGTCTCAGAGCTGAAGTGTAAGGCTGGACCCAAGTACAAGCATTAAAAAGAGAGTCTGGACTCTCCATGTGTCGATTGAAGTGTGAAGCTCAAACCTGTGACACAATTTCTCAGAGCCTTCTTAAGAAGACATTCGGCAAATTAATTTCACATCAAGTAACAGAATTTTCTGAAATGAGAGAGCTATGGATGGGTGTGAACCCAAGTGCAGAGTAAGGTTTAGAATTAACTCAGACTCAAAATAAACAAGAGAACACAAACAAAATCCAAAGGCAGAATCACAAACAGTTGTAAAGAAAATAGAACTCCAACGATTGAGCACTCAGTATGAGGCCCTTAAGTGCAGATTTTCCATGAAGAAATTTGACAGGCAACAATTGGTAGTCTGATTCTTAAAGTGACAGCAGCAGCTAACTATAGCCATGGCAATGAGCTGCTGAGTGAAATATAAAAACGGGTTTTTCAATCTTCTGGCCAGTCCACAGCCCAAGGCTGGTGGGCTGGAGAAGGAGGAGCCAGACTGGGTTCGGAGGAGCTGGTCTGGAGGTGCAGACCGTGTTGCTGTTGCTGGCATGCAGTGTAACTATGAGTTGTTATGTCCCTTATATTTATACGTACTGTGGGTTAACAATATAGAATCATATTCTGGAAGAATTATAACTTTTGTTTACAGCAACAAAACCAAACCACGTTTTTACCAATAACCATATAACCATATAACAATTACAGCACAGAAACAGGCCATCTCGGCCCTTCTAGTCCGTGCTGAACTCTTACTCTCACCTAGTCCCACCAACCTGCACTCAGCCCATAACCCTCCATTCCTTTCCTGTCCATATATCTATCCAATTTAACTTTAAACGACAACATAGAACCTGCCTCAACCACTTCTGCTGGAAGCTCATTCCACACAGCTACCACTCTCTGAGTAAAGAAGTTCCCCCTCATGTTACCCCTGAACTTTTGTCCTCTAATTCTCAACCCATGCCCTCTTGTTTGAATCTTCCCCACTCTCAATGGAAAAAGTCTAACCACGTCAACTCTATCAATCCCCCTCATAATTTTTAACACCTCTATCAAGTCCCCCCTCAACCTTCTACGCTTCAAAGAATAAAGACCTAACTTGTTCAACCTTTCTCTGTAACTTAGGAGATGAAACCCAGGCAACATTTTAGTAAACCTTTTCTATACTCTCTCAATTTTATTGACATCTTTCCTATAATTTGGTGACCAGAACTGTAAACAACACTCCAGATTTAGCCTTACCAATGCCTTATACAAATTCAACATTACATCTCAACTCCTATACTCAATGTTCTGATTAATAAAGGCCAGCAAACCAAAAGCTTTCTTCATCACTCTATCCACATGAGATTCCATCTTCAGGGAACTATACACCATTATTCCTAGATCCCTCTGTTCTAAAGCATTCTTTGATGCCTTACCATTTACCATGTATGTCCTATTTTGATTAGTTCTACCAAAATGTAGCACCTCACATTTTTCAGCATTAAACTCCATCTGCCATCTTTCAGCCCACCCTTCTAACTGTCCTAAATCTCTCTGCAAGTTTTGAAAACTTACCTCATCATCCAGAACACCACCTATCTTAGTATTATCTGCATACTTACTAATCCAATTTACCACCCCATCATCCAGATCATTAATATATATTACAAACAACATTGGACCCAGTACAGATCCCTGAGGCACACCGTCCTCCAATCTGACACACAGTTATCCACCACTCCTCTCTGGCATCTCCCATCTAGCAACTGCTGAATCCATTTTACTACTTCCATATTAATGCCTAACGATTGAACCTTCCTAACTAACCTTCCGTGTGGAACCTTGTCAAAGGCCTTACTGAAGCCCATATAGACAACATCCACCGTTTTACCCTCGTCAACTTTCTTAGCAACCTCATCAAAAAATTCAATAAGATTTGTCAAACATGACCTTCCACGCACAAATCCATGTTGACTGTTCCTAATCAGACTCTGTCTATCCAGAAAATTATATATACCATCTCTAAGAATACTTTCTATCAATGTACCCACCACTGACGTCAAACTCACAGGCCGATAATTACCAGGTTTACTCTTAGAACCCTTTTTAAACAATGGCACCACATGAGGTATACGCCAGTCCTCCAGCACCATTCCCGTTTCTAATGACATTTGAAATATTTCTGTCAGAGTCCAGCCATGTTCCAGATCATTCTAACATTCCTGCGCGTGCTCAGAACTCTCTCCAATCACGTTCTTACACGTGATATCACCACATGAGTGACTGTCTTGGATGTTTCTCTTGCGATCGCAAGACCCTGTTGGACATTGATAATGTAAGATGCCACAATTTCGATTCCCTTGTTTGGTGTCATGACAGATGGTGAGGCAGCAACGCGGCTTAAGTTGTAATGAAGACTAGGCCTCAAGCCGCAGACTCATGTGTTGCTTCAGTCTAAGTGAGGAGATGCCAGAGGCTGTGTAACATGGTGTCCGTGGTTGATTGGGGACTGGTCTCTCCCATCGGTGCTGCCCTCCAGTGTTCAATTGACGGAATAACAGGCTGTATTGTTGGGAACTGTGCCATCAATTTGCAGGTCATGTCACTCAGGGTGTTGGACTATACATGTGTTTTCTTGCATGACTATTTCTTTTCTTTGCTCTTTTGTGCGCTGTGTATGTTTCATATCTTGGCCTCAGAGGAATGCTGTCTCGTTCAAGTGTATCCATATATGGTTGAATGTGGTTACACTTGATTTGATTTTGAAAAATAAATCCCCGCTGCACCACAGTCAATAAAGGTGTCTAGAGGATGTTTTTGGTCTCCCCAGGAGATCGACACAGGGAGCATCACTCCGGAGGGAGCTGAACCGGGAGTGATGCTAGCAACTATCACAACCCTCCCTTCGCTGGGTGGTTCCGGGAGTTTCCCGGCAGCTTGAGACAGTCCCGGACTCTCCACAGTAAGTGCAGCACCTCTTCTCCCCTCCTCTCTCTTTTAGCTTGAGAGATCCTGACCCAACCTACTTGCATTGGCTCTGCAGAAGCTGGGATCAGCGGCGTTCTAGGAGGAGTCCTTGCCTGGGAAATAGAAGAGGACCTAGTTAGGGGGAAGGTCTCTTTGGAATAACCCTCTTCATTTATCCCTTCTCTTTTCCATTAATCAATTTCCAAGTTTAATCGCCAGGTCCATAAGACTCTCTAGATCCTCCACCGGGTCTCGGACTGCAGGGGCATCCTTCATCTCATCATCAGTCCCTTAAGGAATAGAGCAGTTTGTGCTTCCATATTCCAACCCCTCTCTGTGGCCAAGGTATGAAATTCTATAGAGTAATTGCCCACAGACCGATTCCACTAGCACAAGTTCAGGAGGTTCATCACAGAGCCACGTCCTCTGGCGGGCTGACAGAATACACTTCTCAAAGTCTCTGAAAAAAGGTCTGCACTGGCACAGATGGGTGAATCCTTCTCCCAGAGTACAGTGGCCCAGGCAAGGTGTCTTCCACTAAGGAGTCAGATGATACCTTATTGAACTTGGGTGTCTGTAACTTGAAGGCCAAGGAGCATTGTAATAGGGATCCTCAGCATACTTGGGGTTACTGTTGTACCACTCAAGAGTTAGTAGTTGCAGTGATCTCTCACAAGTAGTGGCAGAGTCTCCAGTTTGAACATGCCCAGGACTGGCTGCTACTCGGATCCTGCCTACCAGAACCGGAGAGTTTCTGGAGAGTTGTGAGGACCTCCTAAAGCATGTTGTTACGGCTGCATACATTTGCTCCCTGGTAGGCCAATTCAGTTCACAGACATTCATACATTTTTGGATTCATGACGTTTCAACCATGCAGTAATGAGAGAGCTATGCATGGTGTCATATCCATGTGCAGAGTAAGGTTTAGAATTAACTCAGACAGTCTCAAAATAAACTGGAAATGGAACTCTTATGATTGAGCACTGAGTGCTCAGCATGAGCCTGTAAGTAAAGAGCTTCTATGAAGGAATATGGCAGGCAATAATTGGAAATCTGAGTCTTAAAGGAGAATGACAGCTAGCCATACCTTGGGGAAATGGAGCACCGAAACTTGGATGCCTGCCACAGTTCAGTCAGGACCAAGGCATCTTGCTCTTGGATTAGTTCAAATACACTTCCAATGCAGAGTTAACAAAGACATGACAGACTTTGTACTCACTCACTCATGCATACACTCCCTCTCCCACTCTCAAGTGAACCCGCATGTGGCCACACCACATACGGCATTTTCCAGCTCAAACCATTCATGCTTTAGTTACTTTCTCTCAAAGGTTAAACATTCAGCAAAGCATATTCACAATCACCTTCCAGAATCTTATACCTTAAGACTTTGAAACAAAGACATTATTGGTCATGGACAAATGAAACATCAACCAATATTCCAATACCTTCTAAACTTTCTCTAATTCAAATCTCTGTTCTATAAAGTTCTGATTATATGACCTCTTTGTCTTACACTGTTGGGCAATGTGTCCTATTTTAGAACAACTCATCCTTTTAGACCCATTTTTTAGTCTACACCTTTGCTTCCAGGATATGCTTCCAGGGTCCAGGATATGTGTATGTGGGTTTATATGGTTCTTCTATTCTAATCAGGTCTATCCTGACTGGTTCACAATCTTGTTCGTATTTAGCCTGTATTATTGGGTACTGTTGATATAATCTATATACACCATCTTGCTCATCGGGGCTGCTGTGGATGTGTTGTCTGTTCGTTGAGTCTTACGTGTATGCTGACCCTGATGTCCTTGTAATATGTCTCATTCCTGAATCAATGACAGGATCTGCCTTACTTTGTGTACTTATCCCCAGGACAGTACTTTATTGTTTGATAATACCCAGAAATCCACTGGAAAGTGAACTCTCTCTATATCGAGTACCTGAGGCTCACTTTTTTCTGCCCTAATTGTTTCCCCCCCAACATCTGGAAGATAAATAGCACCCCCAGTTATGGGCATGGGTAAGTTATTTATGGATACAGCACCCCTGAGAAGCCAGAGCTGTATCATTATCCTTACCTTTTATGTCTGTTCTTGCAGTCCTTTGCTAAGTGCCCCGTTTGCTGGCACACAAAGCAAATCCTCTGTCTCCTTCCAGAGGTTATATCCACCTAAGCCATGTTATGACCCCTCTTTCCTCTCTTTCAGCCCATTAAACTATTGTGGAGTAGGTGAATCCCAAGTCTAAAATCTCCTAGTGGGCTGTGCTCTGCCTTTCCTTGAACATTTTAAGGAAGACTGGATCATCTCTCCTTGGATTGCCCAGGCCTGAGTATTCCTCATAGTCCCAGTATTTTCACTCTGCATAGTCCGGGGTGGATTCATTGGTCTTCTGAATTATTGACATCATCATATTCCAGTTACTCTCACCTCCTCCCAGTTGCTGCCTCACTTCTTCCTTAAAATTATGATACCTCTCCTCTTTACTGGCATTCGCATTAACTGCCCATGTTCCATTCTGCACCCCTGGGTTCATACTGTTCCACATAGTGCTCAGGCACATCACTTTAACCAATATGTGTATGTATTTGGGGTGTATCTGGTAGACTTCAATCATTTCTTCCAATTTACGGCACATTGTCATGCAAAACTCTAAGTGAGGGCATTTCAGATCGATTGCTCCGCTTTAACCCTGGGGCGAAGGGCCTGTGGATGGTAGTGGTGAGCGTGAGAGGCTGGCTGAAATTATTAGGATATTGAGCCTGCCATTGCCTGGTCTCTATATGTGCCTTCCTGACAGACAGTACTGGGTATAACCTTTCCTATTTGTGGGCACTTTCCCACTTGTCAGCCTCCCGGTCTCGCACTTCCCAATTTACCTCACGACTTTGCTCAACTGTCATTCCATGCCTGCTACCCAGTGAGCTTCCAGCTGCTGGGCCATAGCTTAATTATCTCTCATTCTGCCCAGATGTCCGACTAATTCTTTCTAATTGTTCTACCTGTTTCTCACCTGTGTATCTCTCTCTCGCTCTTTCTCTCTCTCTAAATATTCTAACTGTTCTTTCAACTGTCCAGCTCGGCTTGCACACTGTCTCATTGCTCCCTGCAATCATCTTTCATTCTGTAGCTCTGCTATGTAATTCCAAGCGCTTTGCTCTCTCTTGAAAATATACACAGCAAGAGTGACTTCTGCTTTTACCTCCACCACTGCCAATGTTCCTCTGGGTTCCATGCCTTAACCCACCCAGCTTTGTCCATTTCCTGTTCAACTTTTCTCAAGTTTATGGAGTATATACTCTGTGAGTTCTCCCCTTTTTACATTTAAGCCCATGACATTGCTGCATCCTTTTCTGTAGAAAGTTCAATATTTCTGCACTATCGTCCCTCTTGGGGCTTGATTCCAGCAAAAACAAAGTCAAACACATGTGTACAAACAGTGCACTGATATATTGCTTCCCAAATAGGTATGCACACACCATCTGGCATCCTGACTGATATCTTTCACACTAGACAAATTTTTTTTTATTTCAAAATATACTTTATTCAAAAATAAATATATACAATAAACCATTCAATAACTTTTCATCCTTTACATACGTTTCCATTATGCTCAGTAAAATACCCGTGTTTATAGCCACCCAAGTCTCAGTAGCCACATTACACTTATCTTGTTGCCTGCTGAACGAGAATACACTCTGGCATCCCAAACAGTCAGTGACCACCTTTCGCAACTGGTGGTCCTGTCTCAACAAACTATCCTACACTATCCTGGTACATCTCACACACACACACACACACATACACACACACACACACACACACACACACACACACACACACACACACACACACACACACACACACACACACACACACACACACACACACACACACACACACCACCACCAAATTTTCACTTCTACCTCCTGAGCTTCTTTGATACTTTGGTCATTGGCCTATGCAGATCTAGGTATGGGGTGTCCCAATCAGAAATATTCAACCTCCTTTGACTACTAGGGTTGCTGGCCAGTTGTAGTTACATTAGGAACAACACTCGGATGAGCCCCCAACTGTTGTGACTATGGTGAAGGTCACGGGATAGGCACCGAGGTTGTGAAATTGAATGTCTTTATTCATCACAACAAACAGCCATTCTCTTGTAGACTCTATTGAGCTGGGGTTTTATCAATATCTTTAAGCAAGGGGTCTGTGAATCCCCAGATTGGGAACCCCTGCTATGCAGTGTTTCCAAGAGAATGCCTGTTTGTTGTGATGAATAAAGAGAATGGACCATATCCGCAACTTCAGTAGCTCTCCAGTGACCTTGACCACAGCCACAACAAATGATAAGGCTACTGCTTGGATGGTGAATGCAGCATAAATTTAGGGTCTGTATCAATGGCTGATGGAAATTTAATGCTCTGGTTTTGGACAGAAATGTAAAATCAGCATCTGAGAATCGGTGGCAGTGTGTTCCTTGAATAAGTCAACTCTTGCTGACAGCCCACTAACAGTGACAGCAGATATTGTCCACTGCAACCCACCTATGCTGCATGCAGATACTGATTTCACAGATCTCAGCACCAGTTAAGCCTCATGCACGGTAACCTGTTCTCAGCAATATACCCACCGACCTGCATCAGCACTTCTATAGCTTGGAAGGTTGGGGTTGGTGTAGGGGAGAGTGGGGAGATGTTGGGATAAAGTTTTATTAACAGGCAACTTTGAGGTTTAAGTTCAAATAATTGAGGAAATTCATATGTAGTATTGTTCTACCAAAACAGTTGCTCCTAACAGTTGCCAATAATTGTATGCAATCTCCCAGAGACAAGGATTACATAAGAAAGTTGGGGCAATATTGTATGATCCCTGAACTTTTCAGGAAATATGGGGCTTTAAAATTCTTAAAGGAGTGCTGGAAAGCTCTGCTGAACATTATGTTTAATTTTGAATTTTCAAGGAGAAACTTCTATGTCAAACTCTTGAAAGAATTATTTCAGCATCAGCATTAAACATAAAACAAGGGTTGTGCAGAATGGTGATTTATTACGCACACAAGTCATTCACCAATTGTCTTTCTGCCAGCTTATACCAACTTAATAAGCTACATTATGCTACGGTTGGACAGGATTGCACAGTACACGGGATGAACCTCTTGAATTACTAGTTTTGTTACGAGCGATCTGAACAAAGGAATGGAATAAACACTGATTTATAATAACATAAGAATCCAATGCAGGTAAGGCAGAATTGAATAGAGAAACAAGGTCTTGTTTTCCTCATTGTTTGCTGAAACATAATATGGGAAGGAGCATCTACAATACAAGGAGCATTGTACCATTGTGACTGTGAAAAATATAGTTCCAAAAACCAATAACAATAACTTGCTTTTATACATGACCTTCAACACATATTGAGATATTAAGAAGAAAAGCAATTGATAGATTGTTTTGCGGAATAGAACCTCAGAATACATTACATTTGCAGGTTATTTGCAGCAAGCAGTAGCAAGAAGACAGTACAAGGTCAGACATTCAAGTGGACTTGATAAAAACTTGTAACTGATATAGACTGTACAAGACATGGCTGTTAATATGGGCAGTACAAATACTGACGTTAGCTGGACTAGGAATAGACTTCATGTGGAATGAGGAATCGCCAGTAATATGCTCACTACATGGGATAGATTTTGAAGTGAAATATCAAACAGTATGCAAGAAGAACTCAGCAGGTCAAGCAGCACATTTATGAAGGACGAAATTATCTATGTTTTGGGTCAAAACCCTGCATCAAGGCATGAAACATAGGCAATTGTTCCCTTCCTGCAGATGCTATTTGACTCACTGGGTTTCTTAAGCCAATTGTTTGATGCTCTACAAGGAATGAACTTTGATGTGGGCAGTGCAAAGAATGACTGTTGAAGAGAACAAACTAAGGAATGACCTTTGGCATGAGTATTATAAGGAATTGTTTTTTCATGGTGTTAGTACAAGAAATGAATACTGAAGAGAACAGTACATAACTTCGCCATTGCTGTGCATAAAAAAAGGACCATTGACATGGACAGCATAAGGAAAAGTAATTGAAGTGAACAGGATGCTCGATGTGAATACAAGAAATTGCAAGTGAGTTGAGTATATAAAAATTGGGCATTGATGAGGTGAGTACAAAGGATGGCCATTGAAATGGACAATATAATGAATGGGTATTGATCAGGGTATGGCCAGTAAAATGATTGAGCATTAGCTGGGCAAAATAAAAGAATGAGCACTGAAGTATAGGGTTTGGTTGCTGAAACTTACAGGAGAATGAATGTTTATGCATGAGGTAAGTAAAAGAAATGGGCATTGATGTGAACAGTACAAAGAATATATATTAACATCAGTTGTACAAGAAATGTCATGAGAACAGAACAAGATAAGGACAAGTAATGAAGTGGACAGTACCAGAAATAACCATGGATGTAGATAGTACAGTAAATGGACATTGATTCCTAGGGCAAGGAATGAACATTTAATTGCCTAAAGGCAAGCAGATATCTTTTTGTAGAGAGAAGCGATGGAGGAAAATGACAAGGATTTCATTATTGTCTCGGAATATGATCTCTATCTGGGAATTTCAATAATTAAATGGGAAGGCCCATGCTGAATGGTCATCTGACAAAAATATTCTTTTGAGATTGGTACACAGAAAGTCTCCTTCAAATTAGGTCATTATGGTGGCATGATAATATTAAGATGTATTGAACAACTAGCAAAATACAGATTCTAATCACACTTTAGTGTGGATCACTCCATCCCTTCATTAATTCAGATTAAAAATTTGTAATAAAATATTGCATTATCAATTTTGTTGCCTGCCCATTCAAAGATAAATTTAATTATAGGACTGGCTGTCTATCGGATCCTTGTGGATTAAGAATCTCAAAATATAACGATATCTGACATATAAAATGAAATTGGTGCATACTCCTCTTGCATTGGAAAACTGTTGAAAGCTAGAGCCCGCTGTGCAGGACATTGCAAGAGCTGGAAAGAGGAGAGAAGATCTGAATTAGTGACAAACTCACTGGGCTTTGGAAAAATATGATAATGATCTTGTCCACCCAAAATATGATAAACAACAGATAAATGACCAAATAATCATCACTGGTGCTAGGCACAGAGTGAACAGACCCCTTATTAAAAAGACTAGTGCTGACCCATTGCACCCCTTTGAGAGTGAGTTTTCTTTGAGTGGAATGGAGGTTGCAGCTTGTTGAAATGGATTTAAAAATTCACTTTGTGCTCATCACTGACAGGATGAAAGATGAATTTTTGCATGTAATTTGTTATTTTCCTCTCTGCTTCTCTTCACCCCACCCAAGCCCCACTCATCTCCACCACCAACAGTCTCCCACTGTTGGGTCGAGTTGGGAAGAAGTGGTCCAAGGTGTTAAAGTCATATAGTAAGGACACAGGCCCTTCAGCCGAATGAGTCCATTCCAGTCATCAACCTTCCATTTACACCAATCCTGTATACATCCCATTGTATTCATCCTCCCCATTTTCTCTTCCCCGCTTTAGATTCCATTACCCACCTGCACACGAAGAATAATTTACTACTCATCCACATATGTTTGGGATGTGGGAGTGTTCCAAAGAAACAGGACAAAGTCCACAAGTAGAATGTGCAACGTCCACACAGATAACACCTGAGATAAGGATTAAACTTGTGTTTCCAGTTCTGTTATTCTTGTGCTTCAGCCATAATTGTTATAGGCACAGACTTGGTACTCTTTCCACAATTTAATATCTTCCCTTTTCTAAGTGGCTTTAATTTCTGGCAGTGAAAGAATGCACAAAATTTAAATAAACTATTTAAATACTATATGGACCTGATGGAACACCAAGTTCCAATTGTTATATTATTGTATATACTTCACGTCATTCATATTTAATTGATTTACACTTTTTGAGAACTACTGGGAGATGGAACACCTTCAATTTCATATTGAAAAGGGTTAAATCCCTGCTTGCCTCAGGAGGTTTGTTCATTCTTTAAGGGTAAAGTAGAGAAAGGAAAGCCTAGAGATATTTTGCACCAATTATATGGAGCCCCTGGTGAGAATGCATCTGGAATATTGTGTGCCTGCTTAGTTTCCTACCTAAGACAATGTACAAACCTGTACATTTGCAACAGAAAAAATTCACCAGACTAATTCCAGATATTGCAGGTTTGTTATATGAGGAGAGATTAATCAAACTGGGCCCATACTCTTTAGAATATATGATAATATAGGTGACCTCAGAAATGTACAAAATACTTACCTGGATTGGCAGAATAGAAGCAAATTTGAGGTTTTCCTGGCTGGCATTTCTAGAACCTGGGGCCTGTTGGAACTTGCCTGTGGAACAGGGATTACAGAGACATTGGAGACAGTTCATTGTGGACTTTATGCAACTGTTTTTAAAAGTGAATGGGGCTTGATGGGACCTGTCTGTGGAGTTGGAGATTGCTTAAGTAAATAGTAAAATAGCTAAGGCAAATAAAAAGAAGCAAGGTTTAAACAGAGCAGCCATTGTTGGATTAGACAATGATAGAGCGCTGAGGTTTTGGTTCAACAGGCTTCACCAAGAACAAGCAGAGTCTATAATTGAAGTTTGAGAAGTTGGAGGTATAATAATAGCAGACAGGATGGTACTTCAGGCAGTTGAAAGCTCCTTCTGTGAAAGGTGGATTTCAGCATACATACTGGTCTCTCTAATGACTACACATGCAGAAAGTGCAGCCAACTTCAGCTCCTAATGGACCAGGTCAAGGAGGTGAAGCTGGAGCTGGATGTACTTGGGACCTTCCAGGAGACTGGAAACCTCATAGATGAAACCCAGCGTTCAGGCTTCAGAGTAGAAGAATGATCATCAGGAGAAGTGAGGGGAGCAAGGAGTCAGTGCAGGGTTCCCCTATGGCCTTTCCCTTCAGCAGCAAGTATACCTCTTTAGATACCACTGGACGGGATGACCTACCAGTGCACAGCAGCAGCCACCAGGCCAGTGGCACTGTGGCTGGCTCGGAGGCAAGCAGGGAAAGGTAGAGTCAGACAGAGCAATAGTGGTTAGGGGAATGGGTAGCATATTCTATGGCTGCGAAAGAGAAACCATAATGCCTTCCAGATACCAGGGTCCAGGATGCTTTAGAGCAGTTGCAGAATATTCCCAAGGGGTAGGGTGAGCAACCAGAGGTCGTGGTACAAATTTGAAAAGGGGCACAAGTGAGTACAGGTCCACAATCCCTTATTGAAATTCTGAAATCCGAGAAGCTCCGAAAACCAAAGTCTTGTTCGTGGAGTGTGGAACGTGTCGTAACAAAGCTTGTTTGGCGCGCCAACTGTTAATGTCACTCAGTTGTGACGTGGCAGCACTAGCAGAGGCCGCCAGACGTGAGTTGTGGCTCAGCGCTCGTATTGGTTACACGTGCATTTGCTGTTTGCTGATATTTGTGTTCACTGTTGACTTTGTGTTTAGTTTCACTGTGAAAATGTCAAAAAGAGCTGCAGATACCCCTATGGGTAACAATGAGAAAAAGAGAAGGAAGCATCTGTTATTATCAATAATGCAGAAAGTGGAGTTATTGCGGAAGCTTGATCGTGGTGTGTCTGTGCAGCGTTTGAAGCTGTATATTTTTTATGTTTTATTGAATGTTTTTGTTGGAAGTAAAATGTACTAGTGTATTTATGGTTTATAATTATCCCACTATTTCATTTATCAGTATATTACTCTATAAATAAACTGTAATACTATTTGTAAAAGAGCGCAGTCTGGGAAAACCCGGAAGTTCTCTCTCCAGCACTCGTTGTTTATGATTATGAGGACACGCAGTCCCCTTTTATTGTCATTTAGTAATGTATGCATTAAGAAATGATAAAAATGTTTTTCCAGAATGATATCATGAAAGCACATGACAAACCGACTTAAAAACTAACAAAAACCACATAATTATAACGTATAGTTACAACAGTGCAAAGCAATACCGTAATTTGATAAGAACAGACCATGGCACGGTAAAAGTCTCAGAGTCTCTCGAAAGTCCCATCATCTCATGCAAACGGTAAACCCCCAGCGCCACCAACTTGCTGATGCAGCATCCCGGAAGCATCCGACCACAGCCCGACCCAAGTCCGTCTGAAAAACTCCGACCCTCCGACCACTTCCTGACACCGATGCACCGAGCACCATCTCTGCCAAGCGTTTCGACCCCGGCCCCGGCTACAAGCGATACGCAAAGCCGAGGATTTGGGGCCTTCATCTCCGGAGATTCTCGATCGCACAGTAGCAGCGGCAGCGAAGCAGGCATTTCAGAAGTTGCTCCAGATGTTCCTCTGCACTTTCACAACTGTCCCCATCAAATCCGGATTGATGCATGGCACCCCTAGTTACACATATCGATATTCATTCGGAACGGCCGTGCGCGCTGCGTCGTGTCGCCATCTTCTCCTCCCTCCAAGCTCCCTTGAGCAATTACAGACTTCTTTTTCTTGTCATTATTCCCTAAACAATACAGTATAACAACTATTTACATAGCATTTACATTCTATTAGGTATTATAAGTAATCTAGAGAAGACTTAAAGTATACGAGAGGATATGCGTAGGTCCAGAGCTCCCCCAGGTCCTAAAGACCACCTGGACTGAGACAGGTTAATTATCAATATAATTATCAATTTCCTGAAATCCAAAAAATTCTGAATTCCGAAATGCAATTGGCCCTAAGGATTTTGGATAAGGGAATGTGGACCTGCATAGGGAATTAGGGAAGAGGCTGAAGAACAGGACCTCCAAGGTAGAAATCTTTGAATTTCTCCCAGTACCACATGCTGGTCAGGGCAAGAGTAGGATGATAGTGCAGATGAATGAGTGGCAGAGGAATTGGTCCAGGGGCAGGGTTTCAGATTTCTGGATTATTGGGATTGCTTCTGGGGAAGGGATGAGCTGTACACAAAGGATGGATTACACTTGAACCCGAGGGGGACAAATGTTCATGGGTTCACTGTCCATTTAGAAATCGGATGGCAGAGGGGAAGAAGCTATTCCTGAATCACTGAGTGTGTGCCTTCAGGCTTCTGTACCTCCTTCCCGATGGTAACAATGAGAAGAGGGTATGTCCTGGTTGGTGGGAGTCCTTAATGATGACCACTGCCTTCCTAAAGTACTGCTCCTTGAAGATATCTTTGATATTATGGAGGCTAGTACCCATGATGGAGCTAACTGGTCCTATAAGCTTCTGCAACTGATTTTGATCTTGTGCAGAAACGCCCCCCCCACCCCACCCCACCCACATATCAGATGGTAGTGCAGCCAGTCAGAATTCTCTCCTCTTCCCTCCTTTGCATAAGTTTTTGATGGGGTAAAATTGCAGTCAACGGGATGAGTTCAAGTGTTGCATGGCAGCAAAGTTGAAAAGGGTTAAAGGAATGCTTAGATGATAGTGATCATAATATGATAAAATTAACCCTGCAGTTTGACAGGGAGAAGGTAAAGTCAGATGTATCAGTATCAGAACGAAGTAAAGGGAATTACAGAGACAAGAGAGAGGCGCTGGCCAAAGTTGATTGGAAAGGGACTTTAGCAAGCATGTTTGCTTCCTTTCTGTCATTAGTTGGAGCTACTGGAGGCAATTTAGAAGGCATCGGATAATTACATCCCAAAGGAGAAGTATTCTAAAGGGAGAATGACAATCCAACTCTGATAAGGAAAGTCAAAGACAGCATAAAAGCAAAAAAGAGGACGTAATAAAGCAAAATTTACTGGGAAGTTAGAGGATTCAGAAGCATTAAAAAAACAACAGAAAGCAACTAAAATAGAGTATGAGAATTGGCAGATAGAATAGAGTGTAGGGAAGTATACGGTCATTCACTTTGATAGAGTATCAAAATGGGAAAACAGTTCAAAAAATAGAGGTACAAAAGGACTTGGGGGCCCAGCATTCCCTAAAGGTTAAATTGAATTTGAGTCAATGGTAAGGAAAGCAAATGCATTCATTTCAAGAGGATTAAATTATAAGCTCAAGAAGGTGATGCCGGGGTTTTATAAGGCATTGGTCAGACCACATGGAGTATTGTGAGCAGTTTGGGTCCCCCTTTCTTAGAAAAGATGTGCTGACATTGGAGAGGGCCCAGAGGGGGTTCATGAGAATGATTCTGGGAATGAAAGGGTTAACACAAGGAGCATTTGATGACCCTTGTCCTGTACATGCTGGAGTTTAGAAGAATGAGGGCATATCTCATTGAAGCTATCGAATGTTGAAAGGCCTTGTTCGTGTGGATGTGGAAAGGATGTTTCCTGCAGTTTAGGACCAGATGGCACAGCCTCAGAATAGAGAGACATTGATTTAGAACAGAGTTGAGAAGGAAATTCTTTAGCCAGTTGGTGGTGGATCTGTGGAATTCATTGCCACAGGCGGCTGCGGAGGACACGTCATTGAGTATACTTAAAGCGGAGGTTGATCGGCTCTTGATTAATTAGGGTGTCAAAGGTTCCCTAAGAAGGCAGGAGAAAGTGGTTGAGAGAGATAATAAGTCAATCATGATGGAATGGGGGAGTTGACTTGATGGGCCTAGTAGCCCAAATCTGCTCCTATGTCTTATGGGCTTATGGTCTTAATCAGGATTCACAGTCTCAGACTGAGGCGCCAACAGCTCAGAAATGAGACAAGGAACTTCTTCTCTCAGAGGATAGTAAATCTTTGTAATTCTCCACTGAAGAGGCCCACATGCTGAGTATATTCAAGGCAGGGATCAATCGATTTTTAGATGTTAAAGGAATCAAGGGATATGAGATTAGTGCAGGAGAGCAGTGCAAAGGTAAATGATCAATTGTATTCTTATTGAAAGACAGCAAAAGAACAAGAGGTTGAAATGTTTATTTCTGCTTTCTTTCTTGTGTTTTTAAGTGGAATGGAAATTTGACTGTGCACCTGTGGTTTTCAGATTGTGTGTGTGTCTGTACAGCCAGCGTCTGCTCAAAAATTCTTCATACTGTAAGCATGAAGTAACTACTCTTCAGCACAGAAAGATGTAGCATTAAACTATCTCTGTGCTCACACAATGTGTCTGATTTAAGCTCACCTTGTGTTCTGTGGTCGACCATTTTCTCTTTCTTCTTGTAGCCATCATATGACTTTGAGTTTCTTGAACTTGCAACAGATACCCGAGTTCCAAGATTTGGGGAAAAAATAATTTATTTGAAATAATACAACATATAAACTTGTTACATTCAGTTATTACATAGAAATATGTGAAGACAGATTATCATATAAAATAATACACAGCAAATGTAACAAGTTAACAATGAGATCTAGTTTTCCAATGCAAAGAGGTAGAAACATTTCTGCTTGTGTTAGATATGCACCAGCCATTTTCCAGACGATGTCACTTTCACTCTCTTGCGAGTGATAGGTAAGTCCTTGTGATACTGGTGCTGGCTGAGATGATGTATGAATGTGATCTGGTCATTGTGAATTTGCATGAAACTGTGGTGAGTGGCTGTTTTAATCATGGGAGCCAGCTGAACAAATAGACAGCTGTGTTAAGCTCGATCAGAGAAACTGTCACAGGAGACATTGACCTAAGGGAGGCTTCCAACATCAGTGAACTCAAAGTGTTGTTTCTGACACAATAGCAGAAGTTCTTTAAGGGGGAAAACAAAGTGCAAGGCTAGTACTTTTATTTAAGAAGTTGCTTTTCTAGGGAGAAATAAAAAGTTTTAAATCTATCTCCTGCCATTGGTTTTATTTTAAACTGTGAGAACAGCCAGTATTTCCTGTCTTTGGTTTACATTTCAGTATGTTTCCTTCAAGAAAGTAATTATTGCTAAAACACAAGAGGATAATTTGGAGGATGCCATATGAAACCTATGGTATGTTACCTTGAGCAATGATTCGCATTTTCTTCAATAAAACGCAAGGGAAAATTCAAGCCTTGGAGACCTATGGTGAAGAGCCAAAGCAAATATAAGCCCCCTAATTCATTTTTTATTAATTTCTCAGGATTTATGTGACACTGGCAAGGCAAGCACTTACTGTCTGTCACTAATTGCCATTGAACTGACGTGCTTGCGAAGATGAGTCAACGGAATCTGGTGACATTTTTACACCAGCCTGGGCAAGGATAGCTGAAGGGCATTTGATATGTGCCTCTGATTCTGCTGCAAGTAAGTTTTTCATTCCACCTGTGTATACATCTATTTGACAATAAACTTGCCTTTGACATTTGAGCAAACTGGCCTTCTAATGATAATCCAGTAGATTATGCATTCATTATTCCTAAAATGGATCATTGCTTTACCTAAATTCCAGGTTATGAATTGAATTTAAAATTCATGTCTCTGTGGCGTGATTTGAACCTGGTCTGTGGATCCCAGGCTTCCAGATTACAGGACAGAACTGAGAGCAGGAATTGCTCAGGGAATAGAAATAAAGGTTGCAGGTAGATAGATGAAATCAGATTGGAATATAGTTTATAGTAGCGTTGTCTAGGGTCAATGTTTAGGTCCATTACTTTTGTAATTTTTTTTACTCCAACCTGGAGTCCAGTATAATAACAGAAAATTAAAAAAAATTGCAGACATTATAAATCAAAATAAAAACAGCAAATACTGGGAAGACCCGGCAGGCCAGCCAGCATTTGCAGAAAGAGAAAAAAGTTAACATTTCAATCTGATGACCTTTCGTCAGAGCAGACAAAACTAATTACTTTTAAGTTGCAGCAAGGTGTGGGAGATTAATTTTCTTCCAGACATTTACAGGGGAAAAAGAATTAGAGTAGAATTTACGGAAGAACTTACAGAAACAAAGTCTGACAAACAATATGCAAAAAAAGACAAACTGTTCAGATAGAAAATAATACTAAGAAAGAGTTGTAAAAAAGTAATTGAAAGTGAGTCTGTAGGTTATAGAATCTGTTCAGATTAGTGGTGATAGAAATTATCCACGCTGGTTTAGGAGCCTGATGTGTGTACAGTAATAACTGTTTCTGAGCGTGCATTTGTGGGATCCAAGGCATCTGTATCTGCTGCCCAATGGTAGTAGTAAGAAGAGGGCATAGCCTCAATGGTGGGTGTCTTTGATGATGGCGAATGCTTTTTGATGGTAATGCTCTATGTAAATATATTGAATGGATGAATGGGACAAAGGAAATATCTCTGATGGTATGACCCATTGTTTGCCAAAGTGATTCCACTGTTTGACAGAGCTGTCTGGTTGACTAATTAAAGAGAATGACCAGAGACAGAAGACAAACAAAGGAACGTGCTGAAGCTGTGAAGAGCAGGCCAGAACTGTCACTGAAACCAAGAGAAAAATATAGGAAACGTCCAGCAGGTCAGGCAGTATTTGTGGAGGGAGAGAAATGTCAATTACCGAGATCATGGAATCATAGAGTATTAAGGTCATACAACATGGAAACAGAACCTTTGTCCCAACTCATCCATGCTAACTAAGGTGCCATCTAAGCCTGTCCCATTTGTCTGTGATTGGCCCATATCCCTCTACTCTTTCCAATACACTGTATGTACCTGTACAAATGTCTTTAAACTGCTGTTATTGTACCCACCTCAAAACTTTCTCTGGCAGCTTTTTCTATAGCTGGTTAACTTTACAGCAGAACTAGCCCATCGATGATACACGTAGAAAAAGTGAGTAACCAGAAATAGTTGAATCTGTATTGAGTTCTGAAGGCAACATTATGGACAAATAGAAGAAGAGGTGTTTTTCGTCAAGTTTATGTTAGGTCTCATTGGAATATTACAGGAGGCCACCAACAGGCAGGTCAGAGTGGGAGTGGATGGGGAGTTGATGTGGCAGGTAGATGGAAAGTTACTAACTAAGGTATGCTCTGCATGGTGATGGATCATCCAGTCTGTGCTTGGCTTCTCCAGTGTAGAGGAATCATCTCATGAGCATTGAGTGGGGTAAGCATGACTGGAAGAAATGCAAGTGAAGTGCTGCTTTAACTGGAAAGCATGCTTAGATCCTTCGATGGTGGGTGGACAAATGAATGAGCAATTGTTGTACTTCTTATGGCTGAATGGGTGTACATGGTGAAAAGAGGAGGGGACGAGGGAAACTGGAAGGGATGGGGAGAAAATGCATCTGGTAGTGGTATCACATTGTCTGTGGTATTAATTGAAAAGGATGGTCTGTTTAGTGCTGAGGACCAAGAGAGCTGACCTTATTCTGGATAGGAAGTGAGCAGTCAGTGCAGAGGTGTGGGAAGTAGATGAGATGTAGCTGATAGCTTCTTCAACTCTGGTGAATGGGAAGTTCACGGCTAACAATTAAGGAGCAATTCTCAGAAGTGTCTATGTAAGAAGTCTCCTCAGTCAGAGTGGATGGTGGAACTGCAGAAAGGAATGGAATCCTACAGGAGGAAGACTGTGACAAATACACTCAAAATAGTTACAGGAATTAAAAAGGGTGTAATAGATATAAGTTGCTCAACTAGGGACGAGTCAGAGCTGGACCACATGAAAGACAAGGATAGAAATGGACAGAAAAGCAATACAATTTTTGTTTCTTTATGAGCATAGGAAGAAGCATCAATATAATCAATAATATATTGGAAAAAGAGTTGGAGGAAGAAGTCTGAATAGGAATAAGATCAAAAAAAAACAGTTCACTCATTTCTAGAAGGTTCAAGAATAGCATAAGCCCATACAAACTCCCATTTGACCTTGCAGAAGAGGGTAGAGTTGAAGAAGTGACAGTGAGTTGAGCCAGTAAAGTGAGTGCCTAGTTGGAGGGTAACAAGTTAATACTCAGTTTATGGAAGAAACAGAGGAACTTCTGATCATCCTGAGATGGGAAGAAGAAGTAGGTGGATTGTATGTCCATGGTAATGATGACGTCAGAAACCATAAACTGTCAAAGTGGCAGAGGGAATAAGAGGTGCGAGGGCTGTAAATGAGAAAGGACTATGTCAGGGAAGAAACAATGGAGTCAAGGTAGAAATAAATAAATTCAGTGGGATAAGAGTGGCTAAATCAATGGGCCTCTCCAGATAGTCCTGCTTGTAGATCTTGGAATAGAGGCAGATGTTGAGCTGGAGGGTGTAGAGGGAGGATCTTTTAATAGAAATGAGGTCGGTGATGATATGGTTAGTCTGGAGACAATGGCTTGATGTTCAGTAATGGGGTCATGATTGAGAGCAAGCTATGAGGAGGTGTTTATGGGTTGATTTTGGTATTTAGACCTCTGTGAATTGGAGATCAGTTTACCAGAACACTACAGCAGCAATCTTACCAGCAGCTTTGTGGGTAAAATCAGGAAATCAGGAGTGATATAAGTTTGGGGGTGAGGGGGGGGGGAATACATTGAGAGTAGGTTAGAGTAAGTAAAGAAAGTGATAAAATTGAGATGACTGCTGTTTGCAAAGATAGTGATGAATAGATATTGGAATGGTAGGAGACTAGAAGGAGGCATCCAGAGATCAGAGAAAAGACCTACAGTCTGCGGTGAAACCTTGAGCTCAAAGAAATGGACACAGAGGCAGAGGGATGTCATAGTGAGTTTGGAATTCATTAGAGTGGGGAGGCTAGGAGATTAAGCTGATGCCTCTCTGGCACTGATCATTTAGGATCAGAGAGAAAATAAGAAAGGAATTGCACTTGAAACTGAAATTGGTTTATAACTGTACCATATATTGAGGTATAGTGAAAAACCTCTGGCATACCATTCACACAGATCAATTCATCACAGCAGTGCATTGAGGTATTACAAAATAAAACAATGACAGCGGGCAAAATAAAGTGTTACGATTAATGTTAAACAGGTGGAGAGCAGGCAAACAATGATATGCAAGGTCGAACAAGGTAGTTTGTACAAGGTAGGTCTTATTGTACGAGGGAACTATTAAATAACAGTTCAAAGTTCAAAGAGAATTTATCCGTGTGCATATGTCATCGTGTACCACCTTGAGATTCACTTTTTTGCAGGGATTTAAAAGAAAATAAAGAAGTGCAATAGAATTTATGAAAACTATCAACAACATGTGTGCAAAAGAAGACAAATGATCCTTTTCCACAGGAACAAAACATTAAAAGTGTTGAAGAAATTAAGAAGGTTAACAAGTATGTGTTACTCAGTTTGTAGATGTAGAAAAGGAATACTAAGGAAAGGAGATTATACATTTTTATTTCAAGCTACTGCAGTTCTGATGAATGGCAGCTTCCTTCCCCACAAATGCTGCCTGACCTTATGAATATTTCTGACATCTTTAGTTTTTATTTTAAATCGTGCTTGGTCTCAACTAGACAACACTTGGCACCACAGTTCAGGAGACCTGCAAGAACCTTTGAAAGGACACTGGAGAGGTTCAGTAAGATGTTTTTCAGACTTCAGTTCTAAGGAAAATCTAGTAAAATTAGGGCTGTTCACCTTTGAACAGGGAAAAATCTAAAATAATTGTTTGAAGATAATGAGAACTTTTGAAACTACAGAGAGAAAATATTATAGCTCTGGAGGATGAGTCCATAGCTGGAGCATTGAAAACCTTCGGCAAAATGTCAAGAAGGGAGATAAAGAAAAAATATTCAAAGAGCTTTCAGGATCTGAATCACCCTCCCAGGGAATCTAATGGATGCTCATAAGTAAATGTTCATAAGTAATTTGAACATTTCTTAAAGGTGAGGAAGTTACAGATTTACAAACTACAAATACCAGCAATCTAAAATAGAAGCAAAATTGCTGGAGACACTCATCAGATCACTCATGTGGAAAGAGAAACAGAGCTAATGTTTCAGGTCAGAGATTCTTCATCAATTTCTTGTTCCGAAGTTTAAACATTAACTCTCTGTTTCTATGGGTACAGTCTGGCCAGCTGAGTGTTACCAGCAATTTCTGTTTTCATGTTATTCTCTGAAAGACCTGACACATGTGTAATGGTCTGCACTGTGCGTGAAGATTCTACAATTCTCAAGAAGTTTCCTAAGGGGGATGAAAATGCAATGCAAACAAGCCCAGAGTATGATTCAAATTCCCCGGTACTTCTACTTAACATATGAAGCTCTGAAGCTACAAACAAGACATTTTACAGAACTGAGGGAGCGCACTTTGAGACTGGTAGACCGAACATTTCATTTGAGGAGGTTGCTGCTAAAACTGGAGACTCGATGAAATTTCAAAATTATATGATGCCCAATATAAAACCAGGCAGTGCTAGAAATAGTCAGCAGGCCAGGCTGCACGTGTAAAGATAAAAGTTAATCTTTTACTGCCACAGCTTTTCATTAGATCAAGGAAAAATTAAGAATCAAACATGTTTGAAGTTGCAGAAGGAGAAAAGAACAATATTTCATGCTGGGTGGGAATGAAGAGGGATCAGACAACAGTGATGATGGATAAAACAAGATAATAAAGGTTTAGTAATCCAGTGGAGGTGTTAATAGCACACAGATTAGAACAAAGGAGAGAGAAGATTACTGGAACTGTCAGACATTGAATATGGTGATTTATGGAAATCTGAAATATGAGCAAAAGCTAGAAACATGCAACATATCACCTTTGGTGAAAGAAAAAAAATTGAGTTAACATTCCAAATTTGATACAAATAAGAAATGCGGACTACCTGAAATGGTTGAATTCAATGTTACGTCTGGAAGACAGTTTTGAGCCCGGTTGGAAAATGAGTTACTCTTCTGTTTTGTTGACGCACTAATGGTCAAAAACATGGACATCAGACTTGGGAGTGCATTGAAGAATTAAAATGACACGCAAACGAAGGCTCAGGGACCCCCTTCCTAACCGTACTGAAGTGTCTGCAAAACAGTCACCAAATTTGTAGGAGGGTTTATCATGAGAGCCAAATTCAGTATATTGAATTGGAAGGTCAATTGAATAACTGCTTCTTTTTGGAAGGAGTGTTTAGTCCCTAAATGGTAGGAATAGAATACATAACAAGGCTGATATTTCTTCTCTGTGGCTGCCTGGAAAGCTGAATGGCAACAGGTATTGGTGGATATAAAAGAGTGAACCAGAGAAAACAAAATCGATCTATTCTTTGCAGAACCAGTGCTTCAACATTAGAGATACTTCAGTTATGAATTGAATTGACTTTATTTCTTACATCCTTGGCATACATGAGGAGTAAAAATCTTTATGTTACGTCTCCATCTAAATGCACAATGTGCAATCATAGTAATTTGTAATAAATAGAGCAGTCAATGTAACATAGAATATACTCAAATTAGAGTGAGTTAATCAGTTTGATGGCCTGGTGGAAGAACCTGTCCCGGAGCCTTTTGGTCCTGACTTTTGTGCTGCGGTACTATTTCCAGGATGGTAGCAGCTGGAGCAGTTTGTGGTTGGGGTGACTCGGGTCCCCAGTGATCCTACAGGCCTTTTTTACATACCTAGCTTTGTAAATGTCCTGGATCATGGGAAGTTTACATCTACAGATGCGCTGGGCTGTCCGCACCACTCTCTGCAGAGCGCTGTAATTAAAGGAGGTACAGTTCCAATACCAGGCAGTGATGCAGACAGTCAGGATGCTCTCAATTGTGCCCCTGTAAAAAGTTTTTCGGATTTGGGTGCCCAAACCAAACTTCCTCAACCGTCTGAGGTGAAAGAGGTGCTGTTGTGCCTTTTTCACCACACAGCTGGTGTGTACAGACCACATGAGGTCCTCGGTGATGTGGATGCCGAGGAACTCAAAGCTGTTCACCCTCTCAACCCCAGATCCATTGATGTCAATAGGAGTTAGCCCGTCTCCACTCCTCCTGTAGCCCTCAACCAGCTCTTCTGTTTTTGCGATATTGAGGGAAAGGTTGTTTTCTTGACTCCACTGTGTCAGAGAGATGACTTCTTCCCTGTAGACCACCTCATTATTGTTTGAAATAAGGCCGATCAATGTCGTGTTGTCAGCAAATTTAATTATCATAGTAGAGCTGTGGGTGGTGACACAGTCATGGGTATTCAGGGAGTAAGGAGGGGACTTAGTACACAGCCCTGAGGGGCTTCTGTATTGAGAGTCAGAGGGGTGGAGTTGAGGGTGCCCATTCTTACCACCTGCCGGTGATCTGACAGGAAGTCCAGGATCCACCAGCATAAGGCAGGAATGAAATGGTCATTAGATCACAAGACATAGGGAAAGAATTAGGCCATTCAGCCTATTGATTCTACTCTGACATTTTATCATGGCTGGTTTATTTTCCCTCTCAACTCCATTCTCCTGTCTTTTCCCCACCTTACTAATCAAAACGCTATCAACCTCCACGTTAAATATAACCAACAATTTGGTCTCCACAAACATCATTGACAATGAATTCCATAGATTCACCACCCTCTGGTTAAAGAAAATTTCAATAGGTTTCAATAGGTACATTTAATGTCAGAGAAACGTATGCAATATGTATCTTTTTCTTTGCAAACATCCACAAAGACAGAGAAATGCCCCAAAGAATGAATGACAGTCAAACATTGGAACCCCAAAACCCCCCAGCTTCCCCCTCCCACACACAAACAGCAGCAAGGCAACAACCACACCCTTCACCCCACCAGAGAAAAAAGCATCAGTGCCCTTCACTGAACACTCAAGCATTCAGCAATTATCAATAAAGACACAAACTTGCAATGCCTTAAAAACTACTCGTTTACCTGGTAATTCAACTTACCACAGACTCCCTCACTCACTCAGACAAGTGAAAAAGATGCGTCCCCATTTCACAACAAGAAGGGCGACATAACAAGCAACTCCGTGATTTATGAAGTTAAAAGTCTGCTGTGTCCCTTTTTCTGACCTCTGTGCACAGAGAGTTGGCACCAGAAAGGTGCAGCTCTCTGGACACACAACTCTTGGCAGCTAACCCGCTGCTCCTGATGTTCCGTGTCCTCCTGCGATGCTTCAGTCAGAGGCAACGGCCTAGAACCAACACATCTCCAGAGCCACGAAAATCCGAAACCCTGAAGGCGAGTTCGTCTTCACTCCACCCCCCTGAGTTCTCCTAATCCCTATTGTAATGGGACATCCATTTTCTCTCCCACTCATGTTCACTATATCTATGCCTTATTTAGTAAACTTCAATGGATCCCTTTCATTCTTCAAAACTCCAGTGAGTCCAAGCTAAGAGACAGCCAACGCACTTCACACTTTAACCTTTTCATTCCTGGGATCATTCTTGTAAACCTCCTCTAGAACCTCTCCAATACCAGCACAGCTTTCCTTAGATATGGGCCAATAACTGGTCACAATACTCCAAATATGGTCTGACCAATGCCTTATAAGTCCTCAGCAATAGATCCTCGCTTTTATATTCTGGTTTTCTCAAAAAGAATGCTAACTTTACATTTGCCTTTCTAACTACCAACTCAACCTGCAAGTTAGTCTTCAGGGAATCCTGCACTCAGTCTCTCAAGATCTTTTGCATATCTTATTTTTGAATATTCTCCCCATTTAGAAAATAATCTATACCTTTATTTCTTATACCAAAGTGCATGACCATACACTTCACTGTACTATGTTACATCTGCCACTTTTTTGCGTATTCTCTTAATCTGTTCATCCTTCTGCAGACTTCTTGCTTCTAAATACTACCTGCCCCTTCACCTGTCTTTGTATCATCTGCAGACTTGACCACAAAACCATCCAGGTCATGAACATATAAGCAGCACCTAACAACCTCCCCTGCGGAACATCACTAGTGACTTCCAGCCAACCAGAAATGGCCCCCTTTATTCCCACAAATTGCCTTCTGTCAGTCAGCCAATTTTCTATTCATAATGGTATTTTAGGGTAATGTAATTCACAGCTACTGACATCGAGTTGGAGCTCACTTTAAGAGGCTGGTCTGACATTATGACGTAAAGTACTTTTACCACGCTTTATGTTCAGTGTTTGGAGCACAATAAATGAGTTGTTATTTTTTTTCTTAAGCATAAAACGTCTCTGCTGTTTTTATTTGTGAAAACCTACATTGATGAACCCAATGCTGTGGGATGATTCCAGAGTTATTGAACATTTTGGCCAACACAGTTGCTTAGATACTCACAGAATTTTGGGAGCAAAATGCCATTGCTTGGTTTGTACAAGCCAAGAGCCAAATTGTGCTGTGAGAAATCACCACCGACAACACTAAGTACCTCTATGTGGTAGTGTTGATCAGTAACTCCATGGCTACGAGACTAGTGAGTCCACTGGAACACCTGCCTGAACATGATAAATACCGATCACTGAGAACTCACCTTTTATAGACTTTTGGACTATTGGAGTCTGATTGTGTCATACAGTTGCTCTCCTTGCACAGCTTTGGTCATGCTAAGCCATCAGAGCTAAAGGATCACATGCTGTCTCTCCTGGGAAATCACCATCCTTGCTTTATTTTTAAATAACTCTTCATGCAACAAATGTCTGATCAAGTTCACAAAACCCTCGCTAATGCACACGTGAAGGACTATAGAGAGCTTGCTAAAGTGGCTGATAGTCTACACTCAGTGAGGCAGCGCTGCATCATTCCTCCTCCATTCTCTACCTCAATAAGTCTGGTTCGCAAGACCCTTGACATAAAATAGCTGTGATAACCCTATTTGGCCTTTTTGAGTTTCTGTGCATTTACCACTTGGACTGAAAAATGCAACACAGACTTTCCAATGGCTGATGGACTCTGTATTAAAAGACTTATATTTTCCTTTTGTTTACCTAGATGACATACTGTCACCAGTGCATCCAAGTCCAAACATGTATCTCATCTCTTCACACTTATTGAGCACACTTTCCTCCTACCATGGAACATAAGACCTGAGCCAGGTGGCTCACCCAAGCTCCAGACTGGCTCACAATGCTGGTTTTACAGAATTCTGGGGGACTGGGGAGGAAGGAGAAGACGTCTGTGTAGGGTAATGTAGATGGAGGAAATGTACATAATTCACAGCCACCGACATTGAGTTGGGGTTCAGTTTAACATGCTGGTCTGACATTACAACGTAATTATGTAAAGTATTTTACCGTGCTTTGTGTTCAGAGTTAGGAGTACAAGAAATGAATTCATATGGTTTTTCTTAAACATAAAACACATACGCCATTTATATTTGTGAAAATCTGCTGTACCTTTCCCGTAATACCATGGGCTCTTTTCTTGTAGCCTCAGGTGTGGAACCCTGCAAAGGCCTTCTGAAAATCTAAGTACAAGACATCCATCGATTCTCCTGCTTGTTATTTCCCCAAAGAATTCCAACCAATTTGCCAGGCCAGATTTCCTCTGAAGGAAACCATTCTGACTTTGGCCTATGTTATCATGTGGTTTTAGGTAATCTCATCCTTAATAATGGATTCTAATATCCTTCAAATGACTTAAGTTAGGCTAACTGACATATAATTTATTGATTGGATTTTGCTTCTCTCTCTTCTTAAAAAATGGAGTGACATTTGTGATTTTCCAGTCCTTTGGAACCATTCCAGAACTAGAGATTTTGAAAGATCACTAGTAATGCTTCTGCAGCCTCTTCAGTTATCTCTTTCAGAACCCTGGCATGTATCCATCTGGTCAAGGTGACTTAACTAACTTTAGACCTTTCAGTTCCCAAGCAGCTTCTCCTTCGTAATAGTGACCACAGTTACTTTTGCCCCCTGAATCTCTCAAAATTCTGGCATGTTGCTGGAACTTCCCACTAGCTTTTTGCTATATTATGTACCCTCTCCTTTGTTTTTGTCCTGACAAGGCTCTCGGCCCAAAACAACAACTCTTTATTCCCCTCCATAGATGCTGCCTGACTTACTGAGTTCCTCCAGCATTTTGTGTGTGTTAATCGGTATTTCCAGCATCAACAAAATCTCTTGTGTTATCTTTGGCTTTTGTGCTGTCTTTGACTTGCTTTGTCAACCAGTGTTGCTTCATTGCCTCTTTCGGATGCTTCCTGTTCTTTAGGATGAACTGATCCTGCCAAATAACTCTCAGAAACATCAGCCATTGCTGCTCCACTAACATCCCTGCTAGTGTCCTCTTCCAATCAACTTTGGCCCTCTCCTCTCTCCTGTCTCTGTAGTTACCTTTACTCAATTCTGATAATGATAAATCTGATTTTAGCTTCTCACTCTCAGACTGCAGTGTGAATTTTGTCACATTATGATCACTGCCTTCTTAAGGATTCCTTTAGCTTTAAGCTCCCTTATCAAATTTGGTTCATTGTGCAATATCAGTTACATTTTCTCAAGTGGGCTTGACTACAAGCTGCTCTAAAAATCAAATTTGTAGGCATCCTACAAGTTTCTTCTCTTGGTATCCAGCACCAAACTAATAAGTTTGCGAATCTGTCAGCATATTGAAATCCTCCAACCCCTCTGTCACATTTCCCCTTTTACTTGCCTTTTTATGTGGCATTGTAATTTGTACCCCACATCCTGGCTAGTTATCAGAGTCCTGAATGAAACTCCTAACAGGACTTTTTACCCTTGGAGTTTCTGAACGCTACCCAAAAGGTTTCCACATCTTCTGATCCTGTGTCACTTCTTTCTAATGATGTGATTTCACTTTTTACCAATAAAGCCACCTCTGCCCACCTGCCTGTCTTTTAGATAGTATTTGTTTCCTTCGATGTGAAGCACCCAGCTCTGATTTTCTTTCAACTACGACTCCATGATGCTCACAACATTATATCCGCTAATTTCTAACTGCACTATTAGCTTACCTACCTTATTTTGTAGGCTGCCAGCATTCAAATATAACATCTTCAGTCCATTATTCAACTCCCTTTTTCTCAATTTGATCTCCATATTGCCTGATGTTAAATCCTTATCTATATCTAAACTTTCTATTATACTCTTTATAACACAGAACATAGAATAGTACAGCACAGTACAGGCCTTTCGGCCCATAATGTTGTGCTGACCCTCAAACCCTGCCTCCCATGTAAGCCCCCACCTTAGATTCCTCCATATACCTGTCTAGTAGTCTCTTAAACTTCACTAGTGTATCTGCTTCCACCACTGACTCAGGCAGTGCATTCCACGCACTGACCATTCTCTGAGTAAAAAAACCTTCTTCTAATATCCCCCTTGAACTTCCCACCCCTTACCTTAAAGCCATGTCCTCTTGTATTGAGCAATGGTGCCCTGGGGAAGAGGCGCTGGCTATCCACTCTATCTATTCCTCTTATTATCTTGTACACCTGTATCATGTCTCCTCTCATCCTCCTTCTCTCCAAAGAGTAAAGCCCTAGCTCCCTTAATCTCTGATTATAATCCATGCTCTCTAAACCAGGCAGCATCCTGGTAAATCTCCTCTGTACCCTTTCCAATGCTTCCACATCCTTCCTATAGAGAGGCAACCAGAACTGGACACAGTACTCCAAGTGTGGCCTAACCAGAGTTTTATAGAGCTGCATCATTACATCGTGACTCAAACTCTATCCCTCGACTTGTGAAAGCTAACAACTCATAAGCTTTCTTAACTACCCTCAAATCTCGGCAGGTTAGGCAGTGTCGAAGGAAATGAATGGACAGTCAACATTTGTTTCTAGCACTTTGGAGCCTCTATCTAGTTTAAGTCAATCCTGTCAAATATGGTCCAACCACTTTATCCCATCCACACTTATTATATAATCCAGCGGAGTATCATTGTCCACCTGGGGGTTCTTGGTCTTGGTCGTGTATAATAGGACAAACTCCATTCTTTATTCCTTCGGAGTTTGAGGAGATAGGGTTTGTCAACTGGCATACTCAAAAACTTATACAAGTGTACCGTGGAGAGCATTCTGACTGGTTGCCTCACTATCTGGTATGGGGGGGGGGGGGATGGTGAGACTACTGCACGACCAAAGTAAGTTGCAGAAACTTAAAATTAGCTCCATCATGGGTACTCGCCTCCGCAGTATCAAACATCTTCAAAGAGTGGTGCGTTTGGAAGGTGGCATCCATTATTAAGGATGCCCACCACCCAGGATGTGCCCTCTTCTCATTGTTACCATCGATGAAGGAGCTACTGAAGCCTGAGGGCTCACTCTCAGCGATTCAGGAACACCATCTTCCGCTCTGCCATCACCTTACCATTCTTTATCTTCCTTACCGGGACAAATTTATCCCTAATATCTTGCAAGAGATCTCTAAACATTGACCACATGTCCATAGTACATTTCCCTGCAAAAACATCATCCCAATTCACACCCGTAAGTTCTAGCCTGACAGCCTCATAATTTGCCCTTCCCTAATTAAAAATTTTCCTGTCCTCTCTGATTCAATCCTTTTCCATGATAATGCTAAAGGCTAGGGAGCAGTGGTCACTCTTCCCCAGATGCTCACCCACTGAGAGATCTGTGACCTGACCCGGTTCATTACCTAGTACGAGATCTAGTATGGCATTCCCCCTAGTTGGCCTGTCAACATACTGTGACAGGAATCCGTCCTGGACACACTTAGCAAACTCTGCCCCATCTAAACCCTTGGAACTAATCAGGTGCCAATCAATATTAGGGAAGTTCAAGTCACCCATGATAACAACCCTGTTATTTTTGCACCTTTCCAAAATCTGCCTCCCAATCTGCTCCTCTGTATCTCTGCTGCTACCAGGGGGCCTATAGAATACTACCAATAGAGTAACTGTTCCCTTCCTGTTCCTGACTTCCACCCATACTGACTCAAAAGAGGATCCTGCTACATTAGCCACCCTTTCTGCAGCTGTAATAATATCCCTGACCAGTAATGCCACCCCTCCTCCCCTACCCCCCCCCATCCCTTTTAAAGCACTGAAATCCAGGAATATTGAGAATCCATTCCTGCCCTGGTGCCAGCCAAGTCTCTGTAATGGTCACTACATCATAATTCCATGTATGTTTCCAAGCTCTCAGTTCATCACCTTTGTTCCTGATGCTTCTTGCATTGAAGTACACACACTTTAGCCCTTCTACCTTACTACCTTTACACCATTTATTCTGCTTCTCATTCCTCAAACCCTCTCTATATGTTAGATCTGGCTTTACTCCATGTACTTCTTTCACTGTCTATCGTTCTGGGTCCCATCCCCCTTGCAAATTAGTTTAAACCCTCCCGAACCATTCTAGCAAACCTACCTGCAAGAATATTGTTCCCTCTCGAGTTCAGGTGCAACCCATCCAATCTGTACAGGTGCCACCTTCCCCAGAAGAGATCCCAATGATCCAAAAATCTAAAACCCTGCTCCCTGCACCAACTCCTCAGCCACGCATTCAA
This sequence comes from Mobula birostris, assembly GCF_030028105.1. Classification (NCBI taxonomy): domain Eukaryota; kingdom Metazoa; phylum Chordata; class Chondrichthyes; order Myliobatiformes; family Myliobatidae; genus Mobula; species Mobula birostris. The sequence goes on from NC_092395.1 coordinate 39,976,554, forward strand.
CTGCCATCTCCTCCAATTCTTACCATCACTGTCATGTGGCACTGGCAGCAATACTGAGAACGTCACCCTTGAGGTCCTGTTCTTCAGCCTTTTGCCTAGTTCCCGAAACTCACACTTCAGGACCTCATCCCTCTTCCTGCCTATGTCGTTGGTACCAACATGTATTATGACTTCTGGTTGCTTTCCCTCTCATACCAGGATGTCGTGCACCCGGTCAGAGACATCCCCTACCCTGGTACCTGGGAGACAACAAACCATGTGGGTGTCCTTCTCACGTCCACAAAATCTCCTGTCTGCTCCCCTGACTATAGAGTCTCCAAGGACAACAGCTCTCCTCTTCTCCGTCCCACCCTTCTGAACCACAAAGTCAGACTCAGTGCCAGAGGCCCTGCCATCGTGGGTCACACCTGGTCAGTCGTCCCCGCCAACAGTATCTGGGACGGTAAACTTATTATTCAGGGAATGGCTACAGGGGTGCTCTGCACTACCTGTCTACTCACCTTCGCTTCCCCCCTCTGACTGTCACCCAACGACCTGCTTCCGGCAGCCTAGGTGTGACTACGTCCCTGTAGCTCTCATCTATGACTGCCTCATTCTCCCTTATGAGTCAAAGGTCAACCAGCTGCTGCTCCAGATTCCTTACACGGTCTTCCAGAACGCCCAGCCGCATGCACTTCTACTGCATGCACTTATCCTGGAGTCTTCAGTAACCTCTCTTCCCTTTTACTGTATCCATACTTTTCCAAGCTTTTGAGCCCATCCCCTGATTATTTAACTTAAAGCCTTATCCACAGCCCCAGTTATGCAATTCACCAGGGACCTGGTCCCAGCATGGTTCAGGAGGAGCTTGTCCCATCAGAACAGATCCTTCCTTTTCCAGTACTGGTGCCAAAGTCCCACAAAGTCAGACCTGCATCACCCACACTAAATGTTGAAACATGCACTTAACTCTTTGGTCTTATTAACCCTGTGCAAATTTGCTTTTGGTCGAGGTAACAATCCAAATGTTATTACCTTTATAGCTCTGCATTTAAATTTTGTTCCTAGCCACACAAATTCCCTCAACAAATCTCTTTCCTTGTTCTTTCTTTGTTGTTGGTCCACCCATGGACCACAAGAACTGGACATTTCCCCTCCCACTCGAAATTCCTCTCCAGGTCAGATAAGATGTCCCAAGGCCAGGCACTGGGCAAGCAACACAGCCTTCAGCACACTTGATCCAACTTCCGCTAATGCCCCACCTCCCCCTCGTACCCCATCTGTTACTTATTTTTATACACACATTCTTTCTCTCACTCTCCTTTTTCTCCCTCTGTCCCTCTGAATATACCCCTTGCCCATCCTCTGGGTCACCCCCCCCCCCCCGTCTTTCTTCCCGGACCTCCTGTCCCATGATCCTCTCGTATCCCCTTTTGCCAATCACCTGTCCAGCTCTTGGCTCCATCCCTCTCCCTCCTGTCTTCTCCTATCATTTTGGATCTCCCCCTCCCCCTCCAACTTTCAAATCCCTTACTCACTCTTCCTTCAGTTAGTCCTGACGAAGGGTCTCGGCCTGAAACGTCGACTGCACCTCTTCCTAGAGATGCTGCCTGGCCTGCTGCGTTCACCAGCAACTTTGATGTGTGTTGCTTGAATTTCCAGCATCTGCAGAATTCCTGTTGGTTGTGCTTATTGAACTGACTTTATTATTCCCAATTACCTTTCCTTACTCTTCCACTCTCCCCCAACCCCCCACTGCCTAGCTTCTTGAACCGTGGTGCCGTGGTCAGCTTTCTCTTCTTTCCTACAGACCCACTTCCATCCATGCAGAGAGCAAGAACTCAGAGCTATTGAGCAAGCTCGAAGACAGGGGCTCCTCCAGCACTTCGTCTTGTATCGCCTGATCTGCCTCACTCAGTCACACTGCCTTAGCCATGATCACAGACCAAAGTTGAATTAATTAATCTATTGGGTGTGACTGCTACACTGTCCAGAGTACTCTCCTCCTCTCTAATGCATAACATCATCATCATTATAAACACACAGGATGCTCAGTCATCTCATTGCTGCTTCACAAAGACTTCTATGTTACAGCTCCCTTTCAAAGTAACTCACCGGTTTCAAAGGAAATCTTTACATACCTTGCACATTGCATATCAATTTAGTGTAACAAAGGTGCACTCAAGATAACAGCCAACATCACTTAAGATTTCAATTTCATGTCCAATAGATCATAATTAATCCACAGCTCAATTATTATATCGATAAATCAGAGTGCTCCAAACAGTTAGCAAAATCATATTTTACAGTAATTCCATTTGCAGTTTAAATTGAGAAAGAAAATTGATAAATATGAAAACCAGCATGCTTTAATCATTTGGGGATAATTTTTATTTAAGCCATGCTTGATAAGTCTGCCCACTGCTCTTTATGGAATTTCAAGTTTAATTGTCATTTGACCATACATGAATACCCATGAAAGCAGCAAAACGAACAGCGTTACTCTGGGGCCAAGGAACAAAATGCACACCAATAGTCACACACAGCACATGGCACCTATAGCACATATCAGTAAAATGCAGTCACTCAAAAAAATATATAGACCAAGACCCCGAGTCTGTGAATGTTGCAGCAGTCTGTGGTCAAATACAATACAGCTTGTCCTCTGCTGAGTAAACACTGGGCGGCAGCACCAACTCCAGCTTGGATGCCACACCACCCTGCCTCTGGTGCAGCACAGTGACTCCAATGTTTCTTTCCTGGATAGCTGTAAACAGGTGATACCGCAGCTTGAGACCTAATAACAACCGAGGCCACGCAGCTCCCCCGACATCTGCCAATAAGTCATTTGGACTTGCAGCACTCCACATTAACAATGTCCAATCATAAGAAAAGCGAGTAAGCTGATCACCCGTTGTTAGACAACCCATTGCTTTCATGCACAGATCCCTCTGACGCCTCTTCAATGCAGTCAGTAGCACAATCTGCACCAAATCCAGTTCCTTCCGTTTCCCCGCCAATGAGCAACTCACTGATGGGGTAGACTTGCAGTACTTTAAGTTCTTAATGTCCAGTAGGGTCTTATGATTGTAAAAAAAGTTTAAAAAGGGAAATAACACTTTTAGTTGACCCTGTAGAAGCCACTGCAATCTTAACCTGAAATGAAAGTGTAGAGTCTATATAGATTGCTGTCTTCTGTAGCCCTCTTTTGTTGTCTCCAAGATTAATAGATTATAACATATAACATTTATTCATTATAACATGCTGTTGTGCAATATGGTGATTCTATTTGGTTTTGTGTCATGGCTTACAAATGCTGTGCTCTTCCTGTCTGCTAAATCTCATTTCACACACAACCCATACAGCCTAAGGAAAGGAGAATTTCAGGTTTTCAAACATCAGTGCTTATGAAAACCTATCACACAGTCTTTCACCCACACTTCTGAATTCTATCTCACCCAGTTTTTGCCATTGTGACGGACTCGCAAGGTTCCAGTAAAAGCAGCAAGAGTTGGCTAAGAGGCACGTGATGCTGCAGAGCTTTGTTGTACACAGCTGGTGAAAAGCAGCTGAAATATTTCTGTAACACACATAAAAGTTGCCTGTGTCCTGTGTCCTGACGAAGAGTCTCAGCCTGAAACGTCGACTGCACCTCTTCCTAGAGATGCTGCCTGGCCTGCTGCGTTCACCAGCAACTTTGATGTGTGTTGCTTGAATTTCCAGCATCTGCAGAATTCCTGTTGTTTGTGAAATAGTTCTGTGCTGCCTTTGACATCCAGGGGACGTGCAGACCTCCTCGCAATAGCCAACAATGGCTAAATCCAGACTGCAGTCCTTGCCCAGCAACTAATCGGCAAGATCAAGACAGCTGCTCACCATGACCACGATGCTACTCTCCCTCAGGTGACAGTCAGTGACAGAACGCTTATAATCCTTGAAAATTTAAGGTAGTTTATTGTCATTCTCCAGTACATCAGTGTAAAGGAGAACAAAAGGATTTTTACTCTAGATCAGATGTAGCAATAAAAACACAATTATATCCAGTTCCTCAACACATTTTATTTTTTCTACCCTAGTTGTATGAAAACCATTAGCACACAGACAGCACCTCTTCTGTTTAGTTATAAATTAAGCTGTTGTATAGACACACTAATTAAAAAAAATACTTTCATGTTGACAGTAATAAATGGTCTATTTTAGCTGGCAATAATGAGGAGTGTGACATCATCATCTGGTGACAAAGTAGTGCTAATGATTTCTTCAGAGCTGCTAATGGCTGCTCCCAGTGAGTGGAAAGTGAGCACTTTCAAGTGTAGTTGATCTTTGTCGTTAAAATGATAAAAATAAATTAATACCAGAAGTCAGATATCAAAAGCATGTTCCAATTATTAAACAGGAATTGTTCGGAGCTACAACCTCCAGAAAAAGCAAACTGAATGACTCAGGGAAATTTCACTGCTGAGTTTTAACCACTCTGCTTCAACATAGTAGCCTTCCTTCAGTGAGAAGTTAACTTGGATGAATGGCAGAAGCCCATCTACAGTATTTCATCTCGTCTGAAATATGTGATTAATAAAGTCCTAGAACAATTATTGTCTGTTTGCCTGAAATTAGAGCATAGAACATAGAACAGAACAACAGGCCATTCAGCCCACCACTTTGCATCCGAACACGATGCCGAAAAACTAAATCACTTCCACCTGTACATGAACTATATTCCTCCATTCCCTGTGCTTTCATGTGCCTGTCGAACAGCCTCAAAAATGCAAGTTATATATCTGCATCCACTACTAACCCGGAACCCCATTCAAATCACCTACCACTGTGTAAAAGTCTTCTCTCATCCATCTCCTTTCAACTTTCCTCTTCCTGTCATACCCTTTAGTATCTAGCATTTCTACCTTGCAGAAGACATTGTGACTCTCTACTCTATCGATGCTTCGCATAATTTTGTTAACTTCTGTCAAGTCTCTTCTCAGCTTCTGACACCCCAGAGAAAGCAATCCGGGTTTATCCAACCTCCTCTTATATTTCATGCACTGTAAACCAGACAGCATCCTGGTAAACCCTTCTGCACCATAAGAACATAGAGCAGAATTAGGCCTTTTGGACCATCAAATCTGCTCTGCCATTTCATCATGGCTGATCCAATTTTCCTTTTAGCCCCAATCTCCTGCCTTTTCCCTGTATCCCTTCATGCCCAGATCAATCAAGAATCAATCAACCTCTGCCTTAAATATGAATAAAGACTTTGCCTCCACAGATGTTTGTGGCAAAGAATTCCACAGTTTCACTACTGTCTAGCTAAAGAAATTCTCCTTCATCTCTATTGTAAAAGGACTCCCCTCTACTTTGAGGCTGTGTCCTCTGGACTCTGCAAGGATGGGAAGCATCCTCTGCAAATCCACTCTATTAAAGCCTTTCACAATTTAATAGGTTTCAATGAGGTCACCCGTCATTTTTCTGAATTCTAGTGAATATAGGGCAAGACCATCAATCATTCTTCTTATGACAATCCATTCAATTCTGGAATCATTTTTGTGAACTTGCATTGAACCCTCTCCAGTTTCAGCAAATCATTTTTAGGATAAGGGACCCAAAACTGCTCACAATACTCCAAGTGAGGCCTAACCAGTGCTTTATAAAGCCTCAGCAATGCATCCCTGCTTTTATATCCTAGTCCTCATGAAATGAATGCTAATATCGCATTTGCCTTCCTTAACACGGACTCAACCTGCAAGTTAACCTTTAGGGAATGCTGTAGATGGTCTTCCAAGTCCCTTTGCACCTCAGTTATTTTCTGTTTTCTCTCCATTTAGAAAATAATCAACCTTTTCATTTCTTCTACCAATGAGCATGACCATACACTTCCTAATATTGTATTCCTTCTGTCATTTCTTTGCCCATTCTCCTAATCTGCTTTAGTCTTTCTGTAGCCTCTCTACTTCCCCAAAACTACCTTAGGGTAGCTTTCTGAGATCACAGCCCTGGAGAGCTTGCCCTTTAACTTTTCACCTAGCTCCCTGAACTCACTTTGCACAATCTCATCACATGGTACCTACATGAACCATAACTTCTGGCTGTTCACCCTCCTGCTTAAGAATGCCGAGGACTCAATCCAAGATATCCTGGCCACTAGCACCCGGGAGGCAACATACCATCCGGGAATCTCGTTCTCACCCTCAAAACCTCCTGTTAATTTCCGTACCCTCCAAATATCCGGACCTGCCTCTTGTTTTTTTTGCACTACCTTACTTTCCATTTTTCTATTTTCTATTTATGATTTATAATTTAAATTTTTAATATTTACTATCGATTTGTAATCCAGGGAGCAGGAAGCGCAGAATCAAATATTGCTGTGATGATTGTACGTTCTAGTATCAATTGTTTGGCGACAATAAAGTATAAAGTATGAGGGATAAATAACGAATCTCCTATCTCCACAGTGTGCCTCTTCTCGCCCCTTCCCTTTGGAGTCACAGAGGCAGAATCAGTGCTAGAGCTCGACCACTGTGACTCTCTACTGTTAGGTCATCCCCCCACCCCCACCCCTGTCATCAGTGTCCAAAGTGATGTACCTGTTGTTGAAGGGGATGGCCATAGGGGTACTCTCCACTGGCTCCTTAATCCGTTTCCCCTTCCTGACTGTCATTCAGTTTCCTGTGTTCTGCACCTTGGGTGTAACTACTGCTCAAAATGTCCTACCTATCACCTGTTCAGCCTCCCAAATGATCTGGAGTTCATCCAGTTCCAGCTCCAACTCCTTTACATGGTTTGGTAGAAGCTGCAGCTGGATGCACTTCTCGCAGTTGCAGTCGTCGGGCACTGAACATCTCCCTGCCTTCCCACATCCTGCAAGAGAAGCATTCAACTATCTTGCCTGGCATCTTTACTGTCCTGCTGAGCAGATATAAAGAAGGGAAATAAGAAAAAAAAAACTTAACCTTGATCTTTTCTTTACTTTTCCTTCTCTGACTGAAACCTCTCTTCACCGAAGCCTCGAAGAGCTAAAGCCTCAAGAACCACTCTGACTCTGTTCACCAAGCAGTTTCCACTGCTTTCCTTTAATTTGCTCTTGCTAATCAATTCCAAATGCCAAATGGATGCTGGTCAAAGCTCTTATTTCATGAAAAGCCACTAAACTATGCCTTTAAAATCTCGATCGCCACCCTGATCTAAAAGGTAGCTCTCTAACACACTCCCCGCTGTGGATTGTCCAATTCCTTACCTTTACCCAAGCCTCCATAACTTTCCTATAATTGGGGAACCAAAATTGCACACAATACTTCAAGTGCGATCTAACCAAAGTTTTATATAGCTGCAGCGTGACTTCTTTACTTTTATACTCAGTGTCCCAACTAATGAAGGCAAGCATACCATATGGTTTCTTTACCATCCTATCTACTGTTTGGCCACTTTCAGGGAGCACTGGACTTAGCCCTAAGGTCTCTATATACTGTAAATTAATGCTGTTAAAGGGTTTGCCTTTAACTGTAATTTCCCTTCACATTAGACCTCCCAAGGTGCAACACCTTGTGCTTACTTTCTGTACATATTTTCTTCTCATAAAGTTTCTGAGCATTGAAACTACCCTCCTTCTTCAGCAAGCTTGGCTTCCCCTCTACTGTGGTTATTGGAACTCTCACCTGCAACTCTTCCATTTTCTGTAGACCTGATCTCCAATCCCCAGCTCCTCCACCATCCCAGACCGAACAGAGGTGGAATTCCCTGGGCTTCGCCTTTCAGCCTTCACACCACTCATGACTTCAACCTCCAACCACCCTGTGGTTTCACAGGAACCACCCTCTCCCTGACTCCCTGGCTCACTCATCCGAGGAACGAAACAGCACTTCTAGGTGAGGCGGGGGTTACCCTCACTTTCTACAACCTCATCAACCTTGTCCTCCTGATGTGGCCGCTTCTGTGTTGGCCAGACCAAGCATAGATTCCGCAACTGTTTTGGCGAGGGCCTGTGCAATGTGTGCATCTTAAGCTCCTGGTTTCATGTCATTACAAGTCTCCTCCCCATACACACATCAACCTTTCTGTCTTCAGCCCTCATGATCGCTAGGGTGAGCCAAACACAAACTAGAAGATCAGCCCTTCATATCCTACTTTGGAATTCTGTGTCCAATGTTTTGAGCATTGAATTTTCTAATTTCTCATAACCTACACTATCTTAATCATTTATCTCTCTTTTTGAACAATCTAGGTTACCTCAAAAGTTTGATCTCCTCTCTTTGTTTAAACCCAACACAAACCCCCATTATAGAATTTCTTTCCTCTCTGGCCATCATCTGTCCATCAACTAGCTCCATTTACCACCTTCCTTACTTACCAGAATCCATAATCTTTAACCATTTATTGTCCCAACTGATCACATTCCAGCCTCCACATTTCTCTTCCCCTACCTGGCTCCATCTGCTCAAGATCCTCCTCCTCACTTGATTCCACCTATCACCTGCCGGCTTCTGTCTCACTCCTCCCCCTCAATTTAGTGCACTGGCTTTCACCCTCTGCACTCTCAGTCCTGACACAGGGTGCTGACCTGAAATCTCAACTCCCCTGCCATCTCGGCCCATTGAATTTCTCCTGCAGATTTTTGCTCCAAATTCCACCGACTGCATTCTCTTCTGTTTGTATTACCTGGCTTAAGTACTGAAAGACCATGGAGAACTTAGAGTTCTTATCTATCATCATCATTCCAATCCAGTCCCAAACGGGATAATTACCGCTTGATATGTTTATGCTACCAGGCTAGCTCCAGTTCAACCTGAGGCAATGCATTACATGATCTATAAAGGTGATTAGTACCTTAGAGTAAGGAAGGGAACTATCGCTTCAGTCAGAATCTCTCCCGACCTCTGACTCCTGCATGAAAATCCCCAGGCTGATTCACAATTAAGCTTAGTTAGAGAAATTAAAGAGCCATCTCAATCTTTTTTTTAACAAACAGGAAAGCTATATAGACTAGAGACACGATAGACTGCAGTTGCTGAATCTGAATCAAAAAAGAAAATACTGGAGGAACGTAGACAAAATGCAGGAGGATATCAGGCAGGATCTATGGTGAGAAGTAAACAGTGATGTTTTAGGCCGAGACCATTCATCAGGACCTGAAAGGAAGAGGGAAGAAGCCAATGCTGTATAAGCAGTGGGAAGAGGGGAAGGAGTACAAGCTGGAAGGTGATAGGTGAGCGCGGAGGTGGTGGAGTAAAGGAGAGGGGATGAAGTGAGGAATGGGTGGTGATTCGTGGAAAAGGTAAAGGGCTGTAGAAGAAGAAATATGATAGAGTGGGGCATGGGAAAAAGGGAAGGGGAATGGGCACCAGAGTGAGATGATAGGCAGGTGAGGAGAAGAGAATGTGTGAGAGTGGAACTAGAGTGGGAATAGAAAAGGAGAGAAGCTGGAAAGGGGAGAAATTATCGGAATCAATGTTCATGCTAGAGGAACTCTGTGGGTTAAGCAGCAACCGTCAAAGGAAATGCAGTTATCATTCTGGGTCAAAATCCTTCATCTGGACTCCTCCATATCTGCTGGCATTTTCCCCTGCAACTGAAGGAATTGCAATGCCTGTCCCTACACCTCCTCCCTCTCCACCATACTGGGACCCACTTGTGTTGCCCAGATGAGGGGTCTTAACCAAAACATTCACAGTCCATTTCCCTCCACAGATGCTGCATATATAGTTAAAGCCCTCTAATCAACAATACATGAGTAATATTTATGGGAATGATCAAAAATAGAGTTTACAGTTTTAGTGACTGAGAATGTTGTTAGTAGGTGCCTAACCCTACAGCTACTCCCTGTTATATCTGTGAATGGAAGACTTGATACTGCCTATAAATGCAAATAATTGAGTACAGCTTCCTTTTCCCTTCAAAGACATCCCCTAGCTACTGGAGTGCAAAGCAAGCAACTTATCTTCCATATGGTTAGGATAACAAATGTATTCACTAATCAAAAATGAACAGAAGGACATTTCTCATTGAAGCTATTCTTCCACTGACCCAGTATAATATTTGGCTTCCTTTCAGAAGACTTCGGTGTATCTTAATGACAATGCAGACTACCAGCAATTTATGGTTTCAGGTAAATATGGTCGTGATTGAAACAGATGTTGACAAGTGAGATCAGTGACTGCCTGCTACCTTATCAGTGTTTTATGGAACCATTAATTCATAACTTCTGTTCTATTCAGTATTCACTGCAGAGTTTTCATGTGTTGACCAGATGGTCGTCCCATTGCAAATGTGATTTTGCTTTTTCTCTCAGGCACAACTCTCCCAGTTATGTTTTAATTATTGTTTTCCATCTTCCTTGGATGTGTCCTTGGCAAAGTACATTCAAAACACTTCACTTTTTTCACATTAATAATCGTTTTTAATAGCACAACATTTTGTATAGACTTTAGTCTCACTAGATTCCTGAAAATCAGCTCCACACAACAGGAGGTGAAAATATGCTGAATGGTTAAAAAGGATAGAACCTTCAATTATGCACAATTGTTATGTTATCAAGGCTTCACATGTCTGCAGCTACGTCCTGCAGTCAACATTATTGTGGCAGAGTCAATCACTAACTCGCACACTGGTGGATATTCCAGAAGAATTGACTAAATTAAACATTATTCTATTTTAGTTCATGGGTAACTGTGGTCCAGGGCATTGGAAACATTCCTTATTTTCTTCAAGTGGTGTCATTGCATTTCTGGTTGCCTGCTGGTGACTAGGGGATGCTGTTGGATCCGTTTCTTCTCACATTATACGTCAATGACTTAGATGAAAGAATTGGTGACTTTATGGCCAAGTTGCTGACGATTTGAAGATAGGTGGAGGGGCAGGTAGTGTTGCAAAAGCAAAAGAACAACAGAAGGACTTAGACAGATAAGGAGAATGGGCAAAGAAGTAGCAGATGGAATACAATACCCTAAAATGTATGGTCATGCTCTTTGGGAGAAGAAGTGAAAGCTATGCTATTTTCTAAATGGAAAGAAAATACAAGAATCTGAGGTGCATGCGGGATTCCATAAAGTTTAATTTACAGGTTGAGTCAATGGTGAGGAAGACAAATGCATTGCGAGCATTCATTTCAAGAGGATTAGAATATAAAAGCGAGGATGCAATGTTAAGGCTTTATAAGGCACTGGTGAGGTCTCATTTGGTGTATTGTGAGCCATTTTGGGCCCCTTATCTGGGAAAAGATGTGCTTATATTGGAGACAGTTCAAAGAAGATTCATGAAAACGATTCCAGAATTGCAAGACTATCATATGAGGAGTGTTTGATGGCTCAGGGGTTGTACTCACTGGAATTCAGAACAATGAAGGGGAATCTCATTAAAAATTATCGCATGTTAAAATGCCTCGATAGAGTGGGTTTGGAGAGGCTGTTTCCTATGGTGGGGAGTCTAAGACTAGAGGACACAACGTCAGAATAGAGGGATGTCTATTTGGAATGAGGATGAGGAATAAGTTCTTTAGCCAGAGAGTAATGAATCTTGGAGCTAAAACTTGCCTTTATCATTTTGCACTGCTTTCAGAAGTGGTTTCCTGCTGTCAAATTCAGTACTGGGTGGAGGTGCATCCATTAAGATGCTGCAGTGACCCAGATCTCTTCCTCTGTTGGGGTCTCTGTAAGTGGTTTGGAGATGCAGGTCTAGTTCCTCCTTGGAGCACATCAAGGTCCCATTTAGCTTCTGCCCTAGTAGTTGCTTGGTGACCCCAAATGGTTAGTCTGTGAAGGCTGCTCGCCTCCTGACTCTCTCCTTACAGCATCTTTTATGCCACTCAGCTCTGAGCAGAGTCATTAGCTTCTTTCTGTGGATGCTATGTAGCTCTGCCAGCAGCTGTTGCTGCTCCTCACTGGCCTTCTTGTATCGGCGTTTCAGAAATTTTGATTCCTGGCAGATTTTGTGGATCTTACCCACTCTCTGGCTCATAGCGTATTGCATTCTGGCTGGCTTCTGTTCCACTGCGCCAAACCATCCTCAGCAAAGTTGAGCTTAATTGTCGTCATTGTCTGCAGTCATCTTTCATCATCTCCCTTTGTTGTTGTATCCAGCACCCTGTCAACATTCTCATCAAACTGCCCCCAGGCTGTCATCTCACAGGCCTTTGACCATTTTATTCGATCCTTCTCAGATGTTCTGCCTGTATGGGTTTGCTGCAGCACATGGAGGCTCCAGGCACCGGTGGGTGACTCTGGGCCTGGCTCCTCTTGCATCTCACCATGTGCTCTCCCCGTGTGCTGTTTTGCTGCTTCACCCACCAGACATTTCATCTAGGGCTGGGGAATCTTCAAGCCTCGCTTGTTCTTCTAAATCTTCCCGCAAATGCATTCCACACTTGTCGTCGGTTTTCCACTTCCGTGGTTCGTTAACCTTGGGTCAGTTATATTGGGGTGCTCGTCCTCCCCTGGGGTGGGGGTGTGTTTCTTTTAGATCATCTGTAGCTTGCTTTGGGTTTCTTCCCCTCAGAAGACGTGGCTTAGGTTGTTAACCTTCCCTGCCCCGTTGCCATCTTTCCAGGCTGTCGACTGTAAATCCTGCTTCTGCCCTGCATTTCACAATATCTCTCTTATATTTCATTACCTAACCACTGCTTTTCACTACTATTGTGTCTGCTTTTATACTAACCATTTGTGTCCAGACCCACATAGTAAGGCACGGTTAGAGTGAACCGTAATTTAGCTGAAGAGCTGAATGTTAAGTTTTACCGATCCAGGAATTGGAGAGACTATGGGATGTAAATGGAAGGACAACCATGCAAGGTAAAGATCATTGTGATGTTGAAGTTCTGGTGAAGAACAAATGTGTTTGTGTCAGCTTAGTGAAATAAATGAATGTGAGATCTGAATTTTTCAATGAACATAGCAACAGAGGTAGCATTGCAAGGCTGAAAAGAAAAAAAAATCAGATTTTATGGGTGGAAATAAGGAAGCTGAGATTCTTGTTCTCCATCTTGCTTTTATTTGTGTTGAGGATATTGTTATAACCACCTTCTTAACATACTCCAGTGAAAGTATTTAAATTCCATGCTATTCATTTCAGCAGTTATATAGTTCAACAAGGTTTTACTGAGATGAAATTACCTTTCCCAAAAGCACTAAGTCCCTCAGTGAGTATCCCTCAAAGGAATGGTAACTTTTATCACAAGATCAACATAATTTGAAGCTAATGTATTAGAGGCATAATTTATTCTTCGTTAGCATTAAGATGTCAATTCACTCTTTAATCTGTTGATGATGTGGCAGTAAAAGTAGCGCAGTTCAACTTTTCACCTCTGCTATTTTACTCAGCTTTCTACCACCTTCTCTCGAATCATTGCTTTTTAACATTTATTAATATTCATTAGACCAGGTGTACATTTGCAGCTCTGAAACTAGCTAGCTGTGTTATCAGCTGCAAGTTTTAACACCCAACTCTAGGACATGACTGACATATATAGAACAGATAACTGCAATTCCAGATACTTCACTGAGCAACATTCTATCCAAATGACCCAAGAAAATGATATAAGTTTTCACAAACTTGAAGTATAGCTTCAATCAACTAGTTTGTTTCAAGATTTATTCTTGGTATGACTTAACATCTCAGTCACGGTAGTTTTGCCTCAGGGTTTGACTATTGTGACCAAGCTCCTGACTCATACCTAGTGCAATGCAAATAAAGTACTGAACTGTCAGGGGTGTATTTATCTTCATTAAACAATATCCTGTCTCACTGTTTGGGTGGATGTGATCAAGATTACAATGCACTACTTAAAGAAGCAAAGTGATTCCTCTTGAGTGGAGAGTTGTACCAACTGTTCCTCCTTCAACCTGCACCATCAGAGACAGATTTTCCAGTCGTTGCCTTTCTTATCATCCCATAGCTTTGTTGTGTGTAACTTGCTGCACTTGCTGCAAAGCAACAATGGCTATTTACAGGGGCAAATCACTTGTCATTCCTGTATGTTAGCATTCCCAAAATGATGATGAACTATTGGTCACAATTGAAAATTACATTAGGAAATATACCGTACTGTACATTAACAAGCATATTAACCATCAGATTTTCAAACTGTTTAAATTTATTCTGGTTTTATTTAATTTATCTATCACAGCCACTTAGCATGATGTAGGTGGTGAAAAATATTAAAGAGTGTAAAGCAGACCTGGAGGAGTGAGCAGAGTTAATTTACAGAATAAATCAAACTGAATTCTTACAGCTCTCCCTACATTGCAGATGTTGTCTCTTATCTCAAGGATAAGGTAGATGGAGTTAGAAAATTATCTACCCTGATAGGCAATCCAGAACAAGGTTATATTTATAACAAATTTAGAACAAAATCTTTCAGCATAATTCAAGGAAATACTTCTTTATGCAAATGGTAATAGAAATCTGGGTCCACCATCCATAAGAGGAGCAAGTTCAAGTTCAAATTCAGTTATCATTCAACTATACATGAATCACATGGAACACATGGAACACTGTTCCTCCAGGGCCAAAGTGCAATGCACATTACCAGCAGCACACAGCACACAGCACATAGCACAAATGGTTACAATTTCAGAAAAAAAAACATACAGCAAAAAAGAAAAAAAATTATATAGCCCAAGTCCTTGAGTGGCATGACTGTAGACAGATGGCAAGTTGTCCTGGTCCCGCTTGTTCTTCCACCAACGGAACTCTGGAGGGCAGCACAGAGCAAACACCGAGGAGCAGCACCGAGTGAACACTAGAGGGCAGTACTGATGGGAGAAGCCAGCCCCCAACCCAGTACAGATTCCAGCATACTCATGGAAGCTCTGCTCTCTCTACACAGCCTCTGGTGTCTCCACCCCTGAGCAACTGCAACAGGGAACCTCATGGTGTAGGCCCATTCCATGCCACAACTAGCAACACACTTCCCTCGCTATTGGCCTCACCAATGAACCAGTGAACCAGATCTGCAGAAATGTTCCTGAGGCTAAGTCAATTTCCAGCACCAGAATTGAGATTCATGGGGTAAAGCAAAATGATATCAAGATAGATAATGATTAAATCCACTAATGTACTAATATTCCAATATTTCAATAATCCAATATTTCAGTTCTCTGAACTTCCAATAACCTAATGATCTAATGCACCAATTATTAATATTCAGTGCTGACATTTCAAAATTTTAATATTATGGTAATTCAATATTCCAGTGATCTGTTGTCCCAATGTTTAGATGTTTCAATGCTCTAAAATATTCAAATGATACAATGTTTCCATTGCTTTTATAGTCCATGGTAGGATGTTCCATTGATCCCGTTCTCCAAGGAACTGACATCCTAATTCTCCGGCGTCCTAATATCTCAAAATCTCTGATCTCCATTGCTCCAATACCTTGACTACTCCAGTGCGATACGGACCAATCTTCCCATTAAGTGTGCCACTCTTATCCATGTCTGTATACATTAGAACTTTGCTGTGCATTTGACAGTTGGTTCCAATGTTATTAATGAGAATATCCTACAGCGGCCCTTCCAGGTGTGATTCATGGACTACAGCTCCCCTACTGGTGATTTATAATGTTCAATTGCAGTCTTCAATTACTGGATCTACCGTTCGGGACGTAGACACTCACGCAATGACATAAATCCATTTACCTTGAAGCATCTTCATCTCATCGGTGGCTTCTTCCCTGTCACTTCTGTCTCTGTGTTCTGATCATCAGTCTGGACCCCACTTGAGACTCACTATTCTGTGAGCTGTCACTGCATTCATCATCCTCTTTCTGGTCCATTAAACACATGAAACTACTAAATGTATCTATTCCACAGCATCAACAGCTGATCAATAAAAACTCTCAGACAAGTACAGACAGCTGTAATGGTGTTGGTCACAGTCCAGAAATGCATACTGTTTAGGATTCTGCATGCAAGTCAGTGTGTGCGAGGATTGGTGTGCAAAATGGTACTCAGAGTAGTGGCATTGCTGACCCCCACGACCTCTCCCATCAACCTCCAAAACAGACTTTTTAACCACCAAAACAAAATTAAAACTGTTTAGTTGATTTCTATCATTACCTGATCACACTTTACCGATGGCAATTTTGGTTAGCTATTCCTATGTTTACTATGTTTTGTCTGAAAAATAACGACTTTCTTGATGGTGATAGTGTGACACGTACATTTGAATAATGCTGTTATTCATTATGGGGAAAGTTTGAAATATGTTGTCGAAGACCATCAGTTCCTGGCAGACACAAGAGACTGCAAATGCTAGAATCTGAGGGAGAAAGCAAACAGCTGGAGGAATTCAGAGGATCAAGCAGTATCCATGCTGCTAGACCCACTGAATCCTTCCAGCAGTATGTTTTTTTTTGCTATCAATTCCTGGCAACTTGCTGCCTTTCAATAAAAACATCTTATCTTGCTGCAAATTGGTATGACCTCATCAGTATCAGATGAATCTAATATGCTATTCAGCTCACAAACTTTCTAGATGCCCCACATACCTCACCATTGATAGAAGGAAGGACACTAATAATGCATTAAGGACATGTGAGGTGGAGTACAGAATTGCTTGAGGTTTGAGCTGGTTTGATCATTCTAACTAGAAATTCCTTTCTCTAATACTCCTGTCTTAGGGTTCTCACTCCTGAAAGACACACACAAAATGCTGGAGGATCTCAGCAGGTAGGGCAGCATCTATGGAGAGGAATAAGTAGTTGATATCTCAGGCTGAAATCCTACATCAGGACTGGAAAGGAAGGGGCTGCGTTATTATGTGTGTACATGATAAAGAACTGCCGTTCCCAGTGTTCATTGTGGGTGGTTCACACTGGAGCTGGAAGTGGCGTTTTGTAGCATGGTCACACATACTTGTGAGGAGCTGCAGCTATTACTAGAGTGTCCTGTAATTAAATATGTGTTAGTTTTTACCCACGCTGTTTGTCCTTATTAAGAACAAATATAACAGGGGCCAGAAGCCAGAATAAGAAGGTGAGGGAGTGGGAGCTGGCAGGTGATAGTGAATCCAGGTGAGATAGGTGGGGGAGTGGGAATGAAGTAAGAAGCTGGGAGGGGATGGGTGGTAGTGGCAAGAAGCTTATGAAGAAGGAGACTAATAGGAGTGGGCAGTGGACCATGGAAGAAAAGGAAGGAGAAGGGGAAGCAGAGAGTGTTGATAGGCAAGTGGGGAGAAGGGAAGGACAGAGAGATTAACTAGAATGCAGAATGAAACAAGAGAGAGGTGGGGGGAAGTGATTACCAGAGCTTAGAGAAATTGATGTTCATGCTATTATATTGGAGGCTACTCAAATGGTATATGAGGTGCTGCTCCTCCAACCTGAGTTTGAAATTATTATGTTTGGAGAGCAAAGCTTCATGTCCCACTGGGGTAGTCTCCAACTAGATGGCGTAAACATCGATTTCTCTAACAGTAGTAATCACTCCCACCTACCCACTTCTCTCTTCTTCCACTACCATTTCTGGTTACCCTCTCTCCCCTTCTCATTTCTTCACCTGCCCATCATCTCTCTCAGCTTCGCCCTCTCTTGCCCTTTCCATCATGGTCTACTGTCTTCTCCGATTAGATTCCCTTTTCTTCAGCCCTTTATCTCTTCCACCTATCACCTCCCAGTTTCTTACTTCATTCTCCCTCCCCTGCCAACACACCTTCCCCCTCACCTAGGCTCAAATACCTGCCAGTTTGTACTCCTTCCCCTCCATTCACCAACTTATTCTGGCTTCTGTCCCCTTCTTTTCCAGTCTTGATGACGTGTCTCAGCCCAAAAAAGGTCAATTGTCTGTTCCCTTCCATAGATGCTGCCTGACCTGTTGATTTCCTCCAGCATTTTGTATGGTTTCTCAGGATTTCCAGCATCATAATATTTATGATCACTCCTGGAAGACATGAGAAAAGCTGCCAGCTGCCAGCTCTTCTTACCATGGTATCCAGATCCTTGGCATACACGACCTTCCGTTTGTCATGTTTTTTTGTTTCTTGACAAAGGCTTTGAGTGGACATAAAAGTTGTTTCCCACTCCCCTCTTGCCTCTCTCTTCTTCATAACAGCCATAGTGGTGGCTGTGAGGAGTGTGTATTTAAGAGACAAAACCATCCCCTGCTGCACAGAAGGGTGCTGGGACTAGCATGAAACTGCGAGAGACCATATGGAGAAATGTGCTGGTCTCGTCCATCTGTTAGTTTTTCTCGGTCTAAACTACCCTCATGCTCTCATTCCATTATAGGAAAGGTGTTGGGGTTCAGAGGGATGAGATTTACCAGAATGCTGCCTGGTTAGAGGGCGCATACTATAAGGAGATTTTGGAAAAACTTGTGTTGTTTTCTCTGGAACATGGGATGCTGTGGAGAGGACTGATAGAAGTTTGTAAGTTCATGACAGACCTAGATAGACAGCTGGTGTTGTTCTCCCATGGGTGAGATGTCTAATGTCAAAGGATATGCATTTGAGTTGAAGGATGGGTAAGTTCATAGAAGATGTGTAGAGCAAGGTTTTTATACAGAGTGGTGGCTGTCTGCAATGCATGTTCAGGGGTGGTGATGAGGAAAATACCATAAGTACATTTGAAATGCTCTTAAATACGTACTTACTACATATTCAGAGAATGGAGGGATATGGGCACTAAGTAGGCAGAAGAGTTAAGTTAGGCATTTAATTACTAATTTATGGCACTGGGGATAAAGAATCAATCAAAATGAGTTGTACTCATGGAATTCCAGGGCTTGTAATGCATCATCTGAACACAAAGTCCGTAATAATAAAGTGGTGAAAATCTACTGTGCACAGGAGGATGTAGAGATTCAGAAAGGTTGAAAGTTGAAAGAATTTGTATGGACTACAATATTGTGGGACTGGAGAAGGACTTTTTGCAATTGAGGCATTATGTGGAACAAGTTAACTATTCTTCCAGTAGAATTCTGGATGAACAATTTTATGTAAAGTACCAGAAGCATAGAACAGCACAGGAACAGATCCGTCGACCCATGATGCTGAAGGACACTGAGGTAACAAAGACATGGAAGATCGTCTCAGGTGGATTTGAGGAGAGACAAATAAAATCAAAAAATGTTAAAGATAGTCTACTGGAGAAACTCCACAGATCAAGTGCACTCATAGGAGGCAAGGGCCTTCCACTGACAAATTCTACTCAGTCTGCTGACTTCCTCCAGCAGATTGCTTATAGCTCCAGATTCCAGCATCTGCAGTCCCTTGTGTCTCCAGTGTACATTGAGAGAGAAATAGTTAACATTTCTGGTCAATTGCCCTTCACCAGGTCTTGGCGGGTGAGAAAACAGGCGTGTTTTAAGTTCCAGACAGGAGGAGGGATGGAGACGATAAATGGACTGTACATTATATGATGGGGGAAGGGGGAAAGAAAAAGAGATTACAGAAATACAGTTCTGGGGGAATATTTTATTGTCAATCACAGCTGTCTAGGGGAGAGAAACTATTAGAATATAAGGAAAAGGAATTGGATAAGGTCAATCACTGAGCGTGAGTACAAGAAGAGAGCTACCTTTTCACCTAGGTTCACACTCAGGATTAAAAAGGCAAAAATTTGCAGCATTAGAAAGGACAAATAAGAATAATGTAGGGGCAAGTGGAGCAGCGATTCTTGGAGTGAGTGAATCAGTGTTTGGCGTGGCTTTGGCTCATCAGGCGTGGGCAAGGTAAGTACCTGGTGAGTCTCTCTTTTCCTTTTTTTTCTTGTTTGGTCTGGTAGGGTACAACTAGTGAATGGAGAATGGCCCCGGGGCAACGTTTTGTTCTACGTGTGAGATGTAGGAATTCTGGGACGACCACATCTGTGCCAGGTGCACGGAGTTGCAGCTCCTCAGAGAACGTATTAGGGAAGTTGAACAGCAGCTCGATGATCTTTGGCTCATACAGGAGAATGAGTAGGTGATAGATGGGAGGAGGTCATCACCCCTAGGTTGCAGGAGGCAGGAACCAAAGTGATTGTCAGGAGAAGGAGGGGAGATGCACAGCCAGTGCGGAGTACCCCTGTGACCTGCTCCCCTCAATAATAAGTTACCAATTTGGATACTGTTGAGGGGGGTGGCCTACCAGGGACAGCCACAGAGACCGGCACTGAGTCTGGTGCTGTGGCTCAGAAGAGAAGAGAGGCAAAGAGGACTCCAGTGGTGATAGGAGATTCCATAATCAGAGGAACAGAGACGTGATTCTGTGGGTGCAACAAAGACACCTGGAAGATAATTTGCCTCCTAAGTGCCAGGGTCAAGGAGGTCTCAGACAAGGTCCATGGCATTCTAAAGAGGGAGGGTGACAGCAGGAGTTTTGGTACATATTAGCATCAATGACTTAGATAGGCATGGTGAGTAGGTCCTGAAGAGAGATTTTAGGGAGCTAGGTAGGAAGGCGAAAAGCAGAACCTCCAGGGTAGTAATCTCTGAATTGCTGCCCATGCCACGTGCCATTGAGGGTAAGAATAGGATGATTTGTGAGATGAATGTGTGGCTGAGGGACTGATTCAGGAGGCAAGGGGTCAGATTTCTGGATCATTGGGATCTGTTCTGGGGAAGGTACGACATATACAAAAGGGATGGGTTACACCTGAACCCGTAGGGGACCAATATCCTTGCAGGCAGGTTTGCTAAGGCAGTTTGGAAGAGTTTAAATGACTTTGGCAGGGGGATAGGAACCAAAGTGAGAGTGCTGAGGATGAGATAGTTAGCTTACAAACGAAGTAATTTGTAATGTGACTGCTAGCAGGGAGAAGCTGGTGATAGGGTGTAATTGCAGTCAGCTGGATGAGTTACAATGTAAAAGGCGGATAAAACTGAAAAGGGTAAATACAGAACTGAAAGTGCTATATTTCAGTGTGTGCAGTATACGGAATAAGGTAGATGAACTTGTAGCACAGTTACAGATCGGCATGTGTAACATTGTGGGCATCACTGAACCATGGCTGAAAGATTATAGCAGGGAGCTTAATGACAGAGGATACACATTGCATCAAAAGGACAGGCAGACAGGCATAGGGGATGGAATGGCTCTGTTGGTAAAAAATTAAATCAAATCATTAGAAAGAGGTGACATAATCAGACAGGTTTTATATAACAATGCCAAACACAAGACAATATACGAAGACAACAGGAATTCTGCAGATGCTGGAAATTCAAGCAACACACATAAAAGTTGCTGGTGAATGCAGCAGGCCAGGCAGCAACTTTTATATACAATATACAAAGGACACTTCACATTATGGATCATACAAAAAAAATAAAATTGAAGCAATAGTGATAAGTGTGGACGCTGAAAAGGAATTTGTTTCGGTTAACTGGAATTTTCTTTACAGAGTTTTACATAGATTTGGTCTACATAACACAATTATTAAAACTATACCGGCACTATATGACAATCCTACTGCTAGGATTAAAATCAATGGATATTTATCTAATAGCTTTACCCTTAATAGCCTTAATAGAAAGGGGCACGAGACAGGGTTGTGATGGTCACCACTATTCTTCGCATTATATCTGGAACCATTAGCTCAATACATCAGACAAAATGAAGATATCAGGGGAATTTCTACTAAAGGGACAGAGCATAAATTGGCCTGTTACGCAGATGACATTTTGATCTATCTAGGGCAACCAACATACTCTTTACCTAAATTGATGCAATCCTTTGAACAATATGGCCAATTATCAGGATACAAAATCAACATACTTTCATATAACTATAGCCCATCAAGAGAAATTGAAAGTAGATATCCTTGGGCATGGCAAACAGAGTCTATCAAATATTTGGGCATCACTGTGCCAAAAAATTTGACAAAATTATCAGAAAATTATCAGCCTATACATAAAAAAAATTAAGGAAGATAAAACAAGATGGAACCTTATTCCTTTTCTTGGTTTCAGTTCAAGGATTGAATTTATTAAAAAGAATATACTGCCCAGACTACTAGATCTCTTTCAGACCCTACCAATAGAGATTAACCAAAATCAATTCAACAAATGGAAAAAGATGCTATCAAGATATATATGGCAAGGGAAAAAGCCTAGGTTTCATCTCAAAACTTTGCAATTAGCCAAGGAAAAGGGGGATGGGGTCTACCTTCTCTTAGAGAATATTATTTTGCAGCACAGTTGAGAGCTGTGATATGCTCGTGCAACCCATCATATGACATTCAATGGAAGAACATTGAGGAGAGGATACTTTCCATCCCCATACAGGCAATTTTGACTGATAGCAATCTACAAAGTTGCATAAATACTATTGATAACCCGTGGGTGAAATGGACTCCTAAAATATGGAAAACTATTATAAAAGAATATAAACTAGAGAGAGACATTGCAATTCTTAGATGGTGTGCATATGACTTGGATTTTATGCCGAATAAACTGGATGCTAGATTTAAGGACTGGACAGCTAAAGGAATAACAGCTATTTGCAATATAATGAAAGAAGGAACACTGTTCAGTTTTGAAATGCTCAAAGAGAAACACTTATTAGAAAAACAAGACTCTTACCGGTATTTACAGATGCGACAGTATGTTAATAGGATGGTTAAGAATGTAACCAAGGCAAGTATATGTCTGACAGCGCTATTTAGAAAAGCATATAATTCAGACAATGGTAGTAGAACCATTTCAAGCCTGTATAAGGGTTTGTCAAATCTTAAAACACATTCGACTTCATCCATTAAAGCAAAATGGGAGAAGGAAGGAGGGATAATAATATCTGAGGAAGGCTGGACAATAATATGGAGGTATCAATGGAAGTGTACCAGTTCACAGAAATGGAGGGAGTTCGGGTGGAAAAACTTGATAATATATTTTATTACGCCCTCGCAAAGACCCTATTATGATAGTAACTCCCCACCCCCCGTTTGCTGGAGAAATTGTGGAAATCAAAATGCAAACCATTATCATATTTTCTGGGAATACCCCGTTATCAAAGACTATTGGAGTGGGATACACAATGCCCTACAAGACATTTTTAAATGTGAAATACCCTTGGAGAGTAAGACCATATATTTTGGGTATATACCTCAAGAATGGTTGAAAAGAGATAAATATTTAATGAATGTACTGCCAGTGGCTGGTAAAAAGACCCTTACCAGGAAATGGTTATTACAGGAGATCCCAACTTTAAATGTATGGATGGAAATTACAATGGATATTTACAAAATGGAGAAGATAACAGCATCTGTTAATCATAAGTTGGAACAGTTTTATTCATACTGGGAAAAATGGTTTAACTACATAACACCTCATAGGCCTGATTTTATTCTCACAAGTCAATGAATATGTTGTAAAAATAAAAAGATCACTCCCTACTCTGTACATAGTTTTCTTTTTTTGATTGTTGTTTCTTTCCTTTCCTTTCTGCAAGTGTATACCTCAGATAAATATTATGTGGAGATTTGTGACAAATATGATTGTATGATATATATGTACAGTATCTGAAATACATCTTATGGAAATGTTTGTTTGATGATTAAATTCAACAAAAATAAACTACAGAAAAAAAAAAGAAAGAGGTGACATAGGGTTGGAAGGTGTTGAATCGTTGTGGGTCGAGCTAAGGAACTGCAAGGGTAAAAATACCCTAATGAGAATTATACAGACCCTCAAACAATAATAAGGATGTGGTCTACCAATTACAACAGGAGATAGAAAATGCATGCCAAAAGGGCAATGTTGTGATAGTCTTGGGGGATTTCAATATGTAGGTAGATTCAGAAAAGTAGGTTGGTGCTTGATCCCCAAGAAAGGGAATTTGTAGAATGCATATGAGATGGCTTTTTAGAACAGCTCATGGTTGAGCCCATTAGCGGATGAGCTATTCTGGATTTGGTGTTGTGCAATGAACTGGAACTGAATAGAAAGCTTAAAGTAAAGGAACCCTGAGGAAACAGATCATAATATGACAGAATTCACCCTTCAATTTGAGAAGGAGAAGCTAAACTCAGATGTATCAGTATTATAGTGAGTAAAGGGAAGTACAGAGGCCTGAGAGGGGAGCTGGCCAAATTTGGTTGGAAAAGAACACTGGCAGGGATGTTGGTAGTGCAGCAATGGCTGGAATTTCTGGGAGAAATTTGAAACGTACAGGATATGAAGTTCCTTGGAGTTATGTTGTCAGAACAGCTGACATCGACCACCAACACCTCGCTGCTTGTAAAAAAGGCACAACAAAGACTCTTCTTCCTCAGAAAGCTGAAACAGGCCAAACTTCCACAAAAGCTGTTGCTTAACTTCTACAGAAGCACAATTGAAACCATCCCGACCAACAGCGCCGCTGTGTGGTGCGTCAGCTGCACAGCCGCTGAGCGACAAGACCTGCATCGCGTGGTGAAGGCGGCCCAGCGAATTGTCAGGATGGAGCTCCCGGGACTGGACACCATCTATTCCAGCAGACTCAGGAGGAAAGCAATCAGCATAACCAGAGACACCACACACCCCGGCCACTCCCTGTTTGACCCACTGCCGTCCAGCGAAAGGTTCGGGACACTAAAAGCCAGAACAAATAGACTGAGGAACAGCTTCTATCCCAGAGCTGTGGCCTCCTTCACACAACTCCGACAGAACAATGACTGAAACTGTGAGCACACACATGCACAGACAAGGACTCAAATACTTGCAGTAACGGCACTTTGTGCATTACTGTGATATCCTGGTGCTGCTGCAACTTATTTTCTGTTACTGTTTTTCTATTACTGTCTTATTTTTATCTACCACTTTATTTAATTGCCTGAGAGGAAGCCAAACAGAGTTTCATTGTACCTAAGTATAATGACAATAAAGATCATTCAATTCAATTCAATAAACAGACATATATATTCCAAAGAAGAAGTATTCTAAAGGCAGGATGATACAACTATGGCTGACAAAAGAAGTCAAAGCCAACATAAATATCAAAGTGAGGGTATATAATAGGGCAAAAATTAAAGGGAAATTAGATGATTAGGAAGCTTTTAAAAACCAACAGAAGGCAATGAAGGAAATCATAAAGAAGGAGCTCTAGAATGCAGAGCTAAACTGGCCAATAATATTAAAAAGGGTAACAAAAGTTTCTTCAGATATATGAAGAGTAAAAGAGAGGTGAGAGGTGGTATTGAACCATTGGAAAATGATACTGGAGAGGTACTGTAGTACTGGAGAACAAAGAAATGGTGGATGAACTGAATAAGTATTTTATATCAGTCTTCACTGTGGGAGACACAAGCTGTATGCCAGAAGTTTGAGAGTGTCAGGGAGCGGAAGTGTGCGAAGTTGCCTTTACTGGGGAGTAGGTTCTTGTGAAACTGAAAGGTCTGAAGGTAGATAACTCACCTGGATCAGATGGTGTACAGCTCAGGGTTCTGAAAGAGGTGGTTGAAGAGATGTGAAGGCATTAGTAATGATCTTCCAAGAATCAATTGATTCTAGCATGGTTCCAGAGGAATGGAAAATTGCAAATAACCCTCCACTCTTCAAGAAGAGAGAGAGGCAGAAGAAAGGAAATTATTGGCCAGTTAGTCTGACCTTAATGATTGGGAAGATGTTGGAGTTGATTGTTAAGTATGTGGTTTCAGGTTCTTGGAGGCACATGAAAAAATAGGTCGTAGTCAGTATGGTTTCCCTAAGGGAAAATCTTGCCTAATAAACCTGTTAGAATTCTTTGAAGAAAAAGCAAGCCACATTGACAAAGGAGAATTGGTGGATGTTGCGTATTGGATTTTCAGAGGGCCTTTAACATGAGGCTGCTTAACAAGTTACGATCCCACGGTATTACAGGAATGATATGAGCATGGATAAAGCAGTGGCTGATTGACAGGAGACAAAGAGTGAGAATAAAGGGATCCTTTTCTGGTTGGTTGCCAGTGACTAGTGGTGTGCCACAGAGGACTGAATTGGGACCACTTCTTTTTATGTTATAGGCCAATGACTTGGATGACAGTACTGAAGGCTTGTGCTCAAATTTGAAGACAATATGAAGATAGGTGGAGGGGCAGATACTTTTGAGGAAGTAGTGAGGACACAGAAGGACTTAGATAGATTAGGAGAGTGGGAAAAGAAGTGGCAGATGGAATACAGTGTCAGGAAATGTATGGTCATGCATTTTGATAGAAGAAGTGAAAGGATAGACAATTTTCTAAAAGGATAGACTATTTTATAAAATCTGAGGAACAAGCCCTTGTCCAGGTTAATTTGTTGGTTGTGTCGCTGATGATGGAGGGGAATGAGATGTTAGCATTCATTTCAAGAGGACTAGAATATAAAAGCAAGGGTGTAATATTTAGGCTTTATAAAGCACTGGTAAGGCCTCACTTGGAGTGTTATGATCACTTTTGGGCTCCATCTAAGAAAAGGGGGGGCTGACATTTGAGCGGGCTCAAAGAAGGTTTATGAAAATGTTTCCAAGATTGACAGGCTTTTCATATGAGGAGCATTTGATGGCTCTGGGCCTCTACTCACTGGAATTCAAAAGAATGAGGGGTGACCTCATTAAAACATATTGAACATTGAAAGGGCTCAATAGAGTGGAAGTTTCCTCTAGTGGGAGAGTCTAAGACCAGAGGACACAACCTCAGAATAGAGGGTATCCTTTTAGAACAGAGATGTGGAGGAATTTCTTCAGCTAGAGAGTGGTGAATCTGTGGAATTCTTTGCCACAGGCAGCTGTGCAGGCCAACTCTTTATGTATATTTAAGGCAGAGCTTGATAGATTCTTGATTGGCGATGGCATGAAGGAATATGGGAGGAGGCGTGAAATTGAGGCTGAGAGGAAAATTGGATCAGCCATGTTGAAATGGAAGAGCAGAGTTGATGGGCCAAAAGGCCTAGTTCTCCTCCTATGTTCTTATGGTCTTTTGGTCTAAGATCATGACTAATTCTATCTCCACCTGTGCACTTACACCCTCCCCCATATCCATTTGTAGGTTACACGTTTGTCAATCTCACCTTTCAATATATTCAGTGACTCCAGCTCCACAGCTCTCCATCATAGAAAGTTTCAATGATTTATAACTCTCTCATCTCTCTCTTAAATGGGCACACCTTTCATCGGTATCTACGACTAGATGCACCCCTCAGGTTAACATCCTCTCAGCATCTGCCTAGTCTCCACCTGCCCACCCATCCCTTACATGCTTTAATAAAATCCTACAGTCTCCATTGACTATAGATCTAACATGCTCAGCTTCTGTATATGTCAATGCCTTATGTCAAGATTCAGTTGAGTGAACCTTCTCAGCATGGCCTCCAAGACGACTCTTCTGCCTTAAAAACAGAGACCAGAATCTAAGTGCGATACTCCATGCATGGTTTCTGTGGAACTGTAAATCTACATCAACACTTCCTGATTTTTATAATCCATACCCCTTACAATAGAAGATAACATTTCATCGGCTTTCCTAAACATGGTGTGCCTGGATGCTAACCCTTCATGCTACTTTCAGAAGAAACTCCAGACCGCTTTGTACTTCAACATTGTATAGGTTACTTATATTTAAATAATAATGTACTTCTTAATTTTTCCTTCCAGAGTGTATATGTTCATATTTTCAAATATTATAGTCCCTACCAACTTATTCTCCATTCAGTTAATTTATCTGAATGCCCTTGCAGGCTGTTTTTGTCCTCTACACAACTTGCAACCCAACTACCTTTGATTCATCCACAAATCAAACCCTTCATGAATGCCAATGTATGTAGATTTCAGAGAAGTGAGCTCCCAGCATTGATCCTTATAGCATCACATTTATTACTCACTGCCAGTCCAAAACTGACCCATATATCCAAACTCCTTCTTTTCTGCAAGTTAACTAATTCCTTGTTTATGCTGAAATAATTCCCCAAACCTTCTTGACGAAGGGTCTCGGCCTGAAACGTCGACTGTGCCTCTTCTTAGAGATGCTGCCTGGCCTGCTGCGTTCACCAGCAACTTTGATGTGTGTTGCTTGAATTTCCAGCATCTGCAGAGTTCCTCGTGTTTGCACCCCTAACCTTCTTATTGCTTCTAGTAACCTTCATGTGGCACCCTTTAAAAAGGCTTCTTGAAGTCCAAATGCTGTATATTTCTCCTCTATTTTTCCTGTTTGTTATCTTTCAAGAATTGTAAACAAACCTTTTAAGTGCTCTTTGCCTTTGTAAAATTGTGTTGGCACTGCTTGATTTTCTTATGATTTTCTAAAAGTCATATTATTTTTTCCCATTGATAAATATTAAGCTAATTGTCCTCTAGTTCTTGGCTTTCTATCTTCTTTCTTTCCCAAATAGCGGTGTAACATTTACCACTCTCTGATCCTCCAGGATTTCAACAGAGTCTAAGGAGTTTTGGTAGATTATGACCAGCCCATCCACTCTCTTCAGCTACTCCCTTTGAGGCTCTAGGATGCAGGCCCAAACATCCAGGAGCCTTCACAGTCTTTATCCCATTAGTTTGTCTTCTATTTTTCCCCCATTTATGAAGACTGTTTTACGTTTGTAATTCTTGGTATTTTCTTGATTATCCATAATCTTCGGGATGTTTTCAGTGATTTGGCGAGAAGGCAGGTGCATGGGGTTGAGTGTGATCCGGGATCAGCCATGGTGGAATGGTGGAGCAGAACAGATGGGCTGAATGGCCGAGTTCTGCTCCTATGTCTTATATGGCTTACGACCTTATTTTCACCATGAAGATCAATTCATAACAATTATTTGAAATCTTTTTTGATTTTTCTATTTCCTATTATTAATTTACCAGTCTCATCCTCTCAGGAGCTAACACTTGACCTATTCTCTTCCTTTTATCTACCCATAAATGCTATTATTATGTATTTTATTTTATTTATTTGTTTACACTCTGTCTTCCCCATTTTTTTCAGAACCAGGTCACTCTTGTGGGCCTGCCGTTAATCTTTTCAACATTGTATGCCTTTAATTTTAATGTCATCTTTAACTTCTTCAGTTAGCATTATTCTGAAATTATCTTTCTCACTAGAATATAGCTTTATTGAGATTTATGAAATATCTTCATTGATGTCTGACCTATAATCTTATGCTTTAATCTATTTTTCCAGTCCACTTTGGCCAAGTCTACTGTCATACCATTGTAATTGCCTTTATGTAAATTTAGAACACGAGCTTCAGACCGATGTTTCACACGCACTCAATCTGAATTTGAAATACTACAATGCTATGATCATTCTTTCCTCAGGGATCTTTTACTATGAGATCATTAATTAACTATGTATCATAACATAATACCAGATCTAAAAAGGCCTGTTCTCTGGTTAGCTCAGTATTGGATTGCTCTAAGAAACAATTCTAAATACAATCCTTAAACTTGTTCTTAAGGCTTCCCTTGCCAATTTGATTTGTCCAATCTAATCACCCGTGATTACTCCAGTCTTTTTCTTACAAGCCCAGATCATTTCTTGATTTATCCTCTGTCCTACAGTATAGCTACTGTTAGGAAGCATAAGTAGAGGAAGATGAATAAGGGAAATAGCATCAGTATTGATATGGAAAATAATGCAAAGGGAAGAATTTGGATGAAATATAAAATGGAAGCAAGGTTAGTTCCTTGGGAGTTATAGATAATAGTGTGTGTGGGGGTGGGAGGGGGAAGAGATGTGAATGGAGATGATTTTCCCAGTATCATTTAACAAATAAAAATACAGCTGACATTGGTGCTCCTGCCCTGAGCTCCAATGGTGTGTGACTGATGGAAGCTGGAAGAGACAGGGACAAGAAAGTAGGCACAGTGTTAATTAGCACTGATGCATGAGGAGAGGAAAGAGGAGAGAAGGATGGTGCTTGATTTGGGCAGAGTGAGTTTTTGAGGATGAGAACTGGTCACAGTTGTTTTCAGAATAATGACGCTCCATGGCAAACAAGCAATCACACATATGAATAGCTCCCTTTCCAAGCATTTGCATTTCCTTTGCTATCTTTAGTAATTTTCTTTGTAAATTATCAAATTTCTCTACTTCTTTTATATTTTCAACTTTGTCAGCAGGTTCCAAATAAATTCCACTTCAATGGGCAATCAGTGAGTCTCCAAAGGGTTAAGCAAAGAAATGAAGGCAATAAGCTTCATCATGGCACCAATTTGTATTTTAATTAAGAGCGTTAAGGGTTCAATTCTTTCCTCCCAATTTCATTTCTAAGACATTTTCAAGTCTGTCTCTGAAGTCAAGCAATTCGGCAATACATATAAATATTTCAATGGTTTGCAAATTGATTCCGGTTAGATGAGAAGTTGCAGGGTAACATTTGAGCCTCAATGCTGTGAGAAGCATTTCACATTAGATAATGACAAAAAATATGAAAAAAAAGCAAAATTAATTGTTTCTTTCTGAAATTTTTTTTTCAAATGTAAATGAACTAAGAGGGTGCAGTCTTCTTTCTTGTCTTGGAGCACAGGTGATGTACTGTATTTGCGCCCTCTGTCTTGACAGAAGGTTGGATTAGTTATTCCCATGATGTCTGAACGGATAATAATTTTAGTTTTCTTTTAGGATCTCTGTTTCTCTTTATAAATCAAACATTTGTGGAAATCTGGTTGCTGTTGAGTTAAGACGAGGTAAGCCAAAGTTAATTGAGTGTCAAGTGCTTTCATTGCAAATGTTTCTGGCCTCTGAGCAATTACTTCCCTGTCACCTGCTTCCTCAGGTTTGCAAGAGTTTGATTGTGATTCCCTGTTGAACCTTATTGAGAATAAGGTTGAGAATGTGTTCGGAAATGAAACTGCAAGGACGTTCAGCGGTGTAAAAGCAATGTATCTGTTGCAACTCTGTCCAGGATTTAGAAACATTTCAATCCAAATGCTATCAATATTGACATATTCAAAAGTTGACAAATGAATTAGTTGTCCAATGAGTTTCCTCTATTTATAATGGCATATTTTAGCTATTTTGGAGGGTTATTAATTAAACGGTTCTCTCACTGCCCACAATAAGGTGAACTCAACACTACAGTGGAACAGGACATCTTTGGCCATTCTGCAGTTGGTATAATTAACGTTATAAAGGAGGAATTGAATTATTCTCAATAACACACAAATGTATCACCAAACATGAAAAGCTTCAAATCTCACAAGGCAGATTCTGTTGAAGGAATATGCTACTCTAACGTCACACTATATATTCAAAATCACACCCCATTCACTATACTACACCATATGATTGCTTATGTAGTCCTGAATTCCACCTTCAACTACCCTTCTTGACATTTCATATCAGTTTCTGGTCCCTTTCCAGTGAAGAAGACTTCCTGTTTGGATCAACCATGCTAAACAGTGCGCATGCGCTGGTCGTGCATGCAGCCTGTTACAGCCGTTCCGATCAGTATTCTTAATTTTTTCTTCTTACTTTTTAACCTACGTTATTTTTTGTATTTTTTTTTCACGGTAACACGTCGAAGCTGCACCCTCTCTAACGTGCTGGTAGAGAGAGATTTATTTGGAATTTTAGCGCTGGAAATAGTTACATTCCGACATGTCTCATTAGCGGGCCAGCAGTATGGTCGCATTGTTTATTCCAGGGACCAACTGCTTGCGCTTATGACGGCCTGTTTAGCGAGCAGAGCGGCGGACACCCCTGCTGAAATCTGGAGGAAAACACACAGAGGATGCAGAGGAGGATCACAAAGTCGAGGAAAGAGGACCGGGTCGAGACAACAGAGACTTATGGAGAAGAGGAGTTCGGTGGGTAATAAAATGGATGAGTTCACGGCGCTAGCCAGGCGTCAGAGAACATTTCGGGAGTGCAGTGTGATGTGTTTCACTGGAATGGGGCTGCACGAGGACATACCCGATCAAATCTTTTCCACGGACGGCTTCCAGACCATTTGGGCTGACCAGAAGTGCACTGAGAGCGGTAAGCATAAAGGAGTTGGGTGCTTACTATTCTGGTTAACAACAGATGGCTCAATCCAGGTCATATTATGATCGAGGAACGTGTTTGTAGACCGAATATTGAACTTTTTACTGTTGGACTTCGGCCATATTCCACCGAGATACAACACTGGGCAGCATGGGAGGTCGTTCCTGCCTGTGGCCATCGAAATGGCAGCTCCTCCCGTGGAGGGTCAGACACCCTGAGCCAATAGACTGGACCTGGACTTATTTTCCATCTGGCATAGTTTGCATTTTGTTGTTTGATTGTTTGTGGTTTTTGTATTGCTATATTTACGCTCTATTCTTGGTTGGTGCGGCTGTAACGAAACCCAATTTCCCTCGGGATCAATAAAGTATATCTATCTATCTATAAATATGTGTGCAATTTGGTCTTGCCTGTAGTTTCTGGTGATAAAGCTTGTGTTTAATATCCTTCCAAAGGTGATGATGAGACCACTTTTTGAATCTTTCCCATTTATTTATCATGGCATAGAAGAAGGCTATATGGTTTATCAGGCTATTTCAACTGAAGGCCGAACAACCTCATCATCCCATTCCCCATGCCAGTTGTCGATAGCTTGACAATTGTTTGCTTCTTATCTCCCTTTTACTCTTCTTCACCACTTATACAGATCAATTAACCTAACCGATAGGTCACGGCTTTGGGGCATGGAAAAGTACTGGAAACACATGTGATTAAATGGAGAATGAGCATTGGGGGTCAGGTTTCGAACCCTGGTCCGTAAAGCTATGAGGTAGCAGTACCATCTGCCACACCACCATGCCAGTCCTCTAGACCAGAGGTCCCACCCCCTTGCGTAATGGTATTGGTCCATGGCATAAAAAAGGTTGGGAACCCTGCCCTAGACCCACCTGTAGATATCCTTACTTTGGTGATTTGCCATAATGCACCAGCAACAGGGGTGTAAGGAGGATGTCAGTCTTCTCCTGGATGCTGTCCAGCTCATTGACTGTTGTTAATGCAGTGCTCATCCTGAAAAGTCCATTAAACTTTTAAGGCACCATGTTGTGGATTCAGTCTTTAATGAGTTATTGTGCCACAGTAATTAGTGCAGTTAAGGTACCAGTCCATATTAAACCCAAGGATATCGATGGTGTAGGATTCAGTAATGGTAAAGTCATTGCCTCTGTGTTGAGGTAATCAGACAATCTCTTGGTTGGAGTTTCCATTGTGTCACTGAAGCTAGTTGTTACTTAACAACCCAATACTGGAGGCTTTTCAGGTCTTGCTACATTTCCTTTACCTGGTCAACTGTATAGAGAAGTAAATGCTGTTCAAACATGAGTAGACATTTATCCATCTGACTCGAAAGTGGACATTAATGAAATATTGGTAGGGTGAGAATGCTACCACTTGCTTAAGTGATTAGCCTCCAGAACCAGAATGATTTTGCTCTATGCAAGGAGAACATTCAGATTGATCCTCATAGTCTTCAATTTAAGATGTGTTTTGTTAACATATTCAAATGTAGCCAGCATCACATCAACTCTGCTCTCAAACGCATCCACCCATTTCACACACATCTGCTCTCACTCCACCCTCCCGCCACCCCACTAGGAATAGGTTTCCCCCGGTCCTCATCTACCACCCCACCAGCCTCCGGGTCCAACATATTATTCTCCATAACTCCCACCACCTCCAAAGGGATCGCACCTCTAAGCACATCTTTCCATCCCCCAACCCCCCCCCCCCCCCAGTTTTCTGCAGGGATCGCTCCCTAGTCGACTCCCTCATCCATTCATCACCCCCATCCCTCCCCACCGATCTCCCTCCTGGCACTTATCCTTGTAAGTGGAACAAGTGCTACACATGCCCTTACACTTCCCCCCTTACCACCATTCAGGGCCCCAGACAGTCCTTCCAGGTGAGGCAACACTTCACCTGTGAGTCGGCTGGGGTGATATACTGTGTCCAGTTCTCCTGATGTGGCCTTCTATATATTGGCGAGACCCGATGCAGACTGGGAGATTGTTTTACTGAACACCTACGCTCTGTCGGCCAGAGTAAGCAGGATCTCCCAGTGGCCACACATTTTAATTCCACGTCCCATTCCCATTCTGATATGTCCATCCGTGGCCTCCTCTACTGTAAAGATGAAGCTACACTCAGGTTGAAGGAACAACACCTTATATTCCGTTTGGGTAGCCTCCAACCTGATGGCATGACATTGACTTCTCAAACTTCCGCTAATGCCCCACCTCCCCCTTGTACCCCCTCCGTTATTTATTTATATACACACATTCTGTTTCTCTCTCCTTTTTCTCCCTCTGTCCCTCTCACTATACCCCTTGCCCATCCTCTAGGTTCCCCCCCACTTTCTTTCTCCCTAGGCCTCCTGTCCCATGATCTTCTCATATCCCTTTTGCCAATCAACTGTCCAGCTCTTGGCTCCATCCCTCCCCCTCCTGTCTTCTCCTATCATTTTGGATCTCCCCCTCCCCCTCCCACTTTCAAATCTCTTACTAGCTCTTCCTTCAGTTAGTCCTGATGAAGGATCTCGGCCCAAAACGTCGACTGTACCTCTTCCTACAGATGCTGCCTGGCCTGCTGCGTTCACCAGCAACTTTCATGTGTGTATCATCACATCCAAGTATGGATCAAGACAATAATAAGGGTTGGAGTCAAGTGGTATTGACAGAACCCAATATTGAGTATCAGTAACCAGGAAGATGTCATTTGCTAAGATTGCAATGTTGAGGACATATTCCATCACTTCGCAAAATGAGGTCAAGCTTAGCTAGATTAGAACTACATTTCTTTATATGAACTGGATAAAAGTGGTCTTGCATAATTCATAATTAGTAGTGAGTTGTTGGATATCCAGCCCCTTTCTACCCACAATCTGTGCATTTGATGATAAAATTTCTGCCTGGCTTTGGCCATCAGTTACTTATTAATCTGTGTTTGAGTTAACATCCCTGAGGAAGTGATGTTAAAAACAGATTAATAAGTAACCAGCCCAAGAACATTTTACGCTCGCAATTAATTAATCTCTGAATCTTTTGGTTATTCTGATCAAACCTGTCCTTGTCTTTACTTTTTGAAAAACAAAGGATTTCTTACTGGGATTAATCATGGAGGACTTTAGTGTAGACTTGGCACTGTGGACTACTCAGTCAGCACCTCATAGATAACCTGATGACCCAGAACCAACAGAATCCACTTGTTTCTTTTGGTTTTAAGTCATTAGGTTATCTGTGAAATGTTGACTGAACTGACTGGGGCCAGGGTGATGAAAAAAAAGCATATGCTCGCAAGAATTGGCTGCAGAATACACAACTCTGGCCCTTAACCTGAATAGTCCAAGTAAAGAAATCCTTAATTCCCATACCCGAAAATATAAGTACAGATTTGATCAGGAGACTCAGAAACCAATTATCTGCACACAGAAGATGTTCTTGGGTTGGAACCTCTACCATTTAACCAGATCATAGCTGACCTGATTGTAATTTTGGATGCCTGTCTGCTTTAGTATACCTTCACCTCCTTACTAATTGAAAATCTGTCCCTCACTGTCTTAAAGTCTGGTACCCACTGTCTTAAAGAGCTGGTACCCACTGTGTCACAACCACAAACTCTGCTGCAAGGTCTCTTGGCTCTTAGGCCATAATGTGCATTCTTGTCACCAAGTCTCGACCAAAAGAAAATGGACCCAGCAGAGGGAGAACAGCTAACTTAGGTCCCAACATTCATTGTCCAGATAGGAGAAAAGTTATAGTCAGTTGAAGCTACATTGGGAGAAGTGACTGTTGCAGCCCATTGATACTCCCAGAATGACAAGCACAGTCCAGACTGAAGTTCATGGAAGAGAAACTAAAATCAGTAGAGGCTGAGTTGGCTGATATCTCTATGCAGCGCAACAGCTACATTCAGAGAGGCAAACCCAGTCCCAGCTGGAAGAATGGGTGTCAGACCTTGCAGCAACGGTTAGGCAACTCACCACAGACTATAGACTGCTCTCAGGGCCATGGCTCGGCTGCTTACTACCAACAGCCAGAATCTGGTGAGAGCCACTCCCAGAATCTCGGAGGTCCTCCTTTTTTACCACATCGATAACCCCTGCCACCATTATGGTGGTATTTTACTCCCTTATTTTTGTTGTAGTCTTGTTGAGATTTGACCAAACACACAGAAACATTACATTCCCTGCTTACTCTCATCCTTGTCTGGGAAAGAAGACTACTGTTTTGATGCTGTCAAGTAGCGGTATTCATTTAGTATTAGTTATTGCTTCTAGCTGCAGTGCTGGCTTTAATTTTCAGTTTGAGAGTTTTACTTAACAGCCCTGTTGGCCTCGCATTTATACTTTTTCTTTTCCTTTAAATTCTACAACAGTTATCATTAAAGTCAATGAACTGTTGACCTGTTTCTGTGTCTCTTCCTCCACCATATCTGAACAGTTTAACAGCAAGACTCAAAACAAAAATGGACCCAGCAAAGAGAAAACAACTGCCCTTGGCCCTGAGATTGACTGGCCAGGTTGGGGAAAGTTACAGGCTATTGAATCTGCGTTGGGAGAATTGACTAAAGAAATGCAACAGATAACTCCAGTTCAACAAGCCCAATCTCATCTGAAGGAGCAAGTGTCATTCCTAACAACAAGTGTTCAGCAGCTCACTGCAGACAATCGGAATCAAATGGAGGCAATTTTGCTCTCACAGCCACAGTCCATGAACTTACAGCTAGTATCAGCTGATAGCCATTGGCATTCTCACAAAAACAATTCAGCAGACTTTGGCCAAGTCAGTGCTAATCCCAGCATCTCTCACAGATCCTCCTTTCTTGCTGCGGCAGCCAGCACAGCCTCCAATGCTCTGGCTCCCATGTCCATCCCAGCATTCCTCCATTGGGCAGATACTCTGATGACCATGCTGGCTGCAGGAATTTCATTACTTAGTGTGAGCTGACTTTCCAAGCCCAGCCTGGTCAGTTTGGTGACGATGCGCATAAACTGGCGTATATGG
Organism: Mobula birostris; assembly: GCF_030028105.1. Classification (NCBI taxonomy): domain Eukaryota; kingdom Metazoa; phylum Chordata; class Chondrichthyes; order Myliobatiformes; family Myliobatidae; genus Mobula; species Mobula birostris. The sequence goes on from NC_092395.1 coordinate 40,013,337, forward strand.
TCAATCTCCTGGAAGAACCTCCACTCAGCCTGTTCAATGCTCTATGGGAGCAAGGATTCCCCATAACCCACTCATTTCAACATTTTATTGCTGAGTTTAGGAGAGTTTTTGACCTTCCGGTATGGGGTCAGGAGGTTGAAAGGTAGAAAGACAGTGCTTGCGATGGAGATGGGATGGAATGAGAGATCCCTCATTACCGCTTCCAGCATAGACTGAATGCGAAGTTCTGGCACGAGATCGCTGCCTGTGATGAGCAAGTCAGTATTGGAAACCTGTTTAATATGGTCATTCGAATTGTCGACCAGACACCTGAGTGGTACAGGGAAAGAATGTTTCAAGTTCCCTACTCTTTGGATCACCATCTGTCATTGCCCGGTACTCAGCCCATGGAAAAGCCAATGCAAGTGGGGCATTTATGTCTATTTCAGGAGGAATGAGATTGGTGCAGGAGAACAAGTTCCTGCCTCTATTGTGGTGCTCCAGGACATTTCCAGGTGTCATGTCCTAAGATTCCAGTAAAAGAGAATACCCATCAACAGGTAGGGAATTCTGATGGATTGATTCTCCCTGCAGTCATCTTCCCCTAATCGTATGATGCTCCCAGCTTCCTTGTTGTGGGAGTCTCAGACCCACGAACTTCAGGCATTTATTAACTCTGGAGCAGGGGCAACCTTACAAACATCTCTCTAGCTCAAAAATGGGAGTTCTGACTCAGAGATTGAGAGAAAATATCAATGTCAAGGCCCCGGATGATTAACCTCTGGTACTGGCCAGGTTCACCTTTCCACTGAATCTCCCTCACTTGTGCTTGAAGGCAACCATAAGAAACAACTCTGCTTCTATCGGGTTGACTTACCCGAACTACAGCTGGTACTTGGTCTCCCCTGGTTATCCCGACATAACCCACGGATTGATTGGCTCCTAAAAGCATTCCAAGAATGTGTACCAGTATGCCTGTCTACTTGTTTGGATTCAGCTCAAGCTTCGGTCCACAAATCCCCTCCTGTGTCAACAAATGGTGTGGACCTGTCTGCAACTTTGGCTGCATATGCTGATCTTCTTGAGGTCTTCAATAAAAAGAAGGCTACCTCCCTGCCTCCACACTGGCCATATGACTGCACCCTGGACCTCTTATCCAGTTGTGGTCCTCCTCGGGTCTGGCTCTTTTCTTGCTCTTGTCCAGAAACGGTGGCCATGGAAGAGTACGTCAAGTAGGCATTGTCCTTGGGGTTTATCCATCTGTCAACCTTAACAGCAGAGGAAGGATTCTTTTTTGTAAGCAAGAAGGATGGCATGCTCCAACCTTGCCTTGATTATCGACCCCTCAACAATAGTACTGTGAAGAACCGCTACCTTCTTCACCTGCTTGCCTCTGTGTTCAAACTTGTCCAGGGAACAATCATATTTTCCAAGTTAGAATGGTGCAATGCTAACAACCTGGTTCGTATCCAAAAAGAGAATGAGTGGAAGACAGCCTTCAACACCTCCACAGGCTACCGTAAGTACCTTGCGATGCCCAGCAGGTCAACACCCCTGCTGTTTTTCAGGGCCTGGTCAAGGATGTGGTCAGGGACATGTTGAATCGCTTTGTTTTTGTGTACTTGGATGACATTCTAATCTATTCCTGCTCTCGCCAGGATCACAGCCAGCATATCTGGAGGACTCTCAGACGGCTCCCCAAGAATAACCTTTACACCAAGCCAGAGAAGTGCGAGTTCCATGTTGACTAGGTGTCATTCTTGAGCTATATCCCCATGCCTTTCAGTGTTCAAACAGACCTCTGTAAAGTACAGGCAGTTGTTAACCAAACAGCGAAGGCACTTCATGGGGTTTGCAAATTTTAATCGCTGCTTCGTCAGAAACTTCAGTTCCATTGCAGCTTCCATAAATCCACTCTCCAAGAAGATATCTGTAGGATTCCTTTGGACAAGTGAAGCAAATCCAAGCACTCTGAGGACCAAAGGACACTTCATCACTGCCCCGGTGTTGCAACACCAAAACCATCCTATATATTCATCATCAAGGTGGATGCATCGAATGTTGGCAATGGAGATGTGCTCTCCCAGTGCTCTTCTGCAGATAACTAGCTGCACCCCTGTGCCTTTCTTTCCTTTCACTTGACACCTACTGAGTGTAACTATGATGTCAGGATTCGAGAACTTCTGGCTGTCAAGGAAGCCCTGGAATCATGGCAACATTGGCATGGGGGAGCATAGCACGCTTTTTAGTATGGACAGATCACAAGGAACCTCTCTTACAGTTCTTGCTGCTGAACAGTTGGTCCAATGCTACCAGCATATTGTGGAGACAGGCCAAGGCTTCTGTGCTACGCATTCAGAAACAACATGCACGGCATGCTGATCAGTGTCACCAACAAGCGAAGCCTCTCAGGCTAGGAGAGAAAGTCTTCTGGCATTCTCTTAAAAGTTGAGAGCCACAAGATGGCCCCACTGTAAGTGGAACCATTCATAGTCGAGAATGGTGTCAACAAGGTCTCATGTACATTGCACCTACCATTATCAATGAAGAGTTGCCCAGTGTTCTGTGTTTCAGCAAGCACGTGACTATCTCCCCCATGACCTTAGCAGTCACCACCATCCCCCCAATGTCTTCCCTGATTGGTTAATGGGTCCATTCAGTGCAATGCCTCCTAGCACTTCGTTGAGTGAGGGACTAGTTCCAGTATCTCGTGGATTGGGAAAGGTATGGCCCTGAGGGAATTTCTTGGATTCCCCGCCCATGATGTCCTGGACAAGCCTTTCATCTGGGAGTTCCAGCAGGTGCAGTTCTCTGGCACCTTGGGGGCCCCGTCATGGCCACAGGCTCTGCCACGGGATCAGCATGCCCTCTCAGGCAGACTGCAGAATGGGTTCAGCAACCATGCTCATGTGTATGCATCACGTTCCACACAAGTATTGTTTCATTGTGGTGGTATTTAACTCCCCTCCTCTTATTTCAGTCTTGTCAAGACTTGACCAAAAGCAGAGCAAATGTCAACATGCCCTGCTTACCATTGCCTTGGTTCCCGGAAAGGAGATTACCATTTTAGACTGATGCTATTACGCAGTGGTGTTTATTTGGTAGTAAGCTACTACTGCCGAGCTTTTGTATCAGCATTAGCTTTAGTTTGAAAATTCTAGTTAATAGCCCTGTTTGCCCAGCGTTTATTGTTTTCCCTTTATTTCTGCACGGTTCCTATTAAAAGCCAGAGAACTGTTGTTTGGCTTCAGCATCTCTTTCTCTCTCTCTCTCTCTCTCGGCCCCTGAGTCACACTGCACATCCCTGACACATGGCCTTTGAGGAGAAAACAAAGTCCTCTCATCTTTGTCTTAAATGGCAGCCCTCTGTTTTTAAACAGTGACCTCTGGATCTAGGTTCTCCCACATCCCATAAGATTGGATTAGATTGTGTTCAATCCAGCAGTTCATCATCAGACGTTAAGACTTAATTAGTGGCAACATGCTTGCAGACTCTCCCTGAGGTAAGGCTGAGAGGGAGTGTCTGGAATGAGGGTGTTGCTATATGGGTTGGTAGATGGATCCGATCAAACATAATGTTCCTTATGACAATCCTTGACCAAAAATCACTTTCTCTTCCCACAGATGTAGCCTAAGGTAATGGTTGAAGAGACTCGTTCCAGCTGGAGGTCTGTGATTTGTGGTGCTCCACAGGGATCTCTGCTGTTTGTGATCTAAGTTCATGACCTGGATGAAAATATAGATGTGTGGGTTAGTACGTTTGCAGATGATGCAAAGATTGGTGGTGTTGTGGATAGCATAGAAGACTGCCAAAGAATTAGATAGAGATCAGTTGCATGTCTGGGCAGAGAAAAGGCAGATGGAGATTAACCTGGTCGAAAGTGAAGTGTTGCACAGCAGTAGGTCAAATGTAAGGAGACAATACACTGTTAAGGCAAGACCTTTAGCAGTGCTGATGGGCAGAGGATGTTGGAGTCCAAGTTCATATCTCCCTGAAAGTGGCTACACAGGTTCATAGATTAGTTAAGAAGACATATGAAAAATGTTTGCATTTATTAGTTGAGGCATTGAGTTCAAAAGTCAGAAAGTTATCTTGCAGCTTTTTATAATTCTAGTCAGACCTCATCTGGAGTATTGTATATGGTTCAGGTCACTGACTAGAGGAAGGATATTGAGGTTTTGGAGACAGTGCAGTAGAGGTTTACTATGGTGTTGCCTGGATTAGAGGACATGTACTATAATGATAAGCTTGGTTTGTTTTCTCTGGAATGGTGGAGGCTGAGGGGAGATTTCAAAGAGATTTGTAAGATAATGAGAAACATATAAAGTATAGTCAGGCAGTATCCTTTTTCCTTGTGTGAAAAGTCTAATACCAGAGGGAATACATTTTAGATGAGAGGGGATAAGTTCAAAATAAATGTGAGGGGAAATTTTTTTATACGGGTAGTAGTGGGTGCCTGGAATCCATTGCCTGGGTTGTGGTAGAGGCAGAAACATTGGGGACTTTTAAGAAATATTTAGATAGGCACATGAATATGAGGGAAATGAAAGGAATTGGATGTTGAGTAGGCAGAAAGGATTAGTTTAGTTGGCCATTTAATTACCGATTTAATTGGCTTGGCACAACATTGTAGGCCAAAGGGCCTGTTCCTGTGCTGTACTGTTCTATGTTCTATGTTCATTTGTTTTCCTTCTGCCTCCCTTGCCCCAAAGAAAAATTGCCAGTCTACCTATTTCTTTTATCATAATCAAGATTTTCTGATCTTGACAAAATCCTCATGAATCTCTCCGGTGCCCTCTCAATGCTACGGCATCTTACCTGAATTGTAGTGACAAGAAATATTCACAGCACTCAGGCTGTGGTCTAACTTCTGCTGCATGTGATTCACGCACAGCCACTTTCTCAAGATGGCTTAAACAAGATTCAGGATTGTTTAATGCCTTTCCCAGTACACAAGTGTAAAGGAGAACAAAATAATCATTACTCTGGATCCGATGCAGCACAAAAAAAGGCACAAGAATATAAAGAACTCAATAATAATAAAAACACAATAAAAATAAATATACAGAACAGGTTATATACATAGATTGAGCATATGTCCATAAAGTGGTGCTAGGCACAGGGGTGTCTGTACGTAAGCTGACTGAGAGGGAATGACAAAGTAGTTTCTCCTTATATTCTATGCTTCAGCTAATAACAAGGGTGTGATTGTGAGAGACTTCAATTTTCCACACATAGACTGGGAAGCCCATTCTGTAAAAGGACTGGATGGTTTGGAGTTTGTAAAATGTGTGCAGGATAGTTTTTTGAAGAAATACATGGAGGAACCAACTAGAGAAGGGGTAGTGTTGGATCTCCTGTTACGGAATGAGACAGGGCAGGTGACAGAGGTATTTGTTGGGGAGCACTTTGGGTCCAGTGATCACAATACAATTAGTTTCAGTGTAACTATGGAGAAGATAGGACTGGACCTAGGATTGAGATTTTTGATTGAAGAAAGGCTAACTTTGAGGAGATGCGAAAGGATTTAAAAGGAGTGGATTGGGAACATTTGTTTTATGGGAAGGATGTAACAGAAAAATGGAGGTAATTTAAAGGTGAAATTTTGAGGGTTCAGAATCTTTATGTTCCTGTTAGGTTGAAAGAAAAGGGTAAAAGTTTGAGAAAGCCATGGTTTTCAAGAGATAACAGAACCTTGGTTCAGAAAAAGAGAGGGATCTTCAATAAATATAGGCAGCTTGGAGTTAATGAGGTACTTGAGGAATATAAAGAATGTAAAAAGAATCTTAAGAAAGAAATTAGAAAAGCTAAAAGAAGATACGAGGCTGATTTGGCAAGTAAGGTGAAAATAAATCCAAAGGGTTTCTACAGTTATGTTAGTGACAAAAGGATAGTGAGGGATAAAATTGGTCCCTTGGCGAATCAGAGTGGATGGCTATGTGCAGAGCCAGAAGAGATGGGGGAGATTTTGAACGATTTCTTTTCTTCGGTATTCACTAAGGAGAAGGATATTGAATTGTGTAAGGTAAAGGAAACAAGTAGGGTCATTATGGAAAGTATGTCAATTAAAGAAGAAGAAGTACTGGCACTTTTAAGGAATATAAAAGTGGATAAATCTCCGGGTCTGGACAAGATATTCCCTAGGGCTTTGAGGGAAGTTAGTATAGAAATAGCAGGGGCTCTGACAGAAATATTTCAAATGTCATTAGAAACGGGAATCGTGCCGGAGGACTGGCGTATTGCTCATGTGGTTCTATTGTTTAAAAAGGGTTCTAAGAGTAAACCTGGCAATTATCGACCTGTGAGTTTGACGTCAGTGGTGGGTGAATTGATGGAAAGTATTCTTAGAGATGGTATATATAATTTTCTGGATAGACAGAGTCTGATTAGGAACAGTCAACATGGATTTGTGCGTGGAAGGTCATGTTTGACAAATCTTATTGAATTTTTTGATGAGGTTACTAAGAAAGTTGATGAGGGTAAAACGGTGGATGTTGTCTATGTGGACTTCAGTAAGGCCTTTGACAAGGTTCCACACGGAAGGTTAGTTAGGAAGGTTCAATCGTTAGGCATTAATATGGAAGTAGTAAAATGGATTCAGCAGTGGCTAGATGGGAGACAACAGAGAGTAGTGGTGGATAACTGTGTGTCATATTGGAGGACGGTGTGTAGCGGTGTGCCTCAGGGATCTGTACTGGGTCCAATGTTGTTTGTAACATATATTAATGATCTGGATGATGGGGTGGTAAATTGGATTAGTAAGTATGCAGATGATACTAAGATAGGTGGCGTTGTGGATAATGAAGTAGGTTTTCAAAACTTGCAGAGAGATTTAGGGCAGTTAGAAGAGTGGGCTGAAAGATGGCAGATGGAGTTTAATGCTGAAAAATGTGAGGTGCTACATTTTGGTAGAACTAACCAAAATAGGATATACATGGTAAATGGTAAGGCATTAAAGAATGCTTTAGAACAGAGGGAACTAGGAATAATGGTGCATAGTTCCCTGAAGATGGAATCTCATGTGGATAGGGGATGAAGAAAGCTTTTGGTTTGCTGGCCTTTATTAATCAGAGCATTGAGTATAGGAGTAGAGATGTAATGTTGAATTTGTATAAGGCATTGGTGAAGCCAAATCTGGAGTATTGTGTACAGTTCTGGTCACCAAATTATAGGAAGGATGTCAATAAAATTGAGAGAGTGCAGAGGAGGTTTATTAAAATGTTGCCTGGGTTTCATCTCCTAAGTTACAGAGAAAGGTTGAACAAGTTAGGTCTTTATTCTTTGGAGCATAGAAGGTTGAGGGGGGACTTGATAGAGGTGTTTAAAATTATGAGGGGGATTGATAGAGTTGACGTGATTAGACCTTTTCCATTGAGAGTGGGGAAGATTCAAACAAGAGGGCATGGGTTGAAAATTAGAGGACAAAAGCTTAGGGGTAACATGAGGGGAACTTCTTTACTCAGAGAGTGGTAGCTGTGTGGAATGAGCTTCCAGCAGAAGTGGTTAAGGCAGGTTCTATGTTGTTGTTTAAAGTTAAATTGGATGGATATATGGACAGGAAAGGAATGGAGGGTTATGGGCTGAGTTCAGGTCGGCGGGACTAGGATAGGGTAAGAGTTCGGCATGGACTAGAAGGGCCGAGATGGCCTGTTTCTGTGCTGTAATTGTTATATGGTTATATGGTTAATAATGGGAACTATCCATTTTCCTTTTGAATCTCTTTATTAACCTACCCTGCCTAAAAATCTAAGGAAACGCTTCAAAGTCCCATTGTATATTCCCTAATTGTTTTTCCCTCCCTAAATGCATTGTCTCTTGCTTGTCTAGATTAAATTCCATTTGCCACTTTTCTGCTCAATTGGCCAGACCATCTTCATAGTTCTGCTGATTAAGGCCTTTCTCCTCACTTCGACCACCTGTTGATCATTAGTTTCTGCACAAAAAGCAAAAAAAAAAGCTTTTTGAGTATATGAGTATATAAGTAGTTCTCACATTTTCTATAATTATTTCCTTTTGCCACTGTGCCAACTACAGATCCAGTTTGCTTCCTGGAACCACTATCCCCGGGAGCCCATGGGCATTTATGACCAAGATAGAGTTACGCCATTTTTACCCAGTTTGCACTATTTATGAGTTGCACTATGTCCCATGAAAGATCAGAATCAGAATCAGGTTTAATATCACTGGCATACTATATATTATGAAATTCATTGTTTTGTGGCAGCAGTGCATTACAATACATAATAATAAAAAAAATAGAAACTACAATAAGAAATATATATATAATTAAATTAAATATGTAGGGCAATAAGAGAACAAAAATGTGAGGTGTGGCACATGGGTTCTTTGATCATTCAGAAATCTGATGGTAGAGGGGAAAACGTCATTCCTGAAATGTTGACTGTGTGTCTTCAGGCTCCTGTACCTCCTCCTTGATGGTAGCAATGAGAAGAGTTTCCTGGGTGATATGGGGTCCTTAATGATGGATGCTGTGTTTTTTAGGCATCGCCTTTTGCAAGTGTCATTGATGCTGGGGAGGCTAGTGCCCATGACGGGGCTGGCTAAGTTTATAATTTTCTGCAGCTCTGTCTGATCCTTTGCAGTGTGCCCTCTATACCAGACTATGATGCAATCAGTTCGAATGAAGATATGTTGTAGTGATATCAGGACCTCTAATGCAGTCACAGTGAGCTGAGCTTGTAAGACATAGATTGGTGAGGATCAGACTTGCTGGGTTTTCGTTCCTACTTGTGCTCTCACTAGTTTTGTTCATTGTGTGTACATGCTGATATTACATAAATACTTAATGTAAGTAATTATTGTACTGAAGTGCCTCTTAGTTAAAGCAGATCTTGTCTTGCTAAAATCCAAGGCTCTGCCTGATTCTTTATTTCACCTCTGAAAGGGGTTCATTTTTCCATTATAATTGTATCAGAATGATCATCCGATCAATGCCATTGGCTTGAATTCTTGGTTCTGACCATCTCATGACATCACTTGAATTACTCAGTATTATCACGAGAAAAATGACAGTGAGGTTAGATTTTTTTTCATGTCGAACATTTGAACAGGAATTTCTTTATTCCCAATGGCCCTGAAGGAGAGACAGTGACATCATTGACATAGTGCTTTTGTGAAGGCATGGTACTTTTGTAAACACAAAATAATCTGCAGAGTCTGGGGTCAAAGCAACACTCACAACATGCTGGAGGAACTCAGCAGGTCAGGCAGCATCCATGGAAAAGATCGGAAACATCGACCGATCTTTTCCACGGATGCTGCCTGACCTGCTAAGTTCCTCCAGTGTGCTGTGAATGGTACTACTGTGGACCTCACATTGTACACATCAAAGACCAGCAAGAATGCAAGAAGAGCAAGATTTTGAATGCTACACAGAGCTATGGGATATGAAGTGCTTAAGCATTATATAACACCACCAAGCTCAATTCCTGAAACAATTGTTTTGCAAAAAAATCTGAGTGCAGTTTTGAAAATGAAATCTTGAAGATTTACTTACTAACTTTTGATTGCATTAAGAAGTTGTGAGACAGCCAAATATTGTTTGTGAAAAGCATACAGAGATCAAAATTTTCAATTGCAAGGTTCATAGAATAGCAGCATCAAGTTTTCTATGATGCAATAATGGTGGTATGTTTGATTTGACCACTTTTAGCCTTGCAGCTATGATCACTGCTATCACTTCTTAAAGGGATATACCCTAATACAAGCAGCACTCATCCAGTTACAGGGAAGTGTTGCTACCCATTAAAGAAATGCTACAATCATGAATGGGTTGTTGAGGTGAAGTTGTTGGAGAGTGTGCCCTGAAGGTCAGAGGTAAAGAACGTCAGGTAAAGCAGGCATTTTCTTTATGTGTGGGGACTATAAAGACCTCCGGAGCTGCACTCAGACACGTCTGACAAGAAGCTTCCAGTCTCTGTAAAGTCATAAAATCATACAGTGCAGGAACTGTCCCTTCAGCTTTCTATGCCCATGCTGGCCCATTAGGGTACCTACCTACACAATTTCACTTTCCAGCATCTGATCAATGGACTCTTGGACCTGAATGATTCAAGTGTTCATCTGCATACTTCTTAACAGTACCTGCCTCTTCCTGTCAGGCAGTACATTCCACCATCCAGGTGAAAACTTTTCTTCCTTAGATCCCTCAAAATGACTTAATCCAGCCCCCACCCCACCAAAACCCTAGGCCCATTCGTTTTACACATCTCAATTATAAGAGGTCAGTCTCCCACATGAATGTGGTCTGTGAACACCTGCACTTCAGGAAAACTGCAGACTAGGCAACGGTTCATACCCAATCTGCCTGCTCCTAATGGCGGAAAGTACAACGAATGAGATCTCTGTCTGAGAATGGAGGCTGAGTGACCTCCCTCATGCAGCAATGAGCAGAGAACAATGAGATGTAGCAGTGGCAGCTCGGACATATTCAGTCAGAGTGTCAGCCAATGGTCAGTCAGCCCAGCAGGTTCTGAAATTAGGACTATACCACAGAAGCCAGAACATAGAACAATACAATGTAGGAAAAGGCCCTTCAGCTTTTAATTATACAAATAATTAAATGCCTACCTAATCTAACTAAATGAATCCCTTCCTGCTTATTGTCCACATCGCTACTTTATTTGCACATTCATGTTCCTATCTAAGAGACTTGAACTTCTCTGATATATTGGTCTTCATTACCACTCCTAGCAGCACATTCCTGGCAGTATAATAAGAAATTGTCCCCTCTTATCCTAAATGCATGTTTTTGTTCTGCATTTCAACTCTGGGGAAAGCTACTGGCCTGTCATAGACTCATAAACTTCTATCAGGATGAGGAACAAATAACTCAAGACAACCACTTCAGTGAAACAACTCATGCATATGTGGAGTTACCAATTGTATAAAGATTTTCCCATTCAAGTCATCCATAGACTACAAAATAAATCTGATAATGACATTTTACAACCATCCATCTAAACTAATTTCTGAACTATTCTGTGCTTAAACTTCAAGTTATTCATCTGACTTCCAAAGAATTTATTTAAATTCTCATAAGGAAAAATAATACTTGAGCAGCAGACCTGTGATCAACCAGCCTATGTCCAGGGCAGAGTGCATTATTGGCCAGTGAACAAACTCAAGGCACCAAAAGGGGGAAGGGCATCAAATGATCTACCGGTGGAACACAGCAAGTTGAGCAGCATCTTTGAGTGGAAAGAAATTGTTGCTGTTTCGTGCTGCAGGCCTGCATCAGTACATGGAAGGGCATGCCAGGAGCTGCATCAAGCACACCGAGGAGCAAAGTGCCTTACCCCCTCAATGAATCAGTCCCAAGCACTTGGCAAGAATTTATAATCAAAATTGTTTTCTCTTCTTCTCACTCAACAACAGTTCATCAGCACAGATCTCAATAGACCAAGCTGCTGTAATACATTCTTGTATTCATCAAAACAATCCAACTGTGCCTCCTCCAAGGCTAACTTTCACCTTCATATCTGTGAAAAACAACTCAGCGGCAGTCATCAAAGTTAATTTTAAAATCCTGTTGGCTTCTCTAAGCATGCTGAGAGAGATAATGTAGTCAACTTTTACAATTGGTCAAGTTACAACAAATTGTACTGCAGGCCTTGTTTCGAACACGAAGATGAGAGCGACCCTGACCTTGATCTCAATGGCCAGGAGGATTTGTCAACCTGTATTTGAGGTTTACAGGAGGTGACAAGTCCCAATAAGAAGATACAAAGCTGCTTAATCTCTGGCACTTCAATCAGCACAGTTTCAGGAGAAATAGGGTTGGTAAAACCAGTTTGTTAGTGGGACTAAATCAGAACTTTCAGTTTCAGAGAGGAATTAATCAGATCCCACATTTAACACACAGATCTTACAGGTTGAGTTAACACAGTGTGCATCATGCAAGCCATAATTTATTGGTGCAGATGTATCCATTCTGAAACTAGCTGGACACCTGCATGCATTAATCATGTGAGCATGTTAGACACTTTTAGGCTATAGAGTCAGAAGGAAGTACAGTATGGAAGTAGATCCTTCAGCCCACAGAGTTCATACTGACCATCAAATGTCCTCTTACACTGATTTCATATTTATATGCTTTTTTTTATATTCTCTCCACGTTTCCATCAACTCCCCCAGATTCTCCCACTCAAAAACACGCTCAGGCCAATTTGCTGTGGCCAATTAACCTCTAACTTCTACATTTTTTGGAATTTGAGAGAAAATTGGATGAGGAGGAAACCCATGCAGTCACTGGAAGAATGTACAAACACCTCACAGGAAGAACATACAAACTCCACAAGACAGTACCTGAGGTTGGACAGAACCCCGGGTCCAAAGCACTGTAAGACATTGGCCCTACTAGCTTTTCTGCTTTAATACAATTTTATAAATGTATTTACTTACATTAATCAGTGGCAGAGCTAATGTATTGCAACATGCACAGTTGTACCTTTAGAGCTTAAAGTTACAAATATAAACTTTGTGGATCAGACCCAAAACATTGTTTTATTGGATTTTTTGCTATTTAAAGGGACACTGTACTGTGATCAGGAAACCTGACACTTGCAGCTTCAGAACTAAATGTAAGCTGCTCAGACACATTCCAATCTGCACCAGATGTGTGGCAACTATCAGGGAGAATTCTCCTCTTCGGCATCTGACTCTCTGGATGGTCATTCAGTGATGTTGTTATTGGCCAGTAGTCCGGTATCATCCTTTCTCTGAGATTTCTGACAGGATTTTCAGAGATGAAATCAGTTCCACACCAGTGTCCCAACCTGTGCACAATGAGAAACACAGTTTTTCCTACAATGAAAATGCTTTTGATTAAGCATTTGATCTGTCCAGGACAATTTAAAACAACAAAAAAATAGTGAATACAGTATATGAGTCTGAAGTTTGACATCCTATTGACATTTCTGTTCCATACAAGGAAGTTGCTGAGACTTAAGGATCTAAGTTATAGGGAAAGGTTGAATAGGTTAGTGCTTTAGTCTCTAGAGCATAGGAGAATGAGATGAGATTTAATAGAGGTATAGAAAACTATAAGGGGTATAGAGAGGGTAAATGCAAGCAGACTTTTTCTGCTGAGGTTGGGTAAGATTAGAACTAGAGGTCATGGGTTAAGGGTGAAAGGTGAAATACTTAATGGGAACCTGAGGGGGAACTTCTTCACTCAGAGGGTGTATAATGAGCTGCCATATGAAGTGGTGGATGCGTGTTCGATTTCAACATTTAAGAGAAGTTTGGATAAATACATAATTGGAAGCGCGATGGAGGGCTCTGGTCCAGGTGTAAGTCGATGGGACTAGGCAGACTAATAATTCAACATGGACTAGAAGGTCCAAAGCGTCTGCTTCTGTGTTGTAGGGCTCTGTGACTCTACGATGCTATACCTCTATGACTTCAATGTGCATTTTCATGCCCTTTTGTCATGTATTCCTGGTATCACTGCAAACTGGGTGTAAGAAACCTGTTTCTCTTTTACCAGGAGCCCTCCCACAAGTCTTTGATGGCCCACAAGAGGTCACCAATGAGCCAGTTTGAGATGCTTCTCTTGACCAATTGAAGGGGCAAGCTGGGAAGGGTTACAGTGGGCATTTTACGGTGTGATGCGTGAGAAGCTGTGGCTTGGTAACCATGAGAGCCAGGTCATCAATGTCTTGATCATGCACACCAGCCGGCCTCAGAGATTGCCAAGACAATTGACAATAATCGCTACTGTACTAACATCATATCAATCTCCAGTCCATGGCTTCAAATGCTCAGCATCTAGTCTCTGCTGTTTCTACTCAGTGCCAGCTCTGTGCAGTATGAATAACGATCTGCTAACCATGAAGAGGGGTATGAATGGGGAGGGAGAAGTCTAGGGGGTTAGAAGGGGGAGGGCTGTCTCTTCTCCAGCAGAAGTGAGACTGGTTTCTGTGTGTCCTTCTGTTGTTCTCCTTCCATTTCCTTGTCTATTCCTGTTTCTCCTGCTCTGCTTGCTCTTTGTCATCTTCTAGGGTTGGAGTTCAGGTGGTTCCTTCAAGTGCTTTGTAAAGACAAATCAGAACAAGTTTGGCCAGTACAACATGATGATAATACAGGGCAGATATAGCAAAGAGGGCATCTACTATCAATCAAATCTCAGGGTATATCATGGATCCCAGTGAAACATTGCTTGTAGCCATAGCATACAGACGATGAATTACTTTCCTCCTGAAGTGGTTCCTTTGTCTACAGGTCACGCTATAAGGGATGGACAATGAACTTGTGAGGGTCTCTCTCCTGTGTGAGTGACCCTACTCCTATTCCTTGCTGATTTGTCTAAATGGAGGTGATGAAGAACACTGAGTGGGCTTTCATTATGAGCCTTTAGGAAGATCTGAGTGACAGAGGAGTCAATGGTGCTGAGAAAATATAGGAGAAAGTCGGGTGTGGATCAAGTCAAAGACACCAAGTTCTATAAGGGGACTGTAGAATAGCAACCAAGCGTTGGTTGAAGGGACAACTTTTAAAAAAAAGAGGTGTAAAAGCTAATGGATGATAGTCTGGAGCTGAGGATATCAGCACCTGAAGATATAGCTGCCAGGAATGGCACAATTTAACCTGGGGAAGCACAGAGGAGTAGAACTGAGGAAAACGGAGAATACAAAAAGATGGCTGGAGAATAAGAATATATTTGTAAGAGGTTTGCAGTACAATTTTCCCCCTGAATCTGCAGCCTACAATCTTTTCTTGTTCCCTTCCTACCTTTTAAGGTTATGTTAACTTTCAGCAAGTGCCTGGATTTCAGTCTATTTCTGTTAACACATAGCAAATTAAAAGTGCCGGTGACATCATCAGAAATTGGCTGCAAGACTGACTCCTAGTGTGATACTCAGCCGAGCTGGCAGGCAGAGAGAGCTGAAATGGTGTGATTGCCGAAGCACCCTTGGTTGACGCTTATATCACCTCAGCTCCCTTGCGCTGCTTGCATCAGTAATTATTCCAGCCCTGTCTCCTCAATCCTTTTACAATGATAAAGCACAAAGTTGCAAAGTGTTTTTAACACCTTAATTTGAGAAATAGCCTTCGAAGCTCCACCTGATTTAATTTATATTCCACTTAACAGACTTCATTTTTTCCAAAAACCGTTACAAATTGTGAAATTTATTTTTTGTTAATTTATGGAGAAAAATTATGTTATTTTACAGAAAAGCCTAGGGTCAAGTAGGTGACAGAGGAGAAATTGGAGAAAGGTCAGACAATGGTGATGGAGAAGGGGGCGGGGTATGGGGCATGGATGATCATGTAAGGTGGGAGAAATTCTTTTCTGTTTCCTTTAGGCCACCTACATTGCTGCTCCAAAGGCCATTCACCACTTTTTGCTTCCAGTCTATTTGTTCAGGAAATCCCAACAATGTAGGTTAGCAATAGAGATTTTATTAAAGCAGGGCATGTGCTGCTGCCTTACAAGGTCTGAGTAGCTGTGCAAAAAATGGTAAATACTCCAAACGCTCCTTCACATTCTGCATCTGTTAAAGTCGGAAACAGATGTGTTTAAGGGGGATTGGGCTTGTTTTGTAAGCTTTGAGGAATTTTGAGCTTCCCTAACATCAAGGTAGGGCTTGACATTTGTGTCTGAATTTGTAAGGCGAATGGCATGATTTGGATTTAGCCTGTGTGATCAGGCCATAACTGTGCAGCTGTATGCTACTGAGGAGGAGGTGATAATTACTGGTCTAATTCATGGTGCTGGCCATTCAGTTCTCTGTATGGGGATACATTTGCTGACTGCTCTGGGGTTACAGGTTGTCTCTCATGGATCGAACAGAATATTTCCCGGCACAGAATGCATCTTCCCCCTGTTGGTAATGAGGCATTCTCTATCCACGAGCCCACGGGCCACAATGATTAGTGACTGGGTCAAGCCAAACAGAGATGGGAGCACTGAACAAACACTGAGGCCATGAGGTCAGCTGTCTTCCACTCTTCCCGTTGCTGCCTGTTCCTCTGTCAGATGTCATTGGTAATTGGCTTATTATTGTTACATGTATCGAGATACTGCATAGTGAAGAGCTTTGTTTGCATTCTATCCAAGCAGGTTCTTCCATACATCAGTACATTAAGGCAGTGCTAAAGGAAAATAATGACAGAAATAGTCCTAAAGTAAAACAATAATATATTGCAGAGTAAAGGGTTAGATTTGTGGAGCAAGGGCAGTGTGCATGGTGCAAAGGGAATGGTGAGGCAGACTTAGAAATCAAGAGTTCATTTTTATCATATAGGAGGTCAATCCAAGAGTCTTATAACAGCAGGATAGAAGCTGGTGGAACATATTTTTAAGTTTTTTCATCTTCTACCCGAAGGAAAGGGGTGGAAGAGGGAGAAGAGAGAATGATTGGGTAGTGTGGTGAACCATGTATATATGTTGTAACTGGGTTAACTGTCTGGACACGCCCCTCTGCTGACTGCCTCTGTGGCTCCTCCCACAGACTCCTGTATAAAGGTGTTTCGCTTGCCCCTCCCCCTCAGTCCGGGGGCAGACACTCACCAGGGAGGTCGTATTGTACAGCGAATAAAAGCCTTTCAGTATTTTACCCAACCTCAGTCTTTTGGAGTTATTGAAGGTGCTTCAGGTAGGAGGGGTCTTTGATTATGTTAGCTGTTTTCTCTAAGTAGCAGGAAATGTAGACAATATCTATGGAGGGGATGCTCTTTGGTTTTGTTAAATTGGTAATGTTAACATCTTTCTTCAATTTCTTGCAGTCCTGAGTAGAGCAGTTGCCATACCGAGCTGTGGTGCTTCTGAATAAAATGCTTTTTATGGTGCATTTGTAAAACTCAGTGGAGGTCATTGGAGACGTGCTGGATTTCCTTGGCCAAAATGTCTGCGTGGCTGGACCAGGACAAGATGCTGGTGCTATATAACATAAGAACTTGCATCTATCAACCATCTCCACGTTAGCACCTTTGATGCAAGCAGGGATGCGTACTCCACTCCGCCTCCCAAAGCCTGCGACCAGCTCTTTTGATTTGTGGACCTTGAGGGTAAAGTTGTCATAATACCATGCAGCTAGGATCTCTGTCTTCTTTCTGTACTCCATCTCATCATTTTTTAGACGCAGCCCACTATGGTGGGGTCAATTGCAACCTGGAAAATAGAGACAAGGTCTCCCATGGACTGTTGTGTTCACTTCCAATTTAAGGGATGTTTGAATTATGAACATTTCTCAGGAATGGAACCCTTTTGTAACCTAGGGACTGCAGATATAATTTTTGAATATATAATTCAATGAATATACTTGTTATCTATTCTGCTACAAGCCAGCGGAAGTCATTGTGATTTGGGATGTTTACCTCTGTTGCCGACATTTTGAATGATTTCTGTAAGAGGTATATTTGCAAATGTGTGAACACAGTTGGCTTGACGAAAGTAAATCAAGAGTCGACCAAACTCAGTCTCCATTTTATTTTGTACTGTATGTTAAGATGTAACACCACCCAATCCAAACCTCTCTGACTTTGAAGGTTAAACTTATCGCATCCCTCCCTGTAAAACCAATCTGGGTTTTCAAACCTTCTTATTCTAAGCAGAGGCCAGATAGAGTGAATCCTTCTCTGCAAAGGTGAACTGGGTAGCACAATAAATTCTGCTGTGAGGTAAATAATCAAGGCAAGGATGATTCAGAGCAGTGCAATAGTTTTGAAGATGGAAACAAGGGTCAGGACATTGTTTACAGCTTGATTGAGACCTGAAGGTTGATCGGAAGGCTAGGTTGTCGAGGCCCTTGACAGGAGCCCTGGATTTGCGAGTCCATCGGAGAAATGAAAGGCCCAATGTCTGTGAGACTGAGTCTGCTGGAGGCCGCTGGCTGAAGGATCCCTGTCCTGGGGTTGGAGGACTGTGAGAGGGTGTGTGTTTGGGTGGGTGCGTAGGAAGAACAGGGAGTGTTTTGATGATGTTGTCCTGTTGTTGCTGCTGCGTGTTTTGTTTTGTGAACATGATGAGCATGCTATGTTCACACCAGAATGTATACTGACACTTATGGTCTGCCCTAGCGCATCCTTAGATTGTGTTGATTGTTAATGCAAACGACGTATGTTTTGACGTACGTATGATAAATGAATGAAACAGGATCTGCTTTATGAATGAACTCCTTTGTATCCATATCCTTCTGTGCCTTGGAGATACAACTTCTCATCTAGATACTTTTTAAATGCATTGAGAGGAACAGTTTTCACCACCTTCATTCCAGATCGTAACCATCCTCTGTTGAAAGTCTACCCTTTCATTTCAAATATTTTACGTTTATAAAATCCCAATGGGCAAGTTAACCAGTGATCTGAAAGTGAGGGTCCCTATTTACTTCTTAAACCTCCCACAGCAAATGACATGTTAATATCAGAATAATTTAGTTTAAAATCTATGACCAAAGTTGACATTTCCAATATTTTTTTAATATTTGGTTTGTGCTTGCTATTTTGGGGATGAGATTTATTCATTGATTTGGATTTCCCTAAACCAAATAGAATTTTCACTTGAAAGACAATTCCCAGACATTCACTAATCCTGCTTGAAGACCGATTTATGAGTCAACCTGCCTCTTACTTCTCTCTCTATATTTCACTCTCTCTCTCTAATTTCATTCCTGTGTGTTAACTAGAAAGGAACACGCACATGAATTATTATTTCCACATTCCCTAGTACACCATAGCCAATAAAATCTACTGATAATATTCTCCATATTGTTTTGTATGCAAAGACAGCTGAAAACAGACACAAAGTATTCCACAAGCACAAGCACAACATGAGATGAATGACCAATTAATCTATTTTTGGAAGTATTGCCTGAGGACCCTGGTCAGTTATTAAAATCCTACAAAAAAGAGGGGATCTGAGTAAATATTTTTCTTCACCCAGAGTGTGATTGCAATCTGGAATGCACTGCCTTTGGAGGTGGAGGAAATTGTTTCTCTCACAGCATTAAAAAGTATCCAGATGAGAACCCAAATCCCCAAGGCATAGAAGGACATGTATGGAAAGCTGGTAAATGGGATCAGATTAGATGATTATTTGATGGTAGGGATGGGTGTGGTGGGCTGAAAAGGCCTTTCAGCCAAACTCATGCAAAATAAGATGGCAAAAAGCATTTGCCCGCATTTGGCCTATACCCCTCTAATACAGGGTTTCCCAAACTGAGGTCCATGGACCCTTTGCTTAATGGTATTGGTCCATGGCATAAAAAAAGTTGGAACCCCTTTTCTAAACCTTCCCTGTCTAATTACATGTCCAAATATCTTTTAAGTACTGAAATTGGTCCTGGATGTCCTGGACCACATCCACTGCAGCTCATTCAATATATTCCCCATTCTGTTTGAAAATGCTTTCCTTCATGTTCCCTTTAAATCTTTCCCCTCAACCTAAATCTATAACATCTAGATTTAGAATCCCCTACGCTGGGAAAAAGACTATGACTGTTCACTTTATCTATGCCTCTCCTGCTTTTACAAACCTTCCTGTGGTCACCCCTTAGCCTCTTTCGCTCCAGGGGAAACTGGCCTAGCCTATCCCGTCTCTCCTTATAACTCAAGTGCTCTGACCCAGGTTCATCTTTGTGAATCTTTTCTGCACCTTAACTGCATCCTTCCTATAGTGTGACGTCCGGAATTACACATAGTCAGTTCACCAATGACTTGCACAGAGGTAACATGATATCCCAACTCTTGTATTCAACGCCATGACTGATGGAGGTAAGCACATCCAACTCCTTTTTTTTTAATCACCCTTCCTACCCATGTTATCAATTTTTGGGGAACAAAGTATTTTATCCATTGACCTTGTTCTGCAATACTTCTTAGGGCCCTGCCATTCATTGGTTTAGCTTTCCAAAATGTATCATTTTACAAGTGTCTGAGTTAAACTTCATTTGCCATTCCTTTGCCCAATTTCCCAGTTGATCTGGACCATGTTGTAACTTCAGGAAACCTTTCTTACTGTCTACTATACCACAATACGAATCATGTCAACTAACCTCATCCAAGTCTTTCATATACATGACAGACAACAGGAGAAGAAACCCTTTGGCACACCACTGACCACAGGCTGTCAAACCTTCCACTAACACCTTCTAGATCGTTCCATCAAGTCAGATATAATGTAACCTTCCAGACCAGCCTTCCATATGGGACCTTGTCAACGGCTTTGCTGAAGTCCATGTACACAATATGTATTGTGCTGCTCTCATCAATCCCGTTTGTCACCTCTTAAAAAAAAACTTTATCAAATTCTTGGGACTCAATTTCCCACACACTCAGCAAGCTCACTATCCTTAATTAGTCCTGCCTTTCCAAGCAAGATAGGCCCTGTGTCTCAAAATCTTCTCCAGTGAATTTCCAACCACTGACATTAGGCTCCTTGGTTTGTAGTTTCTTGCCTTGTTCTTCAAGCACTTCTGAGAGAAAGGCTTAACATTAGCCACTTTCTAGTCTTCCTGTACCTTACTCACAGCAATGCAAATATAAAAATCTCTACTAAGATTCCAGCAATCTCTTCCCTTACTTCCCACAATATCCACGATATACTTAGTCAGACCCGGGGATTTATCCACCTTTATGTTCCTTGAAATTGCCAATACCTTCTCTTTGGAAATGTGAATATATTTCAGAATATCACTGTTCTCTCAAATCCCTAGCTCCAATGACCCTCTCCATGGCACGAGAGACAAAGCTAGTCAAGCTGCTTTCTCACAAACTGAGGGATTGGACTCAATCCTGACTTCCAGTGCTGGGGGTTTACATGTTCGATCCGAGACCATGTCAACTTCTTCTGAATACCCTAAGCTTCCTCCCTCATCCCCTGGTCTTTTAGGTTGGTTGGTTCATTGGTTACTGTAAGTTAGAGTGTAAGTGTAGAATCTGGTGGTCTACCAGGAATGAGAGAAGAATAAAGTGGGATGTGGGTAGGATTATTGACATGCTGACAGACTGGTTTAACCTCTGAAAGGCAGCAACTTTAGAGATCAAGCACTCCCACAGTCTTTGTTTTAGCTTATGTGCTTCCTACCTTGAAAGGAATTAGTGAACCAGTGGATTATTACAACAATCTACCAGCTCCATCAACTCATTTACTGATTTCGAGTTTGTAGTTTCGGAATTCAGAAAAAAATTCTCAAAATGCCATGCTATGTTTAGATTATAGTACAGTACTTTTCAAAATAATGTCTAGTGTACATAATCTTGAGTGATGCATCATTTCATTCCCTTTTTTTCATTTCTTTGCATTCCCACTTAGATGCAAAAGGAAGAAATATAGAAGAGAGAGAGAGTGGAAAGTAAAATGGAGCAGAGGGGAGGAGAGGTGTAGACAGAGAGAGAACAGCAGGAAGAGAATGGGTAAGTAAATAAAAGACGAGTAAAGAAGCTGTAATGAGTGACTTCAAATTCCCTAATATAGATTAGAACCTCCTTATTTCAAGAGGTTTAGATGGGGCAAAATTTGTTCGATGTGTCCAGAAATGATTACCAACACAATATGTGGACAAGTTGAACATAAAACATAGAAATCTACAGGACATTACAGGCTCTTCAGCCCACAATGTTGTGCCGAACATGTTGACTAGAGGAGAGGCCATAATGGATCCTATACAAGGGAATGAACCTATTGCATGACAGATCTCTCGGTGAGTGAGCATTTTGGAGGCAGTGACCACTGTTCCTTAGCCTTTAACATAGCTATGGACAAGGATAGGAGCAGGCAGTATGGGAGAGTACTTACTTGGAGGAGGGCTAACTATGATGCTATTAAGCAGGAATTTGGGAGAATAAACTGGGTCAACACGCTGTCATGGAAGAATGCAATGAAAATGTGGAGGTTATTTAGCGAGTACTTGCATGGGGTTCTGGATAGGCTTGCCACACTGAGGCAGGAAACAGGTGGTAGGGTGAAGGAACCATGGTTAACAAGAGAGGTGGAACATTTAGTCAAGAGGAAGAAGGAAGCATACTTAAAGTTTAAGAACAAAGATCAGTCAGGGATTGTGAGAGTTATAAGGCAACCAGGAAGGAGCTTAAGAAAGGATTTAGGAGAGCCAGAAGGGGACATGAGAAGGCCTTGACAAGTAGGATTACGGACAAACCCAAGGCATTCTACATGCACGTGAATAACGGGAGGATGGCCAGAGTGACGATTGCACTGACCAGAGATAGTGAGGAAATATGTGTCTGGAGTCAGAGGAAGGAGGGGATGTCTTTAATGTATATTTGGCCTCAGATTTCACCAGTGAGAGGGACCTTGGCATTCATGAGGGCAGCGTAAAACAGGCTGATATGCTTGAATATGTCAAGGTTAGTAGAAAAGGATGTAGTTGAATTTTTGACAAACATTAGGATAAATAAATCTCCAGGGCCAGAAAGTATATATACCATGTTAATACAAAAAGTGAGGGAAAAGACTGCTGCACATTTGACTATGATCTTTGTCTCATACTGGACTTAAGAGCAGTACCAGAAGATCGAAGGCTGTTAAATGCTATTCCTTTGTTCAAGAAATGGAGCAGAGATAACCTTGAGAATTATAGATCAGTGAGTCTTACATCAAACAATTGGGGATAATTTTTTGAGACAGGATTTATGATCATTTGGAGAAGCATAGTCTGAATAAGAATCACAAGCAAGAGAAAATATGCAGATGAAGGACATCCAAGCAACACACACAAAATGCTGGAGCAACTCAGCAGGCCAGGCTGAGTCATCTGATTAAGAATAGTCAGATGGCTTTGTAAGGAGCGGGCTTTTCCTTACAAGCCTAACTGAATTTTTGAAAGAAGTGAGAAATCAAACCAATGAAGACAGAGGTTTGGATGTGCTGTATATGGAGCTTAGTAAGGCATTTGACAAGATTCTACATCACAGCCTCATTCATAAGGTCAGGAGGCATGGGATCCAGGAAAGCTTGGCTGCATGGATTTGGAATTGGCTTGCCCAGAGAAGGTAGAGTGTTCTAGAACGTGAAAGATATTTTGCCTGGAAGTCCTGGAAGTCTACTCCGAGACCACCGCCCTTCGTGATTTTTATAAATGACCTAGATGAATAAGTTTGCAGATGACATGAAGATTGGTGGTGTTATGGATAGTACAGAAGGTTGCCGGAGGTTACAATGGGACAGTCTCAGGATGCAAAGCTGGGCTGAGAAGTGGCAGGTGGATTTCAGTCCAGAGAAGTACAATGCGATACACTTTGAAAGGTTGAACTTGATAGTAGAGTTCTCGACAGTGCAGATAGACAGAAGGATACCGGGGTCCAGGTCCTTAGATCCCTCAGAGTTGCAACACAAATTGATAGGTGGTTAAGAACCATATAGTGCGTTGGCCTTCTTTAGTCACATTTGAGTTCAAGAGCTGCAAGGTAAAGTTACAGCTTTTATAAAACTTTAGTTAGACCACACTGGAGTATCATGTTCAGTACTGGTCATTTCATTAGTGGAAGTTTCAAAGAAAATGCAGAGGAAATTTACCTGGATGGTTCCCAGATTAGAGAACAAGTCTTAGAGAAAGGTTAAATGAGCTAGGGCTTTTCTTTTTGGAGCGAAGGAGGATGAGAGGAGACCCTAATCCCATCCATGTATCTGTCCAATTTATTCTTAAATGTTAAAAAAGAACCCGCATTTACCACCTTCGTCTGGCAGCTCATTCCATACACCCACCACTCTCTGTGTGAAGAAGCCCCCCCCCCCCTCAAAGTTCCCTTTAAACTTTTCCTCCTTCACCCTTAACCCATGTCCTCTGGTTTTTTTCTCCCCATGCCTCAGTGGAAAAAGCCTGCTTGCATTCACTCTATCTATACCCATCATAATTTTATATACCGCTATCAAATCTCCCCTCATTCTTCTACACTCCAGGGAGTAAAGTCCTAACCTATTCAACCTTTCTCTGTAACTGATTTTTTCAAGTCCCGGCAACATCCTTATAAATTATACTCAGCTCTATCAACTGTGGCTATGTTGAGAAATTATAATGTTTAGGGAACACACACAAAAAGTTGCTGGTGAACGCAGCAGGCCAGGCAGCATCTATAGGAAGAGGTACAGTCGACGTTTCGGGCCGAGACCCTTCGTCATGATAATCTTTTGGGTCTTGATTTGTTAAAATAAGTAGTCTTATCTGGAAACTTCAATCATTTGAGCATACAGGCAATTGAAGCAAAATGTTGGTCCTTCATAACGTAAAACCCTGTTGGGCAAATTGAGAAGATAGTTGAATTTCTAATTGTATGAAGCTAAAAGCTCATCAAAAGCACATGAAGTGTGACAAGCAGCAATACAATACATCCTGATTTCTTAAAGTCTGTCCCTTTTCTAAATAAGTACTTTCATATAATCTGTTATGGAAGAATGAATTGGTGATTTTTCTGATCCACAGGAAGATACCTCCAGTGGTATTTCTCTACATATCTGTAGACTTTACAGCACAACTTGTTCTTATAAAAGTTATTGTACACTTTCCATAATAAACTGGTCCTTAATGGTTCCAAGTAGTGTTGGAGGAAGAAGAACAAAACTAGTTTATGTCATTGTGAGCAACAAAATGCAGTCAATCAGACAAATGCCTTGAAAAATATTCATGCTGAGAGACTTTCTTTTTAGCTGAACTCATGGGTAGGT
Source organism: Mobula birostris (assembly GCF_030028105.1). Taxonomy (NCBI): domain Eukaryota; kingdom Metazoa; phylum Chordata; class Chondrichthyes; order Myliobatiformes; family Myliobatidae; genus Mobula; species Mobula birostris. The sequence goes on from NC_092395.1 coordinate 40,037,960, forward strand.
CTATCACTTTGTCCCCAGCAAGTGGTTTGGTAACAATACAAGTTGCAAGTAGTTCAATAGTCAAACTCAAAGTTCAGAGTAAATTCATTGTCTAAGTACGTATATAGTACGTCACCATATATAACCCTGAGATTCATTTTCTTCTTAGTTTTCACGTAGGTACAAAGAAACACCATAGAATCAATGAAAAGCCACACACAAGGTGGACAAACAACCCATGTGCAAAAAACAACAAACTGTGCAAATGCAAAAAAGGATGAAAATAACAACCATAGATATATTAACAATACCTATCAAGAATATGAGAGGAAGAGACCTTGAAAGTGAGTCTAAAGGATATGGGAACAGGTCAACACACATTTCAGTGTTGGAGTGAGTAAAGTTCAAGAGCCTGATGGTTTAGGGTCAATAACCGTTCCTGAACCTGGTGGTGTGTGTCTTGTGGCTCTTGTACCTCCTTCCTGATGGCAGCAGTGAAAAGAGTATGGCCTGGATAGTTGGCGTCTTTGATCATGGATGCCGCTTTCCTGTGGCACCATTTCTTGTTGGTGTGCTAAGTGGGGAGGGCAGTATCCGTGATGGACTAGGCTGCATTCACTACTTTTTGTAGGTTTTTCCCATTCAAAGGCATTTGGGTTTCCATACCAGGCCATGATGCAAGCAGTCAATACACTCTCCACCGCGCATCTATATAAGTTTGTCAAAGTTTCAGATGATATGCTGAACATATGCAAACTTTTAAGAAAGTAGAGACACTGCTGTGCTTTCTTTGGATTGGCATTTATGTGCTGGGCCCCTGAAAAGATCCTCTGAAATGCGAACACTGAGGAATTTAATGTTGCTGACCCTCTCCATCTCAGATGCCCAGATACACACTGGCTCATAGACCCCCGGTTTCCTCCTTCTGTAGCCATTAATCACCTCTTTGTTCTTACTGACAATGAGTGGCAGGTTGTTGTTGTGGCACCACTCAGCCAGACTTTCAATCTTCCTCCTATCATCACCACCTTTGATTTGGCCAGTGACAGTAGTATCATCAGCAAACTTAAACAAGGATAATTCTATCTGTCCCTCAATGGAACAATGATATCAGGAACACGTTCCAGATGCTGTGGGCCATTGGAATCAGTAGATGCTCACTTACCTGGTGGGGGAACAAACTGTTAATTAGCGACTTTTGTGCAGCATTCAATATTCATTTAAGCATCACTTCACTGACTGCACTATATTTCCAGTTTTTAAGATTCTGTCATTCTACTTCTAAAAGCACGTTGAGTATTAACTAATCGCCAGTTAGTTGGCTGCCACATTTCAAGAGCTAACAGTCCTAGCCCCAGAAAACTGTCTTTAAAGCTTCACTCCATGATACAACAAGTATTGCATGAGTTGACAAGGAATGAATGCATGCTCTACTGATGAAAGGAGATGGTGGTCAGAGTGTCCATCCATGGGGATGGCTGGTACTGAGCAAACTGCACAACTTCTGAATACTAGAAGGCTGCCTGTGTAAAGAGCAGACATGGGAGGAAGCTGCCAGGGAGATTTTGCTAAGGGCAGCAGAGCCTTCCAGCATTCCAACTGTGAATGAAAACATTGCATTCAGTGAAAATAGGAGTCTGCTCATATTTCTGCTTGAATATTCTTAACTTCTACATAACATCACTGAGCAGCAATGTGCTATTGTCAGCTGAGACTGTCTGCTAGGTTCCTGAGGCAAGGTCTCTGACAGTGAAGTGACCCTGGCTTCTGGACAGAGTCTTTGCTCCTGAAAGGTTGCCTTGTCAAAAAAGCACAACTCCTTGGAGTGCTCTCAGATTCACGGTCAGGGTCATACACACTCAGAAAATTGCCTCAGGATTCCTACAAGCTGCCTCAGCTGAGATAGAGCACATGTGACACTTTATTCCTTGCCACTGCATTGGAGAAATCATTGAATACTCAGCTAGCAATGTAGGCAACCATTCTTGTATTTTGACTCCTGCATCCTCACCCACTCGGAGCATTTTGCTGTAGTTCAAAGTTCCAAAGGTTCTCGTCAGTCATAGAGTCATAGAGTTATACAGCATAGAAACAGTCCCTTCAGCCCAACTCATCCATGCTCAATAAAATGCCCATCTAAGTCCATCCAATTTGCCCCATTTGACTCATATCCAACTAAATCTTTCCTATTCATCGATGACACTTGCTTCAGGGACACCTCCTTATTGGTTTCCTCCCATGACTGTCTCCCCTTTTGTCAAGTGTCTTTCTCATATCTTTTACTCACTTCCACCCCCAAGAATATTGAACCTGTTTACTTTCTGTGAGATCCCCTTGATTTCAAATGGGGAGCGAGATGGTGAGTGGTGACTGAGGTCCGAGTCTGAGTCAGTCTGCATGAGGTTTGTGCGATTTCGTGCCTATGGCTACTAGAGAGATATGCTGACCTTTTCAATAACAGTTTGAGCCTTCAGTGTTACCAACGGTTTCGCTACGGGTGAGGAGCACCAACCATAATTCAGACAAAGGTGGTTGAAAAGTAACAAAATTTAACAGTAGCTCAACAGCTGATGTCTTTGTTAGCCAGGGAAGCATTGCAATTGTGAATGAAGTTCTCACAGCAGACCTCTTCCTGATCAACACATTCTGAAAAGTATACAAAATTGGTTAAAGTCGTATTTACATAATTACCATCTGCACAAGTCTGATTTTTGACCATTGTGAAAAAATAACTAAGGGCTCTGTTTTTGTTTCATCAGGCCCATCCATCCAAGGTAAAATCAGATTCTGGTCAGTCAGGATCCAAGGATCCTGAGGTAAGATTCTGACCACTGCCAACAATGGTTCCCAAAGTGAGTGATACCACCTCTCTGGATGTGGTGGGAGCTTCCACGGGGGAAATAAAGATAAGGAGGGCACTCAGTAGCAAGGGAAGCAGCTGAGGTATTACAGGCTTAATTTGAGAAGCTAATTGTTTATTATAAGCATTTGATCTGCAGTGCCTCATAATTGATTGCAATGATCGCTTAATTGTCTCATCTGTGAATTAGGGTACGGTGTTCAATGGAACAAAGTTAAGAATCTGCCCTTTCAAATGGTCTTGAATATATTTCTGTAACCCATAGCCCAACTGGGATATCGCTGCCCACTTTATGTACCTTCAGGCAAATAGTCAGGTTTTGCCTGGGGTATGATGATGTCATATTGATCGCAGTGTTTGAGGTTGGACTGAAACTGTAGGTGACTGACCGTGGTTGTAAATCCATTGTGAAAATGGCATAAAGTGGACCAAACGAAAAAGAAGTGCGGACAGTATAGTGTGGAGTATCTGATATATGGATTTATACCATCATCAAGCAGCCAACAGTGGCTAATGTGTGTGCTGTATAAATACGTTTTTTCTTCAAAGGAAGCAATGAAACCATCCAGGCTCCTTGAAGAAAATACACCCTGACAAGCAAAACCAACTTGGCTTATTTTCAGTCACTTCGTGAAAACTTTCAGAAATGGAAAACACTTCAAAATACATTTTCCAGCACCTTACAACAAAACAGTGATTGTTTGCATGCTTCATATAATATTTAATTGCTCATTGCCAAAACTGGAAAGCCCCATACAATTGGAGAAGGATGGATTCTGCTGGCTGTAAGGGTGGTCTGAGTACTGGTTTCATAGGTCACCAGATCAAATAATTAAAGCAATTCCACTCAGCGACAGCTCTGTTCAAAGGTGAATAGATGCAATATCTGAGAATGTGGAAGACACTTTGTCCATACTTAGGACAACAGAATTTGCTCTGCAGTAACATGAGTCAACTTTCCCAGGCAACAAATCTTTGCTTCTTGGTTATGTTTTACTTCATAAAAGATAAAAGCGTGGTTCAAGAGTTATTTTTTGCAAGGGGACTACAAGCAGATATGAAGAGGGATTTAATATTTCAGGCTGTTGAGCAATTTTTCAAAGAGAAGGACATTCCACTCACCAACATTCTTGCTCTTGGAAGAGATGGGGGACCATCAATGACAGGAAGCCACCGTGGGTTAATTACTTTCTTCAAAAAAGCTGTACCTAACATATTTACAATTCACTGTATAATTCACAGACAACATTGTATCGCAAAAAATCTAAGTGATTGGCTGCACAAATCATTAAATACTGTTCCACAGCAGTAAATAAAATCAAGTTCCATGATCTGAATATTCAACTATTTCAAGAGAATTGTGTATGAGCAACATGAACAGTTTGAACATTTGCCCATGTGGGTGAGTTGTATAAAGACATGTCAGAAAGTTTTCAGGATATACTCTCGATCCAAATTCGAGATTGGGTAATGAATCCATTCCTGAATACTTGTAATGAGGAATTAACAGGAAGGATAGAGGAAGAATTGATCTTGCTACAGAATGACTTTGAGTTGAAACCGAAATTCAAAAAATCATATCAGGACTTCTTGTTGCAGAAAGAGATCTCTGGACACTATCCTGCACTATGGAAAAAGGTCAAGGTGTTCTTTATTGCCTTTCCAATGTCCTATTTAGTGGAGTGCTGTTTCAGTGCAGTTGCCCAACTTCTTTCAAGGCATGTTAACAGACTGCAAATTACCGAACATGGAGATCTGAGACCACTGAGTGACATTCAGTCTGATGCTGAGAAGCCGATATCAGTGCTGCAAGCTCATCTATCTCATTGAAAGGTAAAAAAAAGCAAGAAAGTAGTGAATAGTTGGACTACTAATCTACACTCTAAAGTTGTTGATGAAAATTATTCTAATTTAATTAAATAAAGAAATCACTTTAATTGTAGCTTTAAATAGATTTGAATAATGTTTACAATTATTTGGCACTATTTGAATTTGCAGTTTGTATTTTATTTCACTGTGCATTGTAAATCAAAACATTTTATAATTCTTATGTAATGGCCAGAAAGGAAGCAGGGGGTGCTGCAGATCTGGTCTGGGAGACAAGGTGGGGGGAGGGTGGTAACCCAAAAAAGTTTGAGAATCACTGTTTAAGTCAGCGTTTGATCCTTTCATATGAGACATGCCTGAGGCATTAAGGAAGTAAAGGCTGTGTCTCTGAACTTTCATGTTGCTGTTGCCATGTCTACAATGGAAAGAAGTCTTGCCTTTCCTGTTATATGATGTTAATCTATTAACATTTAGACGGTCCTGGCGCTGCTTTTACATTTCTGTCCAAATTACATTAATGTTAGTTCAGACTACAAGGGAGATTCACCTTCATGAAATTCTTCCTTCACAATGATATCACCTGCAGATACTATCTAACACTGACAACTACTAAATAATGTACACTAAGTATACTACTGATATCCATTGCATTAGTTTTTAAACTCGTGTTCATTGCTTTCGTTTTTATGCTTTCCAAAAAGATAGAATTCACTGCTGTGTATTACCAAGGCATTTCAAAGATGATTTGCAAAAGTAAGCAAATTCCTGCACCACTTTATTTGTGTCATACTTTCTTAATGATCATTTACATGAGGGAAAATATTTAGGTCACAGGGGTAAAGACCGCAGGGAAAGGACCCAATATAATACAGAGTTATTTATTGCTATTGGTGTCATAGACTGACAGAATGACACAGTGTGGAAATAAGCCATTTGGTCCATTGAATCCTTATGGGCCACTTTGATACTAATCTTCCTCTAACCCATTTTATGTCCCCCCACCATTTCTATCAATTCTAACACTCTAAACTCCATACGTTAGCGGCAATGTTCTGTAGCTAATTAACCTACCAAACTGTGCACCTTTGGGATGTTGGTGGAACAGTCACAGGGGGAATATGCAAAGCCCACACAGATGGCACCAGAAGGCAGAATTCAACCTGCATTACTAAAACTGTGAGGCAGTGGCTCAACCAGTTCTGTCACTGAATGTAGACAAATAAGGGATCTACTTTGGGATATTTCTACTCAATTATGTGGTGAATTTGTTTGCCTTTGGCTTTGGAGGTATGAAGAATTTTATCCCAGAACACCCAAAGAATTCTATGATCTTCATCAAATACTGTTGCAGAATATTTTCATGTCCAGTCAAAGAACATAAGATCTTAGTTTAACACTGGACGATATCTTTAAGGGTAATCTATTCAGACCTCTATGCTTCTTTATTTAAGAACTACTGAGATAGCACACACTCATAACAATGCAGATGTCCTGACTTTGTTGGTTGCTCCTCACAAATGGTTTTCTGACTCTGTTCCAACACTGCACTCCTTGTGAAGGATGAATACAGGAATTCCTCAGACTACATGAAAATCTGCCCAGAGATTAGTTTAGACTGGCAGATAAAATACTGCATTTGAGTCACAAGAAATGTCATCAAAAGAGAAAGGTCTATGTAAGGAAATTGATATTGTTTTGAATTAATTGTAATAAGGAAAATACTCTTGAACACTTTTAACCTTCACCCAGATGGTGGAGTGTATATGGAGCAAGCTGCCAGATGAAGACGCTGAGACAGCTAGAATAACAACATTTAAGAGACATTTCGACAAGTTTATGGAAAGGTAACACTTAGAGGGACGTGGGACCAACATGGACAAGTAGGACTATGAGATGGGCATGGATGGAATAAATGAATTGGGGCAAAGGGCCTGTTTTCATGCTGTATTACTCAATGACTTTGTGACTCTAAGGAGAAAATGTTGACTACAAAAGGTAGCTTGGGAGATTTATATTAATCTTCCGTGAAGAGTAAGTTCAACCCACAAACCCTGAAGGGCAGCAGTCACTCAATACACTGTAACAGCCCTTAACATAGCCTCAAGTGGTTTGAACATGTATTTTTTATGAGTCAGTGCTGTCAACACAATTGCACTGCCAGTGAATATTATATTGGATGTTTCTTTAGTGGCAACACTATTTCTAGACAATGTATACATAGATAATTGGGCAATTTGACTATTAAACCAAACAGATATTATGCAGACACAAGAGATTCCAAATGCTTGAACTTGGAGCAAAAAACTCAGCTGGTCAGGCAGCATCTTTAGAGTGAAATGGACAGTCGACATTTTGTGGTGGGAGCCTTCATCTGAATATTATGCTTGCAATTTGTACTACTTTCAGTGCTTTGCTTGTATTGAGAGAGATTGTTGCATCAAAAGTTTGGATTCTTGTGGTGTTTCATTAGGCTTGAAGATGTGGACTTAACTTGTCCACTGTGAACACATCATAACTGTCAATACCACATGTTAATGGATGATCTCGTCTTAAAATACAGACATATTACATTGTTTTCTAAATGATATGTCTATTGATTTTTTTTCTCTAGCATGGAATATAACTACAATTATTTCCTAAATAAATTGCAGCAGTCTGAAAGTTTGACAAGAAACTTCAGTTTGTAAATTGTACTTGTACAATGATGGATGTTACACACGCAGATTTTGTCGGAGCGGTGCTGAAGACATACGTCAGATAGTGCTGAGGTGCACCTGTCATTGAGTGCTTTCAGAGCCACCATATTTTAATGGTGCTGCTTTCTCTGTGAAGTTTATATATGGCTCCTTGAACAGGTCCCAGACCATTCTATAAACCTGACACAAGTAAGCCCCCGTCACTTTAATTATTTTCCTGCTCTCCTTCATTTGCTTTGCACTTCCACTGCTCAGTAGTCAAAGGCAGACCTACTCACCATGTGACAGTTCCACTTCCATTCTACCAACCTCCTGACCTACTATCCTGATACGCAATCCCCCATGCTAATCCATGGGTTTCTTGACCTTATCATTTACCCCTCTTAATCTTAACCCATATAATTTCAACTGGCCCTAATGCAAGGCCATTTGACCCCAGCTTTCCGAACAACTTACGACCCAATGGCACAGACTTGGCTCTATTACAAGATTCACCCACAAGTTTCCATTTCCCATTACACACTCTATGATGATATTAAAAGTTTTATCAGATACACGAAATACAAAAAGGATGCGAGAGTGGATATTGGACCATCGTAAAACAATGCTGGAGAGGTAGTACTGGGGGATAATGAAATGGTGGATGAACTGAATAAATATTTTGCATCATTCTTCACTATGGAAGACATTAACAGTATGTTGAAAGTTCCAGGTTTCAGGGGGCATGACGTATGTGTAGATACCATAACTAGACAGAAAGTTCTTGAGAAACTGAAAGGTCTGAAGGTAGATATCACCTGGACCAGATAATGTACACCCCAGAGTTCTGAAGGAGATGGCTAAAGAGATTGTGGAGGCATTAGCAATGATCTTTCAAGAATCACTAGATTCTGGAATGGTTCCGGAAGACTGGAAAAATCCAAATGTCATTCCATTCTTCAAGAAGGGAGAGAGGCAGAAGAAAGGAAACTATAGGCCAATTGGTCTGATCTCATTTGCTGGGAAGATGTTGCAGTCAATTATTAAGGATAAGGTCTCAGGATACTTATAGGCACATGACAAAATACGTCGTAGTGAGCTTGGTCTCCTCAAGGGAAAATCATATCAAATAAATCTGTTAGAAATCTTTGAAGAAATAACAAGTAGAATATACAAAGGAGAATTGCTTGATGTTGTGTACTTGGATTTTCAGAACGCAAGGTGCTACAAATGAAGCTGCTTGACAAGCTATGAGCCCATGGTATTGCATGAAATATTCCAGCATGGATAAAGCAGTGGCTGATTGGCAAGACGCAATGCATGGGAATAAAGGGAACCTTTTCTGGTTGGCTGTTGGTGACTAGTAGTCTTCTGAAGGGGTCTGTGTTGGGACCGATCCTTTTTACATTATATGTCAATGGTTTAGATGATGGAATTGATGGCGATGTTGCAAAGTTGGCAGACGATATGAAGATAAGTGGAGGAGCAGGTAGTTTTGGGGCAGTAGAGAGGCTACAGAAGGACTTAGACAGATTAGGAGAATGGCAAAGAAATGGCAGATGGAATGCAGTATCAGGAAGTGTATGGCCGTGCACTTTGGTAGAAGAAATGAAAGGGTTGATTATTCTCTAAATGGAGAGAAAATACAGTAAACTGAGGTACAAAGGGACTTAGGAGTCCTTGAGCAGGAATCCCTCAAGGGGTTAATTTGCAGTTTGAGTCTGTGGTGAGGAAGACAAATGCAATGTTACCATTCATTTCAAGAGGACTAGAATATAAAAGCAAAGATGTAATATTGAAATGCAAGGATGTAACGTTAATGTTGATAAAGCACTGGTGAGGCCTCATTTGGAGCATTGTGGGTAGTTTTGGGCCCTTTATCTTAGAAAGGATGTGCTGAAACTGGAGAGGATTCAAAGGAGATTCACAAAAATCATTCTAGGATTGAGTGGAATGTCATATGATGAGCTTTTGATGGCTTTGGGCATGTATTCACTAGAAATCAGAAGAATGAGGGGTGACTTCATTAAACCTATCAGATGATGAAAGGCTTTGACAGAGTGGATGTTGAGACGATGTTTCCTATGGTTGGAAAGTCTAAGACCAGAGGACACAGCCTCAGAATAAAGGGATGTCATTTTAGAATGGAGATGAATAGAAATATATTTAGCCAGAGAGGGGTGATTCTGTGGAATTCAGCTGTGGTGGCCAATTTTTTATGTATATTTAAGGCAGAGTTTGAGAGATTTTTTGATTGGTCAGGGCATGAAAGGATGCAAGGAGAAGGCAGGAGATTGGTTTTGAGAAGAAAATTGGATCAGCCATGATGAAATGGTGGAGCAGATGCAATGGGCCAAATGGCCTAATTCTGTTCCTATATCCTATGGTCTATGGTGTATGATCACATTCAGGTGCAGACCAAGGGCCACTCTGTAATGCCTGACTCTAGGACATCCTGCAGTAGTGATTTTAAAGCATTGGGGTAATGATCAATATTGCTTCGTAACAGATACCTACACCAATGTTCCCTCTTATTTGAAATGAATAGTGTGTGCAAAAATCCTGTGCTGTGCAATTTTTTGTCCAGTGACAGCAACACGTGCACACAGAATAATTTCTTCAATAAAAACAGTACAAATAAGCCAGTTCTAAAATCTGCAGACAAATCAGCATAAACTCCATGTTGTCAACACTGTCTGCATCAGAAACCGGAAAAGGAAATGTGATTGTGTACAATCATGAAATATACTTAACATGCCATTGAGGTAGAGGGTGAAAACCTTTTGTGTGCAGTTAAAATTCCTTTGTGCGCGAGTAGCAAAAGATATGTGCGCGTGCACAGGCACACACCTTGGAGGGAACATTAACCTGCACTCCTGTGGATGCCATAGAATTTCTGGATCAGGAAACATAATAAAATATGTTGGTACCTGTCTAAATTTAAAAAAAAAAGCAGGGTAAAGAATTTTATGTATATACATATTAAGAGTCCTAAATAATGATATGCATCATAACATCTTCAACTTTATCAATTTAGGCAGTCGTTTCACATTAAATTGACATCCAGGCATCCAATTCTAATTACTGTTTAATATAATATTTGGAAATAATTTAAAACCTGATGCATTCTTTCATATCAAAATGTCAGTTACATTAGAGAAGGTTTGACCACAGGGATTAAATTTGGAGAGATATTCTGTTTCTGCCTTTAGTTGTAGAGACTATTGGTATAATTGCAGTGTATTAAGTACGTTGGCACTGGTTCAAAAAAGCTCTGGGGTCTCTGGTTCATTTTTCAAGAGCAGACTTATCTAAGACTCCCATTGCATATAGAAAGCATTTATTTCAATGGAACAGTGATTTATACCATGAGGGATCATTTCAAAATGAAATATGAATTGAAATTAGACTGTCCATGGAGAGAACGTAAAACCAAAATAACCGATGTAAGTGTACAGCAGTTCTCTCCAATTGCAACATAGCTGAAACGTCTACAGTACATGCCACCAGTAATAAAATAAAGTGAAGTAGAATCAGAATCAGAATCAGGTTTAATATCACTGGCACTTGTCATGAAATTTGTTATTTTGAGGCAGGAGTACAATACAATACATAGCAATAAAACCTAGAAATTACAATAAAAAGTTATAATGGGCTGGGTTGACCAGATCCTAAGTACTTGAGTGTCCAGGAGATGTGGTAGTAAGTGTAGAAGCACAACAAAGTAACTTCAGCCTAATTTATTATCATAAAATTGCAAGCACCAATAAACCACACAGCATATTACACAGCAGACTACACCAATTTCCCCAAAGATTTCAGGGCTCATGATTCTTATTCACCACTTGATTGTCACTGTTGTAGGTGGAACTTTGAATTCTGATTCACTTGTGAAACCACTCCGGAGTCTTAGGCATCGATCGCGATTTCTGGCTCTCAGTTGAAGTCAAACAAAACGAAGAAAGGCACCCCAATAAATATGACTTTCGTAAGGCAGAGACACAAAGAGACAAACTCTTTAACCCTTTGTCTCACCACAGCCTGTCTGTTTTCAAACACATCCTATGTCCATTAACAAATGTTCAGCATATCCCCATAAATCAATTCAATATCATAATGATCACTCCACATCCATTAGGTCACCAATCTTTTGGACGCAGCATTCCCTGGACTTACAAAAAATATTAATATTACATATAAATAATAAGCCCTGAGTCTAAAAAAGAATCCATCAAGCTAGCTCTCAAAGTGGCCAACAGACAATTAGTCATTAACAGACATCGTAATGTTAATGGTGCCTGAGACTAAGAAAGAATCCAGCTGCTATCAACAAACATTCCACATTAACAGACATACAGCATTTACCCCGTACAGACACTCTGCAGACATTAGTCACTAACAGATGTACAGACCAAACATGCTAAGGGTTCAGAAAGAATAAAAGTGTCATTTTGAACTGTTCAGACGTTCATTCAATGTTTTACAAAATTTAATATAACACATTCCACCCTTGAATGTCTAACAGGTGAAAGACACATATAACTCTTCCTTCTGCCTAAAACACAGAATACATATTCACATCCCTTGGATGATTAAAGCAAATATTAACATAATTATTAAAATATGTAAAATTATAAAGATCCAATGTTCTTTATAACTTATAAACCTCAACATTCACATTAAAATATACGTTCTCATCCCTAAGGAGTGGAGTTAACATCTTGTTGACAATTCAAACACAATGAGTAAGATTTACAATCAGCACACAGACAAAATGCTGGAGGAACTCAGCAGACCAGGAAGTATCTAGGAAAAGATTACAGTCGATGTTTTGGGCTGAAACCCTTCGGCAGGGCCTGCTGACTTTGCAGATTCTCTGCAGATTTTCTCTTGTTTGTTATTGGATTACTACTCTGAAAAGTCTCTTCCAAGGATGCTCACCCTGGAGAAGTTTAACTATTCCTTTCTTCCAGCAGCTGCAGATTTTCTCTTGTTTGTGATAAGATTTACAAGTACTACATTGTGATCAGGGATGTAAGAGTCAAATTACAATCAACTTGCCACTTTATTTATTTCACAGGAAAAAGTCATATGAGGCCAGTTACTCTAGGCTTACAACATTCCTTCAGACATATAGGCACCCAATTTGCACTTATCATGTAATGTACTACATCATTTCCCAAGGCAATAATATCATTTTCAATTTACAAGATTATCAGTGGCTTGTTGGGTCTCAACAAAAGTCCTACATCCAGTAAATCTCAAGACAAGCAGTGAAATAGAAAAAAAGCAACACCTGACAGGAACCTAGAAAAACAAAAGCAGAGAGATAGTTACAAATGTTTTTATTCCCTCTTAGTCAGTTTACCCCTATCCAGACACACGGAATGGGTTTTTCCTTGTAGCGTCAGGATGTATTTCCTTGAAATTGGCTATAATCTCACCCTCTGCTGGAGGGGAAGACAGGGATGTCACTAATACTTTACCCTTTACTGAACTGAATTGGCTCTTTATCAGTTTATTCAATTGTGTCATCAGGAACAAAAGGAATAGATTGTCCTGTCATTAACAAAGAAGGAGGGCCTCCTCTCATGAGCAGTTGCTCAAATTTTACAAGGAACGGGGATGCACAGGTAACCATCCAGATAAGGGATGAGCGGGAGTAAACAAAGCTGCTGTTTTAATAGGCCATTCCCTTGTTCAATTAGACCACTGACCTGAGGAGAATAGGGGACATGGAAGATCCACCGTACGCTATTAGTGACAGCCCACTCTTGTACCCTGGAACCCGAAAAGTACAAACCATTATCAGATTGAATATCAAGGGGATCGCCGTGTGCAGAAACAAGATGTTCTAATCCCTCAAGAGTACTATCCTGATTAGTTTAGCAAAAGACCAGAATAAGTGTCCACCATAGTGAGAAGGTACTGGAATCACTTCTGTAAAGGAAGCAGAGCGACATAATCTTTTCACAAAATCTGAGCAGGAGGACACCCATGGAGAATGCTAGTTGTTGGTCCTTAATTTCTAAACATAGCTGACAATTCCCTGCTGCTGTACAAACTACATGGGTGGGAATATAATCCCCGCTGCCTATACCACCCTACGGTACCCTGTATGCCCACGTCACCACAAAACTCATGGGCTCTCTGAGCAAATGGCAATAATGGTATTTAAGGCTGAGGGCTAGATGTCACCACATCAAGATAAGCGAGTTTGTCAGCAATGTTGTTAAATCTGGTCATCGGTGAATCGTCTTTCAAATGGGCAATGACAAAAGTAAACAGTAACTCAAATGGTTAGATGTGACGATTGGCTCCAAATGTCCTTCTCTAACTCGGCTCCCCATAGGGGATGTCCTGAAACAGTATAAGACTGCTGGTTCCACTAGGGCAGCCAGACTGTAAATCCATTAGCAACAGCCCAAAAATCAGTGTAAATATAGGTTTCATGCATAATGACAGTACGCACTGCTACAAACTCTGCATATTCACTCAACCCATCAGAGTCTTCCTTCTCCAGAGCTTGTTGGAAAACCATTCTTCCCTATTGCAGAGCTGTCAGTGAACCAGGTGTGCTGCTGCTGAGTGGAAATCAGAAGATCAAAGGGAACACCCCAGGCAACAGGACTTCGACTGGAGTAGCTTCAAGTGTGGATGACGTAGCCTGAGAGGGGTCATCAACCAGTTCATATCTTTTATTAATTCTGTCCAATTCTTTAGATGCTCATACAGAAATATACCACACCACTTGACAACTAAATTGTGTTCTGCATGCCCTACCTCATAGGTGAGTGTCTCACAGATTACCCATCCCATTTTGAGGAGGTCGGTTCAGTTCTGTGTTTCAGTCTAGATTAAAGTCCAGGAGCAGGCAAGAAGTTGTTTCTCAAATGCAGTCTATCTGGTAGCAGCATTAGGAAGCTTTCAGAACCCGAAACCCAAAGGCATATTCTTTCCACCATACTTCTACCTAAGGCTCCAAACAAAAACATCAACTTTAACAGAAACTTCCAATTCAAAGGCAAAACCCTCTCGATGAGGAGACGGGGTAAGGCCACGATGATGGCCTCCTTTGCAGCCTCAAAAGCCGACTGTTGCTCAGGACTCCATACAAAACTAAATCTCTTTCTGGTCACAGCATACAAGGGCTGGAGGAGCATAGTCAAATGGGGAATGTGATGCTGCCTGAATCCCAGAAGGCCAACAAAGTGCTGGGCTTCTTGTTTTGTCATGGGAGGGGTTATGTCTCGGATCTTATTTCTGACCTTATTGGGAATTATCCTATCATCCCTGGTCTATTATATTCCCAAAGAATGAAGAGTCGTAACTGAGCCCTTTACTTTATCAGGGTTAATTTCCTATACCCTCAATTGCATGTGATCAATCAAAACATAGAAACATAGACATAGAAAATAGGTGCAGGAGTAGGCCATTCGGCCCTTCGAGCCTGCACTGCCATTTATTATGATCATGGCTGATCATCCAACTCAGAACCCCGTCCCAGCCTTCCCTCCATACCCCCTGAACCCCGTAGCCACAAGGGCCATATCTAACTCCCTCTTAAATATAGCCAATGAATTGGCCTCAACTGCTTCCTGTGGCAGAGAATTCCACAGATTCACCACTCTCTGTGTGAAGAAGTTTTTCCTAATCTCGGTCCTAAAAGGCTTCCCCTCTATCCTCAAACTGTGGCCCCTCATTCTGGACTTCCCCAACATCGGGAACAATCTTCCTGCATCTAGCCTGTCCAATCACTTTAGGATTTTATACGTTTCAATCAGATCCCCCCTCAATCTTCTAAATTCCAACGAGTACAAGCGTAGTTCATCCAGTCTTTCTTCATATGAAAGTCCTGCCATCCCAGGAATCAATCTGGTGAACCTTCTTTGTACTCCCTCTATGGCAAGGATGTCTTTCCTCAGATTAGGGGACCAAAACTGCACACAATACTCCAGGTGTGGTCTCACCAAGACCTTGTACAACTGCAGTAGTACCTCCCTGCTCCCGTACTCGAATCCTCTTGCTATAAATGCCAGCATACCATTCGCCTTTTTCACCGCCTGCTGTACCTGCATGCCCATTTTCAATGACTGGTGTATAATGACACCCAGGTCTCGTTGCACCTCCCCTTTTCCTAATCGGCCACCATTCAGATAATAATCTGTTTTCCTATTTTTGCCACCAAAGTGGATAACTTCACATTTATCCACATTAAATTGCATCTGCCATGAATTTGCCCATTCACCCAACCTATCCAAGTCACCCTGCATCCTCTTAGCATCCTCCTCACAGCTAACACTGCCGCCCAGCTTCATGTCATCCGCAAACTTGGAGTTGCTGCATTTAGGGCTTCGGAAAACTCCTCTTCAGTGGATCTCTGCAATGGCATATCGTCTGTATAGTACAACACATTAATTTTGGGGCATAGGACATATTCATGCACATCCCGTGCCACCACACTATGGTGTATAGTAGGACCATACACATATCCCTGTGGAAGCCAGGTAAGGGTGTACGGAAGACCATTTAATTCCATATAAAAGCAAACTGATCTTGGGACTGCTGAGCAATAGGGATAGAGCAGAAAGTGTTAGCCAAATTAATAACAGCATAATAACTGTCAGTCCGGCTAGAAAGGTACTCAGGTACTCAATCAGGGTCACAACATCTGGAACAGTGGTGGCCAGCAGAGGGAAAAACAGATTTAACTGGTGATATTCAGTAGTCATGCACCATGAACTGACCAAACAGGGATACTATAAGGAGATGTGCCAGGATGAAGAACCCTCAAGTTTAGGAGGAACTCGACTGTCTCATTAATTTCCTTATGTCCTCCTGGAATACAATATTGCTTGGCAACTACTATTTGAGATGGCAAAGGTTCCCATTTTTTTCCTTTCCCACCAGAATAGACACCTTCCTAATACCAAAACCAAATTTGCCATGATAGAAGATCCCATTTACAAATCAATTTCCAGAATATTTTCAGGTGCCTCGTAGATGAACTTGGGGAGAGACCGAGGAGGTCCCACATCAATAGCGCGATGGGCCTTGTTTGTATAGTATTTGTAATCGATTTCCCATATCCCTCAATACACACATGTTCCCCTGTATATAGATTCAAATTTCCATGTAACAAGATAACCTCAACCCCTTGTGACTGCAAGACTGTTGGGCGTTGGCAATGTGAAATGCTGCAAATCTGATTCACTGTTTTATTGGTGAATGGTGGAGGAGATACATCGCCTCCATGTGCGCTCCATCAGAGTGCCAGAAACAGTGTGGTGCAGCATCCATGCTGGAGTCAGTGCTGCCCTCTAGTGTTCACTTGGCAGAAGACAAGATATATTGTGTTTGACTCCAGACTGCTGCAACATTCACGGAGTCAGGGACTTGGACAATTTTTTTTTGAGGGATTATATTTTACTGCTGTCTTATATGTGCAACTTGTGTCTTGTGCTGTGTATGACTTTTGTTACTGTGTTTTGTACCTTAGCCCTGGAGTAATGCTATTTCATCTGGTTGTATTTATAAGTATTCATGTATGGTTGAATGACAATTAAACTTGAATGTTTTCAATTGAATTAGAAGGATTATTGAAATAATGAAGAACAGCGTGAATATTTTAAAGTGGCACGGCATTCCCTGGTGTCATCCACTCAGAGAAAATGACTGCAATGGAAGTGAGCAGATGCTAGGAAATGGTAAAATTTGGAAGCATTCAAAACAAAGCAAATAATATCAGTTCCAGTAGTTACCTACAACACCACCTCAGTAACACCAGAATGCAGAGGCCAAACAGATTTAGTGTTCTTTCATTCGCAGTCTGGCCCATTAGAAAAGTGCTACCTCTGATGCATGTAGGAAGCCCGTTGATGTCTTTTTCATTCAATTACAACTCTCTTTCAGCAGTTGGATGTGCAGACAAACTCAACACAGTAATATATGTTGGCTAGCCTGTTGACGTGTTAAACTACTATGTACAACAGGTATACAGATCATTAACAGAGGTCATTCTCCAGTGATGTCCAGGATTGGTTGTATCATGGTTAGGTATACAACAATTCAAGTATGCAGGAATGTAAGAAGCTGTAGCCTAGTGGATTCTGCCCAATACACCATAGGCACTTCGCTCCCTTCCAACAGTAGAATCAATAAGAGGCATTGTCTCACAAAGGCAACATATATCATCAAATATTCTCCCCATTTGAGCCATGCCACCTTCTCGCAGCTACCACTGGGCTGAAGCCTGAAGCTCCACACCACTAGTTTCATGATCAGCCACCTCCCTTTAGTGATCTGGTTACTGAACCAACTGGCACAACCCTTATCATTCCAGATGAGTAAAACTATGATCACTTTATAGTAAAATGGACTTAGCATTTATTATTGTTGTTCTGTGTTATTTCTTGCAAAAATTGTGTACGATTTATATTTGACACTTTGTGCCTGCCTGTGATGCTTCTGTAAGTTTATCATTGCTTCTGTGCATACATCTACTTGTGGATTTGACAATATGACAATAAAATAAATTAAAAGGTAAGCTCCATTTTTAACTGTGAACTAGCACAAGGAGAATGTGATTTTCCCTTTAGGTTCACCCTGTTACCAACTGGATTCACCATCAGAAACGGTACAGGGAAAAAAGTGCTCTGTTTCTCTATAGCCGAGAGAACTGAATGCTCCTCCATTCACTCCCTATGAATTGTTCAGAATACTATGTTCTTCATTTGTCCATTCACCACTCAGTCCAATCAAAGCTGAACACCTCTTCTGAAACTCCTCCTGAAAGAGAAAGGCTTGAACTTCCTTGGGCACCTTTTATAAACCAAGAACATTGTAAAGTCCTTGACAACAAATGAAGTGCAAAAACAACCAATTTTTACACAGTGCAGCAAACCGTCCAATGTTTCGTGGCAGAGATTAGGACAAGAGGTAGACTGCCTGCTTCCATAAGCCAGCCCTGCCATTCAATATGATCATGGTTTATCCTCACACAGACTGGCAACAACATTTCCTCCAGACTCACCATTAACACTGGTGCACCACAGAGGTGTGTGTGTTTAGACCTCTGCTCTACTCACTTAATACGTATGATTGTGTGGCTAAGTACAGCTCAAAAGCCATATTTAAGTTTGCAGATGACACCACTATTGATGGCTGAATCAAAAGTGGTGTTGAATTGGCATATAGTTGGGTGATTGAAAACCTGATTCAGCGATGCCACAACAATCCCTCACTCAAAGCTAGCAAAATCAAAGAGCTAATTATTGAGTACAGGAGGAAGAAGCTGGAGGTCCATTAGGGGTTTGGAGGTGGAGAGGATCAATGGCATAAAATTCCTTGGCATTAACATATCAGAGAAATTGTCCTGGAACCATTACATAAGTGTCAATAAAAAGAAAACATGTTAGCACCTGTATTTTTTTAAAGCCTTGCATAGATAAAATATGTCAGCAAAAACTTTGACAAACCTTTATAGATGCACAGTGGAGAGTATCCTAACTGATTGCATCATGGCTTGCTATGGAAGTGCCAAAATTCAAGAAAGGAAAAGAAGACAAGAATTACTGGATACAAAAAAGTCCATCATAGGCAAAGCCCTCCCCATTATTGAGTATATTTTCATGGGGTGCTGCCACAGGAAAGCAATATCCATCATCAAAGATCTCCACCACCCAGGCTTCTGTACCTCCTGCCCTCCCCTCACCACTACCATCAGACAGGAGGTAAAGAAGACTAAGGTCCCACACTACCAGGAACATTTATTACCTTACAACATCCAGGCTCCTGAATGAGTACGGATAACTTCACTCTCCACTACTCTTAGCTGATTCTTCAACCTATAGGCACACTTTCAAGGCCTCTTTACAACTCATATTCTCAATATTTGGATTTATTTGCACAGAGTGTTTTGTTTTGTTAGTCTTTGTTTATGTAAAATTCTATTCTATCTCATTTTCCTGTAAATACCTGCATGAAAATGAATCTCAAGGTAGTAGTAAATAGTAACGGACTAGGATAATAAATTTACTTTGAACTTTGATCTATTCCAAGCCTCAACTTTACTTCAGTGTCCATTCCCCAATTCTGTTAATCTTTCAAAGCAGCATCCAGCCTTCAGTACCCACTAGGGCAGAGAATACATACAGAAGAAATTCCTATGCACACGAGTCTTATACAACATTTCTTTACCTTGTAACTATACCTCCCATTAATGAAAGCATCAACACTTTCACATTAAAACTGCACTGCATCACATAAGATGTGTCAAAACGGATGATCATTGACTTTGTCAAAGAGATAGGTTCTGAGGGATGTCAGGAAAGACTAATGTAATGCCCTAGTTAAGATTTTTACTTCTATGCTATAGGTATTTCATTATTAATAGTCTTCTGTAAAAGCAGCTTTCCATGCTGGAAAATGCGTTTTGGCTTGGGCTAAGGTAGGACACATGTTGTCCAACTCAGGAATGTGAATCAGCCAATCAGGATTGTAGGGAAGGGTTTTTTCCCGAAGGACAGTAGTCTGGTTTGGGTGGTCTTTTTGGAGGGAGCTGGAGAGGACAGGAGGGAAGATAGCTGAGGATGCCATCCCTGTTGCACAAGGTGCATTGTGCAGAAGAATATCTCCAAGGAGGAAGGGCCAATACTCCCTTAGGAGAGCCCATGAGTTTGAGATGGATTTTGAGCGACGTGTGGAATATATTGTGTGCTTTCATAGAAACATAGAAACATTGAAAATAGGTGCAGGAGTAGGTCATTCGGCCCTTCGAGCCTGCACCGCCATTTATTATGATCATGGCTGATCATTCAACTCAGAACCCTGCACCAGCCTTCCCTCCATACCCCCTGATCCCCATAGCCACAAGGGCCATATCTAACTTCCTCTTAAATATAGCCAATGAATTGGCCTCAACTGCTTCCTGTGGCAGAGAATTCCACAGATTCACCACCCTCTGTGTGAAGAAGTTTTTCCTAATCTCAGTCCTAAAAGGCTTCCCCTTTATCCTCAAACCGTGACCCCTCGTTCTGGACTTCTCCAACATCGGGAACAATCTTCCTGCATCTAGCCTGTCCAATCCCTTTAGGATTTTATACGTTTCAATCAGATCCCCCCTCAATCTTCTAAATTCCAACGAGTACAAGCCTAGTTCATCCAGTCTTTCTTCATATGAAAGTCCTGCCATCCCAGGAATCAATCTGGTGAACCTTCTTTGTACTCCCTCTATGGCAAGGATGTCTTTCCTCAGATTAGGGGACCAAAACTGCACACAATACTGCAGGTGTGGTCTCACCAAGGCCTTGTACAACTGCAGTAGTACCTCCCTGCTCCTGTACTCGAATCCTCTTGCTATAAATGCCAGCATACCATTCGCCTTTTTCACTGCCTGCTGTACCTGCATGCCCACTTTCAATGACTGGTGTATAATGACACCCAGGTCTCATTGCACCTCCCCTTTTCCTAATCGGCCACCATTCAGATAATAATCTGTTTTCCTATTTTTGCCACCAAAGTGGATAACTTCACATTTATCCACATTATTTTGCATCTGCCATGAATTTGCCCACTCACCTAACCTATCCAAGTCACCCTGCATCCTCTTAGCATCTTCCTCACAGCTAACGCTGCCGCCCAGCTTCGTGTCATCCGCAAACTTGGAGATGCTGCATTTAATTCCCTCATCCAAGTCATTAATATATATTGTAAACAACTGGGGTCCCAGCACTAAGCCTTGCGGTACCCCACTAGTCACTGCCTGCCATTCTGAAAAGGTCCCGTTTATTCCCACTCTTTGCTTCCTGTCTGCTAACCAATTCTCTATCCACATCAATACCTTACCCCCAATACCGTGTGCTTTAAGTTTGCACACTAATCTCCTGTGTGGGACCTTGTCAAAAGCCTTTTGAAAATCCAAATATACCACATCCACTGGTTCTCCCCTATCCACTCTACTAGTTACATCCTCAAAAAATTCTATGAGATTCGTCAGACATGATTTTCCTTTCACAAATCCATGCTGACTTTGTCCGATGATTTCACCGCTTTCCAAATATGCTGTTATCACATCTTTGGTAACTGACTCCAGCAGTTTCCCCACCACCGATGTTAGGCTAACCGGTTTATAATTCCCCGGTTTCTCTCTCCCTCCTTTTTTAAAAAGTGGGGTTACATTAGCCACCCTTCAATCCTCAGGAACCAGTCCAGAATCTAACGAGTTTTGAAAAATTATCACTAATGCATCCACTATTTCTTGGGCTACTTCCTTAAGCATGCTGGGATGCAGACCATCTGGCCCTGGGGATTTATCTGCCTTTAATCCCTTCAATTTACCTAACAACACTTCCCTACTAACATGTATTTCGCTCAGTTCCTCCATCTCACTGGACCCTCTGTCCCCTACTATTTCTGTAAGATTATTTATGTCCTCCTTAGTGAAGACAGAACCAAAGTAATTATTCAATTGGTCTGCCATGTCCTTGCTCCCCATAATCAATTCACACAAATTGAGGGTCCAGCACATGCGTAGAAAGGACAAATTCAAGGTGAGCTCCAACTGAACACGTACATTTGGACTGGGTTAACTGGAAGGTGACCTTTTATTTTGTTTTTCCTTTTTCCTAAAAACTGATAAAGCTGGAATTTGTAAATATACCTTTTTAATAATTTTATGTGGCGTACAATTTGTTATTTCTTTCAGTATTTATGCAGCAGTTGTTCAAATCGAGGTTTTTTTAATTGGAACCTTGCAACGTTCATGTTTGGCTGAACCTCAATCATACCGACCATCAATGATTGTTTATGAAAGGTGGCCTTCACATCTTTGAGTCCCGTTACTGTCAGCAGAGCTGGTAACAAGCCAAGTGTCAATATGTGTCCGGTGAGCGGGCTACACTAATAAAGATGTTTAAGAATGATAATCTCAGTGGTTTGTGAGTCTTTGAAATTCTTTGGCTCAAGGGTCAGTAAAAGCAGAGACTTTGATTATTTTGAGGCAGAATTTAGATAGATGTTTGATAAACAATGCTGGGGGGACATTACTGGGGATGGGTGGAATGCAGAGCTTAACCTACAACTAGATCAGCCATAACCTTATTGAATAGACCATAGGCACAATGGGCCAGGAGATCTCCTGACACTCCTAATATACATGATCGCATGCTTGTAATATTTTGGTTCAGGTGGAAACGGGATCACTGACTGCTGACTGATGCTCCTACTTACTTTACTTACAGCTGTCTTTTTGAGAAGTTGGTTGTCGAAGTTCCCACTCAGAAGTACTTGAAAACATTCCTATTGTGGTCTGACAGAACATTCAATGGCCACACAAGAAAGGTAACAGCTGCTGGGGGTCCTGCTCTTTCAGGAGGCTGGGCCATTTCTAGTTCACCTCAAAAAGCTGATTACCCAAGTGCCGTAAAAACATACCTTTTTGCATCATATAATCTGCTTTTACATTCCCAACAACACCCATTTGGATTTTCAATCTGGGTTCTCCCTGTGTATCACATTAAAATATACCAATGTCACTGAGTATGTATAGTGATATCCAATAACATACTAAACTCAGTTGAGGGTTATGATAAAAGTTCATCTGTTTGATGAACTGAGATTGGAGCCAAATTGTACAGAAGGAGAGATTAATCAAGCTTCAAGACTTAGGCCTCTGCATTCCTCTGCAACAGGATACCCAGTTTCCTTATTGACAGATCTCAATCAGTGAAGATCATTAACAACATCTCCTTCTCACTAACCATCAATACAGGTGCACCTCAATGCTGCATGCTAAGCACCCTGCTCCGCTCTCTGTATTGTACAATGGATTGTGTGGCCAAGCACAACTCTGAACCTTCAAGTTGCCCAATGATTCTATTATTGTTCATCACAGGTGGCAATGTGCCAGCTTACTGGAGTTAGGTAGGATGCCAGGTTGAGTGATGCCACTACAACATCAGCAAAACTAAAGAGCTGGTTGTTGACTTCAAGAAAAGGAAGGAGAGTGAACATGTATGAGTCTATATTGGAGAATCAGTAGTGGAGAAAGTCAGCCGCTTTAACGTCCTGGGATTAACATACTAGATGGACAGTCCTGGGCCCAGTAAATACTGTAGATGCAATCATAAAGAAAATACACCAGCATCTTTAATTTCTTAGGATGTTCAGCGTGTCACCAAACACTCGAAGCAACTTTGCCAGAGGTACTGTAGAAAGTACCCTGACTGATTGCAGCAAAGTCTGGTACAGTACAGCAATTCCAATATGCAGAAACACAAGAAGCAGCAAAGAGTAGTAGGCTCTGCATAATTCTTCACGGGCGCATCACTCCCTATTATGGTGTCATCTACAGGAGGCACTGCATCACAAAGGCAACATCCATGATCAAAGTCCTAGCATACAGACCGTGCCAATTTCGCAGAGCTACTATTGGGCAGGAAGCACAGAAGCCTGAAGATCCACATAACCAGGTTCAAGAATAGTTACTTCCCTTCAACCATTTGGCAAAACTCTAGTTTAGAAACATTAAGATCATGTTGATTATTTTGCACTAAAAGGGAATATTTTTTGGTTCAATTGTGTTTTGAAAAATTGTGTATAATTTATATTTTTCGTGTGAATGCTGCCTTCTGTCTGAAAACACACAACTAGCACGTGTGTTTACAAAAATTTTTAACCCCTCCCTCTCCCAGTGTAGAGTGCCCTCCTGCTTCAAAACATCCACCATTGTTCCTGTATCTAAAAAGACCAAGGTAACACGTCTGAACAACTGGAACCCTGTCACACTCACCTCAATAGTAAGCAAATGCTTTGGGTGGCTGGTCAAGGACTACATCTGCAGCATGCTACCACCCACAATGGACCCCCTGCAATTTGCTTATGGACACAACCAATTGACAGATGACACAATAGCCACAGCTCCTCACACCATCCTTATACATGTAATGGATTTCTTCTTTTATGTTACTGCTGAGGCTAATAAAAATGGCTTCTTTGTTATGTTAAAATAAAATGACTTCTTTATGTTAACTGCTGATAAATTCTCTCTCTAGCAGATTGTTTGGTTATATTACTGATAATGAGGATTGTATTCATTTGCTAACCAACTGGGATAGATGTTATTCTTTCTTGTTTGTCTGTAAGCTATTGTTTCGCAGGCTTTAGGGCAGAAGGTGGATGAGGACAGAGAGAGAAGATGCGATGCTGTAAACTGGGCGGCGGAACGGAGTCCGAGGCCCAGTGACTTTGGCAAGGAGAGGAGATGAAGACAGACTCATGTGGAGCGTCTGGTCAACCACCGTGGTTGGACCCAGGCGGCGGGTCGAGGAGGTCGGAGGGGATCGAATGGTGGAAAGAAGACTCCGTTACTTGAGCTCCAACTGTTGTGCATGAAGTGGTTGAGCTTTGATAAGTTTGGTGCATCTTACTCTCCTTTTATAGCTTATCTCCATTAATTATATAGTTCTAGTAAGATCTATAAAGTGTAATGATTTAATCGGATATGGTGTATTGTCTGTTATTTGGGCGGGGTGGGGTACATCACACAGCATCCGCACAAACTTGATTACCCAGTCTGGCAGTGCCAAAGGCTGCTCCCCCTAGACGGAAGCGAGTTGAGCGAGCCTGAGGCTTACCAGGGGGCTACACACATTTGAAGAAAAAGGATGATTATGTGAGAATTCTGTTATTAGACTACAGTTCATCATTCAACATCATAATTCCTTCCAGGCTCAACAAGAAACCCAGAAACCTTGGTCTTCACCCTGCCTTGTGTAGTTGGATCCTGGACTTCCTGTCAGATCACCGGCAGGTGGTAATAGTCGGCTCCCTCACCTTTGCTCCTCTGACCCTCAACACAGGTGCCCCCAGGGTTGTGTCCTAAGCCCCCTCCTTTACTCTCTGTATACCCATGACTGTGTCGCCACCCACAGCTCCAATCTGCTGATTTAATTTTCTGATGACACTACACTGATTGGCCAAATCTCAAATAATAATGAGACAGCCTACAGAGAAGAAGTCATCACCCTAACACAGTGGTTTCAAGAAAACAACCGCTCCCTCATGTCACAAAATCAAAGGTGAACAGCTTTAAGTTCTTCAGCATAAACATCACCAAGGATCTCACGTGGTCTGTACATATTGGGCATGTGGTGAAAAAGGCACAACGGTGCCTCTTTTACCTCAGACAGTTGAAGAAGTTTCGTATGGGCCCCCAAGTCCTAAGGAGTTTCTACAGGGGCACAATTGAGAGCAATTCCCATACCAGGTATCACTGCCTGGTATGGGAACTGCAAGACAATCGCAGAGAGCGGATGGACAGCCCAGTGCATCTGTAGTTGTGAACTTCCCACTATTCAGAACATGTACAAAGACAAGTTTATGAAAAGGGCCTGAAGGATCATTGGAGACCCAAGTCACCCTAACCACAAACTGCTCCAGCTACTACCATTCGGAAAATGGTACCGCAGCCAAAAAACCAGGACGAACAGGCTCCAGGACAATTTCTTCCACCAGGCTATCAGACTGATTAATCCATGTTGACACAACTGTATTTCTATGTTATATTGTTGTACATACTATTTATTATAAATTACTATAAATTGCGCATTGCACATTTGGACGGAGACATATAAAGATTTTTACTCCTCAGGTATACGAAGGATGTAAGTAATAGTCAATTCAGTTCAATTCATGATGCCTTGTGCCTGAGAAGCTGCTGCAAATAAGTTTCTCAATGCACCTGTACATACATGTACTCTTGCATATGACAATAAACTCGACTTTGATTAAGGACATGGTACTAATACTCTTATGATCCCTCCGTTGGTTGGGGTTGACCACGGAAAGTGTGTCCTAGCTGTCTACGTGATATGCAAGCCAGGGCAGTATGATCTGAACAGTAAGCTGTATACTTCCAGCAGGCTATCCCTCTCCACACAGCTGATAAATCCAAAGGAACAGCATCACAGGAGTTGCCAGTCAGCATTGAGCTCAACACCGGACTGCCTTAGGGATTCCAGCTCTGGATTTTTCCTCAGGATTTAATCCCGAAACCTTTCCTGTGAGTGGGTATGGCCACAAAGCAGTGGAAGTTTGAGATCAGAGTTCTCCTTCTCCTAGATAAGCTGTCAACCACGGCTGATGAGCCCCGTCTGCTCAAAGAAACTGGTTTTAATCTGCCAGTAATCTGTCTTTGCTCCTTCTCCTGTCAATTGAAATGGTTCTGGCAGGCTTAGTAGCAAAGCCACACATGAAGCTGGATTTCATTGGTTGTCAGATGCTATTTGAGATGCACACCATTGCGAGCATTTAATAGATAAATGGGAGCTTATCCCCACTACCTCCTCTGGCTATGACAAATTTAAGGAACCTATTTACACTCCAAAGGAAAAAAAAGAAAGATAATCTCCTTAAACATGCAATGGTCTTCCAGGGCTTCACAGTGTGGCTGTGGAGATGACGTTTGCCTTGGATGTGATGCCGGCAATGAGGGAGTCACAGTCTAAAAATAAGTAGCCAGTGACTAAAACGGAAACATAATTCTTCACAGAGGATAGTGAATCTATGTATATATTTATGAACTCAGTTGCCGAGCCCATTCAAGACAAATCAACCAATTTCTTTTGGAAATTAAGGGAACCATAAAACATGGGATAAGCACAGGAATGTAACACTGAGGAGCAAGATATCGATAATATTAAGTAGCAGGGCATATTGAAGGCTGAAATTATCTTCTCCAGCTTCTGTACCTTATGTTCTTAAATTAATTTTGCCATTTCAATTTACCCTTTTTATCTAATTAATACCTTGCTGCATGCTTTTATTATTCCTTGATTAATATTGGGATCTGTAAATTACTCCTGTGAGTATCGTGTCCTCTGTGTTCTATCTCCACCGACAATGAATCTACTTCCTGCTCTTCCCTCGGCTGCCCTTATCAGGGATAACTAAAATTCCCTCCCTCAGTGTTGCCAACTTGATTCATTTTGTCTGTCCTTTCGCAATATCATTGCACTAGAATTCTTAATTCTTAATATTAGTCACCTTGTAATTATGTCTCTGTAATGGATATTAGATCAAACCCATTGATTTCGTTTTGAACATGGAATGGAATATTAGATCAACCCATTGATCTCGTTTTGAACATGGAGTGGAATATGTTCAGGGAGGTAGCCACCTATGACCATCATATTAACATCAATGAAGATGCACCATCTTTGACAGGCTGCATAGAGAAGTGAGCATGTCACCATTGTTAAACATATCTGTGTGAAGGCAAACCAGAAGTCATGGTTGACAGCAGCGGTCCAAACATGGCTGAGTGATCAGGTTGCTGTCTTCAGAACGGGGAATAAGACAGCTCTCAGGTCAGCAAGAACTGCTGCTTCCCACGCCATCAGGAAGGCAAAACAGGAACATCCACAGAGAATATTCAGCCATTTCTGTGACATCAGACATGAGGCACATGTGGCCGGGCATTCACACCATAACAGACTACAAGCCTACCCTGCACATCAATGGCAGTGACATTTCTCTTCCTGATAGACTGAATGTCTTTTATACCCAATTTGATGCACGGAAGGATGTGCTGACTTTCTCCTAAAGTGTAGGCTCTCTATCTGACTGCAGCTAATGTGAAGCTAATTGCCAGGGTTAATCCACGTAAAGATATGGAGCCTGATAACATACCTGGTTGGGTGCTGAGTGACTCCAGTCCAGTTGACTAAGGTTCTAACAAACATCTTCACCATCTCCCTGGAACAGTCCATTATCCCTCAGGTTTCAAGGCGGCACCATAACCCTGGTGCCCAAGAGGGAATAGTAAACTGTCTCAGTGACCTCAACAATAATGATAAATGTGAGAAAGTCTGCAGATGCTGGAAATCCAAAGCAACACAGGAAAAATGCTGGAGGAACTCAGCAGGTCAGGCAGCATCTATGAAATGAATAGATGGTTGACGTTTCAGACAAAACCACTTCTTCAGGACTGAGAAGGAAGTGGGGAAATGACAGAATAAAAAGATAGGGGAGGGGAAATGGGCCCGCTGGAAGTGATAGGTGAAACCAGGTGGGTGGGAATGGTCAAGGGCTAGAGATGAAGGAATCTGACAAAAGAGAAGAGTGGACCATAAGAGAAAGGGGCGGCGGAGGGGATCCAGGCAGAAGTAATAGGCAGGTGAGAAGAAATAAAGGATTAGAGTGCGGAATAGAGTGGGGTGTGTGGGAATTTGTATCCCAGCATGAGAAATTAATATTCATGCTATTGGGTTGGAGGCATCCAGATGGAATATAAAGTGTTGCTCCCCCACCTTAAGGGAGGCTTCATCTCGAAACAAGAGGCAGCCATGGGCAAGATGCCAGAACAGGAATGGGAGACAGAATTAAAATGTTTGACAACGGGGTCCCCTTGCGACGGGTGGTGCAGAGGTGATTGATGAAGCAGTTACCCCAGTTTACTTCGGGCCTCACCAAAGCAGAGGAGGCTGCACTGGAAGCACTGGACACAATGCCAACCCTAACAGATTTGCAGGTGAAGTATTGCCTCACCTGGAAGAACTGTTTGGGGCCTTAAATAGAGGAAAATGTGATGGATGTGAAGGCTGATGGGGTAGTAGGTAAGAACACGAGGAACTCTACCACTATTAAGGCAGCGGGAAGATGGAGTGAACATGGATGTACGGGAAATGGAGGTTTTGTAAGTGAGGGAAGCGTCAAAATGGCGGGAGGGAAACCCTGTTCCTTAAAGAAGGAGGACATCTCTGATGTCGTGGAATGGAAAGCCGCATCCTGGGAACAGATGTGGTGGAGGTGAAGAAACTGAGAAAACAGAATAGCATTTTTACAGGAGATAGGGTAGGAAGAGTTAGAGTCGAGATAACCGTGGAATCGGTAGGTTTATAAAAGATATCGGTTGACGGTTTGTCTCCAGGGATGGAGACAGAGAGAAAGGGGAGGGAGCTGTCAGAGATGGACCAAGTGAATTTAAGGGCAGGATCAAAGTTAGGGACAAAGATGCTATCAACAATAATAAAGTGATTTAAGTGGCTGGTAATGAATCGCATTAAATCTTATCCTCCTGCTACATTCTACTCTTTCCAGTTTGCTAATCGCTCGAATTGTTCCACTGACAATACCATAGCCTGTGCACTCCACTCCAATCTATGGAAAATTGTGCCTTGTATACCAGGGTGCAGTTGACTGACTTCAGCTCAACATTCAATACAATCATAACTCAGAAGCTGGTGGGTAAACTGTCCTCACTGGGTCTCGACACTTCTCTCTGTAACTGGATCCCAGACTTCTTGACAGAAAGGCCACAATCTGTCTGTGCTGGCAGGATATTTCTAGCTCCCCAGGGCTGCGTGCTCAGCCCACTTCTGTTCACACTGCTGATGTGTGACTGCTTTGCTAGAGCCATTTCAAACTGAATCATCGTTCACTGATGACACAACCGTGGATGGCCTCATCAACAATGATGATGAGATGGTGTGCAGGGAGGAGGTAGAATAGCTAGTAGAATAGAATGGTACAAGCACAACAACTTGATTCTCAACATAGACAAGACCAACGAGATGGTTATGGACTTTAAGAAGGAACAGGTTGTCTACTCCTCACTACACATACATGACTTCTCTGTGGAGAGAGTTACATAGAACATAAAACATAGAATAGTAGAGCACATTACAGGCCCTTCGGCCCACAATGTTGTGCCGACCCTCAAACCCTGCCTCCCATATAACCCCCCACCTTAAATTCCTCCATATACCTGTCTAGTAGTCTCTTAAACTTCACTAATGTATCTGCCTCCACCACTGACTCAGGCAGTGCATTCCACGCACCAACCACTCTCTGAGTAAAAAACCTTCCTCTAATATCCCCCTTGAACTTCCCACCCCTTACCTTAAAGCCATGTCCTCTTGTATTGAGCAGTGGTGCCCTGGGGAAGAGGCGCTGGCTATCCACTCTATCTATTCCTCTTAATATCTTGTACACCTCTATCATGTCTCCTCTCATCCTCCTTCTCTCCAAAGAGTAAAGCCCTAGCTCCCTTAATCTCTGATCATAATTCATACTCTCTAAACAAGGCAGCATTCCTGGTAAATCTCCTCTGTACCCTTTCCAATGCTTCTACATCCTTCCTATAGTGAGGTGACCAGAACTGGACATAGTACTCCATGTGTGGCCTAACCAGGGTTTTATAGAGCTGCACCATTACATCGCGACTCTTAAACTCTATCCCTCAACTCATGAAAGCTAACACCCCATAAGCTTTCTTAACTACCCTATCTACCTGTGAGGCAACTTTAGAGTTAGAAGTATCAAGCTTTTGGGAGTGCACATAATGGACAATCTCACCTGATCCCTCGACATCACCTCTTTGGTCAAGAAAGCTATGTGGCGTGTTCACTTCCTGAGGAGATTAAGGTGAATGAGGCTCCTTTCCCCTCCCCTCCAATATTAACCAATTTTTTTACAGGAACAACATTGAGAGTGTCCTGACCAGTTGCATCACCATCTGGTATGAGAATTGCAAGGCATCTGACCACAAATATCTACAAAAGATTGCAAGGACAACTGAAAGGATCACCAGGGTTTCTCTTCCACACATCAGGGATATTTATCAGGAGCACTACATATGCAGGGCCCTTAGCATTATTAGTGATCCCTCCAAAAACCTCTTTGAACCCCCACCATCAGGCAGGAGTTACCATAGCATTAGATCAAGAACTGTTAGGATGGGAAACAGCTTCTTACCAGAGGCTGTAAGACTACTCCCTGCCACCATCCAGGTCTCATCATGTATGAAGTGCAGGAAGCTTTATACTGTCTACTTTTATAACTTGTATTGTATATGCACCTTACTATTAGTGGTAATATTGCATGATGTGTTTTGTTTGTGAGTTATATGCACTGTGTTTTGCACCTTGGTCCAGAGGAACATTACCTTGTTTACCGGTATACATGTGTCCCGAAGAATTGCAATAAACTTGAATTTGAACTTGAAACCCATTATCTCTTTTTGCCTCATTAATTCACTTTTCTTGTTCATGAATTTGAATACAGTGCTTTTAAATTTAACTTTTACCTTATTTATTTGATTTGACCCTGTTCCCTGATTTTCTGCTGTTGACTCAGTGATTCTTTTTATCGTGCTTTACTGATGCTTACCAAACCCGTTCTTTTAACAATTCCTTCCTCTGTCTGTGGGCTTCCTTCACCTATGCCCCTCCCAGCTATTCAGTTCAAAGTTTTGATAAATCAGTAGGTGCACCCGGTCAGTCTATTGAAATACCTTTCTCTTTGCCCTGTTATGTGAGCATCCAAAACATTGGTGATATCATTCTCTGCAGCTGACAGTGAACAATATTTGAGACAATAACTGCATTCTGCACTGTCAGCATAATGAGGAAGAATGGGGCTCCTTAGTGCACACAATATGTTGCATTCTATTGTATGTAAGTGAAATGTAAGTACACGAAGCAAACTAACAAGAAATTTGCCAGAGAGTCAGAACACGACATCAATCTGTGTGCACATGGATTTAATGCCAATCTTACAGCTCAATGCTCCAGTTAATGCCTTCTCAAATATGCACAAATGAATATTCTTCCAGCAGCAGAACTTCCAAGCCAGCTTTTTTTAAAGTGTTCACAACTTCTCACAGGTCAGTTATGAGGGAATTAATCTTTTTTCACTAGTGTTTGGTCCTTTACAAAGTTCCTACAAAAGGAAAAATGGTAGGCGATGGAGTGGGTGTGGCAGCCATTGTAGAACTTCTGACTTATTTCAAGGTCACTTCACAACTTAGGTGTTCACAGTCATGAACAAGTACAGGGATCTCCTTTAGAACACAACATGGATGGCAGAATGAACAGAGAGAGCAAGTAGAACAGCATAACTTGTTAAGGGAAATGATAAATTCTTTCAGCAGAGTCTTCAAGAAAATCTCTGCTACTTGAAAGTTAGTGAGGAGCAATGTGGGAGATGACTGTGCTTCAATGAATATTATCACTGAAACCTGCAAGCAGGTACAGCAGCAGTTCAACTTCTGAGCAGGGAGAGAACTGCAGAAGAGGCAAATAAATTTTATATTTTAATCAGCGTCATCCAGACTAGATTTTGCATTTTGTAATCCACTATTTACCATCCATCCAATCAAGTGTGACAGTGGAAAAGTGTGTATGGAACCAGAGGAGATAGCAGAGGTACTTAATGAATAATTTGTTTCAGTATTCAGTACAGAGAAGGACCTTGATGATTGTAGGGATGACTTACAGTGGACTGAAAAGCTTGAGCATGTGGATCTTAAGGAAGAGGATGTGCTGGAGGTTTTGGAAAGCATCAAGTTGGATAAGTCACCAGGACAGGACGAGATGTACCCCAGGCTACTGTGGGAAGTGAGGGAGGAGATTGCTCAATCTCTGGTGATGATCTTTGCATCATCGATGGTGACGGGAGAGGTTCCGGAGGATTGGAGGGTTGTGAATGTTGTTCCCTCATTCAAGAAAGGGAGTAGAGATAGCTGGTGAGTCTTACTTTAGTGGTCGGTAAGTTGATGGAGTAGATACTGAGAGGCAGGTTTTATGAACATTTGGAGAGACATAATATGAGTAGGAATAGTCAGCATGGTTTACAAGCCTGATTGAACTTTTTGAGGATGTGACAAAACGCATTGATGAAGACAGACTAGTAGAGGTAGTATATATGGATTTCAGCAAGGCATTTGATAAGGTACCCTATGCAAGGCCTATTGAGAAAGTAAGGAGGCATAGGAGGCAAGGGATCCAAGAGGACATTGCTTTGTGGATCCACAACTGGCTTGCCCACAGTGGCAAAGAATGGTTGTAGATGGGTCACGTTCTGCACGGAGGTCCATGACCAGTGGTGTGCCTCAGGAATCTGTTCTGGGACCCCTACTCTTCGTGATTTTTATAAATGACCTGGATGAGGAAGTGGAGGAATGGCTTAGTAAATTTGCTGATAACACAGGGGTTGGGGTGTTGTGGATAGTGTGGAGGGCTGTCAGAAGTTTCAACAGGACAATGAGAGGTTGCAAAACTGGGCTGAGAAGTGGCAGATGGATTTCATTTTGGTGGATCAAATATGATGGCAGAATATAGTATGGATGGTAAGACTCTTGGCAGTGTGGAGGAGCAGATGGATCTTGGACTCCGAGACCATAGGACACTCAAAGATGCCGTTCAGGTTGACTCTGTAGTTGAACGAGCACACGGTGCATTGGCCTTCATCAATCATAGGATTGAGTTTAGGAGCCAAGAGGTAATGTTGCAGCAATATAGGACCCTGGTCAGACCCCACTTGGAGTACTGTGCTCAGTTCTGGTCACCTCACTACAGGAGGGATGTGGAAGCCATTGAAAGGGTGCAGAGGAGATTTACAAGGATGTTGCCTGGATTGGGGAGCATGCCTTATGAGAATAGGTTGAGTGAACTTGGCCTTTTCTCCTTGAAGCGACGGAGGATGAGAGCTGACTTGATTGAGGTGTACAAGATGATGAGAGGCATTGATTGTGTGGATAGCCAGAGGCTTTTTCCCAGGGCTGAAATGGCTAGCACGAGAAGGCACATTTTTAAGATGCTTGGAAGTAGGTACAGAGGAGATGTCACGGGTAAGTTTTTTTACACAGAGTGTGGTGAGTGCATGGGACAGGCTGCCAGCAATGGTGGTGAAGGCCGATATGATAGGGTCTTTTAAGAGACTCCTTGATAGGTACATGGAGCTTAGAAAAATAGCGGGCTATGGGTAATTTCTCAGGTAAGGACATGTTCAGCACAGCTTTGTGGGCCGAAGAGCCAGTATTGTGCTGTAGATTTTCTGTGTTTCTGTTTTTCAATATGGACCTCAGAAGGACCAGGATGTCCAAGGGGATCTAAGAGATAGTGCTGGAGGACCCTCAGTCCTGTGACACTGCAGTTCACGAGGGAGGAGAGAAGAGAAATGTAGTTGCAATTGGGGATAGAATAATTAGGGAAATAGACTCAAATCTCTGTTGCAAGGATCAAGAGTCCCAAAGACTGTGCTGCTTGCTAGATGCCCAGGCTCAGGACATCTCACCTGACGTCAAAATTAATCAATAGGCTTCAAGACCTAAGCTTCAATACCTCATTGTGCATCTGGATCCTCAATTTCCTCACTTTCAGACCCCAGTCAATTTGGATTGGCAACATCTATAAATTGATAAGTCGATAAGTCAGACCTCATCTTGGGATCAGAGGTGGAGAAGGTC
Organism: Mobula birostris; assembly: GCF_030028105.1. Classification (NCBI taxonomy): domain Eukaryota; kingdom Metazoa; phylum Chordata; class Chondrichthyes; order Myliobatiformes; family Myliobatidae; genus Mobula; species Mobula birostris. The sequence continues at coordinate 40,072,548 of NC_092395.1, forward strand.
AGCAATGTTAAAATCCTCAGTGTTATTGTTTCAGAAGATCTGCCCTGGGTTCAGCATGTAAGTACCATTATGAAGAAAACATGGCAGTTGCTCTACTTGCTTAGAAGCTTGCAAAGATTTGGCAGGTCATCTAAAATTTTGACAAATATCTATAGATACGCAGTGAGGACTGGTTGCATCATGGTCTGATATGGAGACACCAATGTCCTTAAACAGAAGAAGAAGAAGAAAGCCCTTAACTCCAAGTGGAGTCATCGGGATGGTGTCATGACAGCATTTTTTTAAGCAGGTTTTCTATTTTTTACGAGGCTGAGTTGCTAGGTCGACGCTCAACCCAGCACGGATGGAAAGCGTGCAAGGGAGCTGGCTGGATTCGAACTCAGGAGCCTTCGCTCCAAAGTCCGGCGCTGATGCCACTACACCAACAGCCAGCTATCCTTAAACAGAAATGCCTACAAAAGGTAATGGATACAGCCCGGTTTATCACAGGGAAAGACTTCCCCACCAGGGAGCACATCTACACTGAGCACTGTTGCAGCATGCATCATCAGTCATTAAGACCCCACCATCCAGACCATGCTCTCTTATTGCTGCTGCACAGGAAGAAGGGACAAGAGCTTCAGGACCCATGCCATCAGGTTCAGGAATAATTGTTACCACTCAACCACTGGGTTCTTGAACCACAGGGGATAACTTGACTCAACTTCTCTCGCTCTATCACCGAACTGTTCCAACAAATGATGGACTCACTTTCATGGATTCTTTGAATTTGAACTTCAATCTTTGGACTTGCAGCGGAACTTGGAGTGGGAGGAGAAAGATCCAGTTGCGGTGGTCCACATGGTTATCAACAATGTAGGACGAACAAGAAAAGGGGTACTACTGAGGGACTTTGAGAAGCTAGGGAATACATTGAAACACAGAACTAAAAAATAGAATAACAGCTGAATCATTACTGGGGCCTTGTGCAAACTGGCACAGGGTTAATGCAATCAGAATCTAAATATGTGGCTCAAAGATTGGTGTGACTGAAGTGGGTTTGAATTTGTAGGGCATTGGAACTAGTATTGGGGAAAGACGGAGCTGTTCCAATGGGACAAGCTCCCCTTGAGCCATGCAGGAACCAGAGCCATAGTGACTATCATAGCTAGGCCTGTAGACAGGCTTTAAACTAAATTGCAGGGGAGTCATTTCAACAGCTGGGAAAGGTATGGATAAACTAAAAGAGAAGGAGTGTGCAGGAAAGGTTACAGAAATCTCCAGAATATAGAGTAAGACAGGAAGTTTAGAAAGGAAAAAGAAAAAGTATTCTCTTACTCCATCCTCCCGCCACCCTACTAGGAATAGGGTTCCCCTAGTCCTCACCTACCACCCCACTAGCCTCCGGGTCCAACATATTATTTTCCGTAACTTCCGCCACCTCCAATGGGATCCCACCACTAAGCACATCTTTCCCTCCCCCCCCCTGCTTTCCGCAGGGATCACTCCCTACGCAACTCCCTCAACTCCCTTGTCCATTCGTTCCCCCATCCCTCCCCACCGATCTCCCTCCTGGCCCTTATCCTTGTAAGCGGAACAAGTGCTACACATACTCTTACACTTCCTCCCTTACCACCATTCAGGGCCCCAGACGGTCCTTCCAGGTGAGGCGACATTTCACCTGTGAGTCGGCTGGGGTGATATACTGCGTCCGGTGCTCCCGATGTGGCCTTCTATATATTGACGAGACCTGACACAGACTGGGAGATCGTTTTGCTGAACACCTATGCTCTGTCCGCCAGAGAAAGCAGGATCTCCCAGTGGCCACACATTTTAATTCCACATCCTATTCCCATTCTGATATGTCTATCCACGGCCTCCTCTATTGTAAAGATGAAGCCACACTCAGGTTGGAGGAACACCTTATATTCCGTCTAGGTAGCCTCCAACCTGATTGCATGAACATTGACTTCTCTAACTTCCGCTAATGCCCCACCTCCCCCTCGTACCCCATCCGTTATTTATTTATATACACACATTCTTTCTCTCTCTCTCCTTTTTCTCCCTCTGTCCTTCTCACTATACCCCTTGCCCATCCTCTAGGTTTTTTCCCCCCTCCCCCCTTTTCCTTCTCCCTGGGCCTCCTGTCCCATGATCCTCTCATATCCCTTTTGCCAATCACCTGTCCAGCTCTTGGCTCCATCCCTTCCCCTCCTGTCTTCTCCTATCATTTTGGATCTCCCCCTCCCCCTCCCACTTTCAAATCTCTTACTAACTCTTCCTTCAGTTAGTCCTGACGAGGGGTCTCAGCCCGAAACGTCGACTGTACCTCTTCCTAGAGATGCTGCCTGGCCTGCTGCGTTCACCAGCAACTTTGATGTGTGTGACTAAGAAGCAATATGGTTCAATGGTTTTCAATGGTTCCATATAATATCAGAGAATGTATACAGTATACAAGCTGAAATTCTTGCTCTTTGCAGACATCCACAAAAACAAAAGAAAACCCCACAGAATGAATGACAGTAAAACGTTAGAACACCAAATCTCCCCTCTTCCAATGCACAGGCAGCAGCAAAGTATCAACCCTCCCTCATTTATTTCAGCAGGAAAGAGCAAAGATGAAACATGAAGGTAAGCTAGCCAATTATATGCAAGAGGATACAAGAAGCTTTTTTTCAGATATATAAAGAGTAAAAGAGCAGTGAAGGTGAAGATCTGACTGATGGTAAATTATATTGGAGAGGTAGTGATGGGAACTAAAAATGGCAGACAAACTGAATAAAAATTTTGCATTAGTTTCACCATAGAAGACAACATCACAGAAATTCATAAAAGTCAGGGTGCAGAAGTGAGTGTGGTTGCTATTACTAAGGAAAAGGTGCTTGGAAGACTGAAGGTTCTGAAGGTAGATAAATCATCTGAAACAGTTGGACGACACTCCAGGTTCCTGATAGCGGTAACTGAAGAGATTGTGGAGGCATTAGTAGTAACCCTTCAGGGGACACTAGATCTTGTTGTTGGGATCCACTTGGAAAGAGTAATCAAAATATGATTGAATTTATCATGCAAATAGAGGGTGCAATAGTTTAATCTAAAACCAATGTATTTGCCTGAACAAGTGAGACTACAACAGGATGCAGTAGGAGCTTGCCAGCACAGACTGGGAACACGGGTTATATAGTGAAACAGTTAAAGAACAATGGAAGACTTTGAAAAAGATTTTTCATGGTGCTCAACAAAAGGACATTCTGGTTAAAAGCAAGGACAGTATGGTTGGGAGATCCAGCCTTGGATAATCAAGGAAATAAAAGAAGAAATCAAACTAAAAGTCACCGAGTAGTGGGAAAATTGGGAAACTTAAAATGTAATGAACAGCCACTGCGTAAACAATGAAGAGAAAAGGTTAAATTATGAAGTAAACTAGCACAAGATATAAAAAACAGATAGTTTACATTTTTATAATTATATCAGTTAGGAAAGGGTGGCTAAAGTGGCTATCAGTCCCTTGGAAGATGAGAAGGAGCAATTAATATTGGGCAATGTGGAAATAGCTGAGGTCTTGAATGACAATTTTGTGATGTTCTTCATGGTGGAACATATTAAACAGAGATGTTCTGGATGCAGTGGGAGGTGAGAACCTCAATACAATCATTGTCACTAAAGAAGTGATGATGAACAAACTAGTGGATCTAAAGATAGACAATTCTCTGTGTCTTACTGCAATGCATACCAGGGAACCAAAAGAAATGGTGGAAGTTATAGTAGATAGGCTTATGATAATTTATCAAGATTGAGTCTGGACAAGTCCTGGAAGATTGGAAGACAGCAACTCTCACACCACTCTTTTAAAAAGGATGTCAGTAAAAGACATGTAGTCGTGAAAATGCTTGAAGCTATCGTTAACGAAGAAATGGAGGGACATCTGGATAGAAGTGCATTAATCAGGCATGCACAACATATATTCAGAAGGGGCAGATACTGTTAGCAACCTTTACAGGGTTCTTTGAGGGTGTAATGAGTGTAGTGGATAAAGGATAAAGGAGAACAAATGGATATTGTATACTTGGATTTCCAGCAGGCTTTTGATAAGGTGCCGCATTAAACACCTATCGATAAGATAAGGATGCATGGAGTTGGAGGTAATGCATTAACATGGATAGAAAACTGGGTAACCAATAGAAGGCATAGAATTGCAGACAGCTTCTCTGATTGGCAGGCAGTGGTAAAAAGAGTGCAGCAGTGGTCAGTGCTGGGCCTGCAACTGTTCACGATCTACATTAGCGATTTGGAAGAGGGGACTGAGTATACCGTACCTAAGTTTGCTGGTGAAATTAAATTGAGTGCAAAAGCCAATTGTGCTGAGGATGCAGAGAATCTGCAGAAATAGAATATCAGATTATTATTTAAATGGTGAAAGGTAGAGGACCTTTTGTGCAGAGGACTTTGATGGGAGTGCTTTTACATGAATTGCAAAAGGTTCTTTTGCATGTGCAATAGGTTCTGAAGAAAACCAATGAAATGTTGCTAGAGGGATTGAATTTAAGAGTAGAGAGGTTACTGTATGCTGCAACTGCACAGGGTACTAGAGAGTCTGAATCTGGAGTACTGCATGCAGTTCTGTTCTCCTTACTTGAGGAATGGCAGACTGGCTTTGGAGGTGGTGCAGAGGAGGTTCATCAGGTAGTTTCAGGAGATGAGGGGGTTAGCCTATGAGGAGAGATTGAGTTGCCTGGGACAATGCTACATGGAAAATCTGAAAAATGAGGGGTGATGTTATAGAACATATAAAAATTATGAAAGAGTTATAAAAAGATAGAGGCAGAAAAGTAGTTTCCACTGATAGGTGAGACTAGAACTAGCAACATAGCCTCAAGATTTCGGAAAATAGATTCAGGATGGAGATAAATACAAACTCCTTTTTCAAGAGAGTAATGAATCTGTGGAATTCTTTGCTCAGGGAAACAGTAGGGATACCTCCTTAAATGAATCTAAGACATAGTTAGATTTTTGCATAACAGGAAAATTAGGGGTCATGGGGAAAAGGGAGGATCAGCCACAATCTTGTTGAATGGTGCAGCAGGCTGGACAGGCCAGATGACCTACTCCTGCTTGTATTTCTCCTGTTCCTATGTTCACTAATTTCAAACTGATGACTATGTTCCATTGAAACACAAGGGACTTCAGAAGCTGGACGTTTGGAAAGACAAGGGACTAGACATGAAACAACGACCATTTCCCTTCGTGGATGCCACCAGACCCAATATATTTTATTCTTAATTCCTATAGCCCAATAAGCTAAAAAAAGAAACATTCCGAATTGCCATTCTCCTCATGGTGCTCAGTGCTGTTGTCGGAAAGCACCACACTCTGCAGGCAATGCCGACCAACTCTGTAGTGGAAACAATCGGGATTCAACTCCTTCAATTTCCAGCCACTGCAACTTTTTAAACAACATGTCATGCAGCCACTTAATTGATTGTGTGCCAGTAGTGCTGGTACCTTCAATCTGTGTTATACCCAATTGAGCCACTCTGACAGAAATCGTCCATCCAGCGGTCAGTAAGCAGTATTCCTGACAAGGAGATCAATGGTGTTGCTGTACACCCCACTGCATGTGAGTGGCACGTTGCCATATGAAGGTTCATGAGCCATACTGCTGGCATCATGAAATAATACATTCACTGACAGGACCCCTTGGAGGGACCTTGTGCCAAAAAGCAGAGTGGATGCCAAGATCTCTGCTGGTCCACTGTATATCATACAAGTTTGTCATCACAAAGGCACAGCTGAGGTGCAGCAAGATGGAGGAGAAGGTAGATAACCCCTTGCTGCTTGAATCCAGTAATCCCTATCGGAAGTTGTCAATATCCAAAAATTGCATTTTTATCTTCATTCTCCAGAAAACCATTTGGCCAAAATAGGAAAATGGAAACCAGTGCAAAAGTAAACATTCAACTAAATGTAATGAAGTTGTAGCTGTTTCTTTATACAAAAGGAAAGTCTATTGATCACACTTCTGTACCCCACTAATCTGTGTCTTGTTTATCCTACTGTTCCTATTGAACATTGACACAGTGGCTGGTACAAGGAAGCCGATATTCAGTGGGGGAATCTGCAGATGACCTTGAGGAATGTCCTTTAGCAGCTACAAGCATAGAAAACCGCAGGAGACACAAAATACTGCAGATGCTGGAATCTAAGGCAGCACAAAAAATGCTGGAGGAACTCAGCCGGTCAGGCAGCATTTAAGGAGGTATATGGATAGTCAAGATTTCAGGTTCTTCAGCTAGTTCAACCCTTCAGCAAGATTAAAAAAAAACAGCTCTGCAGAGCTGTCCTTCAGTCTAATTGGCGCTGGTCCAAAGTGGCCGGCAAACTTGGGGGTGGAGGGAAGGAATTCACAGGTGATGTCATCCTTCAGGAGCACAGCAGGTTTGTGAATGATTGATATTGGAATCACTCCCCAAGACAATAACTCAGCAAAGAAATGCATTGGGAACAAATTGCTAGAACAATGTAACACATTGCCACTTTATCTTGAAGAATATAATTAATTCAGAACCAAGATCCCACTGGTTAACTGCTGCTTGTGCTGCAAATGGAAGCTGAAGCTGGTAAATCTCTGGAATTCTCTGCTGTGGTGGTTAGTGGAAACTGGTATTGGTATTGGTATTGCTTTATTATTGCCATGTGTACTGAGATACAGTGAAAAGATTCTGTTTGTGTGTGAACCAGACAGATTCTTCCATACGTGAGTTCATTGAGGTAGTTCAAATGAGCAGGGAGCAGAATATAGTTTTGCAGTTAAATTACAGCAAGACTATACTGCAGACAGACAAATAAGGTGTTTTAGAAGTTTTTGAAGTGGAAGTGCATAAATATTTGATAGATCAAAGAATAGAGGGGTATTGGGAAATGGCACAAAAAGGTCTTAAGGCCAGCATAGATCAGCCACGGGTATGTTAAATGGTGGAATCAGCTTGAAGGACCTGATGGACAATTATTTTCCCTATTTGCTTGTGTAAACCATATTCTTAAGTTATACGCAGTCCCAGAGCCTGAGTTCACAGGTATGGTTCTGAGGCTGCAACAGTGCCCATTTATCATACCTCTTTCTGTTGTCCCAGCACAGTTTGCCACATTGCATTTGAATTGTAAAGGGTGCACAGAGAGGGATGTGGTGCTGGGCTGGTGTGTGACGAACAGATACAAAGAGAGGAATTACACGATTACTCCATTGGAGAACTTGCGAGAGTTTGAGCAAGAAAGAATATTCTGTATGAGAGCACCATCATCTTCAACAATTCCAGCTTCCTCCAAGGTGGTTAGGACATGTTTGCACACTGAGTCCACTCATTAGTTTTTGTTGTATCTGTGTCAGTATCAAAATCAAGATAACTATCACAGACATCTGTTGTGAACTTTGTTGTTTTGCCACAGCAGTACTATAAATATAATTAGAATAAATTAAAAAAAATAAATTGAGCTAAAAGAGAAAAAATTAGTGAGGTAGTGTTCATAGGTTCATGGACCATTCAGAAATCTGTTGATGGAGAGGAGGAAGCTGTTCAGAAAACACTAAGTGTGCATATTCAGGTTCTAATACCTCATCTCCAATGATCGTAAGGAGAAGATATTTACTGTCCAGGGCTGGGAGGCTTTAATTTTTTTTGGCAACTTCTAACATAGCAGCTGGAACTTCTAGCGTTGTTTCAAGCAAGATAAACTTCCAACCAATGTTCTTCATTCAGCTTCTTGTCATAAACTAGAACTAGTCTTCATTTCTTAATGCAAGTGGAAAGCAATAATCAGTCTGTAGTTAAAAGGACAGCTTTGCAAACAAATGCACTGTCCATAGAGCACTGGATGATGGTTCACAGCACCTGGTCTGATTTCTCAAGAGTGGCAGTGTAAGACAATTGGATTAATGAATTGGACTTGTTTCAAACCAGCCAACATGACTAAATTAATTAATTCAAAGAAGTTTGCAGACCAGATTCATACTATCACTTAGTATTATCAACTAGTGGCTCTGTTAATAGTTGAAAGGTGTGTGTATTCAAAAAGTTAGCTTCACAGCATTAATTGTGGGAATCTGGGTATACTGGGAATCTGTCCCTAGATGAGTTTTATACCATTTGTGTAAAAAGATATCTGGGAAGGTATCATATATATTTTAAGTCACTAAAGTGGTAAAAATACTATAAATGCAGAGGATAGTGAGGCTTATTAGGAACGGTAATGAACATCAGGATGAATGACAGAAACATAGGGTGAACTAGGATCCATTTCTCTGCCTTTGATTTCCGCGACAGATGACAGGTTCATCTGTGGCTTGTGGGTGTTTTTTTTAGCTTATAGGATTTTTATCTGTGTTTTGGAGATCACTTGTGTTTTAGAAATGGTTTGTACATTATAAAGCTTTTATAAGATTAAAATTCTCTGTGAGCTTCAAATGTTTGGTTGTAAAGGTGTATCACCGAAAATATGCAAATGTACTCTGTTTAAACTCCTTTGTTAGCTGGAAGTAACTCTTCCTTGGTAGAGAGGGGGACCCACTGTTCAAATAGTGGGTGTTTTCAGCTAAGCTCACAGATGAGGATAAACAGGAAAGTGAACTGGTCTTTGAAGACTGGGTAGTTACAGTATTATCTCCCTTTAGTGAGGGCACCCATAACTATCTACATCGGATAGGGCTTAAGGCCTTTGTTTAAGTTTAAAACTTCATGATCAGCAAATCTAATACCATCACAAGGGCAATTCCTGGATGGTGAGTGTCCTTCATGATGGATGCTGCTTTCTTGAGGCATCACCTTTGAAGATGTCCTCAGTGGTGGGGTGGCTAGTGCCCATGATGGAGCCTATCTGGCACTATTTTCTGATCCTGTGCATTGGAACATCCATCCCTGTCATGAACCCTGTGGATCTGTGCATCTGTACCTGGGCACTGTTGTCTTATTTAGAGTTGTAACACCCTTGTGCTTCCTGTTTAATCTTGTCAAGTTTATTTTGACTGGTACAGGTTTTCTGCATACTGTGATGATTTAAAGCAGATTCCTGATTAGCACTTAACATGGGGTCCTCGTGTTTCGTGAACGATTCATCTCGCGGTGTCACTTGGTCTGACAACCAATGTTCTGTTGGAATTACTATGAATAAACTCATGTTTCTGTCTCTACAGGGGAATCTGCCATTCCTCCACCCCTGGTTCAGTCATGTGTCAGTGCATACTATGATCGTAGGACCCTGTCATTAATAGACCCAGCAGACAACAGCAGCTTGGGCATCAGTCAGCTGGAGGCAATAGTGCCTTCTATTCTCAGTGCTTGTCCCGAGGCTACATTCCAAGTTTCCCAAGGCTTCCCAGTGCATTTCTTAAGTCCATGTTCTGAACTCCTCCAGTCTACCTTCAAGGCCATCGAGGTTTCCTAGGTCTTTCATGGCCCTCCAAGTTTCTGAGGACTATTCCATATTCCCATGTTTGATTCTAAGTTCCCAAGTTAGATGTAACGTTTCTGAGCTATATGCAAGGTTTACCAGCCTTGTTTCGAGAGCATTAAGTCTGTCTCAACTTTACCAGCCCTGTCCCAAGTTCCCCAAAGCTCCCTGGGCCATCAGAATCAGGTTTAATATCACCAGCATGTGTCATAAAATTTGCAGCAGCAGTACCTATAGAAAAAAACTGTATCAATTGCAGTATATAAAATTAAAAATAGTGTAAAAGCAGAAATAATAAAAAAAAAGGGGTAGTGTTCATGGGTTCAATGTCCATTTAGGAATTGGATGGTAGAGAGAAAGAAGCTGTTCCTGAATCACTGAATGTGTGCCTTCATGTTTCTGTACCTCCTTTCTGACAGTAACAACGGGAAGAGGGCCTGCTCTGGGTGATAGGAGTCCTTAATAATGGATGTCATTTTTCTGAGGCACCACTCCTCGAAGATGTCTTGGATACTAGAAACCAAGATGGAGCTGACTAATTTTACAACATTCTGTAGCTTCTTTCGATCCTGTGCAGTAGCCGCTCCCCCCCACCCCCGCCATACCAGACAGTGATCCAGCCTGTCAGAATGCTCCCCATGGTACATCCGTAGAGATTTTGGACTGTTTTAGTTGACAAACTAAATCTCCTCAAACTCCTAATGAAATATAGCTGCTGTCTTGCCTTTTTTATAGATGCATCGATATGTTGGGATCAGGCTAGACCCTCAGAGATCTTGATACCCAGGAACTTGGAATTGCTCACTCTCTCCACTTCTGATCCCTCAGTGAAGATTGGTTCGTGTTCCCTCATCCTACACTTTCTGACGTCCACAATCAGCTCTTTAATCTTACTAACAATAAGTGTGAGGTTGTTGCTGTGGCACCACTCAACTAGCTGATGTACCTCGTTCCTGTACGCCCTCTTTTCTGCTAACAATGCTTGTATCATCAGCAAATTTATATATGGCATTTGAGCTATACCTAGCCACACAGTCATGGGTATAGAGAGAGTAGAGCAGTGGGTGATGCCCACACCCCTGATGTGTATTAGTGTTGATCATCAGTGAGGAGGAGATATTATCATCAATTCACATAGATTGTGGTCTTCTGGTTAGAACGGCGAGGACCCAATTGCAGAGGGAGGTATAGAGGTCTAGGTTCTGTAGCTTATGACTCAAGACTGTAGGAATGATGGCTTTTTAATGCTGAGCTATAGCCAACAAACAGTATCCTGACATAGGTGTTTGTATTGTCCAAGTGATCTAAGGCTGTGTAAAGAGGCACTGTGATTGCATCTGCTGTAGACCTATTGTGGTGGTAAGCAAATTGCAGTGGGTCCAGGTCCTTGCTGAGGTAGGAGTTGATTCTAGCCATGACCAACCTCTCAAAGCATTTCATCACCATGGATTGGATGATATTCATTAAGACAGCTCGCACTACTCTTCTTGGGCACTGGTATAAACGTTGTCCTTTTGAAGCAGGTGGGAACTTCCAACCATAACAATGAGAAGTTGAAAATGTCCTTGACTGTATCCACCAGTTGGTTGGCACAAAGTTTTCAGAGCTTTTCCATGTACTCCATTGGGGCCTGTCGCCTTGTGAGGGTTCACCCTTCTGAAACACAGCCTGATATCAGCCTTTGAGACAGAGATCGCAGGGTCACTGGCTGCAGCCAGAATCTTCACTGCTGTAGTTATATTCTCCTTTTCAAAGTGGGCATAAGAGGCTTTGAGCTCGTCTGGTACTGAAGCATCACTGCCATTCATGTTATTGGGTATCATTTTGTAGGAAGCAATGTGCAGGAGGTTGATGTGCATCTGATGTTGCCTTCAACCTCGCCCAGAATTGTTTCTTCGCTCTTGAAATAGCCCTCCACAAGTCACACCTGATTTTCTTGTGCAGACCTGGGTCACCAGGGTTATATGCCACGGTCCTAGCCCCCAGCAGATAATGAACATGTTGGTTCATGGCAGCACGTTTTTGTAGGCACACACTCATCCACACATGTTTTAATGAAGCCGGTAACAACTGTAGCATACTCATGCAGATTCAAAGATGAATCCCTGAATACAGTCCAGTCCACTGATTCGAAGCAGTCCTGTAAGATCTCCTGTGTTTCCCTTGTCCACACCTTTTTAGTCCTCACTACTGGTGCTGCTTTCTTCAGTCTCTGCCTATACACAATGAGTAAAAGTACAGCCAGGTGATCAGGCATTCTGAAGCGTCAGCATGGAATAGCACCATAAGCACTCTTGATGGTGATGTAACAGTGGTCCAATGTGTTGTTCCTCTGGGATTACAACTGATTTGTAGATGATAATTGTTTAGTGGTCTTTTCAAGTTGGCCTGCTTAAAATCCTCCGAAATGATGGTGAAGGTGTCAGGCTGTGCTGTTTCATGCATGCTGATCACATCACTCAGATCATCTGGAGCCAATTCGGTATTGGCCTGAGGTGGAATGCACCCCGCCACCAAAAAGATCATTGAAATCTTCCGCGGCAGGTAAAATGGCCGTCACTTCATTGCGAGATATTCCAGCTCTGGTGAGCAGAATTGGAACATCACTGACACACTTGTGCACCAAGAGGAGTTGATCATGAGGCATACACCTCCACCCCTGCTTTAGAAAGACTCGACAGCCTTATCCTGATGGTGCATAGTGAACCCACCAATCTGAATCGTTGCTTCCGGTACAGAAGGGGTTAACCAAGTTTCCATAAAACAAAGGATCACCTGGTCCTAATGTGCCTCTGATACAGCACCCTAGCTTTGACCTGAGATCATCAATTTTATTTACCAGAGACTGTACGTCTGCCAACAATATAGTTGGTATTGGAAGTTGAAAACCTTGCTTTTTTTAAAGCACACTTGCATCCCAGAGTGCTGTCACGTTTCTGATGAGAAGTCCTAGCGAGGATATTATAGCCACAGCTGGCATTGTTACCGTCCGTTTTAAGTAATGATAGATTGCTCAATCACATTAAACCATCTCTATTAATTGTACAGAGCTTGAATGCAGTTGTGATTCTCAGCTGTAGCAGGCTGAACTGGGAATATTTAATTATATCCATTGAGCTGCGCCGCGTCGAGTTTGCCTTGAAGGCGCCCCAGAAGTTGAATGGTGCGAGCCTTAGGGAGGGAGGTTTTGTCATGAGTTCTACGGGCCTGTGCACCTGTAGTTGTTAATTGTTTTCTTACTGAAAGTCATTAAGCCATTGTTCTTTCTGTTTAATCTTGTCCAGTTTATTTTGACTGGCACAAATTTTCTACGTACTGTGATCATTTAAGGAGGACTCCCAATTAGCACTTATTATCACAAAAGCCAAGGAGCTGATAGTAGACTTCAGGAAATCAAAGCACGTCGAGCACTCTGCTTTGCACATATACGGGAAAGAGGTGGAGAGAGCAGAGAATTTCAAGTTCCTCGGCGTCCACATCTCGGCTGACCTCACCTGGACTGCCCATATCTCTTATCAGGTGGGGAAAGCCCAACAGAGGCTCTACTTCCTAAGGAAGCTAAAGCACGCTCTCCTCCCTCATCACCTGCTGATCAACTTCTATTGGACAACTATAGAGAGCCTCCTGACGTATTGCTGTGCAGTGTGGTTTGCCAGCTGCACAGAACAGAACAGGAAGGACTTGCAGCAGGTGGTGAGGGTAGCAGAGCGGGTTATTGGCACAACATTACCCTCCCTCAGAGACATTTACACTGGCAGACTTCAAAAGAAGGCTACTTGTATTTCAAAGGATCCCACTCATCCTGGACATCACCTGTTTTCCCCTCTACCTTCTGGGAAGAGATACAGAGCATTAAGGACAAAAACAAAGAGATTCCTTAACAGCTTCTACCCACAAGCAATGAAATGTATAACACCCCCTTCCCTTCTCCTGCCCCCCTCCTAAGACGGCAGCAGCTAAATGCATCACACTTCCAGGAATGGCAGGTGTGCAATAATCCTACCCCCCCCCCCCCACCCATATATTATTAATTTTCGACTGCACTCCTGAGGTTTTAGAGTTTATTTTATGTATATATTCTTTGTCATGCTGCAAAACGTTGAGCTGCTAAACTGTGTTTCATTGCTCCACAACAATGACAATAAAGATATTCTTCTTCTTCTTCTTCTTCTTCTTCAGAGGGTCCTTATGTTTCAAGAATGATTTGTCTCGCAGTGTCACTTGGTCAAGCCACTAATATTCTGTTGAATAAACTCTTGCTCTGTCATTGCTCTGCACCTGGATTCAATAATTTGTGACAATACCATACGGTGATGCAATCAGTCAGAACGTGCTCTGTAGTATATCTCTGCCACAATTAACTTGTCACTTGAAAAGAAAGGGAATATGTCAGTGAATGTTGTGTGATTATTTTGTGGAGTCAGGAGTAGGTGTGAAGGTCTTATGGATGAATAGCTAGCAACATTTGCAAGCAATGAAATCTGAATGTGAGGCAGCACTAATATTTATACAGCCATGAGTTCTGACTGACAGAGAATGTTGGTTAGTGAGTGATGAGCTTATCAGTGTCTAAACTACAGGTACAGATGTTGGGAAAGATGTTTGATGGTGCATTCAATAACATGGTCCTTTGTTTGAGGTTTGTCTCCTGCATTGGCTTTCAGGACTGACTGGTCCCATTACTTCTTGATGGTATTTGAGGGGCTACCAGCTTCATATAGTTATAACATCTCTCTCTCCTTTACCACCTACTCCATGTAAGCCTGGAGTGAGGGACCTGACAACTGGGAAGCACTGTCATCATATTTCTCCAGATCAGCTGCAATTGTAAAACATTTGCTGGGATCTGCTGCAACCACAGTGTATCTCCATCATTCTGCTTTAAGAGGCGAATTCCAGCTTCAAGGAATGCAGGCCAGTTTTACATTGTACAATCCACTGATCGAATTAGCCTTCCACTGAAGTACTGAACCAAGACAGAACATAATTAATGCCCATGGGACTCTCCATTCATTATAATCTACGAAATTGGGGTGTTGCCTAATTTACATTAAATGTGCATCGATTAATCATACATCACTATCCCCACTCCCACTTCCACGGGTTATCAAAATATTCTTGGCAAATTATTCAAGGATAAATTGAGTTGTATTATCAATGGGTTACAGTAAACTTCAAGTTTAAGCAAAGGCTTACCTCACGCAGCACCCATTTTTCCCTACATCTGAGGGATAGGATTGTGCATGAAAGCTTTTGGAATGATGTCCTTCCCACTTCCCTTGCAGATAGTCTCGACTCCGGTCAATTTTCAGCTACTGAAGAGACAAAGTGATCAGCCAAAGTTTGGGCTGGGAGCAGATGGTCCTCCTTCAGCAACACATTAAACAGTCAGTTAATTACTGCTTGCTGTAATTAAACTTTACACAAATTAGCTGTCAGCCACACTAAAGGGATTCATCTCTTCTCAGAACGCTACCTTGAATTGCTGAGTTGAGAGACTATATATGCAACATAATTGAAGACAGCCACAGGAAATGAGATAAAGTTGTACAGTGGACTGATTACAAAGCTTGAGTTGTATGGGCAAATCCAGATTAAACTGGAAAAGGGCAGAATCAGCAATTAGAAACAAGCCAATAATTATTGTTGTTGAATTCAATTCTTTTTGCTTGGCGTAAGATAGATCTGATTGCATCAGAGGCCTCTGAGATAACTCCTGGAATACAGTGCATGCATCGTGAAATATATCCTTGAAGAAAGCAGTTCACAGTTAGAAATAAAAAATGGAGAGTTTATGGGAAAGTCATATGAAGAAAAAGGAAGAATTCACGGTGCTCTGGAGGTCAATCTGATGAACTTTACGGGGACCACTCCTGATAGGAAAACATGTAGATCAATTCATACCATGTAAGCCTTTGGGTCGATGAGAAATATGGGCAGGCACTATGGAAGGTTTGCTTGTTTATTTGTTTGTTTATTTACTTATCTATCTATCAATCAAGATACAGCGTGGAATGGGCCCTTCCGGCTCTTCGAGCCATGCAGCCGGCAAAAACCAATTTAACCCTAGCCTAATCACGGGACAATTTACAAAGATCAATTATCCTTCTAACTGGTATGTCTTTGGACTGCGGTAGGAAACTGGAGCACCTGGAGAAAACGCATGCATTTCTTGGGGAGGACGTACAAGCACTGATGATGGCTTCTCGATCGGAGCCGAAACATCTTCAAACATTTTGCCAAGTTCAGCGATCAACCAAACTTCCAACAAGCCAACCCGAGCTACTGATATTCCGGATTATTTTAGAGGACATCCAGTATTGAACTTTGAACTCTGACGCCCTGAGCAGTAGTAGTGTTCCACTAATCGCCTTGCTGCCATGGCACACAAAGGTGCTACTGTAGAAGATGTGGGTGCAGAGTGAATGAATGGTTCAAGAGGAACTGGCTCAGGGGTCTGGGGTCATGGAAATATGGAAAAGTGTGAAAGGAGCTTGGAGAATACATGAGCAATTTAAGAGGGGTTGAAACATAGAAACATAGAAAATAGGTGCAGGAGTAGGCCATTTGGCCCCTTGAGCCTGCACCGCCATTCAGTATGATCATGGCTGATCATCCAACTCAGAACCCTGTACCTGCCTTCTCTTCATACCCCCTGATCCCTTTAACCACAAGGGCCATATCTAACCCCCCCTTAAATATAGCCAATGAACTGGCCTCAACTGTTTCCTGTGGCAGAGAATTCCACAGATTTACCACTCTCTGTGTGAAGAAGTTTTTCCTCATCTCGGTCCTAAGAGGCTTCCCCTTTATCCTTAAACAGTGACCCCTCGTTCTGGACTTCCCCAACATCGGGAACAATCTTCCTGCATCTAGCCTGTCCAATCCCTTTAGAATTTTATACGTTTCAATAAGATCCCCCCTCAATCTTCTAAATTCCAGAGAGTATAAGCCTAGTCGATCCAGTCTTTCATCATATGAAAGTCCCGCCATCCCAGGAATCAATCTGGTGAACCAATTTTGTACTCCCTCTATGGCCAGAATGTCTTTTCTCAGATTAGGGGAGCAAAACTACACACAATGCTCCAGGTGTAGTCTCACCAAGGCCTTCTATAACTGCAGTAGTACCTCCCTACTCCTGTACTTGAATCCTCTTGCTATGAATGCCAGCATACCATTCGCCTTTTTCACCACCTGCTGTACCTGCATGCCCACTTTCAATGACTGGTGTACAATGACACTCAGGTCTCGTTGCACCTCCTCTTTTCCTAATCGGCCACCATTCAGATAATAATCTGTTTTCCTGTTTTTGCCACCAAAGTGGATAACCTCACATTTAACCACATTAAATTGCATCTGCCATGAATTTGCCCACTCACCTAACCTATCCAAGTCACCCTGCATCCTTCTAGCATCCTCCTCACAGCTAACACTGCCACCCAGCTTCGTGTCATCTGCAAACTTGGAGATGCTGCATTTAATTTCCTCATCTAAGTCATTAATATATATTGTAAACAACTGGGGTCCCAGCACTGAGCCTTGCGGTACCCCACTAGTCACTGCCTGCCATTCTGAAAAGATCCTGTTTATTCCCACTCTTTGCTTCCTGTCTGCTAACCAATTCTCTATCCACATCAATACCAAACCCCCAATACCACGTGCTTTATGTTTGCACACTAATCTCCTGTGTGGGACCTTGTCAAAAGCCTTTTGAAAATCCAGATATACCACATCCATTGGTTCTCCCCTATCCACTCTACCAGTTACATCCTCAAAAAATTCTATGAGATTCGTCAGACATGATTTTCCTTTCACAAATCCATGCTGACTTTGTCCGATGATTTCACCGCTTTCCAAATGTGCTGTTATCACATCTTTGATAACTGACTCTAGCATTTTCCCCACCACCGATGTTAGGCTAACCAGTCTATAGTTCCCCGGTTTCTCTGTCCCTCCTTTTTTAAAAAGTGGAGTTACATTAGCCACCCTCCAATCCTCAGGAACTAGTCCAGAATCTAAAGAGTTTTGAAAAATTATCACTAATGCATCCACTATTTCTTGGGCTACTTCCTTATGCATTCTGGGATGCAGACCATCTGGCCCTGGGGATTTATCTGCCTTTAATCCCTTAATTTACCTAACACCACTTCCCTACTAACATGTATTTCCCTCAGTTCCTCCATCTCACTAGACCTTCGGTCCCTTACTATTTTCAGAAGATTATTTATGTCCTCCTTAGTGAAGACAGAACCAAAGTAGGTATTCAATTGGTCTGCCATGTCCTTGTTCCCCATGATTAATTCACCTGTTTCTGTCTGTAGGGGACCTACATTTGTCTTAACCAATCTTTTTCTTTTCACATATCTATAAAAGCTTTTACAGTCAGTTTTTATGTTCCCTGCCAGTTTTCTCTCATAATCTTTTTTCCCTTTCCTAATTAAGTCCTTTGTCCTCCTCTGCTGGACTCTGAATTTCTCCCAGTCCTCAGGTGTGCCGCTTTTTCTGGCTAATTTGTATGTTTCTTCTTTGGAATTGATACTATCCCTAATTTCCCTTGTCAGCCACGGGTGCACTACCTTCCCTGGTTTATTCTTTTGCCAAACTGGGATGAACATTTGTTGTAGTTCATCCATGCGATCTTTAAATGCTTGCCATTGCATATCCACAGTCAATCCTTTAAGTATCATTTGCCAGTCTATCTTAGCTAATTCACGTCTCATACCTTCAAAGTTACCCTTCTTCGAGTTCAGAACCTTTGTTTCTGAATTAACTATGTCCCTCTCCATCTTAATGAAGAATTCCACCATATTATGGTCACTCTTACCCAAGGGGCCTCTCACGACAAGATTGCTAATTAACCCTTCTTTGTTGCTCAATACCCAGTCTAGAATGGCCTGCTCTCTAGTTGGTTCCTCGACATGTTGGTTCAGAAAACCATCCCATATACATTCCAAGAAATCCTCTTCCTCAGCACCCTTACCAATTTGGTTCACCCAATCTATATGTAGATTGCTGTCACCCATTATAACTGCTGTTCCTTTATTGCACACATTTCTAATTTCTTGTTTAGTTCCATCCCCGACCTCACTACTACTGATAGGTGGCCTGTACACAACTCCCACCAGTGTTTTCTGCCCCTTAGTGTTATGCAGCTCTACCCATATCGATTCCATATCCTCCTGGCTAATGTCCTTCCTTTCTATTACGTTAATCTCCTCTCTAACCAGCAATGCTACCCCACCTCCTTTTCTTTTGTGTCTAACCCTTCTGAATATTGAATATCCCTGAATGTTGAGCTCCCATCCTTGGTCACCCTGGAGCCATGTGTCTGTGATCTCAACTATATCATATTCATTAATAACTATCTGCACTTTCAAATCATCCATCTTGTTACGACTGCTCCTTGCATTGACACACAAAGCTTTCAGTCTTGCTTTTACAACACTCTTAGCCCTTATACAATTATGTTGAAAAGTGGCCCTTTTTGATTTTTTGCCCTGGATTTGCCTGCCTGCCACTTTTACTTTTCACCTTACTACTTTTTGCTTCTACCCTCATTTTACACCCCTCTGTCTCTCTGCACTTGTTCCCATCCCCCTACCACATTAGTTTAAATCCTCCTGAAGGGTCAGGGAAGATACATGTTGATTGCCCTGGTTAGGTGCGTAGTACAGAGTTGTGTGAATGGGCTTGGAAGAGTGGGTGAGCACAATGACCTCTTACTGTATTAGAAATCATGTTTACATAGAATTAGTAAGAGAGGGCATTGGGATTGAAGTGTGAACAAAATGAGAGGATTAGGAATGATGGTGTTATGGAGTGAGAAGGTTAGGAATGGAGGGTGAGCAGCAAGAGCAAAAGACTTGGGATTGGAGATCATAGATCTGCCTTTCCTTCTTGCCTCAGTATCAGAGAGGTTACTTTTTTTTCCCTAGGTAATCTCGACTTGGGTACAATAACTACGATTTTTCCACCTGTTCATTCAGGCAAACAGGAGGCTGAATTCTCCAGTTCCTGTCCTGCCTTCCCATTACAAGGACCACAATGTGATGTCTGGAATAACAATCCACAGATGTAGGAGGCCCGCATCACAGGCTGTCAACCCAAACAGACAGCGAGAGGTTTCTTCCAAACTGTAAGTAGTTCATAAGGCACTCTATGAAAGCTAAAGAAAAAGGGTCAACATCTTGTTTTCTAGTTGCACTATTGAATATTAGATCATGATAGCTTTTACAGCGGCACATTCTGTAGTGTCTGTGCTCCACTTAGAGAAACTACTTTTAATAATTAAACTAAAACTGCACTCAACAGCTTCACAGTCTCTATCTTCGTGGATATCAGGTTTAGAATCCCTTAGATTGATGAAATCATTGCCCTCAAGATGTTAAAAGGAGATGAAAAGGTTGCCAAAGAGAAACCAATATCCCTGATGTAGGAGACTTGAAACTGAAAAACTACGTGAGGCCTTTTAAAGATCTTAAAGAAAGATTGAGCAGACCAAGCATCTTCTCTCTAAAGAGTGATGGTCTATTTCGGAATAGAGTAATATATTAGCAAAGGGTTGACAGAAATCCAGGAAAAATGGGTCATTTCCTGGTCAGCAAGCTGTAAGTAGGTGAGTGCCACAGGGATCAGTGCTTGAACGCCAAGTATCAGACTCTATATTACTGACTGAGATATTGAAGCTGAGCACTGTAACCAGAATTGTTGATGATACAAAGGTAGGTGGGAGAATAAATTGTGGAAAGAATGTGAAGAATATACAAAGGGGTATGCAAAAGGGGGTGGACAACATTTGGCAGGCTCAGTATAATGTGAGGAAAGTGATCTATAGTATGTTGGAGGTAAAGGAATTGGGAGGGTAAGAAAATGAAACACAGACATTCAGCAAACAGCTACAACAAATAATTCAGAAGGACAATATAATGTTGACCTTTACTGCAAGGGTCAATGGAATATAAAAGAAGGAAAGTAGTGGTGTGCCAAGAGCACTGACTCACACCACCAGATTCAAGAACAGTTACTACCCCTCAACCTTCAGGCTCTTGAAAAAAAGGGGATAATTACTCTCATTTAAGGACTCCTTTATCTCGTTATTTCATGCTCATTATTCATTGCTATTTACTTATTATTTGCATTTGCAGGGTTTGTTTACAGTTCACATTTCCTGATATTTACAGTTTACAGTTACTGTTCTATAGATTTGCTAAGTTTGCCCACAGAAAAAGAATCATCAGGGTTGTATGTGGTAATATGCATGTATGTACTATAATAATAAATTTTACTTTGAATTTTGTTAATGAAGGATATTGGGATGCATTGGGACCAATACATTTTGGTCCAATTAGCCAAAGTTGCATGGAAATAGTTAAAAAGTTATAAAAAAGACAAACTACCAGTTAACCGAGTAACAAATTATGAATTTAAATGAAATAAAAAATAAAAAATAAATTAGAACACTAACAAAACCACTACAGTTCTATAAAATTGTGTATTAGTTCCTAACAGTTATCAACAGAATTCAATTCATGTTCTTTTGATTGGCTGTAAATGAACAAAATCAGCCTTCAAACAGTGCTTTTGATAATTTCATCCTCCAAATCTTCATTTTAAATGTAACATTCAAGATGATTGTCAAAACCTTCAAATTCTTCATTATTCTGATATTTCTTGAAGTGGTGGCAGCGATTCATTTTCATTCCCAACTATCTCTAGAATCCCCAAGCCTGAATACCTGAAACCGCAGTGAGCAAAAAAGTTCTGAATGGTCTTGCTGTTTATTACTCGTCAACTATCAGTGACAAAAATCTCTGTTCATTGAACACTAATACACAAATGACACTATTTAAAACTGTTTGCTCTGAGCACGGTGTACTGTATATTGACCACACGATGTGCACGTAACTGAAGCCAGTTAGAAACGGTTTGGCAAAAGTCTCCTGCACCAGTGAAGCAGCCTGGTATCCCAAATAAATTAAGGGAATACCGGCTATTTGCTTGATTTCGTGAAGTTGTGGGGATGGAATTGGACTCTCTGACGGTGGTGTCTGAAAAGAGGATGCTGTCTAAGTTGCATGCCATCTTGGTCAATGTCTCCCATCCACTACATACTGTACTGGTTGGGCACAGGAGTACATTCAGCCGGAGACTCATTCCACCGAGATGCAACACAGAGCGTCATAGGAAGTCATTCCTGCCTGTGGCCAGCAAACTTTACAACTCCTCCCTTGGCGGGTCAGACACCCTGAGCCAATAGGCTGGTCCTGGACTTATTTCCTGACATAATTTACATATTACTATTTAACTATTTATGGTTTTATTACTATTTAATTTTTTATGGTGCAACTGTAATGAAAACCAATTTCCCCCAGGATCAATAAAGTATGACTATGATTAGTTTTTGTTATTTAAATGTTGTCCCAAATAAGCAGCTGCTCTGAATAACCAATGGCCCAGTTAACCACAATTCACTGTATTTTCTCTGGAGTTAATGCACAAAAGGTACACTTATTTCATTCCTGGAACCAAAGCATTGTCTCTTGGGAAAAGATGAGCGGATAAAGGCCTATATTTAACTTAATGCTTAGAAAAATTGAGAAATTATCTCGTTGAAACAGACCATTTCAGAATAAAGGGTCATCCATTTGATAGACCTCCAAGAGGAACACAACCTTGTTGTAGGGCTTGGAGGCTTGTGTGCCTCAATGGTGCAGAGAGCTGTGTTGACTTGAGTCAGAGTCATGAGCTTTGGCTCTTGGTCGGGTCACCCACGCCAAACAGTCAAAGGGTAGGGGGAGGGAACGTTGACTCAGACCATGAGAGGCCTGTGTCGGGCATTTTCATGCCTTACAAGGCACAGATTGGAAGTCTGCGTGGGGTGCCACTCCTGGCACAGTCACTAGACCAATGTGTGTTTCAGTGCCTTGCTCAAGGACACAAACATGCCGCCACAGCTGAGGCTTGAACTAGCGACCTTCAGATCACTAGACAAACACCTTAACCACTTGGCCATGTGCCCAACACCGAAGGGGTAGAGGCCAGGCTAATACTGGTCTGCCGGTCTTCCAGGTTCAGGGGTTCAGTTCAGGGCTAACAATCCTGATTAGTAAAAAAAATCTTTCTGAAAAAGCATTGAAGAATCCTTCTATATCTGTGTATGACTGTATGGACAGACGGAGATGGAGAACCCTCATTGCTGCCCTGAATACCAGTGGCATAATGGGCAGTAAGTAAATATTTGGCCACAGATCAAAAAGGAATTGCTTCTGTCCAATGATGATGAATCTTTGCAATTCCCTAGCCTGGAGAGATATGAAGGCTGAGTCAATGAATATGAGATTCCAGAATAATACACATCAGAACAATAGGGGATAGACAGAGCTGTAGATCTGGTAGGAAAACTGAGAAGATACTAAAAGCAGGTTATCTGTGATCTGATTGAATAGTACAGTACATTTAACTGCAGCTTTCATGTTATGTTCTTGTAGTTATATTAGCTGTGTATTTACTATTTCAGTGGCATTTGAGTAATATTGTAAACATATTGTTTGATTAAGCATTTCTGTTCATTTAAATAATTCATTATGGGTTATATGTAAAAATAAGTGAAATGCAAACATACGACATGAAGCTATCATGTTACACATGTGCGCCTTGCATAATGTAAAACTGAAAGTACACAAGTGATCTCCTGGCTGCCTTGTTTTCCTGACAATTATCTTTTATGCTTTGGAGTTACAAATTGTAACAGTGGCAACAGGAAGTTTGAATCAAACCCGAGATGGCTATCTACCTCTTGAAGTGCAGTGCGGTATTCGAGTTTTGAAAAAACACAGTGAGAAATGTTGAGTAAAACACAGCAGCACAGCATGTTTTTTTCTTCTTTGGGGAGAAAGTTGGTCAAGTTAAAAAAAAGTCAGGAAATGGACAAATTCATAAACAGAGAGTATCGAGTGATAATAATTATAAATTTAAAAAGAATCAGAAAAGGCTGGCTACATTGGAAAGATAAATGCATTTGATTGCATATCGGATAATTGGCTTTTGTATGCTGGACAAACTGAACAGTATCTAGAAGCAAATGAAATAGCCAATAAGAAGCGAGTGCCAATTTTACCGAGTGCTTTGGGATAACGGCATACAGTTTGCTTAGAGGTTTGACTGCTCCAACCAAAGCAGCCAAAATGAGCTTTGCTGATATCATGAAAGTAATCCAGAAACATTTAGAACCAAAGCCATTGTTGATTGCAGAACGCTTTATGCTTCAGAAGCAGAATCAAAAGGAAGGGGTCCATTTCAGCATACCTGGCTGAATTGAACAAGTTGTCTGAACATTGTTAATTCAATGATGGCCTTAATGATAAACTGAGAGATTGTTTAGTTTGTGTATTTTTCCAAGAGACCGGTCAAAAACTGCTCCTAACTAATGCACAACTTACATTTAAGTGTCGTTGAAATGGCTGTAACAATGGAAACAGCAGATAGAGACACACTGGAGTTGCAGTCAGGAATGACAGTGAGCATGAACAAAATTGAAAATTCTAAACAGAAGCCAGCCTGGCCAAAACTATTCTGTTACCATTGTGGCAGGGGTTCACATACATCAGGCCAATGCAGATGTAAGGATGAAACTTACAGAAAATGCCACAAGGTAGGACACATTCAAAAAGCATGTCGGACAGACAAAGTAAATGGACTGCACAAGGAAGAGATAATGATAAAAAGTCAAGTTGCAGTTTCAAAAAGAGAACTAATCTGTATGCGGTTGTTGAAAAATTTGATAATGATGAGAATGACATAGGAGTAAGGTCTTTAGATTTAAAATGTGAAAACTGACAATAGACAAGCAATATGACTTACACCAGAAGTAAATAGCAAATTAATTAAGATGGAATTGGACACTGAGAAAAGATAACTCCTGTGGGAATGACATTCATATTAATGAGTTAAAAAATACACGTGGACTAAGATGCTAACTGTCCTGTGCTATCACCAGTGGGATCATCAGTTGATCTGCCACCTGTCTTCAGGAGTTTCGGCCCACTTATGATCAAAACTCCCTCGAGGTGGTGGACCAGCAGTGCTAAAGCACCACCTCCCACAGGTGAGCTTAAAAACTTGGCATCTGCCTCTATCAGAGTTGTTGGTCACTTCCATCCAACAGATAGTCTACTCTTCAGGTGTCTATGCAACTACTGAAGGGTTTGCAAGATATGTATATACTGTCTAACTATCTGCCCCTCTGGACATACCTGGTCCACACCCATGCTGATCCTTTCTTTGCTGCCTCAGCTACAGCCTTGCTGGTTGACTTGATCTCTCTTCCAGTGAAGCCAAGGTCATGCAGCCACTTCTGGAGAGTGAACACAATAAACCCACGGCAGCCTACATCGAATAGATAGCATGAGACCTTCCACCCTCTGTCTCTGCACTCTGATCTCAACTCTGCATACTTGGTTAACTTGCGCTCATGAGCTTCATCGATGTTGTCCTCCCAGGGGACTGTGAGTTCACCAATAACCACTTCTCTACTGGTGTCAGACCATACGATTATATCTGGACGCAATGTGGTGAAAGCTATTTGCTCCAGGAAACTGCCTTTCCTGTCCAGGTTGGCCTTGACACACCAATTATTGGCTGAAGAAAGTATGCTTGATCGTGAGCCTATGCTGTACACCCTTGACTTGGAGCCTTCTTTCACAAATGATATGCGATGTTCTGTGCAGCATGGGGCATGAGATAAGTTGTGCTGCAGTACTCTCTGCTCAACCGCTTCTGTTACAACTTTGAGAACGTTGTTACGTCTCCAAGTGTACATGCCGCTGGAAAGATTGACTCTGTATGCATTCAAAATATATTGAAGTGTTCCCTTCTCGCCACAAGCAGCACACCTGTCTGTCTTATCTTCATACCAGGTGCTGAGGTTGGCAGGTGTTGGGAGCAGATCGTACGCTGCTCTATATAGAAAAGAAATGCAGAGCGGTTCCATCTGCCACAGAACACTCTAAGATAGATGTCATTGTTCAACACTTTCCCACCAGGTCCAATCCCCTCGTTTGGCCAGGCCAGCTGTTTTAGCTATCCTCTTCTCCTCTTCTACCTCTCGTATTTCTTGTGTTACAAGCTCATGGTGCTCCTTACCTGTAGAAGATGACCACTACTTGTGGGTTGTCCATCCAAGTCCCTGGCGGCCTGGCTGGATAGCCCCAACCATCTCCTTGTGCTTCAATCTAGACTCTGCCTCATCAACTGCTACATGGGCTGACCACTTCCTGCCTGATCTCACATCAGGCTGGGTGTTCTTGATGACAGAGTCTTGAACTCTCTTGGTGTCCCTCAGCTCCTCTGCGTACCATCACCCGAGGCTCTTAACTGGTTGGTCCTGAACGGATGGAATCTCCTCTCCACAAAGGGTGAGATGAAAGTCAACCAGCTTTCCTCTGAAATACAACAATCAAGAAACTAGATTTGGCTTGTATATGGTAAAAACAGGAGGGTCAGCATTGTGGGGTCATGATTGGCTGAGGCAACTCCAAGCCAGTTGGCGATCCATCCACCATTTGCATGTCATATCCCCTGCAATGGAGTCAACTGAAAGTGAATTATGAAAGGTAGTACATGATACCACAGCAGTGTTCAAGGATGGCATGGGAACTCAAACGTATGAAGGGTAAACTCATGTTTAGTGAAAATAGCATCCCCAAGTTCTGCAAAGCACATCCAATTCATTATACCACCCATATTCTTATAGACTAGGGCTGAGGGGGAATAGATCTGCCATGATGAAACACTGGAACAGACTTGATGGACCAAACGGCATAATTTTCCTTCTCCATATGGTCTTATAAACTAGCTAGTGAGCTAGATCACATCGAGGTAGAAGGCATTCTTCCAAGGTCGAGTGGAGACTAGGTGCAATGCCAGTGTTCCCAGTAGCCTAGAAGACTGGGTCTGTATGGATGTGTTGTCATGTTAAGGTTACGATCAACCCAGTACTGAGAGAATATCAATACCCACTGCCCAGGATAGAGAATACCTTTGCAAACCTTTCTGGAAGAAAAGAGCTCAGCAAAGTGGACTTAGCTGAGGCCTGCCTACAGATGGAGTTGAAAGATGAAAGAAGAGTCCAACGTGTTTCTCACCATAAAAACTTACAAAAGGCTTTATAGCTATAATATAGCATCTGCACCTGTACTCTGGCAGAAAGCTATAGACCACGTGCAGCAAGGCTGCCCAGACACTTATTCTTAACTGTAAGGATGACAAGGAACATCTCCAAATTTACAAGACATTGTTAAAAAGATTAGAAGACTTTGGGTTCAAAATATGAGCAACAAATGTCAATTCTTTAAACCAAGTATCATTGACTGCAGTCACACGATTGACGCACAAGAATTACAAAAGTGCACTGAGAAAATTCAACCAGTGGTAGATGCCACAAGGCCAAAAAACATGTCAAAGCTGTGGTCTTTTTTAAAATTTTTCAATTATTATAACAAGATCCTGCTAAGCCTTGTTACTGTGCTCCACCCCTTGAACTAATTACTCCAGACTGGGAAGAAATGACAATGGACAAAGCAGTATAAGATGGCTTTCAAAATGGTGAAGAAAATGGTGGCATCTGCACTGTACTCACAGATTATGATCCACTTCCTCCAGTAAAGCTTGCCAAGCACTGTTTGGGATGCCAACACATCCAGAAGATATGTGTCCAGAGCTGTCAGAAACATTCTGTGCAGTCCCAGAGTCAACTCTTACAACCACCAAGGGAGGAGGCCCCAGAACCTGAGATTGTTTCACAGCCAAAAGTTTCTTCTGCCAAGCAGAGTGACTGCATCTTATCGGGAGACACATTATCCCTCAAGAGTAAAAAATAATCCACAGCAGTTAAATCTTTAGGGCTGAATGGGACAATTTAAATTTACTATGCTGTTGATGGCTGTATAGTTGTTGTATTATATAGCACACTTTGTCTACGGTTGAGATGCATTCTATATTGAGTTGGAATTATGGCTAAGCAGGGAGGAGTGTTGTGTACTTAATATTTCAATAGTATTTAAATAATATTTTAAATCTATTGTTTGATTAAGCATTCTTGTACATTTAAATAATTCATTTTGGGTTATATGTAAAAATAAGTGAATTGCATACATTATGATGCTACCACGTCATATACGTTTGCACTTCGCGTAAAGTAAAAATGAATGTACACAAGTTGTCTCCCGGCTCTCTTGTTTTCCTTTCAATTAGTTTTTATGTTGTGGAATTACAAAACATAGCAATAATCCTGATGGTAGACCAGGATGCCCAGGTCACATAAGAGCACACCAACATAGAAGTCTAAGGAAATTCAACATGTTTCTAATGACTCCTATTTTTTTTATAGATGCACTATGGAAAGTATTTTCTCCAGATGCATCATAGCAATTGCAGGAATTGGCAGAGAGTTGTGAATGCAGCCCAGATCTTCATGCAAGCCAACCTTCCCTCCCTTGACATTGTCTATAAGCAAAGAATCATAATTAAGGATCACTCCCACTCCATCATTCTCTCTTCTCCCCTGTCCTATCATGATGAAGAGACAAAAGCTTGAGAGCGTGAAACACTAAACTCAAGGGAAGCTTCTGTTTTCTGAAATTCTATGACCTCCCATATGCTAAAAGATGAACCATTGATCTCCAGTCTTACCTTGGCTCTTACACTTTAGTTGTCCAGTAGTACTGAACTTTCTCTGCAACTACAGCACTATATTCTGCATTGTTTTCCTTATATTACCTTAATGGAACCATGTTCATAGAAAGATCAGGGGTAGTAGAGGAGACAAGTACAATAGGAACACCTTGGAAGCTCATAGATAGGCACATGAATGCGCAGAGAATGGAGAAATGTAGACATTGTGTACGTAGAAGCAATTTAATTATTGATTTAACCTGTAGGCACAACACTGGGCTTGTTCCTGTGCTGTACGTTCTATGTTCTGTCAGGATGGCACACAAACAAAAGCTTTTCATTGTATCCGTGACAACAATTAACCAATACCAAGACTGCAGGTGCTGGAATAAGACAGAACAAAAAATCTGCTGGAGGAAACCAATGGGTTGAGAAAAGGATTTCCTGGGACAGCATGGATGGAGAGGACTCCATGTCATCAATCCATGACATAATATTTGGGACAAAAATTATTTAAATATCACTTATTAATCAGAAAATTGTTAACAACTACACGTATTTGTTTAATGTAACACACTGTTCAATGGAACATTACTAACTCAATAGCAGTCTTTGGACATTAGCAACCCATGTGTTCCTCATTGATGCCCCAGATATAAAACCCAGTCTTGGCCTTTGTGAACTAACTCTGTCTTCCCTTTATACACGTCTATCTGAAAACTGTTGCGATACATTTGGTATTTCCTAAACATGGCTTTTATTTTTAGATGTTTTGCTTGAAGCAAGTTTAAATAAATTGCCGAAATGATCATATTACTTTCTCTGTAAAGTTACCATATCTAAATGCAAATACTGTTGCATTTATCGAATATAATAAAATATTTAGCAGTATCTCCTATCTGCAAGATTTCTCAGTGGCAAGATCTGAGAGTACGGGACTGGAATGGCAACCAGGAGGTCAGCCTAATAAAAGGATCAGTTGCATTCCAGATGAAAGCACAATACTTACAAATGCTCTCTGGTTACTATTTACAGCAAATTCAAACAAAAACATGTCTACAACAGGCAAACACCTCTCTGATCTGTATGTAATGCCATTAACACCACAACCAGAAGGAATGGAAAATGATCAAATCAGTGGTTGAGAGACATGTAGACTTGTAGCCTGATGGGAGTTCTGATTGTCATGGTGCTTTGAGGATTAGTTGTGTCACTCTCACAGTGAGTTAGGGCACAGACCATATGAGTGACATACAGGGGACTGGATACTTGTTAACTTAGTGAGTTGGGCACTAAATATCTGGAAAAGGTTGCAGTCAAACACTGGACTCTTGAATGACAAGTTTGAAATTGGATTAGGATATTTCAGAAACACTGTGGTGGTCACGGTGTATTGGGAAGACATGGTGTGGTGGACACTGGGCATTGCAGAGACATTATGTGGAGGACACTGGATATTGCAGTGACATTGTGTGATGGACTCTGGATATTGCAGTGACATTGTGTGATGGACACTGAATATTGCAGTGACATTGTGTGGTGTACACTAGATACTGCAGTGACACTGTGTGATGGGCACTGGATATCGTAGTGATATTGTGTGATGGACACTGTATATCGTAGTGACATTGTGTGGTGTACACTGGATATTGCAGTGACACTGTGTGATGGGCACTGGGTATCACAGTGACAATGTGGGGGTTCCTGGATATCTCAATGACACACTGGGTGGACGCTTGCTGTCTGGGTTACTCAGCTCACTGGAGCTTGGCAATCTAAAATTACTCCCTGATTGCTATGGGCCTCTGCATAAAACTGTATCCCACCCAATATTAATTGATAATCTCATTTGGGAGGCTTCAGGATTCTAATGTGGAAAATTTGATCTTGGTTTATTGGGGGAGGGCACTCTTCTCAGCTCAGGCTGTGATTCCCAAGTTATACGCGGTGCTTTGTTCTGATATCTGGCTGTGTGCCTGGCCTGATTGCCCTGAACTGGATAAATTCCATTCCCCAGTACTAATCATCCCCACCTTGACAGGCACGTAAAAATCAATTCTAATCCAAACAGACAGAAAACATAAACTCACACACTCACATTTTTGAAACTCTTGAGCCAAGGAAAACACCTAGCCACAAAATCCCCATTCAAGCTGAAAATATTTGTTAATGATCCAATTCAATTTTTGATATTTTGCATTGTAAATACACTGAACCTGCAAGTGAACTGCAATAGGAAATCAACATGTTCAGAACCAAATCTCTCCATATATTTTTTTATTGTCTTGTGTTCTGAACTAGTGAGCAGGGCTCTGCTGTGTTCATTTTCAAATTGATTAGTTTTATTCGTGCAAATCCCAACATCAAGTATGACATTTCCAGTAACATGTGTCTCTCATGACCCACCTTACACTGAGCACTCAATAAAGTTGAAATATTTCAGCTCCGAGGAGAGATAGACCCGTTAAATAATAGCTTGTTTGCTATAAATAATTAATATATGTTTTTCACGAGAGATGAAAAGTTGCTGTTGTAATTTAGCAATGCTGAGCAATAGCTTAAACCTGAGCTTATCTGTTGACTAGAAATTGACTGGTGATCAGACTGGGGAGTGGGCAAGATTCCTGGGGAATCTTGGTAGCTGAGGGTAGTATTCAGGGGCAGTTCAGTCTCCAGTTAGTCAATGCCACAGCCAGACTATTCTGCAGCAAGATCCAGGGCACTGTTAGTTATTTATATTCCTGACTGGGTCACCAAGAGAATCTGTGGTACAAAGCCTGTAACTGGGACATTGGATTCTTTCCACCCATTCCCAGATAACTTTACAATACTATGCTCTAACAGAAAGGGCTGTACTGTGTCAATGAGTAATATGGCTTCCAGTGCTTTACATTCATGTACTGGGTGTTTTACTTTGGTTGCACTACAACAATGCATTTGGTCTTTCTAACATAACAATTGGCTAACTTGCTCCCAAAGGTTTAGAGAAGAAGGGGAGGAGAGGAGAAAAGCGAGAAGTGGGGAACACAGGAGGAGAGAGGGAAAGTAAGGGGAAGGGAGAAGGGAAAATGAGTTGATTGAATCTATCTGTGTGGATTTATACTATTTTAGTCCAGAGAATCAAAGATAGAGGTCAGTGTCTAAGCATATCGGACACACTTTTTAACAGTAAAACATACACTAAAAATGTTCACATTATCATTTTGTTTGCCTTTCTTATATGTGAGCTGGCCATTTTAACACATCTGGCAAGGGTTTGAGCATGCTATACTTACTCTTGAATACGTATTACTTTTCTGATTATTGCTAAGTACATAGAAATTAATTACTATGACACAGAAAGGTCCGTTGCACTCTTTCAACTAGCAGTTCCCTTTATTCTGATCTCAACAAACTCTTCAAAAAAGGAAGTCATTTGGGCCAATGTGTGCAAACAATTTCGCAAGTTCATAAGACATAGAAGCAGAATTAGACCACTTAGCCCATCAAATCTGCTCTGCCATTCAATTATGGCTGATCCTTTATTCCCCTCCTCAGCCCCACTCCTCATAATCCCCTTAGCCTTCTCCTCATAACTTCATGTCCACTCAAGAACCTGCCTTAGTAACACCCAATGACCTGTCCTCCACAGCTGCCTGTGGTAATAAATTCCACAAATTCATGACCCTCTGGCTAAAGAAATTTCTCTGCATCTCTGTTTTAAATGGACACCCCTCTATCCTAAGGCTGTGCTCTTTTACCCTAGACTTCCTCACCAGGGGAAACTTCCTTTCCACATGTACTTTGCCTAGGCCTTTAAGCATTTGAAGGATTTCAATGAGATCCCCCCTCATCCTTCTAAATTCCAGTGAATACAGTGCAGAGCCTTCAAATGTTCCTTGTATGATAATCCTTCTAGTCCCCTTCACCCTCTCCTTATTTCCCCACTGCCTTGTTGTTTCTTCTCTGCCATACGCTGCTCAACTCCTGAGTCTTTTACAACTAGCACACTAGCAGCAATTTACAGTAAGCAATTAACTCAACATTAGCTCTCTTTGGTATGAGAAGCAACAGGAGAATCTGCAGGAAGCCCACATAAGTCATGAAAAGAACATGTAGACCCAAGTTGACAGCACAATGATGCGAGTGTACGGCATTTGGCCCCCTATCCTTACTCTACCAATGAAGAAGATTATGGGTGATCTTTCAGTTCAGCATCAATTTCCTGCATTAACTCCATATCCCATGAGTTTCTTACTCTATGAAAATCAACATGAATATACTCAGTGATTGAGCCTCCACAACCCTCTGGGTAGGAGAATTTCAAGGAATTGACACTCTCTGGGGAAATAAACTTCTCATCTCAGTACCAAGTGGACAACCCTTTCTTCTGATACTGTGATCTCTGGTTACAGACATTGCAGACTGGGGGGAGCATTAACTCAACTTTTATCCCGTCAAGCCTTATTTTAATTAGTAGGCACCTTGAAAATAAATTGCAAATACTTACGAGAAACATAACTGGGAGTGTGCCAGTAGCAAGCTCTGATGGACAGCAGCATGATAGTAACTAACAATCTCTCCTTTAGTATGCCAGAGTGAGAGATTAATATTGGCCAGATATCAGAGATAACGCCTTTGCATTTATTGTTAACTATGCTATGGAATCTTCAATCTTCGGGATTATGTTGCCAGAAAAAAAAGCACTTCATTCAACAAACAACACGTTCAGCAGTGCTCAATTCATCAGTAGAACCTTGGAGTATTAGCCTGAAGGTCCAGTTCCCTTTACAGAGGCCATTCGCCCTATTCAATCTATTCTGGCTCAGAGAGAAATTTCATTACATAGAACATTAAACAATGGAGCACAGGAATGAGCCTCTTGGCACATGATGCCTGTGTCAAACAGAATGCCCAATTATACTAATCCCTTCTGCCCACAGAGGAACCATAATCCTCCATCCCTCCAATACTTGTGCCCATTGAGAGTTACTGGAGAGTCACCACCATTCTCAGTGTAAAAAAGTCTTGTCTCGCATGTCCCCTTTAAACTTTATCCCTCTCAGTTGTGCGCAGCTCCATTGAGGTTGCAGCTCAGATTCAGTTGTTTTTTAGTGCCTTATTTAGTGGTGTTTTGGGTTCGTGGAGATAGTTTTTGGGACAGAGAGGTAAGTTAGGATGTCAGGTTATGGTTTTAGGAATGGGGATGTGGGGAATTAGAGAACAGGCCAGAGTCTTAAGTCTCTGCTCCATGTTTGAGGGACAGCAATGAGTGTGAGACATGCACAGAACCAGCTGGGATGTCCGGCCAGATGTCTGTCCTGCAGATCGACATGGATGAAAGCTGATGGCTCTCCTAGCATAAGCAAGTTGTCAGCGGGCAGGAGGAGCGAGGTCTGATGACCCTGTGGGTTTGCGAGTTGATGAGACTAGAGTTCGAGGTCCGGTGTTCACTGATTGGTGGCTCTTGTGATTGATGCTAAGGATCGAAGCTCAAGGGTTGAACCAAAAGGCCTATTGTCCAGAAGCTTGGGTCTACAAACCTCTGCGAGTCCGCTGACATAATCGAAGGCCCTGTGTCAGCGTGTCCACTTCCAAATCCAAGTTCACTGGAGTCAGGAGGCCAAAGTTGAACTGTCTTTGGGTTAGAGGACTGTGTATGAGGGAGGGATGAACAAGCTTGTTTTGCTGTTGTTGTTTTTTTGCTTGTTGTGTTCAATGTTTTTCTGCTGGGTATTGTGGGCATGCTACATTGGCACCAAAATGTGAGACAACAGTTGTGGGCTGTCCTCAGCACACCCTCGGGTGTGTTCGTGGCTAACCCAACAAAGCATTTCACTGTATGTTTCAATGTACGCATGACATATAAACTTTAATCATGAATACATTCTAGCATTCAACATTTCTACCTCAGGACCAAGACTTTGGTTGCCTGCACTATCTATGCCTCCCTTAATTTTATAAATGTTTATTAGGTTTCCCTTCTGCCTCCACAGTCAGCAATCCCAGATTGTTCAAATTCTCTTTATAACCAATCCCCTCTAATGCTGGAAACCTCCCAGTAAACCTCTCATGCAGCCTCTCTAAAGCCCCTGTATCCTTTCAATAATAGGAAGGCAAGAACAGAACACAGTACCAACAGTGACCAGAACCAAAATCTGCATCATAGATTTGTGAATCTTGCACTCAATACCTCGAGTGCTGGAGGCAAGTATGCCACGTGCCTTCTTTACTATTCAACCTATTTGCTTTGCTATTTCTAGAGAGGTTCGACTTAGACCCTAAGATCCCTCTCTACATCAGAGCTGTGTGGGGCCATACATTTAACTATATACATTACCCTTTATATTCTCCATTATTTTGTAACCTATACTTCCCACATTCCTCTCGATTAACTCCCTGATTTTGCCTCTCACCAGACAAGGAGCATTTTCAATTGTCAATTAACCTACCCAATCATTCATCTTTGGGATGCAAGTGGAAACCAGAACACCGAGAGGAAACCAATGAGACGTAGGGAGATTGTGTAAAATCAGAGGTCAGGATCGAATCTGCGTGACAAGGAGCTGTGAGGCAACAGCTCCCATAGCTGTACATCCATTCTGCCCCTTATCTACAGAAGCAGGTTTTGTGTTTGCATCCTCAGGAATTGAAACCCAAACTTTTGACAGAGGCAGAGGGCTACCGCTGAGCCTCAACTGAAAAATACACACTTCAAAGTTCATTTGTACTGAAGGACAGGTATTTCAGATTACAGGGGGAGAATTTAGAGGGGACAAATATTTTTATTATACATAGAGTGGTGGATGCTTGGAATGCATTGCCCAGGGCAGCAGTGGTGGCAAATATGATGGAGACACTTAAGAAGTTCTTAAATAGACACATGAGTATGCAGAGAATGAAGGGATATGAACCATAAGTGGGCATAAGAAATTAGTTATCATTAGTTTAATCAGTTTGGTACAACATCATGGGCCAAAGTGCCTGTTCCTGTGCTGTACTCTTCTATGTTCCATGTTTAGATGGGCCATGCATCCAAGTTATTTAGACACAAGAGCTGTGTGGTGGTATAGAAGTTAGCACTGCTGCCTCACCTCTACAGCAACCTGTTTTCAATCCTGCCCTCTGAAATGATCTGAGTAGAACTTTCACATTCTTCCAGTGATTGGCTAGGTTCCCCCAGTAGCTCTCACTTCCTCCCACATCCCACAGGGCCATGAGTTGGTAGATACTAAATTAACTACTGTGATTTGTCCTCAGTGTGCGGTGCTTGGGAGATGAATTAGATGGAGTTGATGGAACTAAGAGAGAGAGAAAACAAGCTACAGAATAATAAGTAGAGAAATTGGGACTCTGATGGGATCACTCTGCAGCCAGCATAGACTCAGTTGGATTAATGGCCTCCTGCTATTTTGTGAAAAATGTAATAGTTTAAGAAAAGTCTGTGGTAGGACAACCTCTAATATTTGATGCCCCCTGCTGAGATTTCTCTGCTTCATTTTAAAATGTCCTAATTCAAGGGTGGCCAAATGAATCAGCTTCTGATGCTGTACTCACTAATAAGCAAAAATTCAATATACACAACATTTATACATGGGTAATTCATTTATTATTGTTGCATGTATCAAGATGTAGTGATCTCCAGATGGATTATTCCAAGTTCGAAGGAAATTTATTGTCAAGGTACATATATGTCACCACATACAACCCTGAAATGCATTTTCTTGCCGGCAAAAATCCAATAACCTTAATAAAATCAATGATAGACCACCCCAAAAGGGTGGACAACCAGTGTGCTAAAGAAAACAAACTGCAAATACATTAAGAAAGAAGAAAAAAAATGATGATAAATAAGCAATAAATATCGAGAACATGAGAGGAAGAGCCCTTGAAAGTGAGTACATAGGTATGGGAACAGTTCAGTGATGGGGCAAGTGATTTTCAGTGAAGATATTGCCTCTGGTTCAAGAGCTCGATGGTTGATGGTTAATAACTATTCCTCAACTGCTGGTGTGAGTCCAGAAGCTCCAGTACCTTTTTCCTGATGCTGACGGCAGAGGTGAGAAGGGAGCATGACCAAGGGTGGAGAGGGGGTCCTTGACGATGGATGCTTCTTTCCTGCAACAACACTCTATGTAGATGTGCTAAATGGTGGGGAAGTCTTTACCCATGATGGCCTGGGCCATATTCACTACCTTTTGTAGGATTTGCTGTTCAAGGGCATTAGTGTTTTCATACCAGGCTGTGATGCAGCCAGTCAGTACACTCTCCGCCACACACCTATAGAAGTTTCTCAGAGTTTCAGATGTCATACCAAATCTTTGCAAACTTCAAGGTGAGGGGGCGGGCCCATTGCTGAGAGCGAGGAAAATCAGAGTTTCAATTGATGTAGGCGGCGTGCTGAATCGAAGCGATCGGTTACAGACTGAGTCGATGCAGCAACGTCCAGGCCCTAGAGCGTATCGAATTGAGTGAACTCGACATTTGGAAGGAAATTCAGGTGCAGGGCCATATTGAGAAGGTCGGGGCATCGGGGCCTGAGGCAAGGGATGGACCGGTTCAGATCACTGCTCCATGACTCGGCTCTGTGCTGAACTATGTTGAACCATAGGACTCTCTGGACTTCAGGTCAGAACGCTATTCCCTTCGGTTATTATTTGCATGATATTTTTTATTCTCTGCACATTGGCTTCTCCATGCTCTTTTTTAAGTGGATTCTTTTATCTTTTATTGGATTATTTTGATGGGCATGATGCCTTTTTATTCTCCGCAAGTTGGGTGTTCGATGGTGTTTTTTATGTGGGTTCTTTTGGCTTTTTTTGTTTCGTGGTTTCCTATTAGGAGATGAATCTCAAAGCTGTGCAATGCCTACCTACTTTGATAATAAATGTACTTTGAACTTTGAAGCAGAGGCATTGCAGTGCTTTCTTTGTAATTACACTTACATGCTCAGCCCAGGAGAGGTCTTCTGAAATGATAACACCAAGGAATTTAAAGTTGCTGTCCCTCCCCACCTCTGATCCTCCAACGAGGACTGGTTTATGGACCTCCAGTTTCCTCCTTCTGAAATCAATAACCAGCTTCTTGGTCTTGTTGACATTGAATTCTTGTTGTGGGATCACTTCAATCTCCCTCCTTTGTACTGGTTCATCAGCACTTCTGATTTATCTTTGACAGTGGTGTTGTCAGCAAACTTAATACGGCATTGGAGCTCTGCTTAGCCTCATAGTGTCGTGTGTGGGGTGAGGGGCATGGTTCATTCTGATAATCAAAAGTCACTTCCATGGTGATTGGTTAGTTTAGAAACTGCAGCTTCCTTTCCCATTGGTTAGCTGCCTGCTGTCCAGTTTCAAATATCCTGGCTACATAGAGAGCGCATATAGGAGGATCTTTCTTTCTGCCTCTGTTTAAGGGAAATGGTGCCTATAGCCATTAGGAAGGTATGCTCTGCACAAGCTTTTAGATGAATACGTTTGTTGAATGTATTTTTGTTGGGTATTCAGCTTTGAAGTTTCTGTAACTTGGGGAACATGAACTTTTGATTGAAGTTTTACTGTTTGTAAATAAATAATGAATATTTGTAGTCAGCGTCTTCACTCTAACTTGCCAGTCCCACAAACCTGATTCAACATTACATACAGTCATAAGTGTAAAGGGAATAAAGTAGGGGCTAAGCACACAGCCTTGTGGTGCACCTGTGATGATGGTGATTGTGGAGGAGATGTTGCTGCCAATCCAAACGGACTGGTGTGTGCAAGTGAGGAAATCAGTGGTCCAATGCAAAAGGACGTATTGAGGCCAAGGTCTTGAAGCTTATTGACTAGTTTTGAGGGGAGGATAGTATTGAATGCTGTGCCAGCATCCTGATGTATGCATCTTTGCTGTCCAGATGTTCCAGGGTTGAATGAAGAGCCAATGAAATGGCTTCTGTTGTGGACCTGTTGCGTCGGTAGGCAAATTGGAGTGGATTCAAGTCACCTCTCAGGCAAGAGTTGATATGTTTCATCATTAACCTCTAAAAACACTTCATCATTGTGGATGTAAGTGCTACTGGATGGTAGTCATTGAGGCAGAGTTAGCAAAAACAAACAGAATGCAGGAGAGAACGTGCAGAGCAGGTAGACAAATACGGACAATAAGATGGATAGAAAAACACCAAACACATACTATCAGAATCATTGCTAATTCTGTTTGAGGCAGAGATCTTGCAGTCTCCTCCCTTGTGATGGCTGCAATTTTAAATTTTAGTTTTAAGTAGCTCTAAAGCCCAATAAAACAAATACCAGTTTCCAAAAACAAAAATCTTGTTCTCAGATATTGCTGAGTCTCTTGCTCACTCTCAGTGGAATTTACCAGAAAATCCTCATTTGTGGTTTCAATGTGAGACTGAGGCCATGGTTTGACCCAGCCTGTCCTAACTGATTGAAAGGCCTTTGTTGTTTCACTGTAGTTTGAAATAAACCTCTGAGATCTAGTGTGGCTTCAACTCATGCTGGTAGTTTCAAAGTCTTTTCTCCCGATAAACATTTTGGAATGATTGAACAGAAGTTCAAATGGGTTTGTGTGGTCAGCATAAGATGGCTTACTGATTTGCCATCCTTCAAATTCTTTTATTTTTTACTATCCTAAACACTCCCAGACATAATGGTCAGCAATTTGCAAGGAATAATTCTCAGCAGGTACATGAGAAAGAAACTGAAAAGGATATTGTTAACTTAGTAAATTATCCCTGTTTCTTATCTGGTCAGAGTTTCAGCTGTTCCAATTTTTAACTGGCCCTGATCCACTCCAAGACAACATTTTGACCTTGCACATACCATCCCTGATTATCTTGGTCCCAATCCTCCTTACCCCCAACATTCTGCCCTTCTGCATCTCACCACACATGAGCACCAATAAACCACAACCCCACTGTCATAAGCCCCGCGGGCCTTTGGCGTGCATGGATTGTTGGGCTTCCAGATTTCTCAATCACTATATTTATTAATTATTGCCTCAATGAGAGTTATTAAGCCCTCATGCTTTCTGTTTAATCTTGCCAGGTTAATTATGACCGACATGGGTTTCCCGCTTTCTATGATTGTTTAATGTGGGCTCCCACTTAGCACTCATCGCGGAGTTCTTGCGTTGAGCATGATTTTTCATGCCATGTTGCTCGGTTGAGTCACTGATGCTCTGATAAAATTATTGTGTATAACCTTTTGTTTTTGTCTCTATATGGGACTATGCCGTTCCTCCGCACCTGGGTTCATTCAATGGCAGCGCTACCCATGACACTTCCTATACTAACACCGCACCATTGGCCCAACGTTCAACGGAATTTCGTGACTGTGAATGGACAGGACTCACACAGATTTATTGGTTATTCTCCATGTAACAATACTTCAACTCCCCTCTATAAGACTGATACAATTGCTAGTCTAGTACCTCAGGTGTACATGGGAGTAAATTATAGTTTCTGAAACACATTCAATTTTGTATTCTTACTAGCCGTACCGAAGAAGATTTTAAAGATTTACATATTAATCATGTGACACATTTTCAGAAATGAACATAGCAGTTTGAGAGTTCAAGTTGTTTTAGATAAAATAAAGAATTTTGTCTGCTGTGACACCTAACCTACTAACTGTAATATTTTGCATAGTTCTATATGCTTGATTATAACTTTGAAAGGAAATTGGGGAGTTACTGCTAAAAGGTGCTATGAACTTATTTCCATCATGTTTAACAGCTCTGAAGTACACAACCTACAAAATAACCATCAAAGACCAATGTTTATTTATTTATTTATTGAGACATAGTGTGGAATAGGCCGCCCAGCAACACCCAATTTAACACCAGCCTAATCACAGGACAATTTACAATGACCAATTAGCCTACCCACAGGTGTGTCTATGGACAATGGGAGGTGTTGTGACTGTGATCAAAGTCACCAGAGAAACACTGAAGCTGGTGATATCGAACTCTTCATTCAGCACAACAAGTGGTCTTTCTCATGGAGACCCTCTTGGTAGAGGTTCTCTGTTCCCAATATTACATCACATTTTTATATGCTAGAAAAACAAAGATAACAGCAGGACAGTTCCTGTAGTTACAATGCATTCATAATATTTCCTCTGAATTGCACATCATTTTCAAACACCTGGATCTTCACACCAATACACCCAAAATGAGTGTTAATCGCCACTTTTTCCAAGCAGACATGAGTATGCAGACATCGCAAGAGAATGGGGTGTTTCCTGGTTTGCAATCAACCTCAATCTGCAGCTCCAAGAACACCATTGTTCTGAGCTACATTTTTAATTGAAGCTGCAGTCCACTTTCAAATCTGAAGACTGGTTGCTGCTGAAGTTAATATTTTCTATATTCCATAACTGCAGAATACACACTAATAGGAGGAACCCAGAGCACTTGAAAGAAACCCACACGGGCACAGGGAGAAAGTACAAACTCCTTACAAACAGTGGTGGGAATTGTTGAATAATACAGAGGATATGCCAGGATGTTGCCTGGATTGAGGACTTTAGATGTGGAGAGATTAGATAGTTTGGAGAACAAAGGAGACTAAAGGGTGACATGACAAAGGTAGATAAAATTATGAGAAACAACAATAGTCAGAATCTTTTTTCTCACTATAGGAGTATCAAAAAGAAAAGGCTTCAGGTGAGACGAAAGAGTTTTAAATGGAATCTTGAGGGGTAAGTGAAGTCAGATACAATCAATGCCAACCAGCCTGGAGAAGTGCCCAGGAGAAAGATTTCTACCCAGTCCATACTCATAACTTTAAATTATTAACCACCAAAGTTGTTTAAGTTGGACACATGTGTAGGGACTGCTTGGATACTAGGACAATGGAGTTGATATTTTACAAACCATACTAAAATCCATGATACGACACTCATTGCCATGGAGTTTACTTAATGAAGAGATTTTATTTAATGTTTTCCCTCTTCAAGATGATACTGGGCTGCAATGTCTGTTGATATGGTGGCTCAGGATATTGTATTTTAGGTTTGTAGCGATGATCTTCAGAACAGCATGAGGAG
The DNA here is from genome assembly GCF_030028105.1 of Mobula birostris. Classification (NCBI taxonomy): domain Eukaryota; kingdom Metazoa; phylum Chordata; class Chondrichthyes; order Myliobatiformes; family Myliobatidae; genus Mobula; species Mobula birostris. The sequence continues at coordinate 40,113,659 of NC_092395.1, forward strand.
TTAAGGGTCTTGTTATAGCTTACAGACAGGGATGAGGGAGAGTTCAATGTATGTGAAATGAAGACCCAAGACAAGAGCTAGTGCCTGGAGCTCAGATCGGAGCGTTCCACAGTCATAAGTCAGTGATCATGGAGGTCAAGTTGGTAGGAACTGAAAAGATCAGTGAACTCCAAGGCAGCCAGTCCCAGATTCAAGGTCCATATGGGCAGGAGTAACAAGGACCGTTGAACCTTACCCCCCCCCAAGGACACTGGGGTCAGAGGTCCATGTGAGTTCAGAAGTTGAGGCCTGAAGGCCTTAAAGCCCAAAGTTCAAACCTGTGACTGGAGAGCCTTTGAAAAAATAACCAGAGGTCAGTGAAATCCAGAAGGCAAAGCTAAATGTCAAAGTCTGGAGGTGGAAGTCTGAAGTTTGAAGACCGAAGTCAGCTAGTCTAGAGATGGAAGCCTAAAGATCATAGCTCCTGGCTCGGCTTGTCCGGAGATCAGAGGCATGATGTCTGCAAGTCTAAGAGGCCAGGGCTAAGGACTGGAAGCACAGGGGTGGCCTGTACTGTGGTTGGAGGTCTCTGTGAGTGTATGAGGGGGTGTCTTGCCTTGTTTTGCTGCTGCTGCTGCTTGTGTTGTTTCACAGGATATCGTGGGCATGCTATGTTGGCACCAGAATATATGGCAACACTTGCCAGCGGTATCCTTGGGAGTGTTGGTTGTCAGCACAAATGACCCACCGCACTCTATGTTTTGATGTACATGTGATAAATAAACCTGAATCTGAAATCTGAAATCAAGCATCAATAATGGAAGATTGCAGCAATTCAGAAGACATAGAAAATGTCATCATTGCAGGAATGATTACACTGAGAGTAACATGAAAGAGTTGCAGTGAACCTTAGCAACTTATGGAATACTGGTAGAGTTAGTGACTGACAATGAACCACTGAACTTATTTGTACAGTATGCAATGTAATGGCATTGACTAATTGTTGGTTTACTTGTATCATCCTGCGTCCATGAAGCAAGAGCATCTGGGCATTAAACAAATCTTTGAGACAAATGTTTTAAGGTTGCTCTTGTTCTGCAGTGAATCATTGAACAGCTAACTTCATTTTGGACGAGCATACGCCTCCTCACTGTACCACTGGTTTTACTCCAGGAGAGCTATAAGTGCATTTTTGTTTTTGAATCTTCTTGCCTTGAGTGTAGCCTAACGTATAGAGAGAACAGAGGGCCAGCAATTGAAATTGATTCAGAGTAAAGAGAAGCAATTTTAACTGATTAAGATACTTGGAGTCATCGAGCCGATAATTAAATACGAGACTCAGCGACGGACCCCTGGTGAAGCAGGAAAACCTATGGCACAATAAGATAGTTCATTCAATCTGGAAATATCAGAAATGTAAATCAGAGGATAGTAAGAGACATACCTGAGGACACTGACGTAAGATGATGAATCCATTCCTGACTTCAGTACAGAGCCAACCGCTATTCAAGAGCCATTGGACAGCAGTGAGCCATGTGGTTGCAAGTTCATCAACACTAGGAAAGATCACATTTTCAAGGACAGTTATACAATTGCCAAGGTCAGACTGATTGAGGAAGCCATTTAGTAATGAATGTGTCTAATTGTGAAAAGTTTTTTGTATACTTTTTCTTCAGAGAGAAGGCAATGTGGTAGATTTGTATATATTGTAGGCCATCATCTCCTATTCCTGTCCTTTAAAATTTAAACTAATTTGGCAGGAGGATGGGAACCGAGGTGACAGGACAGAGGATGGACTAGGCAATTAGTGTGCAGGTAGATGCAGCGAGCAGTGAGAGTGTGAGGAAGGATGGGCAGTTCATTGAGCAAAAATTGCAGTCATTCGGATGGGCTGAGTGTGTGCTTAAACTAAATAGTAGGGAACTGGGTTCAACCACTCGGAAAAGTGAGGATAAAATAAAAGGGGAGGACAGTCCAGGAAAATATATGAAAGTATCCAGAATAAATAAAAAGACAAAACAAAATTAACTTCCAGTAACAAGGAGGCAAATTTTAAATAAGTGTTAAATACAGGACTGAAGGTGGTTTACCTGACTGCAGACTGTATACAGAATAAGGTAGATGATCTTGTAGCGCAGTTAGAAATTGGCAGGTATGATGTGTGTCGTGTCTGAAGAAAGATCACATCTGAGAGCTTAACATAGAAGGATACATATTGTATCGAAGGGCAGGCAGGTGTGCAGAGAAGGTTGGGTGGTTCTGTTGGCAAGAATGCAACTGAATCCTTAGAAAGGTGTGACATAGGATCGAAAGATATTGAATCCTTTTGGGTAGAGTTACGAAACTGCAAGGGTGAAAAGACCCTGATGGGAGTTATATACAGCCTCCAAACAATAGCCAGGATTTGGAGTAAAAATCAGAATGGGAAGTAGAAAATGCATATAAAAAACAGCTATGTTGTGATAGTCATGGGGGGGATCTCAATATGCAGTTACATTGGGAAATCAGGTTGGTGCTGGGTCCCAAGAGAGGGAATTTGTAAAATGCCTATGAGATGGCTTTTTAGAGCTGCTTGTGGTTGAGCCCACTAGGGAAAAGGCAATTCTAGCTCGGGTGCTTTGTAATGACCCAGATTTAATTAGAGAGTTTAAACTAAAGCAACCCACAGGAAGAAGTGATAATGATGTGATAGAATTGACCCTGCAGTTTGAGAGGAAGAAGCTAGAATCAGATGTATCAGATATATTAGTTTAAGATGGCGCTATTGAAGACAGGCACACTATAAGACCAAAAGACCATAAGATATTGGAGCAGAATTAGGCCATTTGGCCCATCAAGTGTGTTCCACCATTTCATCATGGCTGATCATTTTTTCTCTCAACCCCAATCTCCTGCCTTCACTCCCACCTCCCCTCCCCCAGCCCCATATCCCTTCATGCCTTGATCAATCAAGAATCTAACAACCTCTGCACCTTTGTCTTTTAACTATACATAAAGACCAGGCCTCCACAGCTGCCCGAGGCAACAAATTGCATGAACCATTCTGAAAGAAAGAAATACAACTAAATACGGAATTAATAAAACGGTTTCTGTGGAAAAGTATGGTAAATGATCACTGCAGACAATGAAGAGGCATAGCTCACTTGAGGGTTGAGGCATGTGGGTGCAATACAAAGTCAAAGGGAGGTCGAGGCATGTTCGAGGAGATGTGGCCAGAGTGAGGTTGAGACAGAGTCGGGGATTGCGAAGTGGGGAACAGTTGGAGCGGAGGAGTTTCAGAGCCACTTAAACTAAGATCTTAGCACCAGGCAAATCTAGAAAGGTCGAGCATGGGCCAAAAAATGATGGTGGGGTCCAGCCCCAGAGCATATCGATCAATATGGTAGGTCCTGGGTCCTAGTGCAGGGAGCAAACTGGTGCTTGGACGATTTAAACAGAGGGTGATAAGGCAGGATGTCAGGACTGGAGGTAAGCATCAGGCCAGTTCTGCTTGCTGCTCTATGACACTAACTTCGCTCTCCTCTGCATTGAGGCTGAGGCTGTGAGCCGACTCTGGGCTTTGTGTCTATGGACTCTCTTACATTCTGAATGTCGCTGCTTTTATTGTTTGTACGATTTGTGTTTTTCTTCTCTGTGAGCATTGGGCGTTAGTTGGACTTTTTTTAATGGGTTCTTTTAGGTTTCTTGTTTTGTGGCTGCCTGTAAGGAGACGAATCTCTTGGTTGTATAATTTATACATTGTTATGTAACCAGCAACAATGAATATCAATCGAGACGGGTTATATAAAAACAACTAAACATTTATTAAACACGTATAAACGATAAGGAAAAAAAAGCACAAACGAAAACTTTAACTGGAGGTTAACAGGTATGCAGCTGGTCACCAACTCGCCACTCGGCTCTGATTCTTAAAGCGTTAAATGAGAAAACAGTTCTTAAAGCGATACAGTCAGATACAGTTCTTAAAGGGATAACTTTGAAAGTCCAACAGTTTTACACATTCAATTGGGAGAGACTTCTCTGGAGAAGGATTTCTTCTCAGACGCACCTTTACTGCTGGTTCTGTCCACAGGATTCCCGATGCCGAAAATAAACAGTTTAAATCGACTGACCTTAAATTCCTTTTAGAGAGAGAGAGCACCTTTTTTGCACAAACTCATTGCCCTTTTGCAAGAGTTATCTCAGTGCAGGTTCTCTCCAACGAAGACTCAATAAGGTCGATTCTTTATTAAACTGCTAAATGATGCCGACTTCTCTCGATCCTTCATTTCGATGAATTCTTCACTCTTCCTTCAAAACTGTCGGAATTGAGTAAATTGGCAATTCCAGCCACCAATTTCCAGTCCAATAAATCAAATCTTATAAGAGAACGCACCTTCCATTTTAAAAATGAAACTGCGTCACAAAAACAAACATGCAACAGAAATGGAGGCACAACACGTTCTACCTGGAAATCTACAAACTCAAAAACCTACTGCGTCACCTGAGTCGACCCTTATATAGTCACGGGGCACATGTCATCACGTGACCTCACATCGGCGGGAAAATCACATCAGGTGACCTCCAAAAGACCATTACAGCATTCTCACACAAAAACAGATCTCCTTGAGCATGTAACCCTTCCCTCCAAAAAAAAAAAAATTGGTCTCTTGAAGAACAAAATTTTAACAATTTATACCAAAAAAAATACGAAGGTATAAAATCTACAAAACACACAATATATACAATCTTATTTTTCAGCCCTTTACAAACTAATGTACAATAGGAGTGTTACAAATGATAAAATATCACTGCAAAAAAAAATTATTGTACATTTAACATCTAGACAGACAATCAGCGATCACATTGTCTTTACCCTTAATATGAGTGATCAAAATATTGTACTCCTGTAACATTAAACTGGATTATTAAATTGGAGTTTAATTTCCTTAACCCTTTTCCTTAACAGTCACAGTGGCAACTTCTCTTTCATAATACGGTTTTATTATATTTATATGACACAGTTGTGTTGTCTTTCTCCTATCTGGGGTTTTTAAGTACGTAATCCACCTCATTTACTTTAGATTTAATCTCATAAGGGCAATGGAATTTTGCTTGTAATGGGTTTGTTTGCACTGGGAAAAGAACCAACACCTTATCTCCAGGCTTAAATGACCTCATCCTAGCTTCCTTATCATACCACGTCTTCATCTTCTCTTGAGCTAACTTTAAATTTTCCTTGGCCAAACTACAAGCTTTGTACAATCTCTCTTTAAATTTCAAGACATAATCTAACAAACTAGTGTGTACTTCTGTATTAATCCACTGTTCCTTCAACAAAGCCAAAGGTCCTCGAACTCTATGTCCAAACACAAGTTCAAAAGGACTAAAATCTAATGATTCCTGTACTGCCTCCTTACTGCAAAAAGTAGTATGCCTTCATCCCAGTCCTTTTCATTTTCTACACAATATGTCCTAATCATAGTTTTTAGTGTAGAATGAAACCTCTCCAAGTCTCCTTGTGATTCTGGATGACAGGCTAAGGAAATAATCTGCTTTGCTCCCAGTTTATAAACTACCTGCTGAAACAACCCAGACATAAAATTATTACCTTGATCTGATTGTATTTCCTTAGGCAGCCCAAAATAAGTGAAGAATTTGATAAGAGATTTTGTCAGTTTTAGCTGTTATATTCCGAAGAGGTACTGCCTCTGGAAACCTAGATGCTGTGAACATAATAGTTAATAAATATTAAGGTCCAGTTTTAGTTTTTGGCAAAGGACCTACACAGTCCACAATGATTTTTGAGAAGGGCTCACCAAATACAGGAATTGGCTGCAGTGGAGCCACTGGAGTAACCTGATCAGGTTTACCAACAATTTGACATGTATGACACGTTCTACAAAATGTCGCCACATCTTGTCTTAAATTAGGCCAACAAAAATGTTTAGAAACTTTGTTCATAGTTTTCTTTACCCCTAAATAACCACCCAAAGGAATACTATGAGCCATAGTCAAAATCTCATTTCAGTAAATTTTAAGAACAACAACCTGATGATTAACTTCCCATTCCTCACTAGCAGGAATTGTAGGTGATCTCCACTTTCTCATTAATACCCCCTTTTCAAAATAACATCCAACTGGTGCTTTTCCAATTTCACTATCTGGAAGAGTTTGTTCTTTTATTTTAACTATCTCAGGATCCCTACCCTGCTCTGCTATCATCTTCTTCCGAGATAAAGACAAATCTTCCTGATCAGACTTACCACCAAAATCCTGATCAAATAAGGTAGGTAAGAAAGTTTCTGATACATCCTCAAGATTCAAATCTTGATTTGAACTGTCATGGGTAACAGCCACATCCTTTACATCAGTCTTTTTAGCCATAGCTCTTGTTACAGCACAGGAAGAATCTGTGTTAGAATCCCTCTGTGGTTCCTCAGAATTTGAATTTACTGTTAAATGCGCTTCAGGAAAAACTTGTCCACCTGCTAAATCATTCCCTAATAAAAGAGAAACATCATTCACAGGTAAACTGGATTGTAGTCCTACTTTAACAACCCCTGTAACTAATCCTGACCTTAAATTTACTCTATGTAAATGTACTGGCATAAGGGCACTCCCTACTCCTCTTATATAATTTACCTCACCAATGTCAGACTCATCACTAAACCTTAGCACACCGTCTAATATTAGTGATTGTGAAGCTCCAGTATCTCTAAGTATCCTTATCGGTACTGCATTGGATCCTTCTTTCAAGGATACAAATCCTTCTGTTATAAAAGCCTCATATCCCTTCTTAACTCGGTCAGACTCTTACACATCTTCATTAATATTTTCTAAACCCTGTGGTTTTACAGGTTTTCCAATATGCTGCACACAAGCATCTGGGGCCGCTTCTTTCTCTTTCCGTTTCAATCGGAAGCAATTAGCCACTACGTGTCCAGGTTTCTTACAATAATTACAAATAATACCAAAATGTCTTTCCTTCACATGTCTCCCTTCATGCTTACTTTTCTCACCAACTTCAGGTTTAATTTCTGGTTTACCTTGACTCTCTGTGCTATTTTTCCTTTTAAAAATTTTACCTGGAGAAAATTTTTTCTTGTGAATTAAAACATACTCATCAGCCAATTTAGCAATCTCCTGCAATGTAGCAGTGTCCCGTTCATTTAAGTATGTTCTCACTTCAACAGGAATGCTTCTTTTAAATTCCTCCTGCAAAATCAGCTCTTTCAATTTATTATACTCCCCATTCACATTTTTAGAGGAAACCCATCTCTCAAAACACACAGCTTTCTCATAGGCAAATTCCACATAAGTTTTTTCCACCGATTTCTTCAAACTTCTAAATCTTTCTCTATACACTTCCGGAACCATTCCGGAAGCCTTTAATATATTCTCTTTAACAATATCATAATCCAGTGCTTGCTCAGCATTTAAAGCTGTATAAACTTGTTGTGCCTTGCCTTTAATTACACTTTGTAACATCACTGGCCATTGGTCCTTCAGCCACTTTAAACTCAGAGCAACTGTTTTGAAATGTTGGAAATATGCATCCACATCAGCTTCATTAAATGGAGGAGCCAAAACAACCTCACCACTAGCAAGAAATTGTTTCATAGAACCAGACGACTGACTCCCGAACTTTAATTTCTGCATCTCTAGCTCAAATTTCCTCTGGTTTTCAGCTTCTCTTTCTGCAAACTCCCTTTTTTTAAGGGCTTCTCTTTCCTCGAATTCCCTTTTTTTAATTAGCCTCTCTTTCGGCCATTTCCACTTTAAATGTTCCAAACATTAACTGTTCAAGATGCAACTGCATTTCCAGATTACTCAGTGGAAACTTATCTAACACCTCCTCATCAAACAATTCCAAATTAATATAATGTTCAGCAACCTTTCTTTGTATGAAAGCCTTGGTAGAATTCCTCATAATTCCTTTAATATCCAAACTCTTAGCAATCTGCAATACCATAGGTTTTCTCGCAGTCTCTAAAAATCCCGAGTCAGGCGCCTTCAAAAAATTGTCAATATCCATTGTTGCCAAATACAACACACACACCAATCAAACCAAAAAAAAAATCAGGTATTCCCCTTTTCCAAGTCAAAATGGCAATTACCAGAGCATAAACTCAAAATCGGAACATTTCCTGGCCGAGCCCCCACAAATTATGTTACGTAACTGGCAACAATGAATATCAATCGAGATGGGTTTTATAAAAACAACCAAACATTTATTAAACACGTATAAACGATAAGGAGAAAACAACACAAAGGAAAATTTTAACCAGAAGTTAACAGGTACGCAGCTGGTCACCAACTCGCCACTTGGCTATGGTTCTTAAAGCGTTAAATGCGAAAATAGTTCTTAAAGCGATACAGTCAGATATAGTTCTTAAAGCGATAACTTCGTAAGTCCAACAGTTTTACACATTCAATTGGGAGAGACTTCTCTGGAGAAGGATTTCTTCACAGACGCACCTTTACTGCTGGTTCTGTCCACAGGGTTCCCGATGCCGAAAATAAACAGTTTAAATCGACTGACCTTAAATTCCTTTAGAGAGAGAGAGCACCTTTTTTGCACGAACTCATTGCCCTTTTGCAAGAGTTATCTCAATGCAGGTTCTCTCCAACGAAGACTCAATAAGGTTGATCCTTTATTAAACTGCCAAACGATGCCGACTTCTCTCGATCCTTCAATTCGATGAATTCTTCACTCTTCCTTCAAAACTGTCGGAATTGAGTAAATTGGCACTTCCAGCCATCAATTTCCAGTCCAATAATACAAATCTTGTAAGAGAACACACCTTCCGTTTTGAAAATGAAACTGTGTCACAAAAACAAACACACAACAGAAACGGAGGCACAACACGTTCTACCTGGAAATCTACAAACTCAAAAACCCCACTGCGTCACCTGAGTCGACCCTTATATAGTCACGGGGCACATGTCATCACGTGACCTCACATCGGCAGGAAAATCACATAAGGTGACCTCCAAAAGATCATTACATTATTCTCACAAAAAAAAACAGATCTCCTTGAGCATGTAACAACATACTTTGATAATAAATGTACTTTGAGCTTTGAACTTTGTACAATGCGTCCAGGACGGATTCCTGTCACAGTATCTGGACAGTCCGACTAGGGGGAATGCCATACTAGATCTAGTACTTGGTAATGAACCGGGTCAGGTCACAGATCTCGCAGTGGGTGAGCATCTGGGGGACAGTGATCACCGCTCCCTGGCCTTTAGCATTATCATGGAAAAGGATAGAATCAGAAAGGACAGGAAAATTTTTAATTGGAGAAGGGCAAATTATGAAGCTGTAAGGCTAGAACTTGCGGGTGTGAATTGGGATGATGTTTTTGCAGGGAAATGTACTATGGACAAGTGGTTAATGTTTAGAGATCTCTTGCAGGATGCTAGAGATAAATTTGTCCTGGTGAGGAAGATAAAGAATGGTAGGGTGAAGGAGCCATAGGTGACAAGTGAGGTGGAAAATCTAGTCAGGTGGAAGAAGGCAGCATACATGAGGTTTAGGAAGCAAGGATCAGATAGGTCTATTGAGGAATATAGGGAAGCAAGAAAGGAGCTTAAGAAGGGACTGAGATGAGCAAGAAGGGGGCATGAGAAGGCCTTGGTGAGTAGGGTAAAGGAAAACCCCAAGGCATTCTTCGATCATGTGAAGAAAAAAAGGATGACAGGTGTGAAGGTAGGACCAATTAGAGATAAAGGTGGGAAGATGTGCCTGGAGGCTGTGGAAGTGAGTGAGGTCCTCAATAAATACTTTGCTTCGGTATTCACCAATGAGAGGGAACTTGATGATGGTGAGGACATGAGTGAGGTTGATGTTCTGGAGCATGTTGATATTAAGGGAGAGGAGGTTTTGGAGTTGTTAAAATACATTAGGACAGATAAGTTCCTGGGGCCCGACGGAATATTCCCCAGGCTGCTCCACGAGGCTAGGGGAGAGATTGCTGAGCCTCTGGCTAGGATCTTTATGTCCTTGTTGTCTACGGGAATGGTACCGGAGGATTGGAGGGAGGCAAATGTTGTCCCCTTGTTCAAAAAAGGTAGTAGGGATAGTCCGGGTAATTATAGACCAGTGAGCCTTACGTCTGTGGTGGGAAAGCTGTTGGAAAAGATTCTTAGAGATAGGATCTCTGGGCATTTAGAGAATCATGGTTTGATCAGGGACAGTCAGCATGGCTTTGGGAAGGGCAGATCTTGTCTAACAAGTCTGACAGAGTTCTTTGAGGAGATGACCAGGCATAGAGATGAGGGTAGTGCAGTGGATGTGATCTATATGGATTTTAGTAAGGCATTTGACAAGATTCCACATGGTAGGCTTATTCAGAAAGTCAGAAGGCATGGGATCCAGGGAAGTTTGGCCAGGTGGATTCAGAATTGGCTTGCCTGCAGAAGGCAGAGGGTCATGGTGGAGGGAGTATATTCAGATTGAAGGATTGTGACCCACAAGGATCTGTTCTGGGACCTCTACTTTTCCTGATTTTTATTAACGGCCTGGATGTGGGGGTAGAAGCGTGGGTTGGCAAGCTTGCAGACGACACAAAGGTTGGGGGTGTTGTAGATAGTGTAGAGGATTGTCAAAGATTGCAGAGAGACATTGATAGGATGCAGAAGTGGGCTGAGAAGTGGTAGATGGAGTTCAACCCGGAGAACTGTGAGGTGGTACACGTTGGAAGGACAAACTCCAAGGCAGAGTACAAAGTAAATGGCAGGATACTTGGTAGTGTGGAGGAGCAGAGGGATCTGGGGGTACATGTCCAGAGATCCCTGAAAGTTGCCTCACAGGTGGATAGGGTAGTTAAGAAAGCTTATGGGGTGTTAGCTTTCATAAGTTGAGGGATAGAGTTTAAGAGTCGCGATGTAATGATGCAGCTCTATAAAACTCTGGTTAGGCCACACTTGGAGTATTGTGTCCAGTTCTGGTCACCTCACTATAGGAAGGATGTGGAAGCATTGGAAAGGGTACAGAGGAGACTTACCAGAATGCTGCCTGGTTTAGAAAGTGATCAAAGATTAAGGGAGCTAGGGCTTTACTCTTTGAAGAGAAGGAGGATGAGAGGAGACATGACAGAGGTGTACAAGGTAATAAGAGGAATAGATAGAGTGGATAGCCAGCGCCTCTTCCCCAGGGCACCACTGCTCAATACAAAAGGACGTGGCTTTAAGGTAAGGAGGGGGAAGTTCAAGGGGGATATTAGAGGAAGGTTTTTTACTCAGAGAGTGGTTGGTGCGTGGAATGCACTGCCTGAGTCAGTGGTGGAGGCAGATACACTAGTGAAGTTTAAGAAACTACTAGACAGGTATATGGAGGAATTTAAGGTGGGGGCTTATATGGGAGGCAGAGTTTGAGGGTCGGCACAACATTGTGGGCCGAAGGGCCTGTACTGTGCTGTACTATTCTATGTCTTATGTTGAATAAAGGAAAGTACAGTGGCATGAGAGAGGAGCTGGTTAAAATTAATTGGAAGGGGTTGACAGCAGAAAAGCAATGGCTGGAGTTTCTATGCAATTTGGAAGGCACAGGATAGATTCATCCCAAAAAAGATGAAGCAAAAAGTGGGAAATTAGTAGAAGGTTGTGAAACTTTTAATAGCTAACAGAAGGGAATTTAAAAAAATAAGGAAAGAAAGGATGAATTATGAAGATAAGCTAGCCAATAATATAAAAGAGGATACTAGAAATTTGTTCATATATTTAAAGAGTAAGAGAAAGGCAAGGATGGATACTAGACTGCTGGAAGATAATGATGGAGATGTAGTAATGGGGGAGTAACAAAGAAACATCAGATGAACTCATTAAGTATTTTGCATCAGTCTTCACTGTGGAAAACACCAATAGTATTTCAGAAATTCAAGAATATTAGGGGGCAGAAGTGAGTGTAGTCACTATTAGTAAGGAAAGGGTGCTTGGGAAGCTGAAAGTTCTGAAGATAGTTAAGTCACCTGGACCAGATGAACTGCACGCCAGAGTTCTGAAGGAGGTCGCTGAAGAAATTCGGGTGGCATTAGTAGTGAGTTTTCAAGAATCACGAGATTCGGTAATAGTTCCAGAGGACTGGAAAATTATAAAAGTCACTCTACCCTTCGTGAAAGGAAGAAGGCTAAAGTAAGGATGTATAATGTAGCAAAAAAAAGATAGCAGGTATCTAAAAGCTATAGGCCAGTTAGCCTGACTTCAATGATTGGGAAGATGTTAGAGTCCATTATTAAGGATGAGTTTCTGGGAAACAAAGTGGGCCTTTTCTGATTGGCTGCCGGTGACAAGAGGTGTCAATCATTTGCATGATTGAATTTATAGCTTTGTAGCCAGGTTTGTGGATCGTATAAAGAAAGATGTCTTGATGAAGCAGTGAGCCTACAAAAGGACATGGACAGATCTGGAGAATAGGGTAAGAAGTAGCAGATGGAATTCAGTGTCAGAACATATATGGCTATGTGGTTTGGTAGTAGAAATTAAGGTGTAGACGATTTTGTAAATGGGGAGCAAATTCATAACTCAGAGATGAAAAGGGACATGTGAGTCCTTGTGCAGGAATCCCTAAAGATTTACTTGCAAGTTGAATCGGTAGTAAGGAAGGCAAATGTCATGTTAGCATTCATTTTGAGAGGACTGAAATATAAAAGCAAAGATGCCATGCTGAGGCTTTATAAGGCATTGGTCAGAACACACGTGGAATACCATGAGCAGTTTTGGGCTCCATATCTGAGAAAGGATGTACTGACATTGGAGTCTGTCCAGAGGAGGATCGTGAGAATGATCCTGGAAATGAAGGGGTATTCATATAAGGAGAGCTAGATAGCATCGGACCTGTACTTGCTGACGTGGGGGTGGGGGGGGTGGGAGAGGTGGGATCTCACTGAAACCTATCGAATGTTGAAGGGCCCAGACAGAGCGGACTTGGAGATGGTGTTTCCTATGGGGCGGGGCGGGGGGGGGGGCAGGTTAGGACCAGAGGGCACAGCCTCAATATACAAGGACAAGGACAATAGAACGGAGATGAGGAGAAGTTTCTTCAGCCAGAGGTGATGAGTCTGTGGAATGAATTGCCACAGATGCCTGTGGAGGCCATGTAACTGGGTATATTTCAAAAGGATTGGTAAGAGTGTGAAAGGTTACTGGGAGAAATCTTGAGAATGTTCAGGGGAACAATAAATGAACCACAATGGAATGTTGGAGCAGACTCGATGGGCCAAATAGCCTAATTTTGTCCCTGTGTATTGTGGACTTATGGTCTTAAGATGACTTGAATCCACCTAGATGGGACAAAATTAGAGAAAGCTGTAACTCTTCAAATTTGTAAACACTGAGCAAATGCCACAAACAATAAAGACAATCGGTACATATATGTCAGAAGATATATAAATTTATTAATGATAATACAATGTAAGCTGTGTACATGTATCTACTGATGCTTCTGGACACATCTTCAGTGATGTTCCTGGAATCATCGGGTGTTTCGGGTCTTTCAACATCATATAACCTCCTCCAGGTGACCCAGCCGGGGCTGATCAGACCCCAGCTTGTGTCCAGATGGCTCGCTACTTATGACTCCATGGCTCCCCTCTTTTGAGCCACAGCCATCTTGAGGCCCTCTCTGCCGCATTGATGGTATCGTGGATGGCTCTCCTCTTCCACTCTCCCTCAATGCCCAAAATGCTGAAGGCTCTAACTAGGGAACGGGCTACGAATCCCCTACAACCAACCTCCACTGGGAGACACCTCGCTCTCCATCCAGCCTGCTGACAGTTGCTGACCAGTCCTGCGTACTTGGAGAGCTTCCTTTCAAAGGCCTCTTCCAAGCTATCTTCCCATGGGGCTGTCAGCTCCAGCAGCACCACTTGCTTAGTAGACTCAGACACTAGGACAATGTCTGGTCGCAGGGTGGTGGCTGCGATATGGTTGGGGAATTCAGCTGCCCTTCGAGGTCCACCAACAGCTGCCAGTCCCTTGCAGAGGTCAGAATGCTGGCAGATGTCCTTTTGGCAGGTATTGGCTGCTCCCCAGCTCTGACAAAGGCAATGGTCTGCTTGGAGGGTCGGGACCGCTTCGCCCACTCAACTCCTGCGCTGACGGCTTCAGCGATGGTCTTCAGGACCTGATCATGCCTCCACCTGTACCGTCCCTCACCACGTGCACTTGCACAGCCGCTGAGGATGTGCTCCAGGGCTCCTCGCTTGGAGCACAGTGGGCACGCAGATGACTCTGCCTTGCCCCATGTGTGCAGGTTTGATGGGCTTGGAAGCACATCGTACACTGCCTGGATGAGAAATTGGATGCGGTGTGGTTCGGCTTTCCAAAGATCAGCCCAGGTCACTTTCCTCTCAACCGCATTCTCCCATCTTGTCTAAGCTCCCTCTTGCTTCATTCCCACCGCCTTGCAGGCTCTCGTCTCCTCCGCTACTGCTCTCACCTCCTCCTGAACTAGATGATGCCTTTCCTTCCCCCTGGTGTCCCTTTGGGGAGTTGGAAAGGATCCTAGCCCAGCTCAGCCTCGTGTGACCACTCCCACCAACTACTGTATATCAGTCTACACATCTTTAACTCACTTAATTGTCAAATAGAAGAAGAAGAAGAAGAAGAAAGCCCTTAAATCTGAGTAGAGTCATCGGGACGCTGTCATGATGGCGTTTTTTTAGCAGGCTTTCTTATTTTTACGAGACCGAGTTGCTAGCTCAACGCTCAGCCCAACACGGATGGAAAGCGTGCAAAGGAGCCAGCTGGATTCCAACTCGGGAGCCTTCGTTCTGAAGTCTGGCGCTGATGCCACTACACCAATTGTCAAATGCCACCTGCTTATGTATGGTTTTCGCAGACTCTGAGTCCAATTCACTCTAATTACCGGAAAGATCCTGTTCCCTACAGTGTTCATGCGATCACTCTTGACTGCATTCCCCTGCAGGCTGTACTCATTCTTTAACTTTAAAAGATGTTGAACATAAATCAGCTTTGTAGTTACTCAAAGAAATGTGCTCCCATGTGTACAACACTGTCCAAAGCCATCTGCAAGTTTACGTTCAACCTTCCATATTTTACAATAAAAAATTCACATCGGCATTGATTTGATTGATGAGAGCTCCTCTTTGATGACATAATCTTCATGCAATCCGTCTGCTGGAGCACCATGACTGTGTAGCTTGGAAATACTCAATATTAAACTATTAGCACAGCAAGAACATGTTTTAAAGGATAGGCTTTTGAAAAGTAGGTGAATGATTTTTTTCTCCGGTAACAGTTTTGATGTTTGCCATTTTCAAAGGCTGATGAAGTCAGAACCAAACATGCCAGTCACTAGCTTTACCTATAGGACTACTGTCAATAACCACAGCACAGGGTTTCAGAGAAGCCTGTTTGTGTTTTTACAAGCCGCGTCAGCTTTTCTTCTCAACTCACAGTCTGTTTGAAAAGTTCCCTACAAAGCTCTTTGGTTCTTTACAGCATGCTGGGATAGACATTTCACTCTATTTATAGCCCAGGCTGAATTGCCCTGAGTTAAGAACACACTTACTGAAGGATTTAGACTGCAGGATAGTTATGTAAATAAGGCATGTGATCAGACATTATTATATGTGTATATTCATATGATGTAGAGACTATGTGTACTGAGGAGAATGATGCTGAAATTAGAATGAACCATCCTTAGGGTCATAGGGATCTACTGCACAAAATAAGGGCCTTAAACCCACAAAATCTATGCTACGCACTTACACTAACCATATCCAAACCTGCTTTTATTTTTTTCCCTTGAAACACTCTGGTTTCCTCGGCTGTATAAGTGTAGGGAAGACAATCTCCAGCCCTGCCAAACGTGTGAGACTGAGGCATGAGCAACCGCACCCCCCAACCCTGGTTTGTGTGATGCTCTGTAATTCACTACCCTGTTGCAAATTAATGCCATGAATAACAGACAGTATGCTGCATACGATTAAAGGAATTACGTTTATGAATCTTAACTAAAGGGTTGGTAAAGAATAAGAAAAAGAAAAGGGCCCAGCCTAATTAAACAGTCAAACGTACACAAGTTGGAGCTCATCTTGAACTTCTCCATCACTCACACGCTGCGCCCTCAGTCAATGTGTGAAAGCACGCAACACCTTCTGAATGTCGCTCCCAATCCATCTTAAACAAACGACTCTCCCACCAGTTCGTATGCTACGGCTGGTTCTCCACAGCATCTTCTCTCTTCACCTCCTCCCGAACGAAAGCCCACGACCAACCTTATTGTCCCTCACCAAGAAAAACCTCCCGCTAACTGGATGGCACACATTCCACATCATCCCTTATCTTCAACCATAACCCAAACAGGCTGAAAGCAGAACAGCAGCTCTTACAGAGCTGCTAAATGAAATGCCTACAGCATAACAGTAAAGATGTGAACCAGGGCACTGCACTTTCCCCCCATCACAATAATCATGTCCTCATGGCTTTGAAATAGTTTGTCATCTCCTCATTAATAGCACTGTTTTCAAAGGAATTTTGTGATGTCAGAACCTCCAATCCATTTGTAAATGGTAGTGAAATCTGGGAGGCAGTGTGAAATGTGAGAAGAATGTTATGAGAATGCAGGGTGACTTGGACAGGCTGGGTGAGTGGGCAGATGCATGGCAGATGCAGTTTAATGTGGATAAATGTGAGGTTATCCACTTTAGTGGTAAGAACGGGAAGGCAGATTATTATTTAAATGGAGACAAGTTAGGAAAAGGGGAAGCACAACAAGATTAGGTGTTCTTGTACATCAGTCACTGAAAGCAAGCATTCAAGTACAGCAGGCAGTGAAAAAAGCTAATGGCATACTGTCCTTCATAACAAGGGGAATTGAGTATAAGAGCAAAGAGGTCCTTCTGCAGCTGTACAAGGCCCTGGTGAGACCACACCTGGAGTACTGTGTGCAGTTTTGGTCTCCAAATTTGAGGAAGGACATTCTTGCTATTGAGGGAGTTCAGCGTAGGTTCACAAGGTTAATTCCCGGGATGGTGGGACTGTCATATGTCGAAAGATAGGAGCGACTGGGCTTGTATACTCTGGAATTTAGAAGGCTGAGAGGGGATCTTATTGAAATATATAAGATTATTAAGGGATCGGACACGCTGCAGTCAAGAAGCATGTTCCCGCTGATGGGTGAGTCCAGAACCAAAGGCCACAGTTTAAGAATTAGAGGTAGGCCATTTAGGACGGAGTTGAGGAAAAACTTTTTTACCCAGAGAGTGGAGGTTATATGGAATGCTCTGCCTCAGAAGGCTGTGGAGGCCGAGTTTCTGGATGATTTCAAAAAAGAGATGGATAGAGCTCTTAAAGATAGTGGAATCAAAGGTTATGGGGATAAGGCAGGAACGGGATACTGATAGTGGAATGATCAGCCATGATCACAGTGAATGGCGGTGCTGGCTCAAAGGGCTGAATGGCCTACTCCTGCACCTATTGTCTATTGTCTATTGTCTATTGAAATAGCTCACTAGGGGGAGAGTCGCAACCCTCTGTTCCCCTGGTGCTACATAGGCCTGCCTATCTGGGGGTCTCCTGACTCTTTGAGACCTCCATATCCCATCAGCTGCATCTTCATTTTCAGACACTCCTTGGGATAGTTCTGGTCTGCATGGCGAGGCCTCCCCCTGTCTATCACTCATGCCTTCCAGCAGCTCAGGTCCCTCTGCTACCTGGCTGAGCTCAGCTTCATTCCCAGTTACTTTAGAGCCCAGCCCTCCTTCGTGGTCCAGCTGAAAATCTGCCTGTCCACAGATCGTCCCCCTGATTTCACCTGCCTCAGTGTGAGAAGGGTTAGGAATCCCTTCCTCAATTAGTGGGGAGTTAGCAGAAGGCAGCATATAGCACATCCCTATTTCCTCATCCTCCGAGTCTGTATTCCATTCAGGGGCAGAGGCCAGTCTCTTCTTTCAAACTGTTCATCCTTTAGTCTCTCCAGGTCGCCGCAGAATCCTCTTACTAGTGTAGAGTTCAGGTCAGGTTCTGGGTCAACATGTACCTCTTGTCCCAGAGGTAGAAGGTGGTTCTGATGGAGAATCTTGACAGGCCCATTCCCATCCTCTGGTTTCACCCGGAAAACTGGTACATTTGGCATCTGACTCTCCACCACATAAGGCATAGCTGCCCAACAGTCAGCCAACTAAGGCTCCCCTGGTAGCCCTAAATTCTTTATGAGCACTCAGTCTCCAGGAATGAGGTGGGAGAACCTCAGTTTTTGATCATACCTCCTCTTATTTCCTTGATTCTGCTTGGCAGCCAAGACTTCAGCTAATTCATAAGCAATTTTTCAGCTCCCTTCTCATATCAGACACATACTTCAGATAAGTCTTCTCGCTATCAGTCTCACTCATGGGTATCTGATAATACCCACTTCTCAAGTCCAGCACACTGAACCACGTTGCACCATTCAGGTAGCTCAGCACATTCTTGATTCTTGGGACTGTATACAGGTCGGGGACTGTACGCCTGTTCAGAGTTCGATAGTCCACCCACATCCGTACATTCCCATTTTTCTTCCTGGCCACTACTATTGGAGACGCCTAGGTGCTTCTGTACTCAGAGATGATCCCAGTTTCCTTCAACTTCCACAGAAGCTGTCAAACGTTGTCCACCTCAGCAGGTGCCAGTCGCTGTGATCTTTCTCTGAACAGGATGTCCTCTGTCGCCTGGATGGTGTGACGAGTGCTCTTGGAACAACCCACATCAAATTCGTCAGTAGAAAAAACATCTTCCAGCTTCAACATTCTCTCTATCAACCTCCTCTTCCAACCTCCAGGTATCAGAGAGTTCCCAAAGTTGAATGACTCAGCAGTCATTGTTCCTGTTTTCGCAGAGAGTTTCTCCCCGGCTCGTCTCACAGGGACTGCAGACATTACCGTCACCGGGAAGACGTGCGCCATTGGCATCCCCAACCTGAGGGTGATCTCCTACTCCAAAGTGTTCCTGACACTTACTGCCATAACAGAGAATACCAGCCCTCTGCATAGTCTGTCCCGTTAGGGAGTCGCCTCCCTATCAGCTCTATCATACGGGGGTGGGGGGAGAGCACCCGCTAATTACAACCGGGACATCTCAGTCCTAAGCACTGCCATGAGTTCCTTCACTACTGCCTAGGGTGAGTTATCAGTAGTCACTCCAGTCAAGGGAACCACTACCGAGGACTGTACCCTGTGGACGGAGGCCTCCCCCGCCTCCATCACATTCTCCTCCTCTCTTACTTCTCTGATCGGCTCGATAAATGAGGGAGGAGGGCGCGTCATATGAGACATTTAGAGATGCCAAGTAATCAGGTCCAGCGAGTGGGCCCCTTTCACCACTTGGTCTGTTCTTAACTGATTCACCTCAGCTGCTTGAATGGCCCTCTGCACCGCAAGCAATTTAGCTGCCTCTCGAGCTGAAAAATGTGGGTAGAAAGCTTCTCCCCATCTCCTGAAACATGTTCTGAAACCCTGTCATAGGCTCCAGTGGGCTTCCCACTGCTCCAAACACCTTTTCTAGTGCTTGCACGTTAGCCGTAGAGGTAGCAAAACGATTCTATGTCTTTATGGATCTCACCATGTCAACAGCCGGCCCCTTCAAACTTTCAACCAATCTCTGTCTTTTTTTGTCATTAGAGCACTGCCACTCATCCAGCAACTGAAAGGTCTGCTCTGCCCAAATCTCATACTCCCCTTCCCCTTTAGGGGTGGGCTTCATTCCTGAAAACAGGCTGAGCCTACGATTGCTGGGACCTTGAACCTGGGCATCTTCACACTTATTCGCCAGGGATGTAGGGGCCGCTACTGACTCAGAATGCTCAGCCCTTGCTGGAGGACTCATTAGACCTTCTACATCAGACCACACCTTCCCCTCGCTACGCAGAAACGAGAGCAATTTGTCTTTAAGGTCTCCGCCCCCAGCTATGGACAGCCCACGGGCCCTCCTCTCCCAGGGCCCCAATAGTACCAGGCAGTTCTACTGCCGTTGCATCACTGCTAGTCTGAACTACAAACGGTAGAACAAAGTCTTTGCCTTCCATTTTATCAAACCTCCACTCCACCCCTGCAGCATCCATAACCACGTATCATAATCACTTTACCGGACAGTAGTTTAACACAGACTTAAACACACAACTCATTGGATTAATGCTCAGGGTAATGACACAGCATCCAACGAAATCGATCTTGGATGATACCCTACAATGAAACACTCTGGTTTCATTACACCCTGAATTCCAATCAACTAACTCGCAGATTACACATATCAGCTGGATCAACAGGCTTTGGTGTGAATATGGGGTTCCTGAGCTGTTTGAAATCATTATTTTGACTGTAGAATTTAGGCTTGAGAAGTTAAAGTCAAAGGTATAATGATCTCCACACACAAAATGCTGGAGGAACTCACCTGGCCAGGCAGCATCTATGGAAAAGAGTACAGTTGATATTTCAGCCGAAACCCTTTAGTCCTGATGTGGGATTTCAGGATATTGAACAGCCTCCCTGATGACTACATCACTGGAAGTGCACCTGACTAACCAGGTCAAGGAACTGGAACTGCAGCATGTTCTCAGGACCATCTGGGAGACTGAAAACCTCATGGATGAAACTTTTACTGAGATGGTCACACCCAGACTACAGGCTTCAGATAGTGGACCAGTGACCTCCAGAAGTAAAGGGGAGTAAGCCGTCAGTGCAGGGTTCCCCTGTGGCTATTCCCCTCAGAAACAAGTAATTCATTCCCCTTTGATATTGCTGGGTTGGAAGAATGAATTACTAGGGCACGGTTGCTGGCTCTGAGGCTCAGCAGGGAAGGGTAAAGACAGGCAGAGCGATAATGATAGGAGATGGACAGGAGATTCACAGGCCGCAACAGAACCACCAGGATGGTGTTTTGCCTCTCAGGTGCTGGGGTCCAGGATGTCTCAGAGCGGCTGCAGAATATTATCAAGAGGGAGAGTGAGCAGCCTGAGGTCATGGTACACATTGGCACTAATGACATAGGGTGAGAGGGGAGAGAAGCCCGCGTCTGGGTAGTTAGGAAAGAGGCTGAAGAGCAGGACCGCCAAGGTAGTAATCTCTAGGATTACTCCCAGTGTCACGTGCTGGTCAGGCAGGAATAGGATGATAGTAGAGATAAATGAATGGCTTAGGAACTGGTGCAGGGGGCAAGGTTTCGGGGAACTGGTGCAGGGGGCAAGGTTTCAGGTTCTTGGATCACTGGAACCTTTTCTGGAACGGGGTGACCTGTACAAGAGAGGCAAGTTACACCTGACGTGGAGGAGAACCAATACCCTGGCTAGAATGTTTACTAGTGCTTCTCAGAAAGGTTTCAACTAGTTTAGTAGGGGAATGAGAACCAGAGCAACATCTCAGAGAGTGGGGAAATGGAGAGGAAGGTCGATGTCAGAGCTAGTAAAAACAACCAGGAGCAAAGTAATAGATACAATGCGATGGATAGTTTGGAATGTTGTGTATTTTAATGCTAGGAATATTATGGGTAAAGGTGTTGCTCTTAGAGCATGGATCAGTACATGGAACTATGATGCTGTGGCCATTACAGATACTTGGTTGAGAGAGGGACGGGAATGGGTGCTTAATGTCCCATGGTTTCAATGCTTTAGAAAAGATAGAGGTAAAAGACCAAGGGGGCGTTGCGCTAGTAATCAGGGACAATATCACAACTGCACTCAGAGGGGATATAATGGAGGGCTTGTCCACTGAGTCTGTATGGGTGTAACTCAAAATAAGAGGGGTGCAATTATGGGATTATACTACAGAGCACTTTCTCCCCTCCCCCACCTTGCCAAATAGCCACTAGGAAACTGAGAAACAGATATGAAATCTGACTAAGGAAGGGTGTGAAAACAATAGGGTCGGTGTCATGAGGGACTTCAACTTCCCTAATATAAATTGGGTCCTTCTTAATGCAAGAGGTTTAGGTGGGGCAGAATTTGTTAGGTACATCTTGGAAGATTTCTTAATTTGTAATGTAGAAAATCCAGCAAGAGGAGGGGCTGCACTGGACCAAGGGTTGTGTGATGAGCCTGGCTAAGTGACTCACCTTTTAGGGAGTTAAGGAACAATGATCACAACTCGTTAAGTTTTCAGTTAACCATAGATAAGGATAAGCCTGAATCTTCAACGAAAGTATTAAAAATTGGAGCAGGGCAAATTACGAGAGCATTATGCAGAAACTAGGGAGAGTTCATTGGGAACAGCTATTTTGAGGCAAGTCCACATCACGTGGAGGGTGTTTAAACACCAACTGCACAGAGTACAGGACAGGTATGTTCCAGTCAGAAGGAAGGACGAAGATGGCAAGGTAGGAGAACCTTAGATGTTGAGAGCGGCGATGAATTTAGTGAAGAAGAAAAAGGAAAAGGATGTAAAGCTTAGGAAACTAGAATCAAACAGAGCCTTTGGGGTTTACAACAAACCTAGAAAAGAACTCAAGAAAGGAATTAGGAAAGACAGGAGGGAACATGAAATATCCTTTGCAAGTAGGATTAAAGAGAATCCGAAGACATTCCATACATACATCAAGAGCAGGAGGATAACTCCTTAGTTAAGGTAAGACCACTCAAGGGTGGGAACATTTGCTTGGATGTATTGAGTTTCTAACTGAGTACTTTAGATCTGTATTTACAAGGAGAAGGGCATGGAGGAGAGGGAAATCAACGTCGAGTGTATTGAGACCCTAGGGCATTTTGATGTAAAGGAGGAGGTAGTGTTGGATCTCTTCTGAGCATTAAACTGAATGCCCCAGGGCTTGATGGGATATACCCCAGTTAATTGAGGGAGGCAAGAGAAGAGATTGCTGGGGCCTTGACCAGTAGCTTTATGTCTACTTCAGCCACAGGTGTGGATTCAGAGGGCTGCTGAGTAGCTACTATTGTTTCAATATTCAAGAAGGGAACCAGGAATAATCCTGGAAGTTACAGTAAGTCTCATATCGGTGGTAGGGAAGTCATAGGAAAAAATTCTTAGGGATAGGACTTGTGAACTGGAAGTTTTTGGCCGAATTAGGGAGAGCCAGCGCAACTTAGTGCAGGGCAAATTCTGTCTTCCCAGCTTGATAGAGATTTTGATGAAGTGATCGATGAAGGTAGAGCCGGAGGTAATGTTTATGTGGATTTTGACAAGGTCATTCACAGGAAGCTCATCCAGAAGATTAAGATGCATAGGATCCATGGTGAATTGGACATATGCATTCAGAACTGGCTTGTTCATAGAAGACAGAGGGTAGTGGTTGAAGAGACTTATTCTAGTTGATGGTCTATGATTAAGGGTGTTCTGCATGGATCTCTACTGGGATCCTTGCTGTTTGCGTATACAAATGACCTGAAATAAAATTTAAATGAGTGGGTTAGTAAGTTTGCAGATGACACAAAGTGTAAAGATGTTGTGGACAGCACAGAAGACTGGAAAAGAATACAGTGTGATATAGATTAGTTTCAGATATTGTCGGAGAAATGGCAAATGGAGTTTAACCTGGCCAAATGTGAAATGTTGTACCCTGGTAGGTCAAATGTAAAGAGGGAGTACACTAAGGGCAGAAGGATGTTGAGGTCCAAGTTCATAGCTCCCTGAAAGGTTGAGGAACTCAGCAGGTCAGGCAGCATCTAGGGAAATGAATAAACGTTTTGAGCTGAGGCCCTTCTTCAGGACTGGAAAGAAAGGGGTGGGTGGGTGATGCCAGAATAAAAAAGTGGGAGAGATGACTAGCTAGAAGGTGATAGGTGAAGCCAGGTGTGTGGGAAAGATAAAGGACTTGTTACATACCTTGTGGGTATCTTATGACTATCTTATGACCATGATGTAATTGACCATCTTTTGAGCGTGATGTAATGGTCTTGTGATGGTGGGGTGATGTAATTTTCCCGCCAGTGTGAGGTCACGTGATGACATGTTCTCAACAGGTATATAACGGGAAACCCCTGTTGTTACACAGTTGATTCATTGTTTAATTCGTCAGTTACTCCATCATGCTGCGTATTCGTCTCATGACGCAGTTTCATTTTAAAGTGGAGTTCTACTTTCTATTGTAAGTCTAGTATTGGAGAGTGAAGACCTTACTAAAGTACGGGATTGAGTGAAGTTGGTGTCGTTCGGCGGTTTAATACAGGATCGACCTAATTGAATCTTTGTTCAGAAATAGTGACCTGCATCTGGGATAACCCTTGTAAGATCAGGAAGGTTTTTGCAGTGTTCATTTGCCAGGAAAAAGTCAGTTCCTTTCAGCCATTTTATTTCCTTCGTCATGAATCCTTTGGACAGAATCAGCAGTAATGTCACGTCTTTGAAGAAATACGTTTCCAGAGAAGTCTCTCCTTATTGACTGTGTAAATCACTTGGACTTTGAATTTACCACTTTAAGACTGGTTCGAGTTTACCACTTTAAGAACTGTTCCAGAGTTGCCGTATAGCAGTTAACTGCCGGTTAAGTTAGTTGTTCAAATACTTTTTGCTATTGTTGAGCAGAGTTTACTAAATGTTTATGTTTGTTTATAAAACCTGACTCAATTCTATATTCATTGCTGCTGGTCACGTGACAGACTGGAGAAGAAGGAATCTGATAGGAGAGGAGAGTGGACCATGGGAGAAAGAGAGGAAGGAAAAACACCAAGGGGAGGTGATATGTGAGGCAAAAGAGTAAGAGGCCAGAGGGAAGAAGGGGGAAGGGAGAAGGAAAAAATTGCCGGAAGGAGAAATCGATGTTCACACCATCAAGTTGGAGTCTAACTAGACAGAATATAAGATCTGGTTACTCCACCCTGAGAGTGGTACATTGTGACAAAAGAGGAGACAATGGATCAACGTGTCAGAATGGGAATTAAAATAGCTGGCTACCAGGAAATTCTGCTTCTGGCGGGTGAAACAGAGGTACTTGACAAAGTGATCTCCCAATTTATGTCGGATCTCACCGATGTAGAGGAGGCTGCATCAGGAGTACTGAAGACAATAGATGACCCCAAAAGATTTTCAGGTGAAGTGTTGCCTTACCTGGAAAGACTGTTTGGGGCCCTGAACGAAAACGATGGAGCAGTGGAATGGGTAGGTGTAACATTTCTGTTGCTTGCCAGTAGGGAGATTAGTGGGGAGGAACAAATGGAAAAGGGAATCATGGAGGGAGCAATCCCTGCTGAAAGTGGAGAGTGGGAAGGGGAATGTAAAGATGTGTTTGGTGGTAGCATCCTGTTGAGAATGGCAGAAGTTACGAAGAATTATTTGTTGGATGCAGAGTCTCATGGAGTGGTAGGTGAGGACAAGAGGAAATCTACCCCTCTAAAGGTGGCAGGAAGATGGGGTGAGCACAGATGACTGGGAAATGGAGGAGATGCAGGTGAGGGCAGCATCAGTGGTGGAGGAAGGAATACACCATTCTTTGAAGAAGAAGAACATCTCTGATATCCTGGAAAGGAAAGCCTCAGCCTGGGAACAGACGCGGTGGAGACGAAGCACCTGAGTATAGGCATTTTTATGGGAGACAGGATGGGAAGAGATATAGTCAAGTTTGTTGTGGAAATTGATCATAAATTTATAAAAGATGACAGTAGTCAGTTTGTCTCCAGAGATGAGGACAGAGAGATTGAGAAAGAGAAGCCAAGTGTCAGATATGGTCCAAGTGAATTTAAGGGAAGGATGGAAGTTGGAGGCAAAGTGGAGGGGAGCATAACCAGGGAAGGCTTGGAAAAGAAAGCATTACCAGGGAAGGCTGAGAATGGGGGGCATTAACACGGAAGGGTTGGAAATATACACTGGTTGATAGTGTGGCTAAAAAGGAACATGACATGCTTGCCTTCATTTGTCAAGGCATTTAGTTCAAAACTTACTTACTTGGTCATTTTGCTGTTGGTGTTTAGAGAAGCAACGTCTGCCAACCATCTCTGATAGTGGTTGGGAATTCCTTCATCATGTCAATAGTTTCCACTTTTCTCAGTTTTCTCCACTGTCAGTCATGCGAGTCCCAGGTGGAGGTTCAGGACTGCTGTCACACTCAGATGTAGAGAATTGCTGTTTCCATAAAAATTTTGTTTGCTAGTCAGAGTTGATAACTCTGAGCTGAATCCCCAAACCTAGAGGACCAGTGGACCACTCTTAGTCTAGCCTCCACCCTTTGACCTGTTTGGCATAGGTGACCCAACCAAAAGCTGAAGCATACAGCCTTGACTCCAGCCAATATAGCTCTCCAGAGTATTGAGGCATGCAAGCATCCAAACCACAACAAGGCTTTGGTCCTCTTGGAGGTTCGTTCAAAAGTCATGAAGTTATGTTGCAGCTTTATAAAACTCTAGATAGTCTGCATCTAGAGTTTTGCCTACGTTTCTGGTCACTGCATTATAGGAAGGAAGTTAAGGCTTTAGAGAGAGTGCAGAAGAGGTTTACCAGGATGCATGTGCTATAACAAAGGGTTGAACGTACTTAGATTGTCTTCTCTGGAGCAGCAGATGTACTTCAGGTGAGGGGGGGTAATTTCAAAAGAGATGTGAGGGGCAAACTTATTACACAGAGGGTGATGATTGCCTGAAATGTACTGCCTGGGGTGGTGGGAGAGGCAGATACATCAGAGAATGTTAAGAGAGATTTAGATAAGCACATGAATGTGAGGAAAATAGAAGGATGTAGGCAGAAGGGATTAGTTTAGCTGGCCATTTCATTACTGATTGAACTATTTGGGTGGAACATTGAGGAACGAAGTACAAGGAGGAAAGAAGAGCACCTGGCCAGTCACAAAAAGAACATGCAGCTTCCAACTAACAGCACCAGAGGTCAAGGATGAGCCCAAGAGTTGGAACTGCTAGATGCAGCCTTGTTAATTGAGCCAGTGGGCTACCCTCGTTGGATGCTCCTTTGTTCTATAACTATTATTGCACATAGAATGCATCAAATATATTGTACACAGATATAGAACTCTACATATCCTTAACTAATTGAATTTACTTTATCCACATCAGAAATCCAGCAATAGGCAAGATCCACCTCAGTATCCATTATAGTTCTGGTTCAGTTAAGGAGTATTGCCCAAACCAAGATAACACTGGTGTGAGGTCTGCAAGAGTGGTTCAGGAAAATGTCACTGATGTTTGCAACATAATTGCTGTATTTGCTCTCAAATGAAGCGCATAAAATCAACTATATCCACCCAACTGTGGCCCTGATGTTCCAGTGCAAATGGTGAAGAAGATCAATAGGCTGGACTTTGAAAACTGGCTTTAGCACAGGAATTCCCAGTTTAGCAAAACCTGCTTTGAGGTGTTGCTTCCACATGTGGTAGTACTAAAACTAAATGTGGATGGGGTGGGAGGGAAATATCTTGTTCTGCCTTGCCCTGGTCCTGTTTCCCACTGACCAGTTACATTCACAGCCACCCGATGCTCTCTCCCCCATACTCCCACACCAAGCACAGATGCCAGTCATACCCCATCTCACTCTGCACCTAAATCTGAATTGATCTTGACACTGTATAATAAATCCACTCTTTCTTTAAAGCCTGGTGTCACATAGAACAGAGAGAGGGGGAGAGGAGAGGTGAAAGGGGGAGGGGAGGGGGAGATGGGAGGAGAGAGAGGGGAGAGGGATGGATTGGAGATGGAGTGAGATGGAGAGGGAGAGGAGGGGAAAGGGAAAGGAGGGGAGGAGAGAGATGGGGAGAAGAGGGGGAGAAGAGGGGGAGGGTGGAGGTGAGGGGGAGGGGAGGGGGAATGGGGAGATGGAGGAAGAGGGAGGAGGGGGCAAGGGAGGGGGAGAGGGAGGGGAAGGGGAGAGGGAGTGAGAGGGGGTGGAGATGGGTGTGGGCAGAGATGGAGGGGGGGTTGAGATGGAGGAGGAAGGGAGGGGAGGGGAGAGGGAGGGGTGGAGGGAGATGGTGGGGGGAGGAGGAGGGGAGGGTAGGGAAGAGAGAGGGTAAAGGGGGTAGAGGATGGAGGGGGATGGAAGATAGAGGGGGGGGAAGAGGGTGGGGAAGAGGGGAAGAAAGGAAGGAGGAGGGAAGAGAGGGGAGGGGGAGGGAAGTGAGAAGAGAGGGGAGAGAGGGGGAGGGATGGACAGGGAGGGGAGGGTGTATTGGAGATATTTAGCTCAATTAAGTATCAATTAGGTTCTTAATTTGTTTTCTATTTGTTGTTCATTCAAACAATTTTACTAAAGCGTAATTCATGCACAACAAAGGTCACAGGTTAAGGAGGTATCTCTCACAAGAGGGAACTTAATTCCTATACAATATGTTGGATCTTATATGAAGTATTAGATGTAAATCTGTAGTATGAGGAGATAATATTGCAGATAATAAAGGACAGTCCAGACAAAAAAGCAACAAGCAGAATTATCAAGCATTTATTCTAGGCAGTGGGAGTTATGATTAATGTACCCACTGATGAGGGGAGCTGGTAATATTAGACAAAGTGCTGATGAATGACTCATGGGCACTTTTCAAAGTGCAAGCTATTTAACCTTCTGTTCCACTGCCCCAACTTATTCCACTCATGCTGAATGTTTAAAATTTATTTTACTTTATGTTCTTGGGACATTATGGGTCTAACAATATGCTTGTGAAAAACTTTAACCAACTGTTTTAAATACTCTGTGGCGGAGATTAATGAAATTAGATCACTGCTTTCTGGATTATTTAAAAACAGCACAATTTCACTGAGGAAGCAAAAAGAACATCTGTAAACTCCCAGCATGCCACGCATCGCCTGCTGTGGCTACAATTCCTGGAATCAATTTTAACTCTAACTGAGATACCCATCGACTCTAAGAGGTCAATTGGAGAATTCCACAGCTGGGTCCAGATCAATAAAATGGAATTCTTAGAACAAAATCCTGCTATTGAGGTGAATGACCCTTAGTGGGCCTCTGTGTCTATGTGAAGACCTCAGTCACTTACTTTCAAAGCCAAATAACAGCAAGAGTCTGATACTTTGCGAACATTCAGTCTAATTAAAAACCTGTAAATTGGTGAAGGAAAAATGTGGAAGCAGCAAGGTCGATTACTTTCTGTTCAAATCCAAATTACATTAGTATTGCCAACTATCACCACAGTTTGAAGCCATATTTACTCCACATTAAATAGCCTAGTTAAATTATCCAGTTTAAACAACTGATAATTTTTTGAGCAACCCTGTCTATATCTTAAGTTACTCATAGTGTGGCTATGTGTGGTTATCTGACTGTGTTGCTCACATAGGTTCAGACTGATTGTCATCAACTAGTGTTTAGACTTTGTGGAAATATGGCTCTACCATACGGGGCAAATTTTAAACAGTGATTAGAAAGTGATCTATCAGTTAATTAATAGTGTTCCTCTAGAATAAGATTCTTACCACAGAAGACTAATTGATGATTTAACCCCTACATTCTCTTTTTTAAAATGCTGCATGAAAGTGTAGCAAAGAGAGCCTGCTGCCTCACATTCCAGTGCCTTGTGTTCAGTCGGAAACTCGTGACTGTGTGGAGTATTCATGTGCCCTTTGTATGTAAGGGCTTTCCTGGTGCATTGGTTTTCTCGCACAACCCAAACACTTGTAGGTTGGTAAGAGCATTGGCTGCTGATGATAGCCCCAAGTGTATAGCAAGTGGTGGAGATCTGGGGGAATGAGTGGGAATGTGGGAGAATAAAATTCAATTAACGTAGGTTTGACGTAAATAGGTGCTTGATGGTCAAAGTGAACTCAGTGAGATGCAGGCCCCGTTTCCATGCTATGTCCCTCGATTACTCTAAATGCACCTGTCCTGTATTTTACCACATTCCCTAATCTAATGGAGAGTAAACGATTATGATCACTACCTGTGAGTGAGTTCCAAAAAAAGGTAGAATAAACCAATACCAAAGGTTTTCATTGGATTTTGCAGCAATAGACCTCAATCGTAAACAAATAAATTAAAATCCGTTAACTGAAGATGCTAGTAAGTTGAAATAAAAACAAAAAAATTGCCGGCAACATTCAAAGAAAGTGCAACAGAATTATCAGAAAGAAATCAGAAAGAGGTAGGTAGTTGATAATCAGCATAGACTCGATGGGCCAAAATGTCTGTTTCTGTGCTGTATGCCTCGATGGCTATACGATGGTGAGAACTGGTGAGAAAGGCCTTTGACCTGAAAGATGTTAACCCTGTTTCATTTTCCACAGAACCAAAGGTAGAAAGCAGGCTGATACCAGCAAGCTATGTTTAATGGTTCAGGAAATCTGAGTGAGGAGATAAGTGGAGAAGGTGGGACACGTCTGACACCAGCATTGTTCTCAGTTGTTGGAGGCAACTTCATAAACCCATTACCTACAGGCTATCTCTCCCCCTCCCTGTACCAGCTGTCTTCTTTCTCCCCTCTCAGGCCTGATGCAGGGTCTCACTCCAAAACATTGACAATACTGGACAACAATTTTTTTTCAGAAGTGTTGCTTCCTCACAATTTTTTTTGTTTATGATAGACTGTTTGAAGATGAACACAAACATAATTTCAAACTACTTGTATCACGTAGGGATTTGGAGAAACAACAAATTAACTTCTATTGAATATAATATGTTTAATTGCATAATGGTGCTGATGCTTTGCAATAGTTCAACTAAGTTAAAAATATTTTGTTAATGATTTTCATTTGTACTCAGTGTCTGAGGCTTCTTGCTTATATGTTCAATAATAATTCGCCAGCATTGATGGATTCCAGTTGCCCTGGTATCTTTTCTCCATGACCGCAATGTCCTGGTGAAACCTTTCACCATACTCGTCACTAACAGCACCAAGATCTGCAGGGAAGAAGTCTAAATGGGAATGCAGAAAATGAATCTTTAGTGACATGTTGTATTTCATGGTTTTATATGCTTGAAGCATGCTTTCAACCAGCTGCATGTAGTTTGGTGCTCCATAGATGCCAAGAAAAATTTCAACAACTTCCTTGAATGACTTCCATGTGATTTTCTCCGGTCCCACTAGAAATTCTTCAAATTGCCTATCATTGATGACCTGTTTGATTTGTGAACCAACAAAAGTGCTTTCCTTAATCTTGGCATCAGTAATTCTGTGAAGTATCTGTCTCAAATATCAAAATCCTTCATAGAAATTTTTGTGCCTGGTGATAGCAAATTATATCCTTACAGTCCTGAACCCAATAATTATTACTAAAACCTGTCCTGCCATGCAGCAGCCACACTACCCAAGCATGCTCAAGCACACCTGGACAAGATAGGAAACCTTCCAGCTTTCATTGTAGGCAACATTTTAATTGACTTGAATTATGAATTGAAATAATAAACAGAAGTTTATTAAAAAATGGCGTGTGGTAGGGAAATTTCATGGTGATTTTCATGATCAGTAGCCCAAAGTTCATAAGATATACCTAAAGGTATTCAGGAAACAAAATCTTTGTCGTCCAGAGCAATTTGTCTTCCCCCACAGATGCTGCTCAACCTGCTGAGTTTCTCCAAAAGTTTCTTTATGCTCCAGATTCCAGTATCTGCAATATACTGTGTCTCATCTTGATAAAAACCAGTGGTTATCATTGTAGTCTTCAGGTCATCCACTACAAGTCGTTTATTGTCATTTAACTATATACATGTTCTGTATATAAGGCATCTGTTAGTCTTGCGAGACCATGGATCTGCACCTGGAAAGTCTTCACTCTCCAGGGCGCAGGCCTGGGCAAGGTTGTGTGGAAGACCGGCAGTTGCCTATGCTGCGAGTCTCCCCTCTCCACAACACTGATGTTGTCCAAGGGAAGGGCAAGGGACAATACAGCTTGTCACCAGTGTTGTCGCAGAGCAATGTGTGGTTATGTGCCTTGCTCAAGAACACAAACATGCTGCCTCGGCTGAGGCTCAAACTCGTGACCTTCAGGTCGCTAGTCAAATGCCTTAACCACTTGGCCACTTGCCCACACATGTTCTGTATATAAAACCATTTAAAGTATATAGAAACAAGACAACTTTTCTCTGAACCAAAGTGTAAAGCACAGTAGTAAACATAACACACATAACATATGATAACTTATGAATGTACAGATCTACACATAAATCATAAACTAAACTGCATTAACATTAAATATTCTAAGGTACGGAACAGATTAACCAGTGACACTTCAAATATGATGCAGCAAATAGTTCTGAGGCTTCTTGGCCTGGGGGAAGAAACTGTTTCTCATTCGAACCATTTTTGTTTATACACATTGTAGTCTCCTGCTTGATGGTAGAAAGTCAAAGAGGATGCTGGATGGATGATGGAATTCTTAATATAATTTAGGGGCCTGCATGTGCTGCGCTCCTGATAAATGTTCCCGATGGATGGTAGGGAGACCCCTATGATCCTCTCAGCTGTTCTCACAGTGCTTGCAGGAATTCTGGTCTGATGCTCGACTGCTCCCATACTGGATGGAAGAGCAACTTGTCAGAATGCTCTCACTGGTGCTCCTGTAAAGCACAGTTGAATGGGGAGGGGGAGCCTTGGTTCCCTCAATCTTCTTAGGAAGTGGAGGCACTGGCACGTCTTCTTGTTCAGGGAGGTGATATTAAGGGACCAGATTATGTCGTCCATGATGTGAACTCCCAGGAACTTGGTGCACTTAACTCTCTGTAGGGAGGAGCCATGTGTTTGCAGAGGGGATGGTTCACCTGAAGCTTCCTGGAGTCCTCAATGATTTTCTTGGTCTTCTCCACATGCAGACTTAGGTTCTTCTCACACCAATCCACAAGTCACTTAATTTCCTCTCTATACTGCTTCTCATCATTCTTGATAAAGCCAACCACTGCTGTATCATCCACAAACTTAATGACTCAGTTTGAGTTGGATCCTCAACACAGTCATGCATCAGCAGTGTGAACTATGAGCACACAGCCTTGGGGAGTGCCAGTGCTCAGCACAATGGGACTAGAGACATTGCTGCCTACACCGACTGACCGTGGCCTTACTGTGAATAAGTTCAGTATCCAATTGCAGGGGGAGATGATGAGACACAGCGAGGACAGTTTCCCCACCAGTTTCTCGGGTATAATGGTGTGGAATGCCAAACTGAGGTCTATATGCAGCAGGAGACACAGCGAGGACAGTTTTCCCACCAGTTTCTCGGGGAAAATGGTGTGGAATGCCAAACTGAGGTCTATATGCAGCAGGAGACACAGCAAGGACAGTTTCCCCACCAGTTTCTTGGGTATAATGGGGTTGAATGCCAAACTGAAGTCTATATGCAGCAGTCTGGCATAAGAGACTCCACTTTCCAGGTGGGCCAGGACAGAGTGGAGGGCAGAAACTATTGCATCGTCAGTGGATCGACTTGAACGATAAACGAACTGCAAAGGGTCCAATGTAGCCGAGAGAAAGGCTTTAATGTGTTCAATGACCAGCCACTCAAAGCATATCATAATGGTGATATTAATGCCACCTGATGATAGTCATTTAGGCAAGTTACTGTTGCCTTCTTTGGCACTGGAATGACAGTTGCCGCCTGGAAAACTGAGGGGACAATGGATTGTTTCATAGAGATGTTGAAATACAAATGGTTTTGTGTATTTAATATTTCAGTAATATTTGAGTAATATTGTAAATATATTGTTTGATTAAGCATTTGTTGTTCTTTAAGTAATGCATTATGGGTTATAGGCAAAAGTACATAAAAGGCATGCATTATCACGCCGCCTCGCTTAAAATAAAAAAAAATGAATCAAGAACTGTTCTCCGAGCCCCTGTGTTTTCTCTTTCAATTAGCTTTTACAGTTTGGAGTTTCAAAGAATAGCACAAGGGAATACACATTTTCTAATAACATTCCTAAAAGATTGGAAGAGATTCTCTCTAACCACTCACTTGTACTGACATGGGGAGAAAGGATATCATAAGTTGGTGTGGGAGTCTCGCATTAGAAATAACTGATTATCACATCATCTTTCTGCCTGCCAAAGGAGAACTATTCAAATCATTGTTAAGCCCTTAGCTTCAAGGACATCATAGAAAAATCCACACTAGCCAGTTGCAATACACAGATTTCTGAAAGCTGGACATATACTTTATGAGCCCAGTCCTATGAGTCTAGGCATCTGTGAAAATATTATCAGCTGTGGAACATTTTGTCTTCGCTTTGCCAATGAGACAAACACATTCCAGTTATACAACCTCCCTCAGGAGGTTCTTTGGCTCAAGCGAATAGTTCATCATACAGCAAGGTAACTGGTTTGTGAGGAGAGCGAAGGTGGCAGATTTCTCATATGGAGAGAAAAGAAACAATTTAGGAGTAAGTTTAATCGAGATGCTGAAGTTATGAAGATGTTTGCTGAAATAAAAGAGAGGGGTGTTTTTAATTCAGGAATCTAGACTTAACATGGCATGAAAATTGAAAAAACAAGGATAATTCTTTTGACTCAAGAAGTTTTAATCTGAATTAACAACCTGAAATGGCTGTGATGTAGATTTAGTTGTAATTAGGGTAGCAAAAATACCCGGACTTGTGCTCTCTCACCCATGCCCAGCAACCCTTTTAATGTGAATTCCTGCATCCCCAACTCCCTTAATTTATTTCTCATCATCTCTCTCTGTATCCCATACTTCCTGCAACACAAAACTACATGTTCTACTGACTCCTCTTCCTGACATTCCTCACACAATCCTGTCTGGTGTTTCCCTATCATTTTCAATGTTTTGTTTAATGCACAATGCCTCAGCCTTAACCTAGTCCACACAATTTCCTCTCTTCTGTTTCCATTACCTACCCTAGTAACTGCAAAACTCTTTTGTATTTGATATAAATGCCTCCCTTTCCCCTCCCTGTCCCATCTTTCTTGCCACATTCGGTTGACTTTTTCCCAGATTACACACTTAACCTCTGCTTTACTGATACTAATGTGCATTTCCATATTTTCTTTCTTTAACGCCCTCTTTACCAATTCATCCACCCTCTCATTCCCCTTCACCCCTACATGTGCTGGAACCCATAGAAATTTTACCTGACCTCCCTGATTTGCAATCCTTGTAACTAACTGAAGGACTTCATAAAGTACATCTTGCCGACTGTTTGTGTGAAAAGACCTTAAACTTGCTAGAACTGAGGATGAATCTGAACATATCAATGCTTTGACTTGTCTGGCTTTCTGCACCCATTGTAACACAACCAACACCGCCAGCATCTCCACTGTAAACACCCCTAACTTATTAGATATTCTCCTGCTGATTCCAATTTCTTTTGCTGGTATTACCACCCCAAACCCTGTCACTCCTGTTTCAGGTTCCTTCGCACCATCCGTATAAATGTGAGTATAATCACTATACTTTTCCATCACATGACAGTTAAATACATTTACCAAATCTGTTTTATATCTTTCTTTCCTTTTTACCTCTAACAAATGCCAGTCTATGTCAGGCCATACAAGCTTCCATGGAGCTACAACTGGATAAACTACTGAAGGACTTATCCTCAGATCAAATACTCCACATTCTTTCGTGATATCATTCCCTACCCGACTAAAGGTATCCCTCTGAAACCTCCCATTTTCCCAGCACTCCTGCAACACTCCTTTAGTAGGGTGAGAATCATTGTGCCCCTGCAAGTTAGCCCAGTAGTTTGCCATCAGTTGCATCCTTCTTAGTTCCAAAGGCATTATTCCCATTTCTACCTGTAGGGCTGACACTGGTGACATTTTAAAAGCCCCACTGCACACTCTCAAGGCCTGAGCCTGAATCACATCCAGTTTCCTTATAAGAGACCTAGTTGCTGATCCATATACTCTATTTCCATAATCCAATACAGATCTTACTAAAGCCACATACATTCTCTTCAAAGCTGAACAACTTGCTCCCCATTCCCTACCAGTCAAACATCTCATCACATTTATTACTTTTTTACATTTTTCCTCAACTTTCCTGATATGGTCTGCCCATGTTAATCGTGAATCAAATATAACTCCCAGAAATTTAAATGATGCAACCCTTTCTAATTCAACCCCATACATCCTTAACTTCTTCCTTACCTCAACCCTTTTCCTGGTAAAAAAAAATACAGTTTGAGTTTTGTCTACTGAAAACCTACATCCCTAATCATAACCCCACTTCACAACTTCATCAATTGCTTCTTGTAGTTTCCTGATTATATGGTCCATGTTCCTGCCTCTTTTCCACAAGGCCCCATCATCCGCAAACAGTGACCTACCTATATCCACTGGTACCTTTGTGAAGACATCACTGATCATAATCATGAAAAGTAATGGGCTAATCACACTACCTTGAGGTGTGCTATTTTCCACTATGTACTGTTTTGATAATTCTGATCCAATCCGAACTTGAATTTTTCTACCAAACGAAAAATCTTTAATCCAGTTAAAAACTCTCCCACCAACCCCCATCTTGTGCAGTTTAATTAATAATTCTTCCTTCCTTCCACATCATATCATAGGCTTTTTCAATGTCAAAGAACACTGCCACTACTGACTCTATTTGCCTGGGCCTTCCTTATTTCAGTCTCTAACATAATCACTTCCCTTTCTAAAACCACTCTGATAACTTGCCAGCATTCCCCTTTTCTCAAGCTCATATGATAACCTTTCTGTTATCATCCTTTCCATTATCTTACATATACTTGATGTTAATGCAATTGGTCTGTAGCTAGTGTGTTTTGACAGATCCTTGTCAGACTTCCTTATTGGAATTACTACTGCTTCTTTCCATGCACTTGGTAATCTTCCCTCCTCCCACACTCTGTTATAAAAATGCAGCAACTTCAAGAGCGCTCCTTCTCCTAGATTTTTTAGCATCACAGAGCATATCAGATCTTTCCCTGGGGAGGTTGGTCTCGATCTCTTTATTGCTCTCACCATTTCTGCTAATGTAAATGGATCATCAATTATATCATCTGTTCCTTCCCTCCTGCTTAACACACCTGGGTGTTGGCTCATTATTCTTTCCCTTCTTCTTCTCCCTTCTTCAGACAAATTTTCCGAACTGTGTATCAGTACAAATGACTTGGCCATGACCTCAGCCTTATCCCTACTGGAGACTGCAGTTTCCTCCTCAGATATCATTACTGGATATTCCCATTCCCTTCTATCTCCTCCCATCCTCTTAATCATTCCCCATATCTCTCCCACAGGTGTTGTTCTTCCTACCTTGTCACAAAAACTCCTCCAACTTGCCCTTTTAGCTTGACGTATAGTTCTTCTCACCACTGCCTGTGCTTTCTTATATTGAACCAAATGCTGCATATTATGGGTTCTTTTAACTAGCCTGAATGCTCTATTTCTGTTTTTTACAGCCTGACAACATTCCTCTGTCCACCATGGTACCAGTTTTCTATTCATCCTATTTTTACTCCTAGGTATCGATCCTTCTGCTGCCATGATAATTGCTGAAGTCACCTGACTGTTTAATTCATCTACATTTCCAGAAATATCAATCTTTGTCAACCCTTCTTCACTCAACTTCTGGAACTTACCCCAATCAGCTTTTTCAAACACCCACTTTGGGGTTCCGCCACCTGGTCTTACTTCAACTCTTTCACCCACTGAACACAAAACTGGGTAGTGATCACTGCCTACTGTTGAAGCAGTCCAAACTCTCCAGTTACTAATGCCAGCCAAAGTATTAGACACTAATGTAATATCTAACACTGACTCAGTTCCTGTTGTTATATCTATCCTTGTGCCACTACCATCATTCATACACACCAAATCCCTTTCTTCCATCAAATCTTCAATTACCTTTCCATTTGGATCTGTAATCTGATCCCCCCCTATTTTGCAATGAGCATTGAAATCTGCACACCACACTACTTTATGTCTGTTTTGTCCTTGTATCTTTAATAGGCTGTCCAAATCCAACCTTTTACATGGATTGTAATAGTTAATTATAACCGTTCCCTCCCCTCTCTCCCACACTTCCACCGCTATGTATTCCTGATCATCTCCTTTTTCCAGTACCCTATATGGTATACCTTGCTTGATTAACATAGCACAACCCCCTCCTCCCCCTAGATTTCTATCTTTCCTTATCATTGTATACCCATATACCACAAAGTCTAAAGTTGGTTTCAACCAAGTTTCCTGAATACACACTACATCCGGTTTTACAACCATTTCTTTAATAAAGTGCTTGAATTCCTGGCTATTGGCCAGTAAGCTCCTTGCATTCCATTGTAAAAGAATCACCATAATTAGTATTAACCAACACATGACACTTCCTGGCTTGACTGATTACTGAGGTTCTCCCTCACTTCCTCCCATGTCAGTCCTACTAACCCTAAATAGTTTACTGCTGCTTTTACCACCAGCTGAATTTTGTCACTTTTTGACTTTACCTCAGCAGTACTATTAATCACTCCTGCAATGAATGTTACTAGAGCCTTTTTGTCTACATAAATCCTGTCATTTGTTCTTTGTTGCATCTCTCGTATTCCTATTGCTCCCTGTTCATTAGGAACATTATTCTGTTCTCTTGACATTCTTACAGCTTCTGCATAAGCGGTCTTTCTTTTCACACTTATTTCTTGAATTTTAGTCTCGGTCTCACAACCGCACACCCACTATGTGCAACATTATGAGCTCCTCCATAATTGCAGCATCTTGGTTGAACTCCTGTTCCGCACTTTCCATATTCATGATCGCCCCCACATCTAGCACATCTCCTCTGCCTTTTACAGTTTTTAGCCACATGTCCAAACCTTTGACAATTATAGCACCTCAATGGCTTTGGCACATACACCCTTACTGGGTAACTCATGAAACCCAGGAACACCTTCCTTGGCACTCTTTCTTCTTCAAATTCAATCAATACAGATTCACTTTCCTTTTTCACTCCCTCCTTTGTTGTTTTCAGTCTTTGAACATTCATTACTTTCCCTCCTTTGATATTCCTCTTTATCTCCTCCATATTTATACTCATTGGTATCCCCATGATCACTCCTTTACAACCACTGTTTTGTGCTCCCACCCTCCCAGTGTATTCCACCTTGCATTTTCCTATCTCTTTTAGCTTGAGTGCTTTCTCAAGTTGTTCCTCATTCGCACATCTTACCAATAAGTTGCCATCATTAAGGACTTTTGCAAATACTATTTCCCCTATCTTATTTGTCAGAGTTGTTGTTAGCACAAATGGGTTAATTTTCTTCATATGTCCCTGAGCCTTCTCATTCAGCCTAATTATGACAACACCTCCTCTCTGAGCTTGTTCATCTTCCTCACTTTCAGAGCTTTCTCCACTATCATTTCTTATTCTTTTATTCCCTTTGTCTTGGTTTTTATTCATCCGACCCCTCACTACCTCCTCATTCCCTTTATTTCTCCCTTCACAATAATCTACCTCTCCCCAGCTGCCTACCTCTGGCCCCAAGTCTCTATCCCTCTCCTCCACTTTCTTTCCCTCAACCCCGCCTCTTATCTTGTCCGCCATTACCGGACCCACACGACCCCCTCCCAGCAATTTCCGTTCCTTCCCCACTCTCTTTCCCTCAACAGGTTCCAAAACACACTCACGCATCAAGCAAAACACAGTCAGCTTCCAGTCAAACCAACTCAGCCACTCCCGCTCCCCAGGTGCCAGCGAGACCTAAGTTCAATACCAACCTTGGGCACTGTCTGTGTGGAATTTGCACATTCTCCACATGACCATGCAGATTAGCTTCAGGTGCTCCAGTTTCTTCTGCTATACCAATGATGTGTGCTGATAGGTTCGTTGGCCATTGTAAATTGCCCCTAATGAGTAGGTGAGTGACGGATTCTAGGGGAAGTTGATGATGTTGGATTTTAATATTTTAATCCAAGGTTACTTCAGAAGTCAGGAATGAAGCACAAATCTTAGTGCTTCATGATCATTTTATTAAATGTTAATACAGCAAAGAGAGTGTTGAAAGGAAGAGTGATGAAGGTCAACCAGATGAAGAGATCATTGCCATCATTATATCCCGTATATACTGATGTGGGTAATCATGGTCTTCCATCCGTCTTTAATCTGAGAAGTTCGACAAAATTTTTGCCTCTCCACCCATCGATCTAACTAATGAATGTCATGTGCTGTTGACTGTGACATTTTCTTCCATCAGTTTGTTCCATTATTTCAAAATGTTCAGGCTTCTCTTTCCATAAGACAAAGGAGAAGTCGGCCATTCAGCCCATCGAGTCTGCTCTGCCATTTTATCATGAGCTGATCCATTCTCCCATTTAGTCCCACTCCCCCGCCTTCTCACCATATCCTTTGATGCCCTGGCTCCTCAGATACCTATCAATCTCTGCCTTAAATACACCCAATGATTTGGCCTCCACTGCTGCCCATGGTAACAAATTCCATAGATTCACCATCCTCTGTCAAAAAAAATTCTTTGCATCTCTGTTCTGAATAGGCGCCCTTCAATCCTTAAGTCGTGCCCTCTCGTACTAGTCTCCCCCCACCATGGGAAACAATTTTGCCACATCCACTCTGTCCATGCCTTTCAACATTCGAAGTGTTTCTATGAGGTCCCCCCCTTATTCTTCTAAACTCCAAGGAGTACAGTCCAAGAGCAGACAAGCGTTCCTCATATGTTAACCCTCTCATTCCTGGAATCATTCTAGTGAATCCTCTCTGAACCCTCTCCAACGTCAACACATCGTTTCTTAAATAAGGAGCCCAAAACTGCCCACAGTACTCCAAGTGAGGTCTTACCAGTGCATTATAGAGCCTCAACATCACATCCCTGCTCCTATACTCTATTCTTCTAGAAATGAACTCCAACATTGCATTCGCCTTCTTCACCACCGACTCAACCTGGAGGTTAACCTTAAGGGTATCCTGCATGAGGACTCCCAAGTCCCGTTGCACCTCAGAACTTTGAATTCTCTCTGCATTTAAATAATAGTCTGCCCATTCATTTCTTCTGCCAAAGTACATAACCATACACTTTCCAACATTGTATTTCATTTGCCACTTCTTTGACCATTCTTCCAATCTATCCAAGTTTCTCTGCAGACTCTCTATTTCCTCAGCACTACCAGTCCCTCCAGCTATCTTGTATCATCAGCAAACTTAGCCACAGGAAGAAATGACACTGGACATTGACATAGGCCGTGGACGAGACTAGGATTCAGAGCTTGGGCTAGGACTAAGACTAGGAAAGCAGGACCAGGACAAGGAACTTGGAACCAGGG
Source organism: Mobula birostris (assembly GCF_030028105.1). Lineage (NCBI taxonomy): Eukaryota > Metazoa > Chordata > Chondrichthyes > Myliobatiformes > Myliobatidae > Mobula > Mobula birostris. Next base: position 40,154,684 of record NC_092395.1, read on the forward strand.
GCCTGGGCTAGGACTCTGAGCCAGAGACTGGACAGGGACCCAGGAACCTGGGACTTGACTCAGGCTCAGACCCCAGATCTAGGTGAGGACAAGACGTGTCTACAGGACTGGATGTGGCTAGGCTACAGGACTAGACGTGGAACTCCTGCACAGGACGAGGCACATGGACAGGATAAGAACACAAAGCCTTGACTTGGACAGGACAAGGTTCTAGGACGTGGCTTGGACTAGATGAGGTACTTGGACGTGGCTTGGACTAGACGAGAGACTCCTGGACAGGACAAGGGAACTCCAGCACAGGACGAGGAGTCTCCAGGGCAGGACAAGGCTCTTGGACTAAGTTTGGTTAGGCTCTTGGGTACAGAACCGGGACTCCTTCTTGGAGCGCAGGGTCGGGACCCTTTCTAGGACGCAGGGCCGGGATGACTGCCGAGCTAAACTGCTGAGGATTCGGATGGGGACGTTCCAGCACAGGACGAGCAATCTCCAGCACAGGACGAGGAATCTCCAGTACTGGGCTGGCCAAGGAACTCCTGGGCTAGGGGGCAAGGAACATGGACAGGACGAGAACACAAAGCCTTGACTTGGACAGGACTTGAACACAGCACCTGGAACTTGGAACACAGAACATAGAGCCAGGACCCCTCCTTGGGAACAGGACGTAGAACCAGGGCTTTACATAGAGTCAGGATTGCTCCTTGAGAACAGGACCTAGGGCTAGGAATCTTCTTTGACATGGATACTAAACATGGGGACACAAAGAGATAGTTCCAAACTCAATGATAGATAGTTCCTCATCTTGGCGTGGCAAGACTCCGGTCTCACTCCAGCAGTTGAACTTGACAGGGATGCAGGCGAGACTTAAGGAGGAATAGGAAGGGAACAGTCCACCAGGGAAACCTTGGTGAGAGAGGTATTTATGTACCAGCCCAAAATGAGGATCAGATGCCTCAATTAAGGCACCCAATGGAACAAGGGAAAACAGGAAAACCCGGAATAAGGACTCGACAGACTGGACCGTGAACCGGAATGCGGACTTCACAGACTGGACCATGACATCAAATCCAACAGATTAATATTAATACCACAATAAATGCGATTAAAAACTTCAATGAATCACCCTTGTGCTGACCCTCGAGTGCCTGCCTTCCATACAGGCCTCACATGTTCATCCTGTGGTCACAACATAGGCGACTTTCAGTGGAGGAGAACAAAGGTGGGCTTAAAGGACAATTTTATATAGCCTTTAACCATAAAAGCCCAGATTGGTCTGCAGTCGCGATCTGGCATTGCTGGCTAACAGACAGCAACAAGAACACTTCTAGAGTGACAATGGTTGAATTATATAGCTTGGAAACATATTTTTCAAACCATTGGGTTCAGTCTGCTCATTTACGTTAATCCTACCCTAACCTATTTTATTTCCCCTACATTTACCACCTAATTCTATGCCTCAAATGGCCAAGTGGTTAAGGCGTTCATTCAGTTATCTCAAGGTCACTAGTTCGAGCCTCAGCTGTGGCAACGTATTTGTGCCCTTGAGCAAGTCACTTAATCACACATTGCTCTAGTTTGTGCGAGGAGTGGCGCCCCACACAGACTTCCAATCTGCGTTTTGTAAGGCATGAAAATGCCCAACACAGGCCTCTCATGGTCTGAGTCGACGTTCCCCCCACCCCCCCCTTACGTATCAGCTACACACTAGGAGCAATCGACAGCGGCTAGTTAAGCCACTAATCTGCCTGCCTTTGGAATGCATGAGCTTCAAAAGGCAACACACACACACAGTCACCAGGAGAACATGCAAACTCTACACAGAAATCACGGGAATGAGGACTGAGCCACCCATGGCCACGGGTGCTGTGAGTGAGCAATACTACTAACTGCCTGACTCTGCTACTGACATCCTGAGAGATAACAGCTCATTCAGGCTCTGTGGTGTTAACAGCCAGTCCCTCAGACACAACAAGTCATCAGACAGAGGTTTGGCTGAAATGTAATTTAAAGAAATTCTGCAGATGTTGGAAATCCAGAGCAACACACACAAAATGCTTGAGGAGCTCAGCAGGTCAGGCAGCATCTTTGGAAAGGAATAAGGAGTTGACATTTTAGGCCAACACCTTTCCTTTTCCTCCTGATGGAGATTTGTCAACTGCTTGTTCCTCTTCATAGATGCTGCATGAGCTTCTGAAGAGTTCCTCCTTGCCTGTGTTCTGTTATCTCTTTCAAAGCCATCTGAACTGTCTGCTACCACAAATTTCAGATCTGGAGGCAAGCTTTATTCACCACAAGCTACCTGAGTATTGTTTATCAGTAAGTTGGATGGCGAAGATATCAATTAAAAACAGAAAATGCGGGAAATGTTGATCTGGTTATGCTGTGAGCAGAGGTACATTTAATGCTGCATATCCATGGCCCTTTATTAAATAGGTTAAGCAACACACACAAAACACTGAAGGAACTCAGCAGGCCAGGCAGCATCTTATAGGCATCCATTAATCTTGTGAGACCATGGATTTGCGCCTTAGTAGCTTTCCAGGGCGCAGGCCTGGGCAAAGTTGTATGGAAGGCCAGCAGATGTCCATGCTGCAAGTCTCCCCTCTCCAGGCCACCGACGTTGTCCAAGGGAAGGGCATTAGGACCCATACAGCTTGGCACCGATGTCATCGCAGAGCAATGTGTGGTTAAGTGCCTTGCTCAAGGACACACCTCGCTGCCTCAGCTGAGGCTCAAACTAGCAACCTTCAGATCACTAGACCGACGCCTTAACCACTTGGCCAGGCAGCATCTATGGAACAAAATACAGTCGATGTATTGGGACAAAACCCTTTGGCAGGACAGATAGGTTGAGTTTGTGTTGCCACTCACAAGACTGTGCCCTATATTTCAGGTTTGAGGCCACATTTGCTGCAAAATGAAATTGTAATTTGATATGCATCCGGCATTAAATCAAACTAATGCAAGATAAGCACAGATCCAAGTTCAAGAGCCTGTTTTCCATCGGCATCCTCTCCATGCACCTGTGGTTCCATAGGACTTTCCATCATTGTGTCTCTGCCAAATCTTAATTTAAACACAATGTCCCCACCAACTATGGGAGACCAGACAAAATGTCACATAATTGTCCCTTTTCCAATTTCTCCAGAAAACTTAATTCAGTTCCAAGTCCCTCTTCTAAATCACTGCAATGTCCTCTGAAGTTTAAGCAACTCACTTACTTCAAGAAAAATGGGTCTCTACATTTACATGAATAGGGTAGTTTAAAACACCTTAAAGACATTTATATTGGCTGGATGCTGGCAGTTAGTGAAATGAGGTGTTAAACTAACCATTTTAGATGAAGAAACCGCAGATTATTGTTTGTAAGGATGAGATTGCAGGCATTAATCTAGTATTTAAATGTGCATTCGGCATGCTGGCTGCAAAACTACATACTATAATGATTTACACAGTTGTTAAACAGAGGACAGGTCATTTAAATAACCAGATAGTATAAAGCAGGCATATCTGAGGAATGTCCTTATATCACCAGCTCTGGCAATCTGTAGTAAAGCTAATAGATAGGCACCTCCATTGTGCAGGGACAACCAAGAATAAGAAAATGGGTTAGCTCGAGACTCATGACCTGCGCTGCAGCGTTTGGGTTTAAAAGAAGTGATGATGGGAAGTGTGAGTAGGGATCTGCACATGAATGATAAATATTACTGGACCCACAAACACAGAGTTAGGGTCTATTGTTATACAATTGTGGCCTAATTTAACAAGCTGTTTGTACGGTGGAGGATCTGTTTCAATCCACCAACAAGGGGAGGAAAATATGTTAGACATTGGTGCTAATGAAGGAGAATAGCTTAGAGAGGAAAGTCGAGAGTAGACTAGACAAGAAATGTGGTAAGAGAAAGAGATATGAACACTGAAATTAAGTAAGGGCGAAGATTTTGTATTAGAAAAATAATAGTGAATTGGCAAGCTGTGGAATCACAGGTTCTTCTGACTTTTTATTTTACAGTGTCGAATTTGCTCTTTATTTTATTATACTGCTTTTTTAAAAAAAGTGAAAATTGATCTTAGGAGGTAAGCTTTAAGTCCAAAGCAATATCAGCAGAAAGATCGCATGAAGTTATTTCAACTAGCAAAGTTAATAGAAATCAAATTTATCCAGCAAACATTCCAAACAGGCTGGAATTTAAACAAAAGGGAAATTTAAAGTTTTTTTTAATGAGCATTAGTCGTAGGGAACTCCATTTCTAGAGGACAGGAATCTGTAGAGCTTGCCTTTGAAAAGTTCTTGGGAACAAGTTGGGAACCAATTGCTTGAATCATATTCTCAACAAACCAAATAGGACTGTGGTCAGTATGCAACATTCTTGAATGAAACATGATTCACTCTTTTGATCATCAAGGAAGAAGCAAACATGAGTGAAAACAAAGCAAGAGCTTTGATTTAATGCAAAAAAAATGTTGGAAGAACTCAGTGAGTAAGGCAGCATCTGTGAAGGGAAATATCAACAGTCCATTTTCCTCCACAGATGCAGCCAGACTGGTTTTTTGCACCTCTTGTGTCTCTTTGAATTAAAAGTTGGTGAGAAAAATTAACATCTACTGACATGGTCCCCAAAATGGTTAAGTCTGCTTCAATCTTGTCAGATATATAATTCAAGCGGTCAAAGGGGGTACCTCGCCAGTCATCCATTGATGCTACCACCAGCTTGGCTCGGGTTTATGAGGCTCAACCTTCTGATTAAGAGGTTGCAGGTACAATCCAACTCTGATACGCATGGAGAGCGGTGGAAATGTTTTACCATTTGTGGTGCTGTCTTTTTATTGCAGTGTTAAAGACAGTAACCTGTTACAAAAGTCAGATAAAAACAGAAGATGAAATGGCACTAATGAAAGGAACGCAAAGAAGCCTCCAAGTGCTCTGGTCATTATACCTTATGCCTACTGACATTCAGGCCAAATTATACCATCACTGGTGGGGTATAGGGTGTCCAGGGAGGGTTGTCAGGTAGCAGGTTTGGCATGCTCCGCCCAAGAGTCCCACCTGCCATCCAGCTCTCACCTGTGGCTCCAAGTAACTGTTCACCTCTGACAATGACCACATCCCAGTACACCACTTCAACAGGTGGGATAAACCAGGTGACGGTAGCTGGGAACCTCTAACCCCTGTGAGAGAAGAGTACACTTACCCCAGCAAGGTCAGTTCCAGAGGACTGTACGGACACAATCAACCACAAGATCCAACAGCCAAGAAGGTGGTGCTGCAACACTCCGTGCAGAGCAAAGAGCATGACAAGGGCGAGGAAGTCTCTAGTCGTGACGATTTTTCATACTATTGGACCAAGATTTTTGAGGCCGGAAGAGTGGAACTGCCCCAGTGCAATGGCTTTTTCACGATAAAACTCCTCCCACACAAGTTATGTTATCATCAGAAACGATGGACAACCAACACATATTGTCATTGCTGTCAACATATCCTGCTGTGTTCAGGACAGATGTGTACATACAAATAAATTTATATTAGCCTTAGGTCCCATACCACTGTGTTTAGAAAAAGTTATTACCCTTCAACAATCAGGCTGTTGGGTTTCAGTAGGACTGAAGTGCAGACCAATGAATACTTCTTTACCAGGATTTATTAGGGAGCACGAAGGCAACAGTCTTTCAAAAACAGAAGGCAGGCACAAATCCGACATGACAGGCAGAGGTCTTAACCAGGAAAGGCAGTCAGGCGAGGGCAGACAATCCAGAGCGCACAGGCAAACATCAGATCCAAGAACGGGCAAAACCCAAAACACAGAATCAGGCAAAATCAGTTGACAGAAGTCGCAATGACAGGCTAGAACAACACAGGTCAGAACTGGGACGAACTGGCAGAGAATGCTAGTCAAGGCGGGGTTTAAATGGACGGGGTAATGAGGGAAAATTAGACACAAGTGGGTGCAAATGAGGAGACAAGCAGGTAATTGGAGGAAGTCCAAAAAGGAAAGGGGCTGGGCCACAACCCACATGGCCAGATGAAAGAAAACAGAAAATAAAGACAGTCGTGATCCAGAGCTACCAGCAGAGGCCCTTCGACCCAGTGTTCAGGCCGGATCCTTAACACAGGCCCCTGAACCATTGGGGGTAACTTCACTCACTTTGACACTGAACTGACCCAAAAACCTATGGACTCACATTCAAACTCTACAAATCTTGTTTCAATATTATTTACTATTTATTTATATATATTTTAATGTATCTGCACAGTTTGCCTCCTTTTTGCATGTTATTTTTTTCTCTGTGTGTTGTTTTTCATTGATTCCATTGTGTTTGTTTGTTTCTACATGAATGTCGACATGAAAATGAATCTCAGGGGCGTACATGGTGACACACATACTTTGATAATAAATTTCTTTGAACTTTCAACATGGTGCAGATTGCATATAGCTGTGGATAAAACACTGGCTGCCAATAGGAAACAGAGTACATTACAAGCAACACACACAAAATGCTGGAGGAACTCAGCAGGCCAGGTAGCATCTATGGAAAAGACTACAGTCAGTGTTTCGGGCCGAGACCCTTCATCAGAACTGGGGGGAAAAAGAGGAGGAGTCAGAGTAAGAAAGTGGGGAGAGGGAAGGAAGAAACACGAGGTGGTAGGTGAAACCAGCATGGGGGAGGGTTGAAGTAAAGAGTTGGGAGGTTGATTGGTGAAAGAGATACAGGGCTGAAGAAGGGAGAATCTGACAGGAGAGGACAGAAGACCATAGAAGAAAGAAAAGTAGGAGGGGCATCAGAGAGAGATGATTGGCAGACAAGGAGAAAAGGTGACACAGGGAAATGGGAATGGGGAATGATGAGGGAGGTGGGTGAGGCATTAAAGAAGTTCAAGAAATTGATGTTCATGCCATCAGGTTGGAGGCTACCCAGATGGAATATAAGGTGTTGCTCCTTCGACCTGAGTGTGGCCTCATAGCAACAGTAGAGGAGATCATGTACTGACATGACTAGCATTAAAAGGGTCTTTTTCCGGTTGGCAATGTGAAATGTGCGAATGCCAAAGGGATCAATGCTACAGTATCAATCGTTAACAATTTATGTAATTGTCTTGGGTCCAGGTGCTAGAGTTGCTAATTTTTCTGTTATCACTAAGGTAGATAGAAGTTGTGAAGTGGATGTAAAGAGGCTACAATGGAAAATAGGGAGGTTAAGTAAGTGAGAAAAGATCTGCTAAATGGAGTATGATGTGAGAAAATGTGTGCTTGTCAAATTTTGGCAGGGAAGATAAAAATGTGGCATAGTGTCATATTACCTAAATGGAGAGATATTGCAGAGCACTGAGATGCAAAGGTGCTGAAGTGCATTATTCAGAGCAAGCAATTAATTAGGAAAAGATAAGAGTCTTAATGTTTATTGCTCAGGGAAATGAATACAAGTGTTAGGAGGTTACACTTCAGTTATACAGAGAATTGATGAGAAAAAAATCTAAGAACCCTAATGCAAACTGTTTGCACAAGTTTACTGAAGAAATATTGGGAACGGGCAAGTCTTTCATCTGTAGAATTTAAATACATGTGAGAGGATGAATAGTTTTAAGTAAGACAGATTCTTGACAAACAAGGAGTGAAGTGTTTGTTTATTTATTTAGCGATACTGCGCGGAACAGCCCAACGAGCTGTGCAACCAGCAGCCCATCTATTTAATCTTAGCCTAATCACAGGTCAATTTACAATGTCCAATTTACAACATCCAAGCTCAAAGTAAAATTCACTATCAGAATACATAAATGTCACCACATACAACCCTGAGATTTTTTGTCTGTAGACATACTCAGCAAACCTATAGAAGAGTAACTGTAAGTAGGATCAATGAACAAAGTACGCAAATGCAAACAAATAAATAGTAATAAATAACGAGAACATGGAATAACAAGATGAAGATTAGTTGTGGGAACACCAGTAGCAGAATGAGTGTAGTTATCCCCTTTTGTTCAAGAGCCTGATTGCTCAGGGGTACTAGCTGTTCTTGAACCTGGTGGCACGAGTCCTAAGGCACCTGTACCTTCTACCTAATGGCAACAGTGGGAAAAGAGCATGGCCTGGGTGGTGAGGATCTTTGATAATGGCAACATTTCATGTAATTGTGCTCAATGGCTGAGAAGGCTTTACCCAGAGTGGAATAGCGTCACACTAACCAATACACAACCACAGCATGCCAACAGGTAAACAGAATGCAGAATAGAAGTTATAATTACATCAGCCATGATTTTATTAAATGACAGAATAGGCCAGAGGAGTCAAGTGGCCTACTAATGTTTCTATTTCATTTGTTAGCATTCTTTGTGATAGCTCATTTTCTCAGGATTTATTGGAGATGTTCCTTTAAATTAAAATAAGATGCAATCAATAAATGTGGTTTTCCCTTGTCCATCTTCTTTCCAACAGCTAATCAGAAAGAAGAACAAGGAATTCAAACACAAATGATCTCTCTTGTATTGCATTGCTCCCATACACTGGATAAATCTATAGCCATTGTTTTTCGACTCTCAGGAACAAATGTTTACCTTGGAAGGCAAGGTGCGTTGTCAACGTTTCAAAATATTTTATTTAACTATAGAAAGAGCTGTAATGAAATTTAAGTCATATTTTCACTGCTTGAATGGACCATTAAATTATGGAATCCTTTGAAAAGCAATAGAATTAAAAATAGATTAAATGAAACTTAAAAATCTTGTTCATCTTCACGGATATCCAGGAGGTGTCACCTAGCTCGGTCTCTGGTTTACCACGGTGGAATTGTGCGTATAATTGAACATGAACTATTAATGGTCCTTGTAAAAAGAAAATTATAAAGTGATCTGCAAGGGAAAAAAATGTGGAGGTTACAGAGTGCTCTATAAAAACAGAAAATGCTGCAGGTATGCAGCGGGTTAGACAATGAAGGGAGGAACTGAATTAGAGTGCATATCATCAACTGGAAAGGTTAACTCTTTTTCACATTGAAGATGCAGATGAACTTTTTCCAGCTGTGCCCTTGTGTTGTAACTTCTAATAACTGTAGTCTTTTGCTTCTGGTATGGTCTGATATTTGGGAAGTGGGAATAACGTAAATAGCTCCAGCATGGACAGAATAGGTCAAATGTCCTCCTTTGGTGTAAAAACATCTACCACATATCATCAACACCAGCCCTACAACTCAGTGACCGCAAAACCACCCTGCCAGCAAGTCAATGTTCCATCCAAACAAATAGAATTACAGCTCTCTTACCTTGTCATTTCCATTGAATTTCGACTCTTTCACAACAATATCAATGATTTTGATGAAGAATCATGTGTAACATACCTAAGTTTGCTGATATAGATAATGTGGTGGATACAGCCTAGTCGATCACAGGCAAAGCCCTCCACACTGTTGAACACATTTACAAGAGTGGAGATAGAGTGGATAACCAGCGCCTCTTCCCCAGGGCACCACTGCTCAATTCAAGAGGACATGGCTTTAAGGTAAGGGGTGGGAAGTTCAAGGGGGATATTAGAGGAAGGTGTTTTACTCAGAGAGTGGTTGGTGCGTGGAATGCACTGCCTGAGTCAGTGGTGGAGGCAGATACACTAGTGAAGTTTAAGAGACTACTAGACAGGTATATGGAGGATTCTAAGGAGGGGGCTTATATGGGAGGCAGGGTTTGAGGGTCGGCACAACATTGTGGGCCGAAGGGCCTGTACTGTGCTGTACTATCCTATGTTCTATGTTCTATGTTCTATGTTCTACAAGGAATGCTGACACATGAAAGCAGCATCCGTTATCAAAGTTCCCACCAGCCAAGCCATGCTGTCTTCTCACTTCTACCATTGGGCAGGAGGTGCACATTGACAGCATTCCTCTCAGATCCAGGTGCATAACATACATTCAAAATAGCAAGAGAGAGAAAAAAAGCACACACACATTGTTATGCAAGTAAAACACATGTATAGTCCATGTCCCTATGTGATACACAAATTGATGGTACAGCTCCTGGCAATCCAGCCTGTCCTTCTACCCATTGAACATTGGAGGCAGCACTCCTGGAAGAGGCCAGCTCCCAACCAAGCTCAGACACCACACTATACTGCCTCCCTCATCATCTCACCTGGACTGCAGCAGCAGGTAAGCCTGCTTGAGGCCTTGCCCTCGCTGCAACCCAGGCCACGCTGCTGCCTTGTCACCTGTCTCACCATCAAACCAGGGAAACAGGCCTGCGGCAACTCTCGTTGTCAATGTCCAACAGGGTCTTGCAATTGCAAGAGAAACACCCAAGACAGAGAAACATGAAGGGAGACAACAATTCAGTGGAGAATTAGAATTCAAGAGTTGTTGAAGTTTGTCACATTTGCTGTCTGAGAAGAAGGAAGTTATCTGTTGATATGACAATGAATGAAATAGAAGTGTAAGCCAGCACAGCCTTGAGACAGAGTAAACTAAATCTAGAGCGGCTAGGATAAGAACAGCCATATGTTGATGCATAACATTAAGTGTGGATCTTAGAATAGCTTGAGAATAGTGCTTTATGAAATGCTGGATATCTGGAACAAGCCAGCAATCATGGGTGAATTAGAAATGTCAAGAGTGGATTTTCATTAGGAATTAAGGTCTGTCCAACCATCCAGGTGAATCTGTGACTTACTTGTGCTTCTTCCAGTGCAGCCTATTGCATTTGATCTCCTTCACAGTGGAGAAAACAAATGCATGTTGGGCAACATACACAAAATGCTGGAGAAACGCAGCAGGCCAGACATCATCTATGGAAAAGAGAATAGTTGACATTTCAGGCCAAAGAGCCTTGGTCGTTATTGACTATACTCTGATGCCTGGCCTGTTGCATTCCTCCTGCATTTTGCGTGCATTGCTTGGATTTCCAGCATTTGCAGATTTTCTATTGTTTGCAAATTGGGCAACTGCTTTGTAGAACACCTCCATTCAGAATGCAAAGGGACATGAGCTTTCCTAAATTCTGATTCATTCTCCATCCCATTCTGACCCTGAGGTTGATCAGTACAGTGAACACTCCGGAAGCCGGTGGAATCCAGATCATTGGATATATTTAAGGTGGTGATGGATAAATATTTGAAAGATGGTTAAAGTGAGGGTTATGGGAACTGGCATAGAAGAAGAGCTGAGACCAGCTTAGTTCAGCTATGATCATATGGAATGTCTGGACAGGATGATGAGTCTAGTGGCCTTCTTCTGCTCCTATTTTTTCCATGTTCTGTGTATAAATTCAGGAGACGTGACCTCACCTGCAGTATTGAATTTAACAAATTCAGGTAGGCAGCCTTTCCAGTCTCTGGCAGAGACCGCGAAGGCTGGCTATGATTTCAGGTTTTTCATTGCACTATTAATTTGGTGTTTTTTAATCACCACAGGTGGTAACTGACCTGTTGAATAGTCCAGCATTCTCGTTTATTCTAGATTTCTTTCTATAGATGCATCACTGAATTCCAGCAGTGTCCACTTTTTTCTACTTACTTCACTCCGCGTACACCTTCTTCAGACAGATAGCTATGATTTATTTGCTCTCACCACCCTCTCCCAGACAGCACCAAAATCTCCTGTTATTTGGAATCTCCATCCTGTCATCTCCCTTTATTCTCATCATACCTCCTACTCTATGCATTGTATAATTTCTAGTAAAAGATCATCTACCTGAAATATCACATCTCTATAGATGCTTTCTGACTTGCTGCTTATGTCCAACAATTACAGTAATCCCATTTGCCATCATTAGGACTGTATTCTTCTATGCCTTTCTGATTCAAGTGCCTGCTAAAAACTTCTTAAACATGGCAACTGTATCAGATTTCACCATCTCTTCTGGCAGCACTTGCTGGATATTAACCATTTTCTATGCAAAAAAAAACCTTTGAATCCCCTTTGAAACTCCTTCCTCTCACCTTAAACTTAGACTGGCTTGTTTTCGATACTTCCTCCACAGTAAAAACATGTTGATAATCTAAATATATGCCTCTTACAATCTTATATACTTCTAATAGGTCACGTTCTGCCTCTTTTGTTCCAGTGAAAATGAGCTCAAACTATCCCATCTCTCACTATAATTTAAATCCTCCAATTCAGGTACCACCATGGTGAATCTCCTCTGCACGCTCTCCAGTGCAATCCACCTTTCCTATTGTGTGGTGGCCAGAGCTATACACAATACTCTAAGGTGGTTCAACCAGTTGTTTGTAAAGATGCAACATAATGCCTCAACTCTTATGTTCAAATTAAGGCATTGACCATTCAGGCAGGACAGAGGTGAGAAAGAATATCTTTATAGGGAGATAGTAAGTCCTGGGAATTCTCTAACTAATAGATCTGTGGAGACTTAGGACTGAGTATACTCAAGACAACATATGTTAAGAGACATTTTGAGTATTATCCCAATTTTATTATGAAGCGACACATGACACGAGACTGCAGATGCTGAACTCAGAAACAACAATCTGCTGAACGAACAGGATCTATGGAAGGAATAGAATTGTCAACATTTTATCACACCAAATCATCATGCCTACTCCTGACATAGGGCTACAACCCGAGGCACCAACAGTTCTTGTGATCCCACAGATGCTGCTCAACCTGTTAGTTTCCTCTAGGACAAGGATTCCCAACCTTTTTTAATGCCATGGACCAATACCATTAATCATGGGGCTGGTAGACCCCAGCTGGGAACCCCTGCTCTAGGAGATTGTTTTTTGCTGTTTATGATAGTGAGGACAGTTTTTTCAAACTGAAAGGTATTCATGAATTGTATGACTCGAGCAAAGTAATGGAGAGAAGAATATTCTCATCGGAAATTTGAGAGCAACAGTCAAAATATTTTTGACTTTCCGCAAGGAGGACTTTCTACAGGGGCACAATTGAAAGTATCCTGACTGGTAGGGAACTGTACTTCCCTCAATCACAGGACTCTGCACAGCGTGGTGCAGACAGCCCAGCACATCTGCAGATGTTAACTCCTCACTATGCAGGACATTTACAGTTACAGGTGTGTAAAAAGGGCCCGAAGGATCACTGGGGACCCGAGTCACCCCAATCACAAACTGTTCCAGCTGATACCATCCAGGAAATGGTACCGCAGCATAAAAGCCAGGACCAATAGTCTCCATGACAGCTTCTTCCACCAGACCCTTCAGACTGATTAATTCATGTTGATACGATTGTATTTCTATGCTATATCGACTGTCCTGTTGTACATATAAGGGGTGATTGATAAGTTCGTGCCCTAAGGTAGAAGCAGCCAATTTTAGAAAACCTAGCACATTTATTTTTCCTACATTTACACACTTAGTCCAGCAGTCGTGGAGCAAGCGGATCCCTTCTTTGTAGAAGTCGGCATCTTGGACCTCCAGAGGTGGTCCACAACAGGGGTGATTGATAAGTTTATGGCCTAAGGTAGAAGGAGATGAGTTATTAACTTCAAACTTTCTGCTTTTTCACTCAAAGAGTTAAACTGCACGTGCATGTAACAACAGTTGTATAACTCATCTCCTTCTACCTTAGGCCACAAACTTATCAATCACCCCTGCTGTGAACCACTTCTACAAAGAAGGATTCGTATGCTTCATGACCTCTGGACTGAGTGTGTACATGTAGGAGGGGACTATGTTGAAAAATAAATTTCTTAGGTTTTCTAAAATTGACTCTGTCTACCTTAGGCCCCGAACTTATCAATCACCCCTTGTACTAACTTACTACAAATTACTATAAATTGCACATTGCACATTTAGACATAACATAAAGATTTTTACTCCTCATGTATATGAAAGGACGTAAGTAATAAAGTCAATTCAATTCAATATGGGGTGCAGGAATCAAAATGTCTGAAAGTTGTTGGCCAGAAGATGTGGGTCACAGTGATCAAACTAAGGGCTTATAATATTACAATCCAAGGGTCGGAGTATCATTTCACAGGGTAAAAATAACCAGAGCATTAGTGTCCGAATATATTGGATGGGGTGCAATTACGGCTTGAAAGTAAGAGAGCAACAGCTTCCCTGCTCAAATTCTCAAGACATGGTCACACCGTCCAATATCTGGCAACTTAAAGAGTTAAGAAAGCTTGACAATTCCTCTGCTGCCTCAGGAGGCTAAAGAAATATGGCATGCCCTCCCATTGACCCTGATTAATTTTCATAAATGCAGCATTGAAAGCATCCTATCTGGTGCATCATGGCTTGGTATGGCAACAGCTCTGTCTGTCACTGCAAAAAAAATCCTGCAGAAAATTGTGGACAGAACTCGACACACCACTGAAATCGGTCCGCCCTCGACGGAATCTACCTATATTTCTCACTACCTCAGTAAAGGAGGAAAATAATCAACCTGGTCATTCTGGACATTCCCTTATCTGCCCTCCCTGTCTAGAAGAAGATATAAAAGCATGGACCACCAGGTTACAGAACAGCTTCTGCACTGCTATTGTTAGACTAGTGAATTGTTGCCTTGTACAATGGATGGACTCTTAACCCCACAATCTAGCTCATTATAATATTGCACCTTATTTTCTGCCTACACTGTCTCTGTAGCTGTTACTTTATTCTGCATCCTTTTATTGTTTTCCCTTGTGCTACCTTAAAGCACCCTCTAATGATTTGCCCCATGTGAGCAGAATGCAAAACAAGCTGTTCACTGTATCTTCCTATACGTATAAAATAATTCAATTCAATTTAATTCAAAAGCGGAACTTAACATTTTGTGAAGAATGAAGGCAGGCAAGGTTTGCCTGTTTCTGGGCTCATAAGATCGTGGAACTAGATGCACAAGAGCAAAGAGGAAAAATCAAGGACATAGGCAAAGTTTTTCTAATATAGTATGTCAATTACCTTTGGAGGATATGCTGTGTTCCTTTGCAGACTGCTTCATTGAGAAATTAAGTGGATAGTACCAGAGAGATTGATAGGAGAGATTGTACATGGTCGGTGGAAGCATATCAAATAAAGAATCTAAATGCCTTTCTTTCATTAAATGTTTCCTTTGGGATTTCTAAATGTATCCGTGCTTCTTATAGCACACTGAGACATGAAAGAAATCAAGAAAATCTTGTAACTCAGACAAGGGAAATCATTGTGAAGTTCCTTTATGCATTCTTCAAGACTGAGCTGTGATTTTGCACAGTTGCAAAGGCACACAGCAGTACAGTGTCTGTCAACGCCAACAAACGTAAATGTTTAATTAAAACTTGTTTTAGCCGATTTGAATAATTGATAGACTGTTATCTAATTAGTCAGCTGCTTTGCTTTGTTATGGCATGGGTGTTGTCAGTCTCCAGAATCTTTCTGCTGGGAGTCAGCTGCGTTGCAAGCTGCAAAGGCAGCTCAGCATTCAGCTTCATACTAGTCATACTTCATACTCCTTGGGATTCTGGCCTTCCACTGGTCGTCCTGCTGCCTTCGCTGCATGTACCTCTGGGAATTTCTTGTAATTACCTTCCCTGCAGGGGATCATTTCCACTTATCTCATTCCTCTTTTTGTTGAGTGCCATGTGAAACCAAAGCTGTTACAAGAAGAATCTGTAATACAGCTCAGAGTTCTTTTTCAAGGAAATGCAGAGATTGTTCCAGAGTTTCCAGGCTTATATCTCTCAATCAACATCTCTAACAAAGGTTATCTCATAGCTACTTCAGTGCTCTTTATTGGATCTAATTTACCCTCCCATTTTTATGTCCCAACAGAAGAACTTTAATAGCAGTCATGTGTTTTGAGAACACAGAGGGAATAAACAAATAACAAGTCCACATTTTTTAGATCAAGGATAGAAGCAGTCCCTTCAAGCCCACACTGACCACGATTTAAATGGTCAGTGTGGGCTTAGGTGGGTATCGTGGGCGATTTAGGGTGCAAAGCCTGTATCTGTGCTGTATTACTCTGGCTCTTGATGACCAGCAAGCAACTTTAACACTGATCCTACCCTAACCCATTTTATTCCCACAACATTCCTCTCAACTCCCCCTGACTCTACCCTTCACCCACACTTGAGGGGCAAGTTACAGTGGCCAAGTAGTCTCCTAAGGCATGTATTTTTTTGGAAGGGGCATGAGCACTTAGGCAAATTTTGTCATCACAAGGAGAAAGTGCAAACTCCATACAGTCAGAGTAACAGAACAGGATCAGACAGACATGTATCCTGGAGTTGTGAGACAATACCTTCAGTTGCTGTCCTACTGCACCAGCCTTTTATTGCAGCGCTAACCACTTCAAAGTGATTTTACTAGTTGTGAAACACTTTGGGACGTCCTGAGGTCATCAGTATTATTATTTCTTTAGGGTTTTTTTCCCTCTCTGGCTCCTGAAAGTACAAACACGTCTCCAATAATCGAGTTCTTTCCCAATAGTAGGAAATTAACTTGGATTGGACACAATTTCTTTCCGAATACTGAACCACGGGGTTATACAAGAGCTGGAATCCAACAGCAACAAACAATCTGCTGGAGGAACTTAACAGGTCAAGCGATAGCTGTGGAGGTAAAAGAATTGTCAAAGTTTCAGGTCAAAATCCTGGGTTGACAGTTCCTTTTCTCTCACAGATGCTGATCCTGCAGAATTTCTCCGGTAGATTGGTGTGTCTCCAGATTCCAGCATCTGCACCCTCCTGTGTCTTCAGAAGCCAATGCTCCTGCAACACAATAGATTTAGAGAATTAGTTCCTTGTAACTTCCTGTGCTGGAACCATTCCCCTCCCTGATCTTTGCTCACGAACCTACAACCCTTTCTTTTACAATTGTAGATCCAATTCCTTTCTGAAATTTACTATTGAATCTGCATCACCATCTTCTTAGTCAATGCGTTCCAGATCACAGGATCTTAGGATAAAGAAAATAATGTCACCTTGTGTTCCCTCTTTTTTACTTGGTAATTATGTTAAATAGCAGTCCTCTCATGGCTCTCTCATGCCAATAATGCCTGAGACAGAATGTGAGCTCGGAGTGCAATTATTTGGGCTAAGGTGACACACGATGAGAATCCCTGATGATGTCAGTATGATCCAGTAAGATGTCAAAATCAGGATCAAATGTCATTTTGTACTCAGAGCAAAGGGACCACTTGCTTTCTCATTTCCCACCCACATATCACCCACCCAGCTGTCTCTACTTTCATTTCCCCTCCCCTACACCTTACTCCAAATGCCTTTTTATTCGCTTCCAGCTATCATTTACCTGGCCTCTCTCTCTCAACTCCACCCTCCTTTCCCACCTGGTTCAAACTGCTCTTCATTCTTTACCTCTCCACAGTCTAACAATCACCTACGGACCCCTGTGTCACCTCCCTCTTTCCCCTCTTCCTACTATCTTCTCTCTCTCCTCTCAGCCCTGTGACAGGGTTTCAACCTGAAATATCAGTAACTTGTTTCCTTCCACAGGTGATGCCTGACCTTGAGTTTCTCCAACATTTCACACAAGATGCTGGAGGAACTCAGCAGGCCAGGCAGCATCAATGGAAAAGAGTACAGTTGACATTTCAGGTTGAGATCCTTCATCAGGACCTCCAGCGTTTGGTTATTTTTTTGCATTATAATAGTGACATCATTTCAAAAGAAATTCATTAGCAGTCAAGAGTTTTGAGGCCATTGAAGGCAATATACAAATGCAAATTAACCTTTTTTAGCATCATAGTTAAAACACCATGGAAACGTAGTCTTTGGCCGACTGAGATCACACTGACCGTCAAGCACTACATAGTGGAGAGTTACACAAAAAGAATGAGGCTCAAATCTTCCAGTGGTTCAACCATCAAGTATCATCTTTCGGCTGAACGATTCATGCTGATCAGGAAGAGACCAGGTTCAAAGTCAGTCAAGTTTATACACAAGTGCTGTACCTCATTTAGATACTCTCACTAGGAGGGATGTGCCCATGATGTATTGGGCTGGGTCTACTACTCTCTACAGCTTCTTACGTTCCAGATGTTCAAACGCCACAGCAGACCATGATGCAACCAATCAGGAAACTTTCAGCAGTACCTAGAGAGAAATCAGAGAATTTTGTGACATTCAAGTTAAGGTCTAATTGTCATTCAAACATACCTATGAATAGAGCCAAATAAAATACCGTTCCTCTGGGGCCTAGGAACAAAACACAGTACCAAGTCAAACACTGCACAAAACACAAATAGTACATATAACTATGATAGCAGAAAAGCATACAGTTAAAAATATATATTTAAAAATATAGCCCAAGTCCCTGGCTACCATGGCCTGTAGATTGATAGTGCATTGACATTGTCTTGGAGACATGTTTCTGCAAGAACAAAGCTGAAGCAGATTCTCATCTCACACAAATACAGCTGCAGATGAATGCATTCCAGCTTGTCTTCCACCGAGCGAACACTGGAGAGCGGTACAGATGGGAGTGCCCGACCCAGTACGGAACCTAGCGGCACACAGCCAGCTCCAGTGTCTCCTTCCAGTGCAAAAACCAAGGCGACCTGGAGGCCCATGCAAAAACCAAGGCAATGCAGCTCCCCCGCCATCATTCTTGCAGTGCTCTGCATTACCAATGTCCAGCAGGATCTTGCGACCACAACAAAATCATCTAAGGCAATCACCCACACCGTCTGTTGGACTATGCACTGCCTCTGACAT
The DNA here is from genome assembly GCF_030028105.1 of Mobula birostris. NCBI lineage: Eukaryota > Metazoa > Chordata > Chondrichthyes > Myliobatiformes > Myliobatidae > Mobula > Mobula birostris. Next base: position 40,173,279 of record NC_092395.1, read on the forward strand.
CTTCTTCTCTAGGTGGCTGAAGTAGGCTGCAGCAAAGTGTACAGCATGTAGAGCTCCACCACTATCAAGAAACTCGCTCGTGGGGTAGACCTGTAGTACTTGACGTTAGTAATATCCAGCAGTGTCTTGTGGTTGTGAAAAAGATGTAGAGGATGAACAATTACACCTTTGTTTGGAGCCAGAGAGGCCTCCATGTCCAAACGTGTCACTAACTTATCGGAAGCCGAACTTCGTTAAAAGACATTGGCATGTCTTCCTTGTGGTTCAGTGCTGAATTATGGATTGTTTTGTTGAACCCTTTAGAAGGAAAATAGAATCAGATCTGAACTGGACAGAAGAGAGACTGAATCAGCCAACAAATGAACAGTTGACTGGAGCTTTGCTGAAAGATGTGACAATAGTAGAGGAAGCATGTGAGCAATTTTGTGTGATATTCACTCTCAGTAATGTGAGCAGGAACTCAGAGGTTACAGGGCACAACTCTAAAATGGAGTACTGTACTGTGTCCCCAGCGCTTTTGCAAATCCCAGCAATTGCAAGAATGAGTATCTACAGCCTTGTAAATGTTCACTCAAAAATAATTCAGAATCAACCTTCTGGAAGTCAATTTACATCACTCTGGAGCAGGAACCTTGATATATTTACAGAGAAACTATTCCTCTTGGATGTCAGATCAAGAAATAGATGGTACTGACTTAAAATAGTGCACGAAAGAACCATGGGGTATATAAGAAAAGACATTTTCATACAACTTGGAAGTTGTTAACATGGAATTCTTGGCTTAGAACAATAGTCGAAGAATAGTTCATTTGAGTTTTCAAAAGATCTTTGAAGTGAAAGAGAAAACCAGGTCTACAAGCAAAGTGCCTGTGCACGTGGCTGACTAAGTATGAATTAAATGTCGATTTAGGGGAATCTCACAGGGAAACTCAACTAGGACTGGATCGGCTGAATGACATCTGACCCTACTGCTACAGCATTCTATTCAACCTCTAGGGCAGAGTATGGATTGAATTCCAGACATTCTCATGACATACTGTATTTGCTAAGTGAGCGAGCTATCATCAGATCTTCTTTGGGATTTTACATATAATTGAATTGCCTTCATTTCTTACATTCTTCACATACACGAGGAATAAAAATCTTTACGTTACGTCGCTGTCCAAACTGGCAATGTGCAATGTATAGTAATTTATAATAATTTATAATAAATAGAACAGTCAATGTAACATAGAAATACACTCAAATCAGCGTGAGTTAATCAGTCTGATTGCCTGGTGGAAGAAGCTGTCCTGGAGCCTGTAGGTCCTGGCTTTTATGCTGCGGTACCATTTCCCAGATGGTAGCAGCTGGAATAGATTCTGGTTAGGGTGACTCAGATCCTCAATGATCTTTACTACCTGTCTTTGTAACTGTCCTGAATCATGGGAAGTTCACAACTACAGATGTGTGGGGCTGTCTGCACCACTCTCTTAGAGAAAATGTGAAAACAATAATGGGAAATAATCTTGGGAAAAATATAAATTGGGGATTCTGAAGTGTTTAGCAAGTTTTTTTTTAAGTCAGGCAATTATATGCTGATTTAATGCAACAATTAATTCCCAGTTGTTAATAACTGGCCTATCTGCTTTGTCTAATTATTGCAGAACCAGTTTCTCAATAGAATTGTGCACATCTACACAAAATCTAACACACAAGGCAACTGTGGCAAAATAGTTAGACAGGTTGTCTCTCAGAGTGCCCTCATGGAAGGCTTTCTGTCAGTAATGGGTACGTATGTACGTTGACTGCAACACAGTAACTGAGTTATAGTGCAATTAGTTGCTGCAATCATTAACTTTGCCATTTGGTATGTTTCTGTAATCCCTTAGGTCCAAAACACACATCATCATCATCATCATCATCATCATCATCATCAGGTGCCGTGCCCAGTTTGAGCTTTGACTGCCATGGCCCACACACCCCTGTTTCGGGTCAAGTAGATCAATTCATTGGTATTCATTTCCAGTTCTCTGGCTGCTGTCTCTATCATTATTTGTCTTTGTCTTCCTCTTGCTTTCTTCCCTCAGTCTTTCCCATAAAACACACAACTAATAGAGCACAGCTATATAAAATATGAATTAAATGTTGTTGGGTAATTATCAGCTAGTCACATTCCTGCAATTCTGCATTCCCAGTGCTGTTCTGTACAATGTCAGCCAACACTGGAATGTGGATAGAAAGGTTATCCTGCTCAATTTCCAGAGTGCCTGAAAATCACATTTAATGAGCAAGAAAAGGGTAGACAGTGACTTTAGGCGTGCTGTTCTCCCTGTCTAACTTCCCAGAACTGTACAGATATTGGTGCCTGAGGAGTTAATGTGCTACGGAAAGTGTAATCATTCAATCAGTAAGATGAATCTCATAACTTTTTCAATAACTTCCAACTTTGGATCAGAGGCAGATAGGGAAGAACTAATTTGTTACATGTAATGAATTTGTAAATGCTTGTTTATGAGTTCATTTGAAATACTAACTTAAGGCCACTTCTTACAGGTACCTGGTCTCAGCTGCTCACAAAATGTTATGGATGAGAGTGAGTGAGTGAGTGAGAGTCAGGGAGTGGTTGGGTGAATGTGTGAATAATGATTGAGTGAGATTGAGCATAAGTGGAGAGTAAGCATGTGGAATGAGTGAATGTGTAGGGGTGTGGCAAGGTGAGTAGGTTGCTAAGGTATTGCATGAGAGAGTGGGTAGGTGGGGAAGAGAATGGATGGAGAAAGGAAGGGTGAATGTGGATGTTTGGTTGTAGATAAGTGGGTGGAAAGGCAGGTGATTGAGCGAGAGTATGAGTGATGCAGTGGATTGATGGATGAGATGTTGACCGAGCAAGTGAGTTAGCAAGTGTGAATATTTCTTCAACATGCTTAAATTTCTCTAGGATCATTTTCACGAATTGGAACTTTATTCAAAAGAATGGAGTGTATCATACTCCTGAGAAACCTTCCTTTCAGATCATTCTGATTTATAATATAATTAGTCAATAGGCCCTTAGAGTTAGCCTTCCCTGCCAAAACACATAAACCATCTCTGACATGCCAAGTGAATGTACTATTTGCTTAATTAAACTATTCTCAGAACTAACTGTCGTTAAAGTCTTTCTCAAGGTCTCTGTGGGAAGCCAAGATGCTGAGGGTAATTTTCAAGAATGAGTTTCATTCAATTTGTAACAGTATATACAAACTAAATATCAAAGTCCCTCAAGAATTGGCAGCAAAGCACTGTTTTGTGTCACTTTGAGTCCAACACAAATGAAGATGATTGTCAGTTATAACTTTTGCAACAAAGTTATTCTGTGGAACAACTGCTGAAATTGAACAGTATCCCCAGTTCATCAAAAAGTGCCTTTCAGAATTCTGCAGATTTTTTTCAACTCCAATGCTCTATCCTTCCATCATCACCTACGTTAACAAAGTGCAAAACATCCGTTGGCTTACTTATTGCTATGATCGTGGCAATCTTTCAGCTTCCTCTCCAGGCCAAGTAATCCCTGTACTGTTCATCTCCAGCCCGTATTTGGAAGATTCTCTAATTTCTTCAAGCTCTCTTGTGTTCTCTCGATGCTCATTTTGCCCACAAGATCCAACTCCAGTTTACTTTTACTTACTCTAATGAAACGACTAAAGTTACCCCAGCACTTGTACTAGGTCAGATTGTAAATGCACCCTTCTTCCTTGCCACCTTTGCAGCCAGCATCACTGCCCTCCTCAGTGGACCTTCAGAAAGTCCACAGACAACTTAGCTATTTTTGTGAGAAGTTGTGAAGGAGTTGTCATCATCTACTTCAAGGATTCCCAACCTGGAATCTTCCAACCCCTCGGTTAATGGTCGGGGTCCATGGCATAAAAGAGATTGGGGACCCCTACTCAACTTGAATTTGCAAAGAGAAGAAAGGGCAGCTGAAGGGATAAATTCAAGATCTTCTGCAGATTAGAACAAATGATATATTTGACAGAAGCATAGACACTAAAATAAGGGTCCTTAAATCCAAGCCTGCATTTAGCTTTCATTTTAAGGGAGCTTAGCTCTAAATACTTCCCACAAAGGACAATAAATTAATAAGTGATGGCAAAGGCTGACAGGAAATATAATAATTAACTGCTGGATATTTAGAGGAGGAAACAATTGCAGCATGAAAATGGAAAAATAAAAATGTATTTTTGAAACACTTGCACTAAACAGATGCAAAGAATACAACATGGAGCAACATGCAGATCACAATGTTTCAAACTGATACTAACTTGAATATAATATTTTGGACGAAGATTTAGCAAGTGGTAGATCTAGTGGCTAAGATCTTGGTATGTTTTGGTTTTTAACAGTTGGATGTACAAAGTGGCCATGGGCTATCAAAAGCATATGACGTGCGGATGTCTGGGAAAACATGCCTGAATACTCTGACACAAAAATGCTACAAGTTTATTCTAAAGGTGTTTGGGGACTTTTTAACTTCTGTTCTGGAAAACACTGCACTCTAGCCAAATGAAATGGATGCTTCTACTGTTTGTTGGACCTTATTTTTCACCAATTAACTGCTGTACTTCCTTGCTGTTCAGTAACCAGACATCTGGATGTCATGATAGTGGGAGAGTTTCCATATAATTTCCTTTCAAAAATTGTCCTGTATTTAAATATGTGAGGAACCAGGCAATTCATTAAACTTATACCTCTTTGCAAATTAACTGGCTTAGTGTGAGCTTCCAAAAATATTCAACAACAAACAGCTCTGTAGCATAGCAGCTAGAGTAATGCTATTACTGCAGGTCAATTCTACCACTGTCTGTAAGGAGACTCTCTTCCCATGACCATATAGGTTTCCTCCAGGTGCTTCAGTTTCCTCCCGTATTCCAAAGGCATAAGGATATACTTGGGCAGTGTGAGCTCATTGGGCCGGAAGGGCCTGTTATTATTCTTTACCATTAGATCCATATTTGACCGAACGTTGAAAGGACTAGTTGCGGTGGATGTGGAGAGAATGTTTCCAATGGTGGAGATATCCAGACCTAGATGGCACAGCCTCAAAACTGAAGGGCGGCCCTTTAGAACGGAGGTAAGGAAGAATATTTTTAGCCAGAGAGTAGTAAATCTGTGGAATGCTCTGCCACAGACTATGGTGGAGGTCAAGTCCATGGGTATATTTAAGGTGGAAGTTGGTTGTTTCTTGAATGGTCAGGGCATCAAAATATATGGCAAGAAGGTAGGTGTATGGGGTTGAGTGCAATCCGGGATCAGCCATGATGGAATGGTGGAGCAGACTCGATAGGCTGAATGGCATAATCCTGCGCTTACTTCTAATGGTCTTATGGTCTTAGAATTGGAATTAGCTGTTATTCCTCTTTGATAGTTCAGAGAGCTCGCAGTCACATGACAACACAGTTCATAGCGTCACGACCTCACTGTGCCAGAGATCTGGGTTAAATGCTGTCTGTGTGGAGCTTGCAGGCTCTTCCTTTGCCACAGGAGTTTCCTCTGGAGAGACCTCCCAGATCCAAAGACATGGTTTTGGCACCCTGTTGTGTGGGTGAGGAGAGGAATTTGAGAGTAATTGCAGAGAATATGGAAACAATTTAAACATGGGATCAATGTGTGATTGGTGTAAATGAATGGGTTTATGCTCTGCATGGATGCAGCGGGCTAAAGTACCTGTTTCTGTGCTGTATTTCTAAAAGACATTTTTGTCTAGATGCATTAAGATGGTAAGCAAAGGAATGGCAATATGCTGGGGTTTCTTATGCCAACATTCATACAGCCTCTGTTTAAGGTCTTGGAGGTATGAGCACTTTACACTCACATGCATTGTGTTAGAAGATGAAAACATCTTCCAGGAGCACATTGGTAGTTTGGTGGCACCCTGCAGATATTTCCAGCTATTTGGTGGAATCAGGAGCAGTTGGCGAGAATATGGAAGGAATAATAAAAAGGGAATAATAAAATTGTGCAAATGATTAGCTCGACTTGATGGACTGAAGGACCCATTTCTGTGCTATGCGACTGTACAAAGACAGAAACACACACACTTTGTCCCACCAAATCCATACTGTTTGCCAAACACCCAACAGTGCTAATGCTACATTAATCCCATTTTCTTCTCTCCATGTTAACCCTGGTTCCCCACAAATTCTGCCATTCATCTACACAGTGGGGACAATTTACTGTTGCTGAATTATCTAGCAACTTACATATCATGTAATGTGAGAGTAATTTTGAGCACCCAGAGCAAGTGTGTATGGCCAGAGGGAGGATATGAAAACTCAGTAGAATCAACACTGAAGGTCAGAGTTGAACCTGTCACATTAGAGCTGTGAAAGGGCAGTTCTTTCTGCTGTATCATTGTGTTGCCAATAATGGTGCAGCTAGTTTAGTTTTCCCCTGTCTGTATATAATTAAGTGAATTTCTTAAACTAACTGAGAGGGGTAGTTAAATGGAGAATAAAAACAGAAAATGCTGGCATTGCGCAGAAGGACAATTAAAGACAAATAAGACTAAACATTTAGAAATTACTTTATCTTTACTGCATTTGTGTATGATTGATTAAGAGACCACAGGCTGTGGTGAAGGATACAGTGGAATGTTGAAGTAGAGGTGATTAAGTAATGCCATGCATTGATCTTACAAAAATTCAATAGAAATTATAATGAATGAAAACCCCATCACCCCAGCATCAGGAATACAAAACTTAATGCTTTCAGTTTAAACAGGGTTGTACTTCAGAGTCCTACGGCTTCATAAGTTAAAAACTTCACTTGGCCAAAAGAACAGCAGAAATTTGGAAGTCTCCCCCAACAAATGCTTTGGTGCTGCTACGATTGGGTTTCAATGTGGAGGTCATAGTTTTTTTTTTAATCAGGTGAGAGCATCGATAGATAGAGCCATAGAGCCATAAGATATACCATTCATTTCAAAATACGGAATTTAGATATGTATCAGCCTTGATCTAAATGAATTTATATAGCTGTCCCAAAGGAATGAATGGTCTCCTCCTCATAACCTTCCCAGATTCCCAGAGGAAGGATTGAATCATTTTTCATCTTTCAGCCTGCAATTGGGACTTTCTGAAAACATTATCTTCCTAAAGTAAACAACCAGTGGAAGAAAATGCACAAAGCCTTTGCTGTAATCTTTGACTCCTGATCCTCTCGCCTTTCACAGACAGTTTTGAAATTGTTGGTGCCTTGTTTCAGAAAACTACAGCATCTTTATCATGGGGCTGAGGTTGATTTTGTAACAAGAACCTTTGCTGAGCTTATCTGATGTACACTCAGTGGCCACTTTATTAGGTAACTCCTGTACCTAATAACATGGCCACTGTGTACACGTTTGTGGTCGTCTGCTGCTGTAGCCCACCCGATTCAAAGTTCAACATGTTGTGCATTCAGAGATGCCTTTTTCTGCACACCACTGTTGTGATGTGTGGTTATTTAAGTTATTGTTGCCTTCCTGTCAGCTTGAACCAGGCTGGCCATTCTCCTCTGACCTCTCTCATTAACAAGGTGTTTTCACCCACAGAACTGTCGCTGACTGGATGTTTTTGCTTCTCACACCATTCTCTGCAAACTCTAGACTGTTGAGTGTGAAAATCCAGGCAATCAGGAGTTGTTGATATACTTAAGCCACCTCATCTGGCACCAACAATGATTCCATGGTGAAGGTCACTTAGATCATATTTCTTGCCCAATCTGATGTTTGGTCTCAACAACAATTGAACCTCTTGACAATGTCTGCATGGTTTTATGCATTGAGTTGCTGCCACATGATTAGATATTTGCGTTTTCAAGCCGTTGTACAGATATACCTAATAAAGTCGCCACTGCGTATAAATGCATCAGGGTAGATGAAACTGAAGCCATTACTGGGGAATGTTAGGCTGCAGATTATACATTAGATGTGAGAGGTGGTTTTCTAGCTTAATGTTGCTGGAAGAGTGCTTTGGCGTTCAGTATATATTTTGAAATACTGGGGTAAGGAAACAGTTTGACAAAGGTGTGGGTGCTTGCCAGAATTTGCAATGCCTGGGGCTAACAGGCAGGATTCTGTGCCGTCAGCATGAAATTATTATCCCAGCACACATATTGACATCCTGTACGGCTGTAGCATCATGCTCCTTCTTGTGTTTGATTGAAGCAACATTTATTATATTTACTGAGTTACAAGATCAATACAATGCGGCCTGTAGTGTGTCATTATAGAAAAAGATAATTTACATACAAGCCTTTTCTTTTATATAAAGCTGCGTTGCGGTTCCTCATCCACCTGCTGTGTATATTAAGCACAGGAGCAGCATGCCAACTTATCCATCACTACAATTACACAGAGAAGAACAAAACTCAGCCTAATCAAATTCCAAGAGCACGTTGAAGACATTGAAGCAACTGCGGAGAATGAAAATCTGAACCAGAATAGTAAATGACAAACATCCAGTGACACTGACCTCAACAATAACGAAGTGCTTTAAGTGGTTGGCTATGGATCACATTAAATCCCATCTTCCTGCTGCATTGGACCCTTTCCAGTTTGTTTATCACTCTAATCAGTCCACTGTTGATGCCAAAATTCTGTCGTCCACTCCATCCTGTCCCAACTGCAAAATGGCGTCTCATACACCAGGATGCTATCTATTAGCTTCAGCTCAGCATTTAATATGATCACCCATCAAAAGCTGATGGGTAAATGGTCCTAATTGTGCCCCAACACCTCTCTGTAACTGGATCTTGGACTTCAATGGCCAATCATCAATTGGAATTGATTGGCAAGAGCAAATTGAAACAAGGCAGAGGCCAGCAGAGCAGCCATTGTTGGAGTGGTCATTGTGTGAGTGGACAGTGTTAGAGTGGGGATTTTGAGACTTCAGCTCTTTGAGACTTCAAAGAGGAGAAGCTTGAGTGAGAGAAAGCAAAAAGCTTTCCTCATAGTTTACTTATTGCCTTTTCTTCTTTATATCTGCTCAGTTAGAGCAGTAGGGATGCCAGGCAGGGTAGCTGAATATTCCTCCTGCTGGATGTGGGAAGGTAGGAAGACATCCAGTGTCCCTGATGATTACACCTCCCAGAAGTGCATCCAGCTGCTGCTGCTTCTAACACTCCACGTTAAGAAGTTGGAGCTGGAAATGTGTGAATTCTGGATCATTGGGACGCTGAGGATGTGATAGATAGGATATATAGCGAGGCAGTTACACCCAAGGTGCTAAGTTAAAGGGCAGAATATCCAGGGTTGTGACCTCAGGACTGTTACTTGTGCCATGTGCTAGTGAGGCCAGAAATAGGAAGATTATACAATTTAACACATGGCTAAGGAATTGGTGTTTGGGGGGGTGGGGGGGCATCAATTTTTGAATCAAAGGACTCTCTTCAAGGGAAAGTGGGACTTGTACATAAGGGATGGTTTGCACCAGAACTGAAGGGGGACTAATATCCTAGAGGGGAGGTTTGCTAGTGCTGCGTGGGCGGGGGAGGGGGGGTGTGCGCGGTGGGGTTGCGGTTTAAGCTAGAGTTGCAACGGGATGGGTACTAGGGTGCCAGAACAGATAGTGGAGTGGTTGTGGATAAAGATATTGTTAAGACATCAGAGTCAGAAATGAAAAAGTTGAGTATGGTGTGACTAAATTTCAAAGCAAGAATTTAATCTCTCCCTCTCCCAGTGTAGAGTGCCCTCCTGCTTCAAAACAGCCACCATTGTTCCTGTACTTAAAAAGACTAAGGTAACATGTCTGACTGACTGGTGTCCTGTCACACTCACGTCGCTAATAAGCCAATGCTTTGAGAGGTTGGTCAAGGACTACATCTGCAGTATGCTGCCACTCAACAATTTGCCAACCGATACAACTGATCCGTAGATAACACAATAGCTACAGCTCTACACACCGTCCTTACACATCTGGAGAAGAAGGATGCTTATGTGAGAATGCTGTCCTTGGACTACAGTTCACCATTCAACACCGCAGTACCCTCCAGACTCGACGAGAAGCTCAGGCACTTCGGACCTCACCCTGCCTTGTGTAGCTGGGTCCCGGACTTCCTGTCAGATTGCTGTCAGGTGGTAAGATTGGGCTCCCTCACCTTTGCTCCACTGACCCTCAACACAGGAGTCCTTCAGGGTTGTGTCCTAAGCCCCCCTCCTTTACTCTCTGTACACCCATGACTGTGTCGCTACCCACAGCTCCAATCTGCTAATTAAATTTACTGACAGTACTACTGTACATTGATTGGTCTTATCTCAAATAATAATGAGGTAGCCTACAGAGAGGAAGTCATCACCCTGACACAGTGGTGCCAAGAAAACAACCTCTCCCTCAATGTCGTATAAACAAAGGAGCTGGCTGTGGACTACAGGAGGAATGGAGACAGGCTCACCCCTATTGACATCAATGGATCTGGGGTTGAGAGGGTGAACAGCTTTAAGTTCCTCGGCATACACGTCACCGAGGATCTCATATGGTCTGTACATATTGGGCGTGTGGTGAAAAAAGCACAACAGTGCCTCTTTCACCTCAGACGGTTGAAGAAGTTTGGCATGAGTCCCCAAATCCTAAGGACTTTCTACAGGGGCACCATCGAGAGTATCCTGACCGGCTGCATCACTGCCTGGTATGGGAACTGCAAGACAATCGCAGAGAGCGGATGGACAGCCCAGTGCATCTGAAGTTGTGAACTTCCCACTATTCAGAACATTTACAAAGACAGGTGTGTAAAAAAGGGCCCAAAGGATCAATGGGGACCCAAGTCACCCAAAACCACAAACTGTTCCAGTTGCTACCATCTGGGAAATGGTACCACAGCACAAAAACCAGGACCAACAGGCTCCAGGACAGCTTCTTCCACCAGTCCATTAGACTGATTAATTCACACTGATACAGTTATATTCCTACGCTATATTGACTGTCCTGTTGTACATACCGTTTATTCCAAATTCTATTAATTGTTCATTGCTCATTCAGACGGAGACATAATATCAAGATTTTTACTCCTCATGTATGTGAAGGATGTAAGAAATAAAGTCAATTCAATTCAAGATGTATCGTAGCAAAGGCAGATGAGCTCAGGACATGGATCATCACACGGAATTATGATATTGTAGCTATTAGTGAGACTTGGTTGCAGGAGGGGCAGCAGTGAGAGCTCAATACTCCTGGGTTCCATTCTTTCTGACACAATAGAGTGGGAGGGATTAAAAAAGTGGGTGGCGTTACAAGTAAGGGAAAATGTCATAGAAATGCTCAGTCAGGTCAGACTGGAGAACCCATCCAGTGAGGCGTTATGGTTGAAATGGCAGAATAAGAAAGATATGACCGAGTTACTGGGGTGATATTACATTCCACCCAACAGTCTGTGGGATGTAGTGGAACAAATTTGTAGAGCAATCACGGGGTGTGTAAGAAACGTAAGGTTGTTAAAGTAAGTGATTTTTAACTTTCCATATAATGACTGTGACTCCCATACTGTAAAAGGACTAGATGGGATAGAGTTTGGTAAATGTGTTCAGGAATGCTTTGTTCATCAGTAGAAATCCCTATGCAAGAGTGTGCAATACTTGATCTGCTATTAGGTAATGAGACAGGGCAGGTGAAAGAAATTTATTTACTGAAACACTTTGGACCAAGTGATCATAATCCCATTAGTTTCAAAGTAAATTTGGTCTTTGGGTTGAGATTCTAAACTACAGAAAGGCCAATTTCGATGGCATCAGGAAGAATTTGGTAAGTGTGGATTTGAACAGGCTGTTTTCTGGCAAAGGTGTACTTGGTAAGTTTGAGGCCTTCAAAAGTGAGATTTTTAGAGTACAAAGTTTGTATGTGCCTGTCAGAATAAAATATAAAGTTAATAGGTTTAAGGAACCTCGGTTTTCAAGAGATATTGAAGACCTGATTAAGAAAAAAGAGGAGGTGCATTGCAAGTATAGGCAGATAGGCACAAATGAGGAGCTAATGGAATATAAGAAATGTTAAAGAACACTTAGGAAAGAAATCAGCAGGGCTAAAAGAAGGCATGAGGTTGCAGTAGTAGAGAAGGTGACAGAGATTCTACAGATATATTAAGACCAAAAGGATTGCAAAGGAAAACAATGGGCCTCGGGAAGGTCAGAGATGTAATCTATGCATGGAGCTATAAGAGATGAGAAAGATCTTGAATGGATATTTTTTCATCTGTATTCACTCATGAGACAGACACAGAGTCTACAGAAGTAAGGCAAAGCAGTATCAACTTCATGGACCCTACAAAGATTACAGAGGAGGAGGTGTTTGCTGTCTTGAAGCAAATTAGAGTGGATAAATCCCCTGGGCCTGATGAAGAGTTTCCCTCGGACCCTGTGAGAGGCAAGTGCAGAAATTGCAGGGGCCCTAGCGACAGGTGAAGTACTGGAGGAATGGAAAATACTAATATAGTTCTGTTGTTTAAGAAAAGCCCTGAAAATACACAAGGAAATCTTAAGCTAGTGAGCTTGACATCGATAGTGGGAAAGTTATTGTAAGGTATTCTAAAAGACCGAATACATGAGTATTTGGATAGGTATGTACTGATTAGGGATCGTCAGCATGACTTTATGCACGGTAGGTCATGTCTGACCAATTTTATAGAGTTTTTCGAGGAAGTTACCAGGAAAGTTGATGAAGGCAAGGTAGTGGAGGTTGTCTACATGGACTTTAGCAAGCATTTGACAAGGTCCCACACGGATGGTTGATCAAGAAGATTCAATTGCATAACATTCAAGATAAGGTAGTAAATTAGATTAAACACTGGCTTTGTGGGAGAAGCCAGAGAGCGATAGTAGATTGTTGCCTCACTATCTGGAGGCCTGTGACTAGTGGAGTGCTACAGGGATTGGTGCTGGGTCAGGTGTTGTTTGTCATTTGTATCAAAGATCTGGATGATAATATGGTTAACTGAATCAGCAAATTTGTGGATAACACCAAAATTGGGGGTGTAGTGGACAGCGAGGAAGACTACCAGAGCTTGCAGCTGGATCTGGACCAATGGGCTGAAAAATGGCAGATGGAATTTAATGCAGGCATATACAAGGTGTTGCTTTTCAGTAGGACCAACCAGGGTAATTCTTACATGGTGAATGAAAGGTCACTGAAGAGTGCTGTAGAACAAAGGGGATCTAGGATTACAGGTCCATAATTCTTTGAAAGTGGCAGGGTTTTGAAAGTAGATAGTGTTGTAAAGAAAGCTTTTGGTACATTGGCCTTCATAAGTCAAAGTATTGGATACAGGAGATGAGATGCTACGTTGACGGTGTACAAGACACTGGTGAGGCTTAATTTGGAGGATTGTGCACATTTCTGGTCACCTACCTACAGGAAAAAATAAATAAAGTTGCAAGATTGCAGAGAAAATTTACAAGGATGTTGCCAGGACAGAAGGACATTACTTATAAGGAAAGATTGAATAGGTTAGGACTTTAATCCTTGGAAAGTAGAAGATTGAGGGGAGGTCTGACAGAGGTATACAAAATTATGAGTAGTATAGATCTGGCAAACGCGAGCAGACTTTTCCACTGAGGCTGGGTTGGACTACAACCAGAGGTAAAATGTTGAAAAGCTTATGGAGAACATGAGGGGAAACCTTCACCCAGAGTGTTATGAGAATGTGGAATGAGCTGCCAGTGCTAATGGTGCATACCAGCGGGATTTCAATGTTTAAGAGAAGTTTGGATAGGTACATGCATGGTATATGTATGGAAGGCTTTGGTTCCAGTGCAGGTCGATGGGAGTAGGCAGTTTAAATAGTACAGTATGGACTAGATGGGCCAATGGCCTGTTTCTGTTCTATACCTTTCTGTGACTCTATGACTCTCAAAACCATAGTCAGACCGTGGAGGCAGCAACATCTCTAACTCTATCATGTTAAGTACCTGCAACTCCCAGAGATACATGCATAGGCCACTGCTGTTCATGCTGCTGATGCATGACTGGACTGCTAGATTCAGTTTAAACAAAATCATCAGGTTCACTGATGACATGACAGTAGTTGGCCTCATCAACAAGGATGAAAAGATGTACCAAGAAGGTGTACGGCAGCTGATAGAATGGCATGAGCACAATAACTTGACTCTTAACCTGGACAAGACTAAAGAGATGATCGTAGACTTTCAGAAGGTGCAGTTTGACCACTCCATTATATGCACTCCTCACTGCACATAAACAGATCCTCCATGGAGAGATTAGGAGCACCAGGTTTCTGGAAATGCAGATAGGGGCGGCAAGGGAGCATAGTGGTTAACACAATGCTTTAGAGAACACGGGAGCATAGTGGTTAACGCAATGCTTTACAGAACATGGGAGCGTAGTGGTTAACACAATGTTTTAGAGAACACAGGAGCGTAGTGGTTAACACAATGTTTTAGAGAACACGGGAGCATAGTGGTGAACACAATGCTTTAGAGAACAGGTGACTCGGGTTCAACTCCTGCCACTGCCTGAATGAAGTTTCTACACTCTCCCCGTGACTGTGTGGGTTTTCTCCAATTGCCCTGGTTTCCTCCCACAGTCCAAAGACCCAACAGTTGGTAGGCTAATTGGTTATTGTAAATTGTGTTGTGATTAAGCTACGATTAAAATAGGAGGATTGTCGGGCAGTGTGGCTTGAAGGGCCAGAACGGTCTATTCTGCACTGTACCTCACCCGATCCATCAACACTACCTCTGTCAAGAAAGCATAGCAGCACCTCCACTTCCTGAGAAGATTGAGCATTCTGCCCACCGCTCCCCCCATTCTATCCAGTTTTTACAGGAATACCAATGAGAGTGATTCTGATCAGCTGCATCACCAATTGCAAAACATCTGACCACAAGACCCAACAAAGAATTACCAAGACTGTTGCGAAGATCATCAGAGTCTCTCTTCCACCCTTCCAAGATATTTGCTAGGAGTTCTGGGTGTGCAGCGCTCTGTCAATGATTCCTCCCATCCTTCCAGCGATCTCGTTCACTCCCCCCCCTCACCATTAGGCGGGGGGTACAATAGCTTTAAAACAAAAACTGTTAAGACGGAAAACAGATCACCCCCCCCCCCCAGACTGTAAGACGACCAAACTCCCTGCCAGCTCCCAGGTCTTACCATGCATGAAACATCAGTAGCATTATACTGTTTACTTTTTAACTTGTGTCGTAAATGCACCTTATTATTTGTTAATTTATTTGTGGTAATGTTACTTCAGGAGTTGTGCACCTTGTTCCGGAGAAATGTTATTTCATTTGGCAGTATACATGTATAAGGTTGAAATGAGAATAAAGTTGAACTTGAACTTGGATTTGAGACACTCAGCAGGTCAGGCCCTTCTTTGGAATATGGATCATTAACTTTGTCTTTGGCTTTTTACGGATAATCATGACCTGCTGTGTTCTTAGTATTTTCTGTTTTTGTTCAAGAATATATTGTAGTTTGGCATGTATTTGTAACTAATTAGGTGTTTTCTTCTCATTCTGAGTTTTCCCCATTTAAGCTCATGGTTCATGTAGCTACAGATTCTTATTTCAAAAAAATCTTCATTGATAAAAATATATATATACAAAAAGAAAAATCGCTGCACAAAATTCTCTACGTTCCACCATAATTCTTCCACATGTATTCATGCTTGGAGCCAGTGAGCCGACAGAAGTGGTGTCAATCCACGTGCAAAACACATTTGACATCATTGTTACAATTCTCATGCATGCCTACAAACTTCAGAAAGTGTGCTGAACTTGGACTTGGAGAACAGGTCTGACTGTGAGGGTGGCCTGGAGGAGTACAAGTGAAAACTTTGCTCTCACCTGAAGGCCTCCTTTTATTTCAAAACTAAACTTTATTCATTATAACATATATATACAATAAGTGAAACAGCAGAGAAAATCTTTTGTTTTTACATTCGTAGTGCAATTTGATCACTTTTTAAAGTGTTGACACTTTTTAAAAAAACATGGTATCATTGACACTCATTGCCCCTGCCTCAGTATGATACACCTTTCCATTGTTTGAGGAACTTCCCCACCTAACTTAACCCATCCGTGTCCAGTAACAGAAGGAGTTCAGGCTGTTTCCCTTCCCTACAGAGTATATGCATTGGCAGCACCAAGCTTCAGTGCATCTCTCAGCATGTACTCCCGCAGTATGGAATTTGCCTGTCAGCAGCATTCCTTTAGACCAAAAGACCATAAAGCATAGGAGTAGTATTAAGCCATGCAGCCCATTGAGTCTGCTCTGTTAGTTCATCATGTCTGATCCATTTCCCTATCACCCTATCCTCCTGCATTTTCGCCTTAACCTTTCACACCTTGACTAATCAAAAACCTTTCAACCTCTGCCTTAAATGCATCCAGTGACCTGGTCTCCACAGTTGCCTGTGGCAATGAATTTCACAGACTCACCACCCTCTGGCTAAAGAAATTCCTCTTCATCTCCGTTCTAAATGGATGTCCCTCTATTGAGGCTGTACCCTTTGGTTCTAGACTCCTCCACCAAAGGAAACATCTTTGCATCCTCTCTATCTAGGCATTTCAATGTTCAATAGGTTTCAATGAGATCCCCTTAATTCTTCTAAATTTCAGTGAGTTCAGATCCTCAGCCTTCAATTGCTGCTCATATGATGACACATTCGTTCTTGGAATCATTCACATGAACCTCCTCTGAACCCCATCCGATGTCTGCACATCCTTTCTTAAATAAGGGACAAAAAGCTGCCACAATGGTCCAAGCAAGATCTTATCCAGAATCATTGCTTTTACTATATATTCTAGTACTCTTGAAATTAATGTGAACATTACATTCCTCTTCCTCACCACTGACTCAACCTGCAAATTAACCTTCAGGGAATCTTGCATGAGGACACACAGATCCCATGGCAGTGCAGATTTTTGAATTTTCTCCCCAGTTAGAAAATAGTCCACACTTTTGTTTCTTCTACCAAGGAGCAAGACTATACACTTCTTGACTTGACACTGTATTCCATCTGCCACCTCTTAGCCCATTCTCCTAATCTGTTTAAGTCCTTCTACAACCTTTCTGCTTCCTCGATACTTCTTGCCCCTCTGCTCATCTCCATATCATTCACAACTTAGCCACAAAGCCATCAATTCCACCATCCAAATTGTTGACGTACTGTACAACATAAAATGAAGTGGTCCTAACACAGACACCTATGGAACACCACTGGTCACAAGCAAGCAATCTGAAAAACCTTTTTTATCACACTCTTTGCCTCCTGTCAATCAGCCAGTGCTCTATCCATGATAGTATCTTTCTTGTAATACCTTGGGCTCTTATCTTGCTTAGCAGCCTCATGTGTAGCACCTTGTCAAAGGCCTCCTGAAAATCCAAGAACACAACATCCACCAATTCTCCATTGTCCATCCTGCTTGCTATTTCTTTAAAGAATTCCAACAGATTTGTCAGGGAAGATTTTCCCTTCAGAAAATCATGCTGACTATGGCCTAGTTCAGCATGTGCCTCCAATTCCCCTAAAACCATATCCTTAATAATCGACTCCAACATCTTCCCAACCACTGAGGTCGGGTTAACTTCATTTCTTCTGTCTCCCTCCCTGCTTGAAGAGTGGAGTGACATTTGTCATTTTCCATTCCTCTGGAACCATGCCAGAATATATCGATTCTTGAAAGGTCATTACTAATGTCTGCACAATCTCTCCAGCTACCTCTTGTAGAACCCTGAGATGTGGTCCATCTGGTACAGGTGACTTATCTACCTTCAGATCTCAGTTTCCCAAGTACCACTTCCTTAGTAATAGCAACTGCATTCACTTTTGCCCATTGACACTCTAAAAGTTCTGTCATATGACTAGCATTTTCAGATACTTATTCAGTTTGTCCACAATTTCCTTCTCCCCCATTACTATTTCTCTAAAGTCATTTTCCAGTCGTCCAATATCTCACTTTGCTTTTACTCTTTATATTTAAAAATAACTATATTAGCTTATATTCATATCTCATCTTTTTCCCTCTTTTTCCCTCTTATGGATTTTTTAGTTGCCTTTTGCTTTTTAAAAAATTCCCAATCCTCTAACCTCACTAATTTCTTCTCTATTATATATCCTCGCTTTTGCTTTTATGTTGACTCTAACTTCTTTTGTCAGCGACCGCTACATCAATCTGCCTTTAGGATACCTCCCCTTCTTTGGAAGGTAGCTATCCTGCCTTCGGAATTTCTCCCAGAAACTCCAGCCTTTGCTGCTTTGCTGTCATTCCTGCTAGTCCTCTTCCCATCACCTTTAGGCAGCTCTCATGCCTCTGTAATTCCCTATACTCCACTATGAAACCTTTACATGTGACTTTAGCTTCTCCCTCTCAAACTGCAGGGTGAATTCTATCATGTAATGATCACTGTTTCCAAAGGGTTCCATTACTTTAAGTTCCCTAATCATACCCAGTTCATTACACAACACCCAATCCAGGATTGCTGATCCTCCAGTAGGCTCAATCACAAGCTGCTCCAAAAGGCCATCTCAGAAGCATTCTACAAATTCTCGCCCTTGTGATTCAGCATCAACTTGATTTTCCCAATCTATCTGCATATTGAATTTCCCACATGACTAACATAACATTGCACTTTGGACATGCACATCCTGGCAACTATTTGGAAACCTGTAAATAACACCCAAAGTCTTCTTACACTTGCATTTTCCTAACTCTATCCACAAGGATTCTAAATTTTCTGATCCTGTGTCATCTCTTTCTAAAGATTTGATTTTGTTTTTTTACCATTAGAGACACTCTTCCTCTGTTTACCTGCCCATACTTCCAATAGATTGGGTATTTTTGGATATTAAGTTCCCATCTACAATCATCCTTCAGCCATGACTCTGTGATACCCATAACGTCATACCTGCCAATCTCTAACTGCGCTGCCTGATCATCAACCTTATTTCATATATTGCGTGCATTCAAATATAACACTTCCATTCCTGTATTCGTCACCCTTTTCAATTTTGACCTGCAACCCATCCCACTGACTGCAATCCTGCCCTATCATCTGCCTGGCCTTCTTAACAGTCTCACTACATTCTGCCTTTGTTTGTATACCAACATCGCTATCCCCTGACCTATCACCCCAGTTCTCATACCCCTGTCAAATTAGTTTAATCTCTACCCAATAGCTTAGC
Source organism: Mobula birostris (assembly GCF_030028105.1). NCBI lineage: Eukaryota > Metazoa > Chordata > Chondrichthyes > Myliobatiformes > Myliobatidae > Mobula > Mobula birostris. The sequence goes on from NC_092395.1 coordinate 40,192,407, forward strand.
AAACCTGCCAATGAGGATATTGATCCCTATCTGGTTCAGGTGTAGCCTGTCCCATTTCTACAGGTCATACCTTCTCCAGAAAAGATCCCAGCGATCCATACATCTGAAACCCTGCTGCCTGCAACTGTTCCTCTGCCATGCTTTCATCTGTCAGATCACCTTATTTTTGTCCTCACTGGTGAGTGACACAGGCAGGAATCCAGAGATTGTTACCCTGGAGATCCTGTTTTTCAGTTTTCTACATAGTTCTCTAAATCCTCTCTTTAGGACCTTCTCTCTTTTCCTGCCTACGTCATTGGTACCAATACATACCCCAAAGTCTGGCTGCTCACCCTCCCCCCTTTTAGAATGTTGTGGACAAGATCTGAGATATCTCTGACTCTGGCATCTGGGACACAACATACCATCTGGGTTTCTGTGTTGTGTTCACAGACACTCCTATCTATTTCTCTCACTATGGAATCTCCTATCACAACTGCATTCCTCCTCTGCCCCCTTCCCTTCTGAGCCACAGTGTCAGACTCAGTGCCAGTCACTGTGACTCCCCACAGTAGATCCCCACCCAATAGTATCCAAAAAGGTATATTTGTTATTGAGAGGAACGGCCACAGGGGTGGCTGACAGTCACTCATTCATTTGCCTCTTGCAACCGAGAGGTAACTACCTCCCTGTAGCTCCAATCTATCAGTTCCTCAGTTTCCATTATGAGCTGAAGGTCATCAAGTTGCAATCAATTTTTTTTTTACATGTTCTCTAAGAAGTTGCTCGGTGCTCCTTGGTGTAGATGTGGTTACCTGGGTAGCTAGAGGTCTTCCAGAATTCCTACATCTCACACAAAGAACAAAACACAGCCCTTGAAGCCATTCTTGCTGCCCTAACTATACACCAACAGATGAAAAGTGATCAAGGAAAAACCTACCAGATCTTTACATCACCTACACTTGTTATCACCCAAGTCTGTTGAGCTAGCAGCCAAAAGTATTTAGCATCAGTATTTAGTCAGGAAACTGGCAGAGGAAAATGGAAGGAAGGGAAACAAGCAGCAGTGTCATGGAACATATAGAAATTAAAGAGGAGGAGGTGCTTGCTGCCTTACAGCAAATAAAGGTAGGTAAATCCCCTGGGCCTGTCATGATATTTCCCTCGGACCTTGAGAGAGACTAGTGTAGAAATTGCAGGGGCCTGGCAGAAATATTTAAAATATCCTTAGCCATGGGTATGGTGCGGGAGGATTGCAGGGTAGCTTATGTTGTTCCGTTGTTTAAAAAAGGCTCCAAAAGTAAACCAGGTAATTACCGGCTGGTGAGCCTGACATCAGTAGTAGTTAAGTTATTGTAAGGAGTTCTGAGAGATCAGATATACAAATATTTGGACAGCAAGGGCTGAGTAAGGATAGTTAGCATGGCTTTATGCATGGCAGATCGTGTTTTATGAATCTTGTGGAGTTTTTCGAGGAGGTTGCCAAGAAAGAAGATGAAGGAAAGGCTGTGGGTGTTGTCTACATAGACTTTAGTAAGGCTTTTGACAAGGTCTCACATGGGAGGTTAGTTCAGAAGGTTCAGACACTAGGTATCCATGGAGAGGTTGTAAACTGGATTCGAAACTGGCTGTGTGGGAGAAGACAGAGAGTGGTAGTAGATGATTGCTTATCAGACTGGAGGCCTGTGACTAGAGGTGTGCCTCAAGGATCTGTGCTGGGACCATTGTTGTTTGTTGTCTATATCAATGATCTAGATAATAATGTGGTAAATTGGATCAGCAAGTTTGCTGATGACACTAAGATTGGAGGTGCTGTGGACAGCGAGGAAGGCTTTCAAAGATTGCAGAGGGATCTGGACCAATTGGAGGGGTGGCCCAGAAAGTGGCAGATGGAATTTAATGTAGAGAAGTGTAAGGTGTTGCATTTTGGAAGGACAAATCAAGGTAGGACATACACAGTAAATGGTAGGGCACTGAGGAGTGTAGAGGAACAAAGAGATCTGGAAGTTCAGATACATAATTCCTTGAAAGTGGCATCACAGGTAGATAGGGTTGTAAAGAAGGCTTTTGGCATCCTGGCATTCATAAATCAAAGTACTGAGTATAGGAGTTGGGATGTTATGGAGAGGTTGTATAAGACATTGGTGAGGCCAAATTTAGTGTATTGTGTACAGTTCTAGTCACCTAGCTATAGGAAGGACATCAGTAAGATTGAAAGAATGCAGAGAAGATTTACTAGGATGTTGCCAAGTCTTCAGGAGTTGAGTTACAGGGAAAGGTTGAACAGGTTAGGACTTTATTCCTTAGAGTGTAGAAGAATGAGGGGAGATTTGATAGAAGTTTACAAAATTATGAGGGGTATAGACAGAGTAAATGTGAATAAGCTCCTTCCACTTAGATTAGGAGAGATAAATATGAGAGGACATAGCTTTAGGGTGAAAGGGCAAAGGTTTAGGGGGAACATTAGGGGGAACTTCTTCACTCAGATAGTGGTGGGAGTGTGGAACTGATATTTAAAGCTTTCTCCTTGTCCTGGGTGAAGACACCTTTACTTTTCACTTCCAAGCTCTGATTGGTCGCTGCTCAAGCTTTACAGACATCTCACTGTATTGAAAGACCAACAAGTTTCAGATAGACCTAACAGCATCATCAACATGTTGATGATCTTCCAGAACCACTTGATCACCATTTGTGTTTGGCAACAGCCCAGAGATCAGAACGTTATGCAGCTGCATAGGATAAACTGAGACAAAAACTTTTGCATCCTTTTTTCACACCTTCCTGGCCAATCACTAACCTACCTCTGTTTCCCTATAGTTAACATAATCCTACTGGCATACCATTCATATCCTCAGGAAAAACAGACTTCTGAAATGCGGTCACTGCTGTTGTTTCATAACCACAAAATCAGATAAATTGTAATTTAATCCAGCCTTACGAAGGCATATGAATGTTGTTAGCCCATTAAGACTTCTGTTTTTCTTTAACACAGGACTGTGTAAACTTTTGTATCCACTTGAGAACTATCAGTGTGAATTGCTGAAATGAATCTGTCAACTTCTCACCAATTGGTTGGACATTATTCTTCCAATGGTCCGATTGTGTACAGAGGCTGTAGGGCAAAAATGATCTCTTCAAGCTGTGTACAGTCACAGCCAAATATCATCTGTCCAATTCTTTTTTCAACACGTATGGAGTTCTTGAATTCCATGGGCTAAAATACTAAAGTGGGTCTTGGACAGAACATTGAGTTCTGCGAGGGCTAGCCAAAAGGCCGCAACTTCCTTGGGCTATCACGAAAGGTGAATATCCTTTAAAGTAGGTTCTTTTATTAACATTCCAGTAATCACCCAGCACAACTGTAACCTTGTCATTACAGCTTCACATTCCCTCTCCACCCTCCTGCCCCCCACCCCCACTTCTCCATCCTATATACCACCACTCTCGTGATTGTTCTTCAGTTTTGTTCCAGAGGTCTGATTGATGGGGATAGGATGTTTGGGGAGACTGGGCTGCAATGATGGTGGTGGTGATTATTCTTCATATCTCATTCACACAGCCACGCTTCCCAAGTTCTGCCCAGTCACCCTAGACTTCTCACCAGGCTCCCTGATCATCTCTGTCCTATAGAGATCTCACTCACACCTTCTCCAAACAAGAGTGTAGTAGAAAGTGGAGCACTGAAGCTAATGTCAAACAGGGACAAGTTCTCCATCTCTTTAACTTGGAAAAGCAACTATTGAAGAATTAATACCTCCTTGTATCTATATCAAAGTAATTCAAAATTAATCCTACTGAGCTACAATCTCTGTGCAAACTAGTCTTTCCATAATACAAATATACATCAACTTTTCCTTTTAATAAGTTATTATGTTTATGGGTCTTGTTCATCCCACCCTTGGAGTCTGTTACCAGGGAGAATAACATTTTATCAGGGCAGGCTTGGGTAAAAGCCCTTACCTGTAGTTAGTTAGCTGTTAAACTGTTTAAGCAAAGTATTTCATTTTAAAAAAGTAGGCACTAAATCAAAATGCTTCATTATGGTCTCAGGTACCATGGTTTGTTCATCATCTACTTCTGACTGCACCCCTTGTAAAAAAAAAATAGCTTTTAAACATTGCTATTATCCTCAGTTTTAAATTGGTAACTTGATACTGACTCATTGGACAGAGATACCTCTTTTCTCATTCACCCTATCAAAACCTGTCAATATAAAAACAACTTAAAGCCCTTCTTATCCTTTTCTGCTCCAATGGAACTAGAGGCAAAGTTGGAACAAGCCCAGAAAACAAACAAAATAATCTGTCAAAGAGAGGAGCAAAGGAGATAGGATAAATCGATTAGTGGTTGCTTGTTAATGGTATCTTAGTTTCTAAGGGTTTAAGAGGTAGGGCAAACTACCAAAATTACAGGAGCTGTAAATAGAAGGAACTTTATTGTGTTTTGCTTTCAAATCATCTGACGAAGCAAGAGGGACGAAGAATATTACATTGTACAGATTTTCTGGTGCAAGGGATAAGAATACTCCACAGCGTCAGCTCCTCTGTGAACAGCCAATTTTAAAATAGATTCATACTTCTGAGTCAGACAGAAAGAATTTAGGCTGAGTAAAATGATGAGAGTTCTGGAGTGCAGATGGTGAAAGGGCACTTATCCTGTTTGGTAAATTATACAAGTAAAGCCTGTGAATAGGGAAAGCAAATTAACAACCTGCCTTCGCAGTAGTAGTACAAATGCAAATCAACTCTTATCATCCCAGAATCTGCAAAGGCAGAAACTTACAAGGTTTATAACCAGCAGGAGAAGCCTGATTTTAAATTGCTGCCATATATCCTACACATATAGTACCACTGCCCACATTGGAAGCGGTGTTATAATGAGAAATGGTCGCCTTGAGCTGCAGTCACTCATTCTATGGGCAAATTATAAGGTTCATAGCAGTAGTGGGCATGCACTAGATTTACATCAAATAGAAAACATAGAAACATAGAAAACCTACAGCACAATACAGGCCCTTTCGCCCACAAAGTTGTGCCAAACATGTCCCTACCTTAGAAATTACTAGGCTTCCCCCATAGACCTCTATTTTTCTAAGCTCCGTGTACCTGTCCAAAAGTCTCTTAAAAGACCCTATCGTTTTTCCGCCTCCACCACTGTTGCCAGCAGCCCATTCCACGCACTCACCACTCTGAGTTAAAAACTTACCCCTCACATCTCCTCTGTACCTATTCCCCAGTACCTTAAACCTGTGTTCTCTTGTGGCAACACTCACAACAAGCTGGAGGAACTCAGCAGCTCGGGCAGCATCCGTGGAAACGATCAGTCAACATTTCGGGCCGGAACCCTTCGTCAGGCTCTCCATCCTCTTCTGGCAACCATTTCAGCCCTAGGAAAAAGCATCTGACTATCCACACGATCAGTGCCTCTCATCATCTTATACACCTCTATCAGGTCGCCTCTCATCCTCCGTCGCTCTAAGGAGAAAAGGCCGAGTTCACTCAACCTGTTTTCATAAGGTATGCTCCTCAATCCAGATAACACCCTTGTAAATCTCCTCTGCACCCTTTCTATGGCTTCCACATTCTTCCTGTAGTGAGGCGATCAGAACTGAGCACAGTACTCCAAGTGGGGTCTGACCAGGGTCCTATATAGCTGCAACATTACCTCTTGGCTCCTAAATTCAAATCCATGATTAATGAAGGCCAAGACACCGTATGCCTTCTTAACCACAGAGTCAATCTGCGCAGCTGCTTTGAACATCTTATGGACTCGGACCCCAAGATCACTCTGATCCTCTACAATGCCAAGAGTCTTGCCATTAATACTATATTCTGCAATCATGAACCACTTCACATTTATCTGGGTTGAACTCCATCTGCCACTTCTCAGCCCCGTTTTGCATCCTATCAATGTCCCACTGTAACCTCTGACAGCCCTCCACACTATCCACAACACCTCCAACCTTTGTGTCATCAAGAACTTTACTAACCCATCCCTCCACTTTTTCATACTTTATACTTTATTGTCACCAAACAATTGATACTAGAACGTACAAACATCACAGCGATATTTGATTCTGCGCTTCCCGTTCCCTGGATTACAAATCGATAGTAAATATTAAAAATTTAAATTATAAATCATAAATAGAAAATAGAAAATGGAAAGTAAGGTAGTGCAAAAAACCGAGAGGCAGGTCCGGATATTTGGAGGGTACGGCCCAGATCCGGGTCAGGATCTGTTCAGCAGTCTTATCACAGTCGGAAAGAAGCTGTTCCCAAATCTGGCCGTACGAATCTTCAAGCTCCTGAGCCTTCTCCCAGAAGGAAGAGGGATGAAGAGTGTGTTGGCTGGGTGGGTCGTGTCCTTGATTATTCTGGCAGCACTGCTCCGACAGCGTGCGGTGTAAAGGGAGTCCACGGACGGAAGATTGGTTTGTGTGATGTGCTGCGCCACGTTCACTATCTTCTGCAGCTTCTTCCGGTCGTGGACAGGACAACTTCCATACCAGATTGTGATGCACCCTAGAAGAATGCTTTCTACGGTGCATTAATAAAAATTAGTGAGGGTTTTAGGGGACAAGCCAAATTTCTTTAGTTTTCTCAGGAAGTAAAGGCGCTGGTGGGTCTTCTTGGCAGTGGACTCTGCTTGGTTGGTCCAAATCAGGTCATTTGTGATATTGACCCCGAGGAACATAAAGCTTTTCACATAAAAGTTGCTGGTGAACACAGCAGGTCAGGCAGCATCTCTAGGAAGAGGTGCAGACGACGTTTCAGGCCGAGACCCTTCGTCAGGACTAACTGAAGGAAGAGTGAGTAAGGGATTTGAAAGTTGGAGGGGGAGGGGGAGATCCAAAATGATAGGAGAAGACAGGAGGGGGAGGGATGGAGCCAAGAGCTGGACAGGTGATAGGCAAAAGGGATACGAGAGGATCATGGGACAGGAGGTCCGGGAAGAAAGACAAGGGCGGGGGGGGGGGACCCAGAGGATGGGCAAGGGATATATTCAGAGGGACAGAGGGAGAAAAAGGAGAGTGAGAGAAAGAATGTGTGTATAAAAATAAGTGACAGATGGGGTACGAGGGGGAGGTGGGGCATTAGCGGAAGTTAGAGAAGTCGATGGCAGATGCTGGAAATTCAAGCAACACACATCAAAGTTGCTGGTGAACGCAGCAGGCCAGGCAGCATCTGTAGGAAGAGGTGCAGTCGACGTTTCAGGCTGAGACCCTTTGTCAGGACTAACTGAAGGAAGAGTGACGTTTCAGGCCAAGACCCTTCCGTCACTCTTCCTTCAGTTAGTCCTGATGAAGGGTCTCGGTCTGAAACGTCGACTGCACCTCTTCCTAGAGATACTGCCTGGCCTGCTGCGTTCACCAGCAACTTTGATGTGTGTTGCTTGAATTTCCAGCATTTGCAGAATTCCTGTTGTGAATATAAAGCTTTTGACCTGTTCCACTTGCGCACTACCGATGTAAATTGGGTCATGCGGTCCGCTACGCCTTCTGAAGTCGACAACCAATTCCTTCGTCTTGCTGACGTTGAGGGATAGGTTATTGTCTTTGCACCATGCCATCAGGTTCTTAATTTCCTCTCTGTACTCAAACTCATCATTACCCGAGATATGGCCTACAATTGTTGTGTCATCAGCAAACTTATATATTGAGTTTGATGGAAACTTGGCTACGCAATCATGGGTGTACAGTGAGTACAGCAGGGGGCTGAGTACACAGCCTTGTGGGGCACCGGTGCTCAGAGTGATTGTAGAGGAGAGCTTGTCCCTTATTTTTACAGCCTTGGTCCTGTCTTTGAGGAAGTTGAAGATCCAGCTGCAGATCTGAATGCTAAGGCCCAGGTTCATTGAGACGTCATCCAGGTCATTTATAAAAATCATGAAGAATAAGGGTCCCAGAACAGATCCCTGAGGCACACCACTGGTCACCGACCTCCATGCAGAATATGACCCGTCTACAACCACTCTTTGCCTTCTGTGGGCAAACAAGTTCTGGATCGACAAGGCAATGTTTCCTTGGATTCCATACCTCCTTACTTTCTCAATAAGCCTTGCTTGGGGTATCTTATCAAATGCCTTGCTGAAATCCATATACACTTTATCTATTGCTCTTCCTCCATCAATGTGTTGAGTCACATCCTCAAAAAATTCAATCAGGCTCGTAAGGCATGACCTGCCCTTGACCTGCCATGATGACGATTCTTAATCATATTATACCTCTTCAAATGTTCATAAATCTTGCCTCTCAGGATCTTCTCCATCAACTTACCAACCACTAAAGTAAGACTCACTGGTCTGTAATTTCCTGGGCTATCTCTACTCCCTTTCTTGAATAAGGGAACAACATCCGTAACCCTCCAATCCTCCAGAACCTCTCCCGTCCCCATTGATGATTCAAAGATCATTGCCAGAGGCTCAGTAATCTCCTCCCTTGTCTCCCACAGTAGCCTGGGGTACATCTCATCTGGTCCCGGCGATTTATCCAACTTGATGCTTTCTAAAAGCTCTAGCACATCCTCTTTCTTAATATCTACATGCTCAAGCTTTTCAGTCTGCTGCAAGTCAGCACTACAATCACTGAGATCCTTTTCCATAGTGAATACTGAAGTAAAGTATTAAGTACCTCTGCTATTTCCTCCAGTTCCATACACACTTTCCCACTGTTACATTTGATAGGTCCTATTCTTTCACGTCTTATCCTCTTGCTCTTCGCATACTTGTAGAATGCCTTGTGGTTCTCCTCAATCCTGCCTGCCAAGGCCTTCTCATGGCCCCTTCTGGCTCTCCTAACTTCCTTCTTAAGCTCCTTCCTGTTAGCCTTATAATCTTCTAGATCTCTAACATTACCTAGCTCTCTGAACCTTTTGTAAGCTTTTCTTTTCTTCTTGACTGGATTTATTACACCCTTTGTACACCACGGTTCCTGTACCCTACCATAACTTCCCTGTCTCATTGGAATGTACCTGTGCAAAACTCCACACAAACATCCCCTAAACATTTGCCACACTCCTTCCGTACTTTTTCCTGAGAACATCTGTTCTCAATTTAAGCTTCCAACTTCCTGCCTGATAGCTGATTACTCCAATTAAACACTTTTCTAATATGTCTGTTCCTATCTCTCTCCAATGCTATTGTAAAGGAGATAGAATTATCATCACTATCTCCAAAATGCTCTCCCACTGAGAGATCTGACACTTGACCAGGTTCATTTCCCAATACCAAATCAAGTACAGCCTCTCCTCTTGTAGGCTTATCTTCATATTGTGTCAAGAAACCTTCCTGAACACACTTAACAAACTCCACCCCATCTAAACTCCTTGCTCTAGGGAGATACCAATAGATATATGGGAAATTAAAATCTCCTATCCGACAACTCTGTTATGATTACACCTTTCCAGGATGTTTTCCTATCTGCTCCTTGATATCCCTGTTACTATTGGGTGGCCTATAAAAAACACCTAGTAGAGTTATTGACCCCTTCCTGTTCCTAACCTCCACCCACAGAGACTCCTTAGATAACCCTCCATGACGTCCACCTTTTCTGCAGCCGTGACACTATCTCTGATCAGCAGTGCCACGCCCACATCTCTTGCCTCCCTCCCTGTCCTTTCTGAAACATCAAAAACGCAGCACTTGAAGTAACTATTCCTGTCCCTGGGCCATCCAATTCTCTGTAATGGCCACCACATCATAGCTCCAAGTACTGATCCACGCTCTAAGCTCATTCACTTTGTTCACAATACTCCTTGCGTTAAAATAGACACATCTCAAACCGTCCTTCTGAGCGTGTCCCTTTTCTATCACCCGCCTATCCTCCCTCTCGCACTGTCTCCAAACTTTCTCTATTTGTGAGCCAACCTCCTCTTCCCCAGTCTCTTCAGTTCGGTTCCCACTCCCCAACAATTCTAGTTTAAACTCCCCGCTCTAGCCTTATAAAACCTCCCTGACAGGATATTGGTCCCCCTGGGATTCAAGTGCAACCCATCCTTTTTGTACAGGTCACACCTGCCCCAAAAGTGGTCCCAATGATCCAGAAATCTGAATCCCTGCCCCCTGCTCCAATCCCTCAGCCTCACACTTATCCTTGACCTCATTCTATTCTAATACTCACCGTCGTGTTGCACAGGCAGTAATCCCAAGATTACTACCTTTGCAGTCCTGCTTCTCAATGTTCTTCTTAACTCCCTGTAGTCTTTTTTCAGGACCTCTTCCTTTTTCCTACCTATGTCATTGGAACCAATATGTACCACGACCTCTGGCTGTTCTCCCTCCCACTGCAGGATATCTTGGACGCGATCTGAAACATCCCAGACTCTGGCACCTGGGAGGCAAACTACCATCCGAGTTTCTTTCCTGCATCTACAAAATTGCCTGTCTGACCCCTTAACTATAGAGTCCCCTATCACTACTGCCTTCCTCTTCCTTTCCCTACCCTTCTGAGCCACAGGGCCAGACTCTGTGCCAGAGGCACGGCCACTGTTGCTTTCCCCAGGTAGGCTGTCCCCCCCCCAACAGTACTCAAACAGGAGTACTTATTGTCAAGGTGTACAGCTACAATGGTACTCTCTAGTACCTGACTCTTCCCCTTCCCTCTCCTAACTGTTACACACTTGTCTGTCTCCCGTGGCCCCGGTGCTCCCTAACCAGAGGAACATCATCAAGCTGCATCTCCAGTTCCCTAATGCGGTCCTTTAGGAGCTGCAGCAGGTGCAGATATGGCTGTCTGGGAAGCTGGGAGACTCCAGGATCTCCCACATCTGACACCGAGCACAGAAAACCGGCCTCACACACATACTACTTCTTTTCCACAATTAACACAGGTAAACCTACTTCATCCCGTTACTGCCTAAGCCTATTTAGCCAAAGCCCTATCACTCTGCTGCCTCTCACTATGCTGCCCGCTGGATATGGCGGTCTTCTTTTTAAACTTTTCCTGCTCTCCTGGTTGACGTCATGCGCCTGCGTAGTCTTGCCTCTCTTTTACCCTGAGTTGTAAGATGCCTTCGCTCCGGAAATCCTTAACCGTCCCACTCGCAGCCTTCTTATGAGAAGCAAGCCACTCAGCCCTTTAAACCTGCTCTGCTTTTTCATTAGTAATGCTGGATTTTCATTTCAAATTCATTTACTCACCTTTGCTCTGTAATTATTGATAGTCAAAAAAAAAAAAAGATATTGGTGTCAGCCAGGGAATCTCCAACTGAAGAGCATCTATTGCAACCTGATTTCCACTGGCATTTGAGTGAAAAGATTATTTCCTGGACCTTGCCTCCTGATCTCAGTTAGCTCCATCATGGGCACAAGCCTCCTCACTACTGAGGACATTTTCAAAAGGCAATGCCTGAAGAAGGCCACATCTATCATTAAGGACTCGCATGAACCAGAACATGCCTTCTTCTTATTACCACCATTAGAGAGGAGCTACAGGAGCCACATTCAACCTTTTAGCAAAAACTTACATAGAAAATAGAACAGTGAAATACAGTATAGGACCTTTGGACCGTGATGTTGCAATGACATTTGAACCTACTCCTAAAGCAATCTAACGTTTCCCTTCCACTTTTCTCTCCAGTATTCTTTCATCCATATATTTATCTAAGATTCTCTTAAGTGTCTCTAAAGTATCTTCATCTACTACATCCTTGACAGTGTATTCCACACACCCATCGTTCTCTTTGTAAAACAAATTCCTACCTCTGACACCGCCCACAAAACTTTCCTCCTTTCTCCTAAAGATTATGTCCTCTCATATTAGCCACTTCTCCCCTGCTAGAGAGGTGATGCATGACCACTTGATCAATGCCTCTTCTCATCTTAGACACCTCTGTTAAGTCATCCCTCACCCTCCGTCACTCCAAAGAGAAAGTCCCGAGCTCCCTCAACATTTCCTCATAGGACATGCTTCTAATCCAGGCACAATCCTGGTAAGTATTCTCTGTACTCTCTTTAAAGCTTCCATATCCTTTCCATAATGAGGTGACCAGAACTGAAAACAATATTCCAAGTGTACACATAAAAGTTGTTGGTGAACACAGCAGGCCAGGCAGCATCTCTAGGAAGAGGTACAGTCAACATTTCAGGCCAAGACCCTTCGTCAGGACTAACTGAAAGAAGAGCTAGTAAGAGATTTGAAAGTGGGAAGGGGAGGGGAGATCCAAAATGATAAGAGAAGACAGGAGGGGGAGGGAGGAAGCCCAGAGGATGGGCAAAAATTATAGTGAGAGGGACAGAGGGAGAAAATGGAGAGAGCGAAAAAGAATACACACACATATATGTGTAAAATAAATATATATATATATATATATATAAAATAAATAACGGATGGGGTATGAGGAGGAGGTGGGGCATTAGCGGAAGTTTGAGAAGTCAATGTTCATGCCATCAGGTTGGTGGCTACCGAGATGGAATATAAGGTGTTGTTCCTCCAACCTGAGTGTAGTTTCATCTTTACAGTAGAGGAGGCCGTGGATAGACATGTCAGAATGGGAATGGGATGTGGAATTAAAATGTGTGGCCACTAGGAGATCCTGCTTTCTCTGGCGGACAGAGCATAGGTGTTCAGCGAAACAATCTCCCAGTCTGCGTCGGGTCTCGCCAATATATAGAAGGCCACATCGGGAGCTCCGGATGCAGTACATCACCCCAGCCGACTCACAGGTGAAGTGTCGCCTCACCTGGAAGGACTGACTGGGGCCCTGAATGGTGGTGAGGGAGGAAGTGTAAGGGCATGTGTAGCACTTGTTCCGCTTACAAGGATAAGTGCCAGGAGGGAGATCGGTGGGGAAAGATGGGGGGGATGAATGGACAAGGGAGTCGCATAGGGGGCGATCCCCGCGGAAAGCAGAGAGAGTGGGGAGGGAAAGATGTAAGTTTTATAGAGCTGTAACATTACTTTGTGGCCTTTGAACTCAATCCCCCAACTAATGAAGACCAGCACACCATCCACCTTTTCGATCACCCTGTCAGTTTGCACGGCAACCTTGAGGGCTCCATGAACATGGACCCCAACATCCCTCTGTTTCCCCATGCTACCATGAATCATGCCATTATTTCTATATTCTGTTTTCAAATTTGCCCTTCCAAAGTCAATGTCCCATTTTAATCGATAACAACCTTCTACACCATCCACAACACTATTAACAATTGTGATATCTACAGACTTACTAATTCACCTTTCTACTTCTTTGCCCAAGTAATTTATAAAATTTACAAAGAGCAGGAGTCCCAGAACAGATCTCTTGTCCCCAATCCCCACGTAGAATACCTCCACCGACAATCCCCATTGCCTTCTATCGGCAAGCCAATTCCGAATCCACACAGCCAAACTACACTGGATCCCATGTCTCCTGAATTTCAGAATCAGCCGACCATTGGGAACCTTATCAAATGCCTTACAAAAGTCTATATACACCATATCCACTGCTCTACCTTTGTTTGATTTGTTTTCTTGGTTCCTCGAATAATTCATTTAGGTTTGTGAGGCATGATATCCCCGTCACAAAGCCTGCTGACTTATTCTAATCAGCCTGTGCTTCACCAAGTGCTCATAAATCCTGTCTCTAAGAATCCTCTCCAATAGTTTGCCCACTACTGATGTAAGACTCAACAGTGTGTAATTCCCAGGATTATCCATATTCCTGAGTAAAGGAATAACATTTGACACCCTCCTGATGAAGGATCAAGGGCCAAATCATTAACTGTTTACTCTTTTCCATAGATGCTGCTTGGCCTGCTGAATTCTTCCAGCATCTTGTGTGACTTGCTTTGGATTTCCAGCATCTGCAGATTTTCTCCTGTTTGTGACATCCTCCAATCTTCTGTTAGTACTCCTGTAGCCAGTGAGGACAGAAAGATCATCACTAATGGTGCAGGGAATCTCTTCTCTCCATTCCCATAGTAACCTGGGGTATATCCCACCCAGCACTAGAGAATAATCTATCCTAACATTCAAAAAGAGGATGCGTTGGAACTTTCCAGTACGTCTTTCTTCTTAATATTGATATGTCCCAGCATATTAGCCTGTTCTATGCTAACCTCTTCCCCTTTGCCATCAGAATTCTGAACAGTTCATGAATTGATGGACACTACCTCCCTGTTCCACTATTGCATTATTTATTTGCAAACTATTATAATTTACAGCAATTTGTTATGCCCGCACGGTACTTCTGCAACAAAACAACAAATTCCACATCTAATATCGGAAATAGTTAACCTGATTCTGATTCTAAAATCAAGGTATTTACTCAATATTCTTGAGGTGACTCTCTCTGCATCTATCTATATAAATTCATCTATAACTTGCACACCTGCACTGGTGTGAACACCTGGCATATCAAATGATTGCAACCCAACCTGGCAAAGGCTGCTTTATGAATAGAAGATGTCTGTTGGCAGGTTATTAAGTATATGTATATGCCATAATTCAGTGAGCATTATTGTAATACTTTGTGGAAAATAATCATTTAAAAAGATCATGCAAATGAGAGTGTGGTGCAGTTAATAGATCTGCTACCTCACAGCACTGGTGATCCCATGTTCTGTCTGTGTGTACTTTACACGTGCTTTCAGCAACCACATGGATTTTCCCTGGATGCTCTGGCTTCCTCCCACTTCACAGAGCTGGTAAACCAACTAGCAAAGGTAAATAAACCCTAGTGCTGGTGAGTGGCAGGAGAAGCAGGTACATGTGGGCACATGAGGGAGAATGGGTTGCAGAGAAATAAGTGCAGGAATGGGATAAAAGCCATTGCTGTAGAGCCACCATCTTTTTGACAGGCCCTAATGGTCTCTCTTCATGTCATATGGATATAAAACCTGTTCATCTCCATGCTAATGAGCACATACTCATTTGAGTTCAAACAAATGAAGGTAACCTTAGTGAAAAGAAAATTTGTGAGTGCCTGTTGGAATGAAAGGTTCTTTTTCTCAACAGGTGAAATGGAGAACTCAGGGTGTTTGTTATTAAAACATTAAGGTTGGAGAGGAAGAGTTCTAGTCTCTCAGTGAGTGGAATCTTTAGGAATTTTCTGTCCCCAAGAACTATGGATATGGAGCTATTTGATCATATTGCCTCTCATTTTTTTTGCACTACCTTAATTTCCATTTTCTATTTATGATTTATAATTTAAATTCTTAATATTTACTATTGATTTGTACTCCGGGGAGCGGGAAGTGCAGAATCAAATATCGCTATGATGATTGTACGTTCTAGTATCAATTGTTTGGCGACAATAAAGTATAAAGTATATCGAAGCCTGAGGGAGGCAGATATGTAGACTGCAGGGAGTCAAAGATTGGGTGGAACAGAGACCAAGATCAGATCATCTACAATTTTACAGAGAGGTGGCCCAGGGACAAGGTGCCATATCACCGGCTCTGACTTATATTTAAATGTTTTCAATGGTTCTGTTTATTATCAGCGAATATATACAATATACAACCTGAAATACTTAGTCTTCACAGACACCCACGAAAAACAGAAGGACGCAGAAGAATGAACAACAAAAAAAGTTGGAACTCCAAAGCTCCTTCTCCCTCTCCCTGTGGAAGCAGCATCGATGCATCCTCCTCCCCCCTCACCCCACCCCTATAAGCAAAAAGCATCAGCACCCACCACCCACCTAGCAATAGCAAAGAACCCAAAGACCATGATCTGCAGTCAACAAAAATTACTGCTTACCCAATAGTTTACAATGCCTCTGGCTCTCTCTTTCACTAATAAGGGACAGAAAGATGTCACCCATCTCATAGAATAAGGGGAGACCTGCAGTCACAGTTACAGTCTGCCACGTCTCTTTACATTCCGAGATTCACCAACTCAAGAATCAGCATCAAACTCTCCCCACCTTCGTGAGAAAGAGTGCGATCGCTCAACTACACAGACCTCCATTTGCACATCTGCTGCAGCAAAATCCTAATGCTCCTTCTCCCGCAACAGCAGCATGAAAGTGGTCATCCACAGGACTTCACCCTGGAAGTGCCATCTTCCATGCTGTGCCTGGAGAATGTCGGAAAATGGACAGTCGGTGAGCTACAGGAGCAGGAGCTCATTTGCCATGAAAGACCAGTTTTCAGTGTCATTGCAGCTGCAGGTGATTCCAATGGAGACTGGGAGGTGCCTGCCTGTGCAGGCTGGACAGGAACCCTTCTCCTACAGCTGACACCTGATGACCAAGGGCGATTCGGATGGGTCCAGTGGAATTCCACAACAAGTGATTGATCCAAGATGAAACTGGATCTCTGGGCTTCTGGGCCATACTCTTCCCAGTCATCCAGATACTGCACACCCTGTCCACAATGACCTGAACTGATCAACTGGAGAACTGTGTACACTGGACCACCGTCCACCATTCTAGGTTCTGCATGTGTGTTGAGTAGTCCATGGACAACTGGCTTCAGGCAGAACATGAGGAAGTTTGCTGTGATCCTGAGGGATGATGGAAACTGGAGATGATCAGTGACAGGATTGATATGATGGGTAATCCTAAACTGACCAATGCACTGAGGCGAGAGCTTGCAGGGGTTGGTGCACAGGCAAAGATTTTGGGTGGACAGCCAGACACGGTCCTAGGCTGGAATAACCTGGCAGGACTCCACCAGTGGTTAGCCAGGTGGCAATAGGCAGTTATGATGGCCTTCTATGCCTTCTTCCAACCGTTCCAGCAGCAGCAAACCAGGGCCTTGTCAGACAGGACCTCAATGTTGGCTCATCCATAGGGAACAATGGGAGTTAGTAGACATAAAGCACCGAAAAGTAACTTACCCATGGCAGAGGTGCTTATACTGTGGGACATTTCAGCCCAGAGCAAATACTTCTTTCATGCAGAATGATTAGAGGCTGCAAAGCAATGCAGAAACTTCTCCTTTTGCTGATTGGCCCTTTCAGAGTGTCTGTTCATCTGTAGATGATAGCTGGAGGGCAAACTCACTGGGGTGCAGAGGAGGGAGCAGGATACTCACCAGAAGCAGGCTATGAATTGTGGACCCTGTTCCCACACATTGTCCTGAGGGAAACTGGAAATAATGACATCTTGGAAAACAAGGTCTGCCACCTCAGCGGCTGATGGAAGTTTGGAGAGGGCAATGATGTGGGCCACCTTGTGGAACTGGTCCACCACTGTCAGGTTCACCATGGCTCCACCAATGGTGGTAAACCTGTGATGAAATCAGAGGGCTGCTGTTTGGTCAAACTGGACTAGGCACAATTAGAGCAGGCAGCGATGAACTGACATAAATCTGTGTTCATTTTGCGTCCATCAGAATCAGTATTACAGAAAATCCAGAGTCAATCATGCACATGGTTGGCTGGAGGTGGGTGAGCAGTGGACCCTCTGGAGTTCCTCAGAGCATACGGCTTCTGTCACGAACTTGCAGTTGTCAGGTGTGTTGGCTGGAGCAGGCTTGTGCTGTAGGGCCTGGTAGATCCTAGATAGTCATACATGATCAGGACAAGGATGGAACGATGGGCTGAGAATCAAACGCTGTTTCAGCTGGGTTGAACTGTCATGATAAGGCATCCGCCTTGAAGTTCTCCGAGCTGGGTCGGTAGGAATGGTGTTAAACTGATCAAAAAGGAAGCCCCAGTAAACTTGACTTGGGTTGAGTTGGTGGGTCTGTTATATGGATATGAGGTTCTGGTGGTCAATCCAGATCAGGAAGAGCTTGGTGTTTCCAATCAGGCGATGTCTCCAAGACCCATTTAATGGTGAGTAGTTTCCTCTCTCCTATTCCATAACAGCACGACATAGAGCTGAACTTATGCAGGAAGAAGGCAGAAGGGTGTGTCCTCCGGTCCAGTCCTTGCCGTGAGAGGATGTCCCTGGCACCCACGTCAGATGCATCCACCTCTACCACAAAAGGTCCAGAAGGGTTCAGATGGCTGAGATGAGAGCAGTGGTCCATCGCAGCAGACCAAGTTATCAGTGAGGTAGGTAATTTGGTAGGGAGGAGGAGGAGGAGGAGAAGCGATTTGGCTGCAATTCTTGATGAAATGATGGTAGAAGTTAGAGAAGCTCAAGAAGCACTGTAGTTGTTTGAGAGGGCACAGTCAATGAGGATTTTTGTGGGCCCATGGTTACGCCTTGGGGTGAAAGGACATAAACCAGGAAGGAAATGACTGGGGTGTAGAATTGACATTTTTCCAACTTGCAGTACAGCTGGTTTTTCAGGAGATGCTGAAGGACTGATCAGATGTGACAGATTTTGTCTTGGGGTCCTTGGAGAAGATAAGGTTTTTGCTGAGGTAGATGAACACATACTCACATAGCATAACTAGGAGGATATCATGAATGAAGTCTTGGAAAATGGCTCGACCATAGGAAAGCCTTTTGGTGAGCAAACTGTTGGGTCAATTGCTGTTTTATCCATCCTGTCAGGCGTTGCAGATGAGATTTGACTCAAAAGCAGAGCAGCAGAGATGATTCAGCAATGAATGATAACTTTAATAAAATACTGCAAAATTAACAAGCCATGAGTGGCCACTAAACAAGATGCAACGAATTCTAAATAACACAGGAAACTCAGCAACTTAAGGCTAGGAATAACTGGTTGAGGACTGGCTAGTTCAATGGGTGAACAAGGATGAGGGCTGGGTTTAAATAAGCTGCGGGTGATGAGTTAGAAACGAGTGGCAGGTGACTCATGTTAACTGAATGGAGACTAGGAAGTGCCTACCTGTGCAGACTCAACAATTGCAATCTAGGTGTCTCTTGTTATTATAAGTATAGATGTTGTTACAAACAACAATCTTCTAATCAATTGCTGTCAGATAGATCTGATTTACTGTCTGAAGCTTACAAATGATTGTACTTCAAGAGCAACAAATTCATTCCTGTTTGACATAGTTTCACTTTAGTTGACAGTATAGTTCTAAAGAAGATAGACAATATCTTTTTTTGTTTGGGGACCAGCAGGTACATGAAGCAAAATCTTCTAAGTTCACTCCAGTGAAAGAGGAGGCCTAAGTTGATGAGAATTTTTCACTGTTGCATTCCAGCTGTGTTCCTCTTGTATGGAGAATGATCTTACCAATTTGCACCATTGTAGACCTTCTATAGGTGAAACAACTCTGTTCATTGCAGTAGAGAGGAGTGGTTGACAGAGTACTTCTCATTTTTTATGTTAATCAAATTAACTTAAATGCACTTAATTATTTACAGTGCTTTATGGTGTTTTAATTATTTTAGTGTTTTATTTTAAATTTAGGTTTAAAATCTTTTCTAGCATTTTTATATTATGTTTATGATTTTGAAAGATTTTGATTATTTATGAGTGCTTGTGAATGCCAGTATTTTTCAAAACCTCTCAATAAATCTGACACTAGGCACACCCATGCACTGGATTTCAATAGTTGTGCAGTCATTTCTGAAAGATCAATTTTGCAGCATCAGAAGGTAAACCTTGCAATACACTGTCTCACTGATTGGAAATTGGCTCTGGAGACCCTATTATTGCTGAAGGTAATTCATTGTAGGGAAGGTAGCCTGGATGTGGTAAGTGGACTGGGTGTATGGGACATGACCAGACAGCATGGTTGCCTAGCCATTCAACCTTAATCAGTAGCTCTGATTACACAGTAGTTTTGTGGGTGTCTTCTCACACTGCCAGTTGTATTGAAGTCAGCAGGCTACCACCTTCTAGCTACCCTTCTTTCCCTCCACCCCCCTGACCTATTGACTCTGGCATTTCTCCCTTCCTTTCCAGTCCTGAAGGAGGTTCTGGATCAAAATGTTGACTATTTCATTCCATAGATGTTGCCTGACCCATGCAGTTCTTCCAGCATTTTGTGTGAGTTGCTTTGGATTTCCAGCATCTGCAGAATTTCTTGTGTTTATGAGTGATAAATCTCTAGGATGGAGAAAGAATCACTGGGTATTGTATTGCATAACTGAATTCCGAGAAGACAGTGCCATAAACTAACTTACTTCTATGCAATTTGCTAACATAAAATGGATATTAGTTATACTTGAACTGCAATTATTTTAGTTACGGATCAAGTACCTGGGCTGATTTGTAATGAAGCAAGTCAACTGTTTCTGTCTTGTAGTTTATCCATGGAATGATATTGCATGAGTGAAGTCACGAGAACTAAAGTTCTGATAGCTACAAAGCAGCTTCTTTATTTGACAACACAAGGTACAGCAGGCATTAAATGGAGGTGCTTTGCATTGAAAGGTCTGGCTGGCACAACGTGAGGCTTGATATTTTATCTGCTAAATATCAAAATATAATTCCATATTTACTATGTATTGACAATACTTTCTTTGAAACAACACACAAACTTCACACCTCCTGATTCACACCCACACCACAGACATCCAAGTGAATTTTAATCAGCATTGTCTGGTCTGGGATTCACGGTCTTTAGGAAACCACTGTTCAGAGCCACACTCCAAATTCAATCCACAATTTATACTCAGACGTGAAGACTGGTGGCCAAAGTCTTTTGTTAAATGCAAATGTACTAAACCCAAAAATAGCTCTAACAAAGACAACTCTACCTCCATTGCACTGCGACACCACATCAGATCCCTGAGAGGGATGGACATTGCCCCCGTATTCAATTGTCAGATGATTTTGCATTATAAAACAATGAACACTCTTACATTCCATTATTCACCATGGATATTAACTGACAATATGTAGAAAAGCACAGAAAAAATGTGGCAATGTACGGGTCCTGCACCAATTTCTTCTGATGCCTAAGGGAAGTATTTTCCATGCATACAATACCATATTTAGAGCTAGGGTGCCAAAGACTTTACATAGTACGGTCATAATTTTATGTATTGTGCTGTACTGCTACCACAAACAAAATTCATGACATATGAGAGAGATGATAAACCTGATTCTGATATGGGTTTCTATCATGGACAGAGTGGGTAGGCAGGAAGAATGGAATCATGGTTGGGAAAAGGGGAAGGGAGAGGGGAGAGAGCAGGAAGCACCAGAGGAGCATTCTGTAATGATCAATAAACCAATTGTTTGGAATCAAATGACCTTGCCTGGTGTCCCAGGACTGGGTAGATTGTACCTGTGCTACACCCCTCCCATGGCTCTCCACCCTTGCCATTCTGAACATTCTTTACTCCTGCCAGATTTACAAGCTCACTCTCCACTACATACTGATAAACACAGCATTGTGCAAAAGTCCTAGGCACCCAAACCTAAGACCTTTGCAATGTACTGTCTATGACATGCAAGATGCTATATGCAATGGGCAGTGAAGGGTTGTGCTGAATACATGTATTATTTCAGAGCTTATGCACATTTAGCAAATTTAAAACCATTATCCTCTGATGGTGGGATGAAGTAAAATGTTGACCCTCAACTGCAGATGTTGCCAAAGTAACAGAAACAAAATGCTGTAAACTCTCAAGAGTTTAGGGAAATAGAGTTAATATTTTCATTTGCCACCCTTTCTTCAGAAATGTGAGAAGTTAGAGAAAAGTCAGAACTAACACCATCCTACCAAAAATGTGCATCATCACACTCAAGATACAGCAGGTCCAGCATTAGGAGTCCAGTGGTGATCTTCAGCAGAGGGTTCCTCACAGTGAGATGTTGTTGGGTTTCAGTGGGACTCGAGTGCAGACCAATGAATACTTTTTCACCAGGATTTATTAGGAAGCATGAAGGCAACAGTCTTTTAAAAACAGAAGGCAGGCACAAATCCAAAATGGCTGGCAAAGGTCTTAACCAGGAAAGGCAGTCAGGCAAGGGCAGACAATCCAGAGCGCACAGGCAAAAATCAGGTCCAAGAACAGGCAAAACCCAAAACACAGAATCAGGCAAAATCAGTTGGCAGAAGACACAATGACAGGCTAGAGCAACACAGGTCAGAACTGGGACAAACTGGCAGAGAATGCTAGTCAAGGCAGGGTTTAAATGGATGGGGTAATGAGTGAAAATTAGACACAGGTGGGTGCAAATGAGGAGACAAGCAGGTAATTGGAGGAAGTCCAAAAAGGAAAGGGGCTGGGCCAGAACCCACATGGCCAGGTGAAAGAAAACAGAAATTAAAGACTGTCGTGATCCAGAGCTACCAGCAGAGGCCCTTCGACCCAGTGTTCAGGCTGGATCCCTAACAGATGTCCATTAGGGAATGCTGCCAACTGCGGTACGTTAGAGAGGAGAGATTAAAGATCAGCTTTATTTGTCACAGATACATAGGAACACCAAAACATACAGTGGGATGAGTTGTTTGCATCAAATCAAATCAGTGAGGATTACGCTGGGCAGCCCACAAGTATTGCCATGCTTCTGAAACCAAAATAGTATGCCCACAACTCACCTACCGTAATGGTATTTCTTTGAAACTAGAGCACCTGGAGAAAATCCACTTGGTCTACAGTAGTATTTTCCATTGCATGCTTCTAAGCATAAGGGTTGCATTTAACACTATCATGCTATACGTGATAAATATGCACATCCTGTCATTTTTAAGAGTTAGATTTTTGAACACCAGCTGAATGGTTCACATGGTAACTATGCCATCGTGCTTTGTTACTATGTCACAAAATCTCTGGCATGTCAAGGGACGTGTCACAGCATTGAGAGCATAGATGAGGACAACGAGATACTGACTCACTTCACAGAGGGCTTCTGTTTTCAGTAGAAAATAAAAAAGCTTTTAACTTTAACAACAATAGGTAAACAATTGCCTTCGCGGGTTCTACAAGAAGCAAAAAAAAATGCAATGAAAACAAATCTGAGGAACGCTTACCCCAGAGTGAATGGTAAATGAGTTTTTTAGGAGCCAGTTTTCACGGGGTATAATGTCACACCGCTTGCTGCCCATGGAAGTGCAATTGTGTAGCCATGAAGTTACACCGCATGAACAGAAAAACACATCATTATAATACATTTCACAGCCTCAGGAGAGCTGAAACCGCTGAAATGGCAAATAAATTACTTGTGAATTGTAATCAAACAACAAGCACAGAGCTTGATGACCTGATGTCTTTTATGAGTAATCCTTTTCCAATTTCTCACCAAATGTGAATTTGTCATTTTTTGCCCATTTTTCACTTTTTTCCCTTTCCTCCTTTCGAGGCTGGTTGTTTTCTCCTTATCCATGCCTGATTCTTATCTAATATTCTTGTGCAGCCTTCTGTCATGCTCCAGGGTATCATCAGAATTTTGTGTTGAACTCACAATTTTGTGTAGCTCATTGAGCCTGTATCACTCTCCCTAAGAAAGGAACATTTGCTCTTTCTCCTCTATCCCCACTTATCCTGTTTCACTAAACAGCTCGTTGAGCATTAAGGTGATACCCAAGGTACTGCCAACTCCTCTTTTCCTTTGGCAGATGCTGATTGGCAACATTGCAACACCAGTATTTATTAACATTGTCTGTTTTTTGGCTTTCATGTTCACCTATATACTCTGGTATAATACTGGGGGTGGGCAACGAAATGGGCCAGTGACTTGAGTTCAATCCTGACCTCAGGCGCTCTTTGTTTGAAGTTTGCATGTTCTCCCTGTGGCCATGTGTGTTTCCTTTCGGTGCTCTAGTTTCCTCCCACATCCCATGGACATCTGGGTTGGTAGTATATTCTGCACTGTAAATTGCTTCTAGTGTGTAGGGAAGGAAGAGAATTTGGGAGAAGTTGATAAGAATGTGGGTCGAATTGGAATAACCTGATTAATTTGGGATTAATGTCAATGATCAGCATGGACTTGGTGAGCCAAGTAGCCTATTTCCACACTCTATGTCTCAATGATTCCATGAGTTTTTTATCTACATGCATTGAGAAGGTAAGCAAAGGAACAGCATAAGCTAAGGCTTCCACGTGTGCATTCATTCAGCATAGTTTCAAGACCTGTAGACATGAACACTTCATAATTGCAGGATAGGATGAGGATGTTGGAAAGTCAGAGCAACACACAAAATGCTGGAAGAACTCAGCAGTTCAGGCAGCATCAATGAAGAGAAATAAGCAGTCAACAGTTTAGGCTGCGAGCCTTTGTCAGGACTGGAAAGGAAGGGGCAGAATGACTGAGCGAGTCTGTCCACAGTCACCTGCTGGTGAAAGAAGTTCCTGTTAGCGTTGTGCACTCTGTGGACTTTACAAGGTGTTCAAACAGCTTCCAGCCAGTTCCAGTCATGGCACCTCTTTAATTAACAGAATAAGTGATAAAGTAGAGTCTTGTACAAACCATTTGAATTGATACTGTTCTATGAAGGTTAGTGGTTACATCCAAGCAATTCCATTATATTGTCCAAAATGGCAGAAGTGGATGCATCCAGCCTGCAAATTGTTAGAAGTGTTTACATGAATCATGTACTGAGAAAATCTAGTACATCCCAATGGTGCCATTTCACTCAGCAATGACCACTGGAGCTATCTAACCTTGGTTAAGTTACTTCTTTGTTCATATTGCACATACACAGTGGGTGTCAACCATTGAGATATCTAACCAGCTCCTGCACAGTCCTATCTCTCATTACCACCTGTAATTGTAGCTCCAAGTTGTCAATCACAGTCTGTAACCACACTTATTATCCTCAAACTTTACTGTTTGTTTACAAGCCAGCCTGCGTTGAGAAGAATGGAGAGAAACCATCCCTTTATGTTTGTTTCCCTTTTTTTTAGCTAATAATGGGATGTTCTGAAATATTGGATTCAAAAGCAGGCCTGTTTAATACTCAGATATGTACTTATTCAATTCAACGTGAAGTGGTTGTCATCCAAGCATTTTGGCAGGTCCCTTGTTTATTTCCTAACCGGAGCTGAGGTGTTTGAGGTGAAGGTTGCAGAAGAATATTTCCTCTGAATCCCTGTGATTTACCAAACTGGAGGTTCAAACTCACCCAGGTTGGCAACCATACCCAAGTATGCATATTAAGCAAAGAAAAACATTAAGCTAGGTATTAGAGCAGATGACCCAAACACTCGAGCATGAGATGAAAATTTCATCTGTAAGAGCAGTTCTTATAAAACACCCACATTTGGCCCCACACTGGAGTGTAAGACTAGATTCAGTACTAAGACTCTGGAATGGGTTATGAACTCACAACCACTCATTCCGAGCTAAAAGTGCAACCACTGAGCCATTGCTGTTACCAGGGTTGCAGACTTAAATTATTGCACAACATTGATGCTTAACTATAATAAGGAGCAGCTATAAATGCTCACACTATTTCATTATACAATCCACCTCCACTATATTTACTCCAGCTAGGTATCTATATTCTGTGTGAGACACTCTCGATTGATAGTTCGATTTCACTTACGCTGAACCCATCTTGTCAATATTTAATTAAAAGTAAAATACAAAAAACTTGCATTTAGATAAACAATGTCCAATTTAAGAATTCCCCAGAAGAAATTTATTTCAAGGCACCAAATGCTAAAGATTTGGATAAATTTGAAATGCAGCTATATGAAATACTGATGTGGATTTGGTCTCATGAGCAAGATCGGGGTTTTATTAACAATGAAAATAATAAAATCCATTTTCCCCCACCACTCAGTGGTAAACACAACGGTTCTTCTCAGCTCCCTTTTGGTCTGCTCTCATTTCTTTCCCAAAAGAATTGCTTGCCCCTTTTGCAGAAACAACACAGAGAGAAGGGAATGAGAACAGAGGAACAGGATTGTGCACTTGTCTTTAAAGCCTGCAAGTCATATTCTGGGATGTTAGGGGGCTCTTTAGTTGAATACTCTCTCCTGCCATGTTCCAGATTCATGATGTTGAACATTGTGATATCTTAGCTCCTGATGCCCCAGCCCCAGGTCCTATGGTCAAGTGACACCCTGGGCATAAAGCGTCATAATCAAATGATGTGTTAGTCTCACAAGCTCTATTAAATAATGCCCAACTCTAAAGAGGTATAAATCCCAGTCTTCCATCTTTTTCTATTTTCATTTCAGATTTTCAGCATTTGCTCTCTTTCAGTCTCATAGCTCTCTATTCTCCAGTTTTCCCAGTGGCATGGCAGCTTAATCACAAGATGTATTGTCCCATGTTATCTGAGTTGCACTGTGCACTAGTCCCAATATGTTTTAGTGCCATGATGAAATGATCTCATAATATTTCAGTCCCATGTTTTCAATCTATGTTCAATTATTAACTTCTTCACTGCTTGAAACAGAATGAAAGCATTTAACATCCAGAATCACAGAAAACCCTCCTGAAAAGATTGCAGCACAAGGCCCAGACAAAGCTCTTACAAAGTGCAGGTTTTTAAAGCAAGTGCATTTGCCAAGAAACGCAGTCTTTGAGCACTATGGTGTTTTTTTCATTCTTTCCTGCATGAAGATCAAGTACAGTAGTTTCAGGATGATATACAATTCCAGGTTCTATAACACGCAGACTCAGACTTTTGTGTACTCTATTGTGGTCTCACATAACTCACTTAGACCAGGGGGGCAAGGAAATGTCACTTGATTGTGATTGTCAAATCTTAACTGAAATTGGAAGTATGGTACAGCAAAGTTGGAGTGATAATTTGTGTGATATAGTCCGAAAGTAACGTCACTATTGCCGTTAGTGCCATATCTTGATGTCCTTGCATTATTTCCTCTTTTTAAAAGAAGAGCCAGTCCTGAACAGTATGTGAACTTATTTTGATATTTGCAATGAAAATACAATAATCCAAGTAGTGTCAGTACAGGCTTGATCACAATACAAGTCCTCTCATACTCCAGACCATCAGTACAGATGTCCTTGATACTTACTTCACTACTTTTCCAAATGCTAGTGGGTGCATTCCTCCTGAGTCTCTGTGGCATCTCTTTGACTGTCGAAATGGAACTGCAGCCAGTTATAGTGTCTATATGCAGCATTGCCTGAAGAAGGCAGTGCCCTTCATTTAAGATCTCCACTATCTTGGCCATGCCACCTTCTCCATTAGGTAGGAGGTACAGAAACCTGAAGTGCCAAACCACCAGGTTCAAAACCAACTACATCCCTTCAAACATTCAACTCCTTAACCAACCTGCACAACTTTAACTTCTACAGCAGGGGTTTCCAACCTTTATTATGCCATTGTCCAATACCATGAAGCAAGGGGTCTGGGGACCCCCAGACTCGGAATTCCTGCATAGCAACACTATAACCACTTTGATCATTTTGCACTAAATGGGCTTTGTTTATAACTATTCTAATTGTGTTATGTCTTGTAAAAAAATTATATGTTGTGTTTGCTTAGTATACGTTTTTCTTGTGAATGTTGCTAATCTGATGCGATGTGCCTGTGATGCTGCAGCTGCAAAGAAGTTGTTTCATTATATCTGTGCACACATGTATTTCTGCATGTGGTAATAAGCTCAACTTTGACGTTGACTTTGATATCCTCCAATTCCATGTCATGGCCAAGACAGCATCACTGAGTTGTGGCTGAAAGAAGTCACGGTTGGGAGCTTAGCATCCAAGGATGCACCCTGTATTGAAAGGACACACAGGTAGGCAGAGGGGGTGGGTGGCTCTGTTGCTAAAAAAAAAAATCAAATCTTTAAAAAGATGTGACATAGGATCAGAAGATGTAGAATCCTTGTGGATAAAGTTAAGAAATTTCAAGAGTAAAAAGACCCTGATGGGAGTTATATACAGGCCCCAAACAGTAGCCAGGATATGGGGTATAAATTTCAACGGGAAATAGAAAAGGCATGTAATAAGGGCAATGTTACGAAAGTCATGGGGATTTCAATATGCAGATAGATTGGGAAAATCAGGTTGGTGTTGAATCCCAAGACAGGGAATTTGTAGAATGCTGAAAAGATGGCTTTTTTTAAAAATCAGTTTGTGGTTGAGCCCAACAGAGGAAAGGCAATTCTCAATTGAGTGTTGTGTAATGAAACAGATTTGATTAGAAAGCTTAAGGTAAAGGGACCCTTGGGAGACAATGATCATAATATGACAGAATTCACCCTTCAGTTAGAGAAGGAGAAGATAGTCAGATGTATCAATATTAGAGTGAAGTAAAGGAAATAACAGAGGCATGAGAGAGAAGATGGCCAAAGCTGATTGAAAGATGACACTAGCAGGGATGATGTCAGAACAGCAATGGCTGGGGTTTCTCAGGGTAATTCGGAAGGTGCAGGATAAATACATCACAAAAGTGGACAAGAATTCTAAAGGGACAATGAGGCAACCGTGGCTGTCAAGGGAAGTCAAAGACAGCCTAAAAGCAAAAGAGCATATAATATAGCAAAAACTAGTGGGAAGTTAGTGAATTGGGAAGCTTTTAAAAACAAACAGATGGCAATTATAAATACCATAAGGAGAGAAAAGATGAAATATGATATTAAATTAGCCAATAATATCAAAGAGGATACAAAAGTATTTTTCTAGATATATAAAGAGAGGTGAGAGTGGATATTGGACTACTAGAAATGACGCTGGAGACATAATAATGCAGGGACAAAGAAATGGCGGACAAACTGAATAAGTATTTTGTGTCAGTCTTCACTGTGGAAGACACTAGCAGTATGCCAGAAATTTGAAAGTGTCAGGGGGCAGAAGTGAATGTAGTTGTTATTTCTAAGGAGAAGGTGCTTGGGAAGCAGAAAGGTCTGAAGGTAGATAAGTCACCTGGACCAAATGGACTGAAGAGACTGTGAGAGAATTGGTAATGATCATTCAAGAATCACTAGATTGTGGAATGGTTCCAGAAGACTGCAAAATTCCAAGTGTCACTCCACTCTTTTAGAAGGGAAGGAGGCAGAAGAAAGGAAATTTTATAGGCCAGTTAGCCTAACTTCAGTGGTTGGGAAGGTTTTGGAGTCCATTATTAAGGATGAAGTTACAGGCACTTGGAGGAACACGATAAAGTAGGCCAAAATTAGCATAGTTTCCTTAAGGGGAAATCCTGCTTGGCAAATCTGTTGGAATTCTTTGTGGAAATAGCAAGCAGGATAGAATAAGTGGATGTTGTTTACTAGGATTTTCATAAGGCGTTTGACAATGTGTCACACATGAGGCTGCTTAACAAGGTAAGTTCAAAGTACAAAGTAAATTTTATTATCAACCTTGAGATTCATCTTCCTATGGGCATAGTCAACAAATCCATAGAATGGTAACTATAACAGGATCAATGAAAGATCAACCAGAGTGCAGAAGCCAATAATCTGTGTAAAGGCAAATGTAAATAAATAGCAAGAACATAGCAAGAACGTAATATAATCAGTTAAAGAGTTCCTTAAGTGAGATCATTGGTTGTGGGAACATCTCAATAATAGGGTAAGAATGTGTAGTTATCCCATTTTATTTAAGAGACTGATGATGAGAGGTAGTAACTGCTCTTGAAGCTGGTGGTGTGAGTCCTGAGGCTCTTGTACCTCCTAGCTACTGCAGCAGCGAGAAGGAAGTATGGCCTCAGTGGTGGGATCTTTGAATGGATACTGCTTTCCTATAACAGCGTTCCATGTAGATATGCTCATTGGTTAGGAGGGCTTTACCTGTGATGAACTGGGTTGGATCCATTACCTTTCCATTCAAAGGCATTGGTGTTTCCATACAAGGCTGTGATGCAGCCAGTCAATACATTCTCCACTACACACCTCCAGAGGGTGGTGAATCTGTGGAATTCATTGCTATGGACAACTGTGGAGGCCAAGTCACTGAGTTCATTTAAAGCGGAGTTTGATAGTTAGTCAGGGCATCAAAGATTACGGGGAGAAGGCAGGAGGATGGGGTTGAGAGGGATAATGAATCAGCCATGATAGAATCAGCTGGCTTGTGGCATAGTGGCATCAGCGCCAGACTTCAGAGCGAAGGCTCCCGAGTTTGAATCCAGCCGGCTCCCTTGCTTGCTTGCCATCTGTGCTGGGTTGAGCGTCGAGCTAGCAACTCGGCCTTGTAAAAATAAGAAAGCCTGCTAAAAAAACACCGTCATGACAGCGTCCCGATGACTCCACTCAGAATTAAGGGCCTCCTCCTCCTCCTCCTTCTTCTTCTTCTTCTTCTTCATAGAATGATGGAGTAGACTCAATGGGCAGAATGGCCTAATTCTGCTTCTATACCTTATGGAGATCATCAAATGTCCGATTATCCCTCTGACTCAATTGTTGGGGTTGTCACTTGAGAGTTATCATACCCTTTTAATGTCATTATGAACAAGAATGCACTCACTTCTAAGTCTGACCTTATTTGTTTAGTCTCCCAGGACTCATTATGCACAAGGACATAAGAAAATAGGGGCAAGAGTAGGACACTTGACTGCTCTAACCTGCCCCACCATTATACTTGCTTTGCCCCAGACCATATCTCCTCTTCTGGGTCAGTTCTTTATAGCTGTGGATTTCCCAAATTTCCAAAAACATGATCTACCTCCACTTTAAATACTTTCAAGCATCCAGCCTCTTCAACCCTCCCTGTAGAAGATTCCAGAGAGCCACTATCTGTAAAGGGCTGTGAAAAGGTGTCAAGGGAGTAGGGAAGGTAGCAAGAAACTACTGTGGTCCTGAAGCATGTTGAGGCATGATAGGAACAGCATCATAGATCAAAAAAAAACATGGGGGATTCAAGACTGAATTAAGGAGAAATTCCATCACACAGAATTTGGATAATATTTGGGTAAATATTTGTATTTCTCTGCCTCAGCAGGTTATGGAAGCTGACGAAAGTGGTTCTGAACTTCATGGCCTACAGGAGGTGGCAAAGTCAAATAAGCCTAGTAACTACAGGTCTATGAGTCTAACAATGGTGATAAGGGACTTATTGGGGAAAAAAAACTGTTAAAGGACAGTAATAATTTACACTTAGAAAGGCAGGGATTAATCAGAGACAGTCAGTGTGGCTTTATTGGGGGAGATGTTGTCAGACCAATTCAATTGAAGGTTTGGAAGAAGAAAAGCATAGTCATGAGGGCATTGCATTTGATGAGGTCTACATAGATTTCCGTATTGAATGTCCTTTGACAAGATTCATATGGAAAACTGGTCCAAATAGTTAGCGTGTAATGATACAGGTGGATCTGAACACAATTATAGGCAGAGACAGCAACAGTGTTGGTCAAATGACATCAACCTTGACTTCAACAATCAGAGGCATGCAGTGCAACCATTTTGCCACATTCACTTGTTTAAATTCCAACTAAAATACAAAGGCAACCAAAATCTTCACAAGGGAATATACAAAGGCTCCAGATAAGCTGTCTCACAGGTTTCAAGGCTTCAGGAGAAAATCAGGCAAGTCAGTGCACAAAATAAAGTGAGTGTTTCCACAAGCTAGACCCCAGGTAATGTTTTTCACATTATCAACACAGGTAAGTAATTCCACAGAGAATGACTAACTCTAGCAGTTGATTTTAACAAACAGAGCAAGCATCAAGACTCAGCAACTAGTAGACCCAGCCACCAGCAGAAAACAGCTCTTAATCAGTGTTAGATCTGTCTCATAATCCAATTGAGATTCCACCCAGTGATTAGGGGTGAGGATCTCCACCCAGACAGATGACATCATTGCTCTTGGAGGTGTCAACGCCACCTGCTGGACACTTCAGGTGTTACTCAGAGCCAATGGAACAAAAGGCACACAACAGGAATTCTGCAGATGCTGGAAATTCAAGCAACACACATCAAAGTTGCTGGTGAACGCAGCAGGCCAGGCAGCATCTGTAGGAAGAGGTTCAGTCGACATTTCAGGCCGAGACCCTTCGTCAGGACTAACTGAAGGAAGAGTGAGTAAGGGATTTGAAAGTTGGAGGGGGAGGGGGAGATCCAAAATGATAGGAGAAGACAGGAGGGGGAGGGATAGAGCCAAGAGCTGGACAGGTGATAGGCAAAAGAGGATACGAGAGGATCATAGGACAGGAGGTCCGGGAAGAAAGACAAGGAGTGGGGGGGGAGACCCAGAGGGTGGGCAAGAGGTATATTCAGAGGGACAGAGGGAGAAAAAGGAGAGTGAGAGAAAGAATGTGTGCATAAAAATAAGTAACAGATGGGGTACGAGGGGGACGTGGGGCCTTAGTGGAAGTTAGAGAAGTCGATGTTCATGCCATCAGGTTGGAGGCTACCCAGACGGAATATAAGGTGTTGTTCCTCCAACCTGAGTGTGGCTTCATCTTTACAGTAGAGGAGACCGTGGATAGACATGTCAGAATGGGAATGGGATGTGGAATTAAAATGTGTGGCCACTGGGAGCCTGCTTTCTCTGGCGGACAGAGCGTAGATGTTCAGCAAAGCGGTCTCCCAGTCTGCGTCGGGTCTCGTCAATATATAAAAGGCCACATCGGGAGCACCGGACGCAGTATATCACCCCAGCCGACTCACAGGTGAAGTGTCGCCTCACCTGGAAGGACTGTTTGGGGCCCTGAATGGTGGTAAGGGAGGAAGTGTAAGGGCATGTGTAGCACTTGTTCCACTTACACGGATAAGTGCCAGGAGGGAGATCAGTGGGGAGGGATGGGGGGGATGAATGGACAAGGGAGTTGCGTAGGGAGCGATCCCTGCGGAATGCGGGGGGGGGGAGGGAAAGATGTGCTTAGTGGTGGGATCCCGTTGGAGGTGGCGGAAGTTACGGAGAATAATACGTTGGACCCGGAGGCTGGTGGGGTGGTAGGTGATGACTAGGGGAACCCTATTCCTAGTGGGGTGGCGGGAGGATGGAGTGAGAGCAGATGTACGTGAAATGGGGGAGATGCGTTTAGCAGCAGAGTTGATAGTGGAGGAAGGGAAGCCCCTTTCTTTAAAAAAGGAAGACATCTCCCTCATCCTAGAATGAAAAGCCTCATCCTGAGAGCAGATGCGGCGGAGACGGAGGAATTGCGAGAAGGGGATGGCGTTTTTGCAAGAGACAGGGTGAGAAGAGGAATAGTCCAGATAGCTGTGAGAGTCAGTAGGCTTATAGTAGACATCAGTGGATAAGCTGTCTCCAGAGACAGAGACAGAAAGATCTAGAAAGGGGAGGGAGGTGTCGGAAATGGACCAGGTAAACTTGAGGGCAGGATGAAAGTTGGAGGCAAAGTTAATAAAGTCAACGAGTTCTGCATGCGTGCAGGAAGCAGCGCCAATGCAGTCGTCGATGTAGCGAAGGAAAAGTGGGGGACAGATACCAGAACAGGCACGGAACATAGATTGTTCCACAAAGCCAACAAAAAGGCAGGCATAGCTAGGACCCATACGGGTGCCCATAGCCACACCTTTAGTTTGGAGGAAGTGGGAGGAGCCAAAGGAGAAATTATTAAGAGTAAGGACTAATTCCACTAGGCGGAGCAGAGTGGTGGTAGAGGGGAACTGATTAGGTCTGGAATCCAAAAAGAAGCGTAGAGCTTTGAGACCTTCCTGATGGGGGATGGAAGTATATAAGGACTGGACATCCATGGTGAAAATAAAGCGGTGTGGGCCAGGGAACTTAAAATCATCGAAAAGTTTAAAAACGTGAGAAGTGTCACGAACATAGGTCGGAAGGGATTGAACAAGGGGTGATAAAACAGTGTCGAGGTATGCAGAAACGAGTTTGGTGGGGCAGGAGCAAGCTGAGACAATAGGTCGGCCAGGACAGGCAGGTTTGTGGATCTTGGGTAGGAGGTAGAAACGGGAAGTGCGAGGTGTGGGAACTATAAGGTTGGTAGCAGTGGATGGGAGATCCCCTGAGCGGATAAAGTCGGTGATGGTGTGGGAGACAATGGCCTGGTGCTCCTTAGTGGGGTCACGATCGTGGGGTAAATAAGAGGAGGTATCTGCGAGTTGTCGCTGTGCCTCGGCAAGGTAGAGGTCAGTACGCCAGACTACAACAGCACCCCCCTTATCGGCGGGTTTAATAATAAGGTTAGGATTAGTGCGGAGGGAGTGGAGAGCAGAGCGTTCCGAAGGAGTGAGGTTGGAATGGGGACAAGGTGCGGTGAAGTCGAGACGGTTGATGTCCCGTCGGCATTTAGCGATAAAGAGATCCAGAGCAGGCAGAAGACCAGAGCGGGGTGTCCATGAAGAAGAGGAGGGTTGAAGACGGGAGAAGGGGTCATCGGTGGGGGTGGAAGAGTCCTTGCCGAAGAAGTAGGCTCGGAGACGGAGACGACGGAAGAAAAGTTCCACATCATGGCGAACACGGAACTCGCTGAGGTGTGGGCGAAGGGGGACAAACGTGAGGCCCTTACTGAGAACAGAGCGTTCTGCCTCCGACAGTTGAAGGTCGGAGGGGATGGTAAAGACCCGGCACGGATGAGAGCTGGGATCAGAGGGGGGAGGGGGGAGTCTGGGTGTGTCAATGGAGAGGGGAGGGTTGGGGTGAGAGGAAGATGGAGCCTCTGAGGGCCCAGGAGCTGACAGTGGGATCTGAGGGAGATGGGATTGCGGAGTATTGGTGGGGGAAAGGGAGACGGGAGTCACAACAGCAGCACATAAAGACCCGGCCTGGAGTTCAAGGCTGGAATCTTCAGAGCTGGGATCAGAGGGGGGAGAGGGGAGGCTGGGGGTGTCAGTGGAGAGGGGAGGGTTGGGGTGAGAGGAAGATGGTGCCTCTGAGTACCCAGGAGCTGACGATGGGATCTGAAGGAGACGGGATTGCAGAGTATTGGTGGGGGAAGGGGAGACGGGAGTCACAATAGCAGCACATAAAGACCCGGCCTGGAGTTCAAGGCTGGAGTCGCAGTTGGTGGTTGCGCAATTGCTGTGAAGGTGTCCATGGTCGTTGCTGGAGTCTGGGTTTTGAATATGCCCTGAGGTGTTGGAGCCGGCGAGATCAATGGCAGAGGCCGCAATCTGAGGTTCATGCCTGCTAGTTTCAGGGCCAGTAGGCTCTGGAGTCCGTAGATGTAGGATCTTGCGATCTTTGCTTAACATGACAAAGTCAAAAAAACGGCGATTGCAGGCGTGAATCCGACGGAGGAACAAAAGGCACATTGAGTTCTATGTATCAAATATATCTGTACTCTGGAGAATGCCTGGAAGGATGAGAAGATTTCTATCACCATTAAATCTGTAGTAGTGCGACATGTATTTTTATTGCTATCCTATTGTACAGGGCTGGTTCTTCTAAAAAGCGGATCTAACGATCCGGCACTGAATAAATACATGGAGCAAGCTGTCAGAGGAAACCGTGGCGGTAGATGGAATGACAAATTCAAGAGGATGATGCCTTGCTGGAAGTGACAAATGTGTTTCAGAATAAAGATGAAAAGGTATATTCCAAACTTTGCAATGAGCTATATGTATATTTTGAGGGGTTCCCTTGGCCCTGTCACTCCCATGTATGCAGGACCTCATGCTAGACTTTCAGGAAGTAAAGAGGGATTGAGGTTTAGTTGAATTGACTATTATTGTAACTTGAGATAAATAGCATTTTGTATGTCTGTCTCATTTGTCAGCATTAAACATCAATGCTTAAGGAATGCGTAATTCTTTTAAAACAAATGAGTCAAACATATTAAGGAGAGAGTGTCAGATGTAATTACACTTGTCATGAACCAGTGCTGTTTAAAAGCTTTTGGAAATATTTCTGATTTGTGCAGATGCATCATCACTTTGCAAACTGGAGCTGCTTCCATCTAACAGGTTTTGTGTCGCCTGGAAGGGTTGAGATCTATTATTTTCTCTGCAGTTCCACAGAACTGAAAGTAATATATTTACTTATGTATCTTTGTATATGACATCTAATGTATCAGAATGATTCACATAATAATCTGCTTTGAAACAGGACTCCATTAGATTTAAGTCCAAGTTGAATTTGTCGTTGTATGTGGAAGAACATGTATGCACACGTGCAGCAAAAAACATACTTACAGCTAGATCACAGACATGAGCATCATACAGGCTGCATTCACAAAAAAGGAATAAACATAAATTGCTTTCAATTATTACTAGGACGAATACAATTAAACAAAAAGAAAATCCATTTTAGTGCAAAGTGATCAAAGTTGTTGTGTTGCTAATCTGTGGTGTTGGGGTGTATGGGCTGTCAGGGAGGGGTAGCACCTCTGGTGTGGGAACATGTTGTGTCCTTTTCAAGGCAGTTAGCCCACCTTTGTCCCCCACCTGGCACTCAGCTCTCACCTGTGGCTTCCTGTAGCTGTTTGCATGTGACAGCGGCTACACCCCGGGTAACGGCTTTGACAAGCTGGCTAAACCAGGTGAGAGTAGCCGACGTGTCTCAAACCCTTGGTGAGATAGGGAGATGTCTATCCAAGCATGTGAAGACAGACTCCGGCGGATTGAGCAGACGAGACCTATGGAAGGTCCAACAGTCAAGAAGGCGGTCTCTGCAAGCGTCGTGGAACGTGTAGAGCAGGACAAGACACAGAAGACGTCCTGATCATCCACTGCGCCTAGTCCCATCTCCAGCCGTCTAGACTCTGTCTTGCCACTGGATCCAGATGGGAATTGGGAAGAGAGAGTGAGGCTGACGCTGCGCAACTCTCCCTCACTTAAATCCAAGTCACGCGCTAGCCTCGACACCATCGTAATGGTGTCGAGGTCCTCATCGACGTTGACGACGGATGACCACACACAATCTGTGGTGTTAGTGCAATCAGTGATCACAAGTGCCCTCCTGTAAAATGGAGCAATGAGCAAAATGTTGGAAGAACTTAGCAGGTCAGGTAGCATCTCTGGAGGTGAATGGACAGTTGACGTTTTGGATCAAGGCTATCTGGGCTATTGAAATAATTTTCAAGCAACACACATAAAAGTTGCTGGTGAACGCAGCAGGCCAGGCAGCATCTGTAGGAAGAGGTGCAGTCGACGTTTCAGGCCGAGACCCTTCGTCAGGACTAACTGAAGGAAGAGTGAGTAAGGGATTTGTAAGTTGGAGGGGGAGGGGGAGATCCAAAATGATAGGAGAAGACAGGAGGGGAGGGATGGAGCCAAGAGCTGGACAGGTGATAGGCAAAAGGGATACGAGAGGATCATGGGACAGGAGGTCCGGGAAGAAAGACAAGGAGTGGAGGGGAACCCAGAGGATGGGCAAGGGGTATATTCAGAGGAACAGAGGGAGAAAAAGGAGAGTGAGAGAAAGAATGTGTGCATAAAAATAAGTAACGGATGGGGCACGAGGGGAAGGTGGGGCATTAGCGGAAGTTAGAGAAGTCGATGTTCATGCCATCAGGTTGGAGGCTACCCAGACGGAATATAAGGTGTTGTTCCTCCAACCTGAGTGTGGCTTCATCTTTACAGTAGAGGAGGCCATGGATAGACATGTCAGAATGGGAATGGGATGTGGAATTAAAATGTGTGGCCACTGGGAGCCTGCTTTCTCTGGCGGACAAAGCGTAGGTGTTCAGCAAAGCGGTCTCCCAGTCTGCGTCGGGTCTCGTCAATATATAAAAGGCCACATCGGGAGCACCGGACACAGTATATCACCCCAGCCCACTCACAGCTGAAGTGTTGCCTCAACTGGAAGGACTGTTTGGGGCCCTGAATGGTGGTAAGGGAGGAAGTGTAAGGGCATGTGTAGCACTTCTTCTGCTGACACGGATAAGTGCCAGGAGGGAGATCAGTGGGGAGGGATGGGGGGGACGAATGGACAAGGGAGTTGCGTAGGGAGCGATCCCTGCGGAATATAGAGAGAGGGAGGGAAGGAAAGATGTGCTTAGTGGTGGGATCCCATTGGAGGTGGCGGAAGTTATGGAGAATAATATGTTGGACCCGGAGGCTGATGGGGTGGTAGGTGAGGACCAGGGGAACCCTATTCCTAGTGGGGTGGTGGGAGGATGGAGTGAGAGCAGATGTACGTGAAATGGGGGAGATGCGTTTGAGAGCAGAGTTGATAGTGGAGGAAGGGAAGCCCCTTTCTTTAAAAAAAGGAAGGCAGATAGTGGAGGAAGGAAAGCCTCTTTCATGGTGGAGGAAGGGAAGTCCCTGTCTAGTGGAGGCCCCTGGCCTGCTGCGTTTGAAACGTCGACTGCACCTCTTCCTAGAGATGCTGCCTGGCCTGCTGTGTTCACCAGCAACTTTTATGTGTGTTGCTTGAATTTCCAGCATCTGCAGAATTCCTGTTGTTTAAAATAATTTTTAAGGAAGATTTGTTGACTAAAGCATTTGAACTTTCGTCAGTTCCTTGCGAAATAACGCCATGGTTCTCTCATTGCATATGCTTTAACACTGAGTACCTTCAATCCTACATTGTGCATTAGACCGGATTTTTATCCCTCGTTTTCAGCTTGTTATATTTGCACACTAAATGCTAAATGGTATATGTTAATACAATGCATGTTTTGCAATGGTGCCATTGTTTTTTACTCATAGACCAACTTAATCCCAGACCCATGACCTCCACAAAGGACAAGGATGTAGCTCATGGGGAAAAATACACACACACTTGCTCTATGCTGCACAACAGGCCGACGTGGCAATACATCGCGATTCCTTCAGCATTTCTAGGCCTACATCCTGAAACACCCCATTCAGCAACAAGATGGCATTGTGATTCACCATCCTTTCACAGCCAGATTAGTATGATTAATAAATGCAGGCCTCACCAGACCTAACCACATTTTATACATGTTAAGACATCATTAAAATTAATATTGTTAGCTGATCTTGCTTTTCAGGACATCAGTTGTGATTGGCATGCTTAGTTCAAAGCTTACCACCAGTCTCAAGGAAAGCTTCCACCC
Source organism: Mobula birostris (assembly GCF_030028105.1). Taxonomy (NCBI): domain Eukaryota; kingdom Metazoa; phylum Chordata; class Chondrichthyes; order Myliobatiformes; family Myliobatidae; genus Mobula; species Mobula birostris. The sequence goes on from NC_092395.1 coordinate 40,230,886, forward strand.
TGCTGTTATAAGAATATTGAATGGTATGAAAAAATGGACTCTTGACCTCATTATGGCCCTGCAGTTCATTGTCTTCCTGCAGTGCACTTTGTCTGTAACTGCAACATTTCTTTCTGCATTGTCATTTGCTTTTCCTTTGTACTGCTTCAATATACTGATGTAATGAAATGATCTGTATGGATGACATGCTAAACATTTTTTTTACTGTACCTCAATATACAGAACAATAATATTCCAATTTCAAAGCCATTCATTTTGGAGCAGGCTGCCATAGGAAAAAAAGGAGGAAGACTCAAACCTTGAAAAGCTCCAATTCTTGAATCCAAAGGAAATTTTGGATATGGAAGAGCTTGGTCCCACAAAAGCAAATATACTGGTAGGTAACCTTCCTACATCTCCTGGACCACAAATACTAATGTAACGACAAAATCTCTGCAAAACCGTCTATGTCGTTGTTGTAACTACTGTGATCTCAGGGCCCAGGGAAACCTCCCAAGATAAGGACCAGAAGTGGGCGGTTTTGAAATGGGTTAAAGTTGGGTAACAGATTTTAAAACAAATTTACCTCATCCAATCTCAAGCCACCATTTTAGGAGTGAACAATATTCACTCTTCAGTACGAGAAGAGCATGTGGTGAAGATCTTAGTCTTTAAGGAAATATAGTACCCATGAGCTGCTCACAACATGAATCAGGCAGCAACAAATTTAATCACTAATTTTTTTGACTTTCACATCACACAGATATTACACTGTCATTTTTCTATTAGCCATTATTCTTTCAGTTTTATGTGACGGAAGTCTTTTTGACAAATCCCCTATTATTCTCATCTGTTGTCAGATGAAATGTCTTAAAGGGATGTTACAAGTAAGTGTTTATACATCAGTCTGGGAGATTTCCTGTGACAAGGTAGTCTATTAGTTTTTTCTCACCTCTTTGCATTTCTTGAAGCCCTTCTTGTGTCTTTACAAACTAGGTGACCCACATTGAAACCAAATCAAATTTATTTACTTTAGCAGAGATTATCTGTCAAGCTCCCATTTAAATTCCATTTCTTTTCAGACAGTTGTTGATCACTAGTTATACGGAGATGTGAAACAGTATTGCGATGTTGGTTGGTCTATTATGGTTGTGGCATTTTGTTTTTAGACTCAGATACTGTGCTACTGCTGGCAAAGATAAATAGATCTTCAGTTATATAGGATAGGTTTTGGTATAAACACGTTCATCAGTCTCAGATGGCCATGAAATTTGAATGGGAATGCCTATAACCACTTCATATCCTTTGAAGTGTTCATATCACTTATGACAGGAGTTAGCAACAGTTACTCTTTCAACAAATCACATTTGCAATGCTCTTCCATCGATGGGGCTGTTTCTCAAAATTTACATCCATGTCATTTGAGAAGTTCAATTGAAATTGTTTAATAGTAGATTTCAGGATAAGTTACAATGTAAAATGTGTAAGAAAATTTGTTTTACTTTATAGCTATCAGAACCTTATGCACAGGCAACACACACAAAGTGCTGGAGGAAATCAATAGGCCTGGCAGCATCTGTGGAAAAGAATACAGTTGACGTCTCAGGTTGAGAGGTTGACTGTTCACTCTTCCATAGAAGCTGCCTGGCCTGCTGGGTTCCTCCAGCATTTTGTGTGTGTGTTGCTTAGATTTTCAGCATCTGTAGATGATCTCTTGTTTGTGATTGGAAAACTTTATGTGTGGCTGTTTCAACTAGTTATTCAAAGATGGATAGGCAGCATAGTAAAGCTTCATGCAAACAAATGATTTTATTTCACCCTGATATATACGACAATAAACTAAAGTAAGCTAAACTAATCTAATCTTCCCACACTCATGCTGCTATATCTAATGTCCCCTCATTATTTCTTCTTTATTTGTCATTCCACTCTACCACTTTTAAGAAACATCGGTATCTTCTCATAGACCAATATTCTCACCATTGAGGCCTTGGTTATACTCTAAGGTTGGGTGAAGTATCTGCTTACACATCAAACACTGGACATTTAAAAGGAGAAGGACATTTTAAAAAGAATCTGAGGTACAACTTCTTCAGGCAGGGTGAGGTGTGCATTTGAGCAAGTCGCCAGAGGAAGAGGTTGAGGCTGCAACAATAACAACATTTACAATACTTTCGGACAGGTACATGAACAGCAGAAGTTTAGAGGGATAAGAGCCAAACATGGGAAAATAGGACTAGCTTTGATTGGTATCATGTTTGGAGTGGAAAAATTAGGCCAAAGGTTTTGGTTCTAACCTGCATTCTGTATTGTTCTATGACTCTGACTCTAAAACTGTTTGTTCAAGGAAAGAGATTACCAGATGGACAAAATAAAATATTCAAGGATATGATCAAAGCTTGAAAAAAATCAACATTCCAACTGCCTCCTGGGAACCCTGGTGCATAACCACTCAGAGTAGAGAGAAATGTGATTTGAATGTTATGATGAACCTTGAGGCCCAGCATCAGGAACGCACAGATGCTCTGTGTAAACAGCGGAAGAAGCACATCACCTTAAAAACCATACATCCACATGGCATAGGAAACATCTTCTGATCCATCTATAGAAAACATCACCATTCCCATCTTGTCCTTGCCACTACCTCAGAGTACACACAACATGGTAGCAAGGGGCTGCTTAAGATGAACTGGAAAAGGAAGAAAAAATTGCCATTTCTTTTGACAGCTCTACTGTCTCTAAATAACAGAATTTTTTGGTTCAAAATCCAGGACTAGAGGAGCTGATTTATGTGGTAATTTTAAAAAATAAACAGAAGTTTAGAGGAAGAGTACCACACTCTGTCATAACTGCATTGTGACTTCAGCGGACCCCTTTAAAATTGGATGTTCGAAGAACTGTCCACCTTTTTTTTTACCACCAATCTGATATCCAGCCACAAATGTTATCCCTCTTCCTGCCAATCAACGTAAGCTGAACCAGGCACAGCTTTGGTATCTTTTCGTCATCACAAAGAAGGCACTACTGTTTTAGAAGTTTGCGTAGATTTGGCATGTCACAAGAAGCTTTGACAAACTTCTATAGATGGGCAGTGGAGAGGCTTCTAACTGCTTGCATCATGGCCTGGTATGGAAACACCAACACTCGGAAATGGAAAAGGCTATAGAAAATTCTGAACACATCCCAGTCCATCACAGGCAAAGCTTTCCTCATCTTTAAATACATATACACAGAATGCTGCCACAAGAAAGCAGCATCCATCATCAAAGACTCCCATCATTAGGCAGGTGTTCTTCTCACTACTACTAGTAGGTAGATGATACAGAAACCTTTGGTCCCACACCACCAAGTTCAGGAATAGTCACTACTCTACAACTTTCAAGCTCCTGAATTCTGAATTGGCATGGCAACTTTAATCACCACTACTCTGAACATTCTGCAACCCACAGAATCATTCTCAATGACACTTTACAACCCATATTCTCAGTATTGTCTGTTGCTTGTACAGTTTGTCTTCTTTTGCATATCAGTCATTTGTCAGGCTTTGTTTATATGGAGATTTTTGGAAATTACTTTGTTTATTTTCTGTAAGTACCTGCAAGAAAATGAATCTCAAGGTAGTACTTGTTAGCACATGTATATTTTGATAGTAAATTTACTTTGAACTTTGAACGTGATTTGGGAGTGTGAATATGGTGTAAATCCATTAACTATGCAGTACATCATTGAACTGGGCAATATTCCTCACACAAAGTGTCATAGACAACCAGGAAGAGGAACTTGCACCCACAACATTGAATCAGAACATAGCTTGCTACTGACTGAGACATGATAACAGTGAATTTGTAATGCTATTCTTTTACCTTGACTGTTGTTCCCATGTGCATTAATTTTAAATTATATACATTAAATCAGATTTTAGTCATCTCCTTTATCTCTTGAATGCTGCTTTGAACTTCTCCTAAATGACTTAATTTCAGCTCTGTTATTGAAACCAAATGGCGTCATTCCTTCGTATGGAACAGCTAACCTGTTAACTTGTTGAACCGTCCATTAATTGCAACTGCATGGATACAGCATGGAATAGGCCCTTCAGCCCTTTGAGCCATATTGCCCAGCAATCCCTCGATTTAATCTGAGCCTAATCACAGAACAATTTATAGTGACCAATTAATCTACCAACCAGTACGACTTTGGACTGTGGGAGGAAGTTAGAGCACCGAGAAGAAACCCACAGGATCATGGGGAGAGCGTACCATCTCCTTACAGGCAGCAGTGGGAATTGAACCTGAGTCGCCTGTACTATGAAGCATTGTGCTCACCGCTATGTTACCATGCTGCCCCAAAGTTATTTACTGGATTACAATCCCTAGACCGGCCACTTGGCCTAGCTGATATGTGTCAGAGTATATGGCACATGTCTGATAATCTCCGTATATTATGTGTTCATGTTCAAAATTGTAACTACAATTTATGGCTTTGGATCAAGAGTATTGCTGCAGACCCAAGATTTAACTCATGGAGATGATTGACAGGCATCAGCATTCCGGGCCCATCATTACTTAAAGTTCCCTTATCATCCAAAGAAGATGCTTTCCCTAAGTGTTAATCATTCTAGCTGTAAACTGTATGAACCTGTGGTATATTTTCAGCATTATTTGCTTTAATCTCAAATTTCCAACTTACCTCAGGAGGCCATCCTCTGTTTTGTTGAGACGTATTTATCTCCAGTATTTATCTCTGTAATGAAAGATTTCTTTAAATACCAGAACCATTATGCGGGTTAGCAGAGTAAATGGGCCAGCTTAACTCAATCTATGGTGAGTGATGTTTGTGGAACAAAAGCACAAACCTTAGGGGGAGGAAGCTTCAAATATCCAGTTAAGACAAGTCTAAAGTGGTTCATGCCAACATTTCAAACTTGAGAACTGCTGTGTACATACATCTATTGATGCTTCTGGACACATCTTCAGTAATGTTGCTGGAATCATCGGGTGTTTCGGGTCTTTCAACATCATACACCCTCCTCCAGGTGACCCAGCCGGGGCTGATCAGACCCCAGCTTGTGTCCAGATGACTAGCTACTTATGACTCCATGGCTCCCCTCTTTTGAGCCACAGCCATCTTGAGGCCCTCTCTGCCGCATCGGTGGTACTGCGGATGGCTCTCCTCTTCCTCTCTCCCTCAATGCCCAAAATGCTGAAGGCTCTAACTAAGGAACGGGCTACGAATCCCCTACAACCAATCTCCACTGGGAGACACCTCGCTCTCCATCCAGCCTGCTGACAGTTGCTGACCAGTCCTGCGTACTTGGAGAGCTTCCTTTCAAAGGCCTCCTCCAAGCTATCTTCCCATGGGACTGTCAGCTCCAGCAGCACCACTTGCTTAGTAGACTCAGACACTAGGACAATGTCTAGTCGCAGGGTGGTGGCTGCGATATGGTTGGGGAATTCAGCTGCCCTTCGAGGTCCACCAACAGCTGCCAGTCCCTTGCAGAGGTCAGAATGCCTGCAGATGTTCTTTTGGCAGGTATTGGCTGCTCCCCAGCTCTGACAAAGGCAATGGTCTGCTTGGAGGGTCGGGACCGCTTCACCCACTCAACTCCTGCGCTGATGGCTTCAGCGATGGTCTTGAGGACCTGATCATGCCTCCGCCTGTACCGTCCCTCACCAAGTGCCCTTGCGCAGCCGCTGAGGATGTGCTCCAGGGTTCCTTGCTTGGAGCACAGTGGGCACGCAGATGACTCTGCCTTGCCCCATGTGTGCAGGTTTGATGGGCTTGGAAGCACATCGTACACTGCCTGGATGAGAAATTGGATGCGGTGTGGTTCGGCTTTCCAAAGATCAGCCCAGGTTACTTTCCTCTCAACCACATTCTCCCATCTTGTCCAAGCTCCCTGTTGCTTCATTCCCACCACCTTGCAGACTCTCGTCTCCTCCACTACTGCTCTGACCTCGTCCTGAACTAGACGACGCCTTTCCTTCCCTCTGGCGTCCATTTGGGGAGTTGGAAAGGATCCTAGCCCAGCTCGGCCTCGTGTGACCGCTCCCACCAGCCTCCTGTGACGCAGCCTCGCCTCTGCTTCCTGAACAGCTTCCTCTGCCCTCCACTTCCTGCCAGTCCTCACTTGGATCCCTGCTCTAGCCACTTTCGGATCACTTGAGTCCCTATACTGTAGCACTTCTCTGGCTCTTGTTACCTTGAATTCTTCCTCCAAGGATTTGAAGGGCAGTTGCAGTTTGTTGTGGTGTCCATAGAGTGCGATGCTGCTCAGGCTCTTTGGCAGCCCCAGCCATCTCCCGAGGTAGTTGCTAACCCTCTTCTCTAAGGTTTCAACTGTCGAGATCGGAACTGTATAGATGAGGAGGGGCCACAGGATTCTGGGAAGAATGCCATGCTGATACACCCAGGCTTTAAACTTCGCAGGTAGGCCAGACTTGCCCACAGTTTTCAGCCAGCCATTCAACGCGGTGCAGGTCGTCTGTCTGGATGTTGTGTCCCTTAAAGAGCTGTCAAAAACTTTGCCTAGGCTCTTGACCGGCTTTTCTGTGATGGTTGGGATGGCTGTGCCTGCGATGCTGAACCGGAACTTGTTCTCCACCTTCCCTTTCCTCAGCACCATCGATCTAGATTTGGCTGGTTTGAAATGCATCCGGGCCCACTCCACCAGCTTTTCGAGCCCTTGCAGAATCCTCCGGCAGCCTGGGACTGATTCTGTGGTGACTGTGAGGTCATCCATGAATGCCCTGATAGGTGGTTGCCCTTGAGCGGAATTCATTCTGGGCCTAATTCTGGTGAATATTTATCACTCTCACAGCCCAATATTTAACTCCAAGTAGAGGATCAAGATGCTGGAACTGCGTGCAAACAAACTAACTGTTGAAGCCTGTCTGGCAGGAGTCCCTGATGCAGGATCCTGACCTGAATCATCGAGGTTTGGCTCATCACTGAACACTGAAACAAATTTCCAGAGATAGACTATTGAAAATATCCTAGCTGGTTGCATCATGGTCTGGTACAGCAAATTGAATGTGCAAGAGTGTAAGAAGTTGCACAGAATAGTGGACTTTGACCCAAATATTATGGACACATTTCTCCTCACCTTTGATAGTATCTACAGAAGACAAAATACATTATCAAGGATCCCCCACCATTCAGGCTGTGCCATCATTTTAGGGATATTCTTGGGCAGGAGATACAGAACCCTGAAATCCCATACCACCAATTTCAAGAATAGCTACTTCCCTTCAATCAGTTTGCTCTCGAACTAAGTGATAAAATGCTATTTACTACAGTTTAGCCAAACCATGATCATTTTGAGATCTTTGAATGAAAATGGACTTTGTTTTTGTTCCAATTGTGCTCTTTCTCGTAAAGGTTGTGTATAAGTAATGTTTTTTTTTGGTGAATACTGCTTATTTGATGCTATGTGTCTGTGATGCTGCTGCAACTGGGTTTTACATTGCAACTGTGCATACTTGTGCATATGGCAATAAACTTGACTTTGACTTTGCCTCTACAGATGCGAGTTTAATTCACAGAATTTCTCTAGCGGTTTGTATTTAGCTCCGTTACTTCCCCTATACCTATCCTGTTCCAAATCCCAATGTCTCTCCATTATCTATTTTTTTAATGTCACACAGTATTCCATATCCACTTACTGCCCTGGGCTGCTGTTTCTTTCATTTCCCCCTCCCTTTCGTTGCATCTCATCCCAGCACACTTTGCAGCAATTAGTGTGGGGACTGTTGCTAAAAAAGCTATATGAACAGCTAATTTGTCTACAACAGGCTCTCATAAAGGACAATGAGATAAATCACTAATTAGTCCACTTATGTGATAATGTCTGTGCTGATGAATTTCAGAATTTCCTGATAGTCCTTTCTTCCAGGTAGTATAAAGGCAACACGCTGTTAAACTGTCATTTTCCAGCCTGATGTTTAAATCCCTTAGATAATGGAAAACCTATTTAGTAACGCAGTGAACTTGTAGGACAATAATCTCCAATAAGTCAATCTATGTTTACATGAGTAGGGTTTGAACTACTGCCAGCTGTAAAAAAAAGTCTGAGTCACGAACTTAATACAAACAACAGACCAGAATTTATGTGATAGTGAACCTTGACTTGCGTTCTGAGGTTAGAATAATTTAATGTAATGTGAAGCCCTCTCAGTCTAAATTATTAATTTACTTCACATAATGACAGCTGTCTCACTCTGCAACCTACAGATTATTTACCTCTTCAGGTAACTGACCAGATCACTGCCTCTTTACTGCAAAGTCTTCATGGTTGAAGGTCTGTTTTTCAATGGTATCTCTGCTGGTTGTTATCAGCTATTTCCACGCTACTCTTGATCTTCTGCTCTTGTTCACCATACCTAACAACTACAGTTCAGGCTCTTCCTGCTTCAAGGGATGATCATCCTGTTTGTTAAGTTTCTGGGATACATTAATGAGGACAATTCAGTTTGAGATGATATTTTATTTGTTTTGAATCAGTCTCATCTTTGAGATCCATTTCAACGGATCACAGTTCTACCATAAAGTTAAATCCATGGGAACGGGGAGGGGATTGTGACTCTGCATGTCATGCACTCACAATAAACTTTATCCTCTTTGTTATTTTAACTCTTTAAGTAGGTGGATTCAGTAAATTAGTTCATTGTGTTAAAGAAGTGTCTTTCAGATTAAATGTTTAAATGGGAAAAGGTCTGAGTTTACAAATGCAATCTCGGAAGAACTATAATGTTGTTTAAGCAACACACATCAAAGTTGCTGGTGAACGCAGCAGGCCAGGCAGCATCTCTAGGAAGAGGTACAGTCGACGCTTCAAGCTGAGACCCTTCGTCAGGACCCTTCGTCGAGACCCTTCGAAGAGTCTCGGCCTGAAACGTCGACTGTACCTCTTCCTAGAGATGCTGCCTGGCCTGCTGCGTTCACCAGCAACTTTGATGTGTGTTGCTTGAATTTCCAGCATCTGCAGAATTCCTGTTGTTTATGTTGTTTAAGCATTGATTTGCAAATTTTGTTAACATCCAGAACATGAAGGTTTAAGTGAAGGAAAGCAGCTAAACTTCAACAAACATCTGCTCTTTGAAGATATCTTTCGACTCAAAGCATGCTTTTTGTCCATTTAGGTGTTTCTATCTAGTCGCTTATCTAGTATGTTGGACTAAAATCAGGACTATAGCCAGCCTTTCAATCACGTCCCTGTGACCTCACTAATGTGGGATTGCTTACATGTGTTGCTGATGCAGGTTTGGCTACAAACTGAAATATGAATCTACTTTCAGAATTGAACCAAGTTCCTAAATAGGAGGGTTGGAAACATGCTTATGCTGTGACTATGACGTGTTGTTGGACAAATTGCACACTGAGTGGGACCATGCTGGATCCTGAAAAGGTTTGAGATTATGAGCCTAAAATGGAAATATCTATCACTCATCAACACCACCATCCTCTTTGCTACAGCTGTAAAGACATCCTTTACACTGAGGAAATCTAAATCCTGTCTAGAATCTGAAGTAATTGTATTGTAAAGTAAAAAAAAAATTAACATTACCCAGAGTGACACTAAACCAAATACAGTGGATTCCGGTTAATTAGAACACATTGGGACCTGTGCACTTTAGTCCAATTAAGTAGCTGTTCCAATTAGCCAAATTTTCATGGAAAATTTAAAAAGATATATGAAAGACATACTACAGTTTAATTGAGTAACACATTATGTATTCAAATAAAATACTGAATAAAATTAGATAACTACCGACACTACTAGTGGCAAACGAGAAAATCTGCAAATGTTGGAAATCCGAGCAACATACACAAAACACTGGAGGAACTCAGCAGGCCAGGCAGCATCTATGGAAAAGTGTACAGTCGACATTTTGAGCCAAAACTCTTCGGCAGAAACACTACTAGTGGTTGTCCATCACACCTGACAATAACATGAAACCTGTGCGAGAAAGTTTTTAAAAAAGAAACACTGTTACATTGGGACAGTTTCACACTTTTGATCTCTGAAGTCTGGCTCCAGTGGTATGAGTGGTTGTATCATCTGGGGTTTTTCTTGGTTGCAGTGGACGACCATGACTTCTGCACCTTATCATGCCCTTTGCTCTCCGCAGAGCATTGCATAACCACCTTCCTGGCCATTGGATCTCACTGTAGATATCATCTGCCCAGTCCACCAGAGCTGACTGTGCATGCTAGGACAGGCATGTCCCGATCTCACAGGAGCATGAGTCCGGCTGGCCACGCTCATCTGGTTTAACCTGCTTGTTGAAGCGGTGTACCAGGGTGTGGCCATTGTTGCTACTTGGAGCACAGGTGAGAGCAGAGTGCCCGGTGATGACCAAAGGTAACATTCAAGCTGATTGTCGATACCTTCAAGTGCTTCATAGTTCCTAATATGTTGAAGTAGTTTATAGATATGGTGTTCTGATAGTGTTAAGGAGATTCTGGAACAAGTGCATCCACTTCAATTAAGTGGTCCTCATCTTAAACATCAAGCCACTCTTTTGCTTTCTCTACCTTACGTGGACTTTGAAGGTGCATGAGCGCACACCAGTTTCACCTGATTTCACCTTTTGATGTTCTGATCACAAACAATCATGCTGCCAGACTATTGTTCATTTGGTGAACTGGTTTACCATTCCAAGGAAACTGTGGATCTCTGATACATTCGTAAGGTTGCTCCATGTTCTGAACTCCTGCTACTTTATCTGAATCTGGTTGCACTCCCTCTGAGGACAGTTGGTAGCCTATGAACTTCACTTCCAACTTTGCAAATTTGCATTTCTTTTTGTTCAGGGTGATTCCAGCCTGTTTCAGTTTCTCCAAGGCAGCTTCCACTCTTTTGTCACGTCTCTCATTTGAGCCTCCAAAGATATCATCCATGTGGCAGACTACTCCTTCCAGTCCCTTCAAAATTTGGTTTATTCTCATCTGAAAGAGTTCAGGGACAGATGAGATGCCAAAATGGAGTCTCTTGAAGGCACAGCACCCATTCAGTGTGATAATGTTTGTGAGCTTCTGTGACTCACAAGCTAAATGGATCTGACTGAACCCTGAGTTTGCATCTAGCTCGATGAAGAACTTTGCTTCACCCAGCATACCCAATGCGTGCTCAACAAAGGGTAGAATAAACTTCTCCTGCCTCACTGCATTGTTCAATTTTGTTAGATTAACATAAGTCCTCACTGCACAATCTGGCTTGGGAAGAGGAACGATGCCCGAACACCAGTCAGTGGGTCCATTCACTATAGTTATGATGTCAAGCGCCTCCATTCTCTCAAGTTCAGCTTTGACTTTGTTTCTCAATGGGAATGGTATACGCCTCACTGTGGTCAGAGAGTAGGTGTCACTCCTGGCCTCATTTAGATAGGTACTCTTCTTTCAGTACCCACAGGCCTGTGAAGAACTCTAGGTACTTTTCCTGCCACTGAACATTGTTTAACGAATCCAGTCTTCCAATAAGATTCAGCTTGTCGATGGCATGTTATCCCAGTAGTGGTGAGAAGAGATTCTGAACAATGTAGGCATCCTATTTTAACTGTTTCTCATTTTGACAGATGGAAGTAGTAAACATTCCTTTAACACTGAGGTAATGTTTCCCTGTGAGCACTTTCTTTGTCAGATTTAGCATAATGCCTGTTTAGTGAACAGACATTCAGGGATGCCTGTGACATCTGCCCCAGTGACTATTTGGAAATTTGCTGCCTATTTGAATCTAGAGCCCCAGGAAAAGCTCTCTCATTGTCTTAATCATGCTCTTCTTTGACCTCCAGAAGAATTATTTTATAATAGCCAACTATTGCATTGGTGGCATTTCACTTCTTTTGCTAGATCAAACTCTTTCCCGTGGAATGGGGTCTTGCTTCATCTCATGCAGTTGGACATTTTAGCTGCTCTTCCTTTTGCTTGTCTGTTTTGTTTGAGCTGAGTTCTGCTGTCACCTCTTTCTGTGGTCTTTCTGACTACTCTTTGTTCGCACCCTTCCTTTTGTACAGCTTTAGTTCAGCAATGGTTTCATGCCTGAGTTTTTCCTGTTGCTAATGAATATTCGATTCTGCCTGACCATTGTAGTAGCTTTCTTTAGTGTGAGATATGCCTGAAACTGAAGTCTCTCTGACAATTTGGTGTCTACTAGCCCAACAACAATCTTGTCCCTAATGAGTCATCTCTCAGATTTCCATAAGCACAGTTGACTGACAGGGCATACACCGCTCTGATGAAGTTACTTACACATTCATCTGGCTCCTATTTTCTGGAGTTGAACTTTGCCCTCTCATGTATCACATTTGGCTTTCCTGTGAACTATTCTTTGAATTTGTTCTGCATTGTTTTGTACTCCTTTTTCTGAGCATCTGTCAGTCCTAATCCACCCGTGATGTCATCTGCAGTATATCAGTGTATTTACTAGATGCTGTCTTGAAGCCTGAGTGAAAGTGCTTGTAACCCAGATCTCTTAAAGCATCTAAGCCATCTCTCAAAGTATCTTGATTTAGAGAATTCAAATGTCTAGGGGGCTTTATTAGGTACTGCAGGTATTTGCTTTTTTTTCTGGTTGTTGATTTATTTATTATTTTATTTATTTGTATTACAAAAGACGACTTTTCTCTCCCTGAGAGTTTGACTGACTTCTCTGCTGTATATGTGTCTCTGTGCACTTCCCCAGACTAGTGGCCCACAGATTATTACAACGTGTCTACTTCTGGGTGTAGCTTGAAGGCATTGCCTAGCACCCTGGCCCTTTCTCAGCTCATGGCTCATGGGGCATATGGTTTCAACTTTATTGAAAGCACTGTTTGTACAGCATGTGAATTCCTCCTATGCAGGAGTGGCATAGGAATAGCATTATTAACTACCACAACACAGGGTAGGAAAGATCTTTGATTATGCTGTCTGTTTTACCGAGGAAGCAAAGAGTGCCCATGGAGGTGAGAGTGGTTTCCATGTTGGTCTGAACAGCGTCTACAACTCTCTGTAGTTGCTTGTGCTCTCGGGCAGAGAAGTTGCTATACCTAGCTGTGACATATCTGGATTGGATACCTCCAGTGCTTCCAAAACATTCACTTTCCATTTTAAATCTAAATGTAGTCCTTGGTTTCTCTCTCAGTGATGCACAGCATGATCAAAAGCATCATGCAGCAACATCATATTTTTTGTCATACTGATATTGTTTGCTTACATCAGCTGTCCTTTAATTCAAAATCAAACTTTTGATCATCTGTTAATAATTCTAAAGGCTCACCTAATTAAAGGGCTTCCCATTTGGCATGACAATGCAGTCAGTCTGTTAATTTAATTCCAACCTTGACCATTTTGTTTGACCATGGATTAATTATTTTTTCCTCTATAAAGTCATTAATTTTGCAACTGTGCATGTCATGAATTGAATAAAAACCCCATCCTATTGAGATTACTTTTCACATTATGGCATCGGTTGTTTCTGAGCTTGTACTCTATAATGAAAAACAGGTCAATTTATAATCATGTCATTGAGAATTGACAGGATTTTACATAAAATTTGCAAGTGATTTAGTTGAATGTGAATCTGGGACTTCAAACCTAAACAAAGCAAACCATAAATTTAAAAGGTATGAGCTAACAATGATTATACTAAAGTGCATCAATAAATAAGCAATGGCTAAATTGAAAATAATTAGTACATAATTTACAACAAAATGCTATCCCTTTGAAGCACATATCACAGCAAGAGAAGTGCTACAACTGCTAACAGAGCAAGATAAGGATGATTTAGAAGCCTCTTAATATTGCCAAAAATACAATTAAATTGGCCTCAGAACTGAAACTAGAGAAGGAATAATTGGGATAGTACGAAGAATAGGATCATAGAGATAGAGTACTACAACACAGAACGAGTCCTGTTTTCTACATAACCCTATCAACTGAAACCAGGATGATAGCCCTCCTATTCTTCTTTCATCTATGTACTTATCCAAACTTCTCTGTTTAATGTAAATTTATTTTTGAAGCATATATTTGTCATCATATACAGCCCTGAGATAAGTTTTCTTGTGGGCAATTATAGTAAATACAAGAAACATCATACAATCAATGAAAGGCTGCCTGGAATAGGACGGACAACCACCAAAGTGAAAAAGGCAACAATCTGTGCAAATACTAAATGCACAGAGGGAGGAAGGAAAAGATGGCGGCGCGACGCAGCTCGCAGCGGCCACTCCGGTGAATGATATCTGTTATCTGTCAAGAAGGGTGCCGTGCACAATCCTGATTTGATGGACACAGATGTGAGAGCACGGAGGAACATCTAGTGAAACTTTTGAAATGCTTGCTTCGCTGCCGCTGCTACTGTGTGATTCAGAATCTCTGGAGGAGAAGGCCCCGAGTCCTCGGCTTTGCTTGTTGCTCGGCGGCCAGGGCGAGATCGAAAACGCTCGGCAGAGGATGGTGCTTGGTGCTCAGTGTGGGAGGGCTGGTCGGAGGCTCGAAATTTTCAGACGGACTCATTCGGCTGCGGTTGGGTGCTTCCAATGCATCGGCAAGTTTGCGGCACTTGGAGGTTCATGGCAGGGAGAGTTTCTCCCTTCAACCGTCTGTGTGAGATGATGGAGTTATTGGGACTTGAGACTTTTTTTTCCCGTGCCCATGGTCTGCTCCTTATCAAATTACGGTATTGCTTTGCACTGTTGTAACTATATAATTATGTGGTTTTGTCAGTTTTAGTCTTGGTTTGTCCTGTGTTTCTGTCATATCTTTCTGGAGGAACATTGTATTATTTTCAATGAATGTATTTCTAAATGACAATAAATGAGGACTGAGTGTCCTCATAATCTAATCTAATCTAAATGAAAAAAGAACACAAAATAATAATAGTAAATAAATAAGCAATACTGTAAATATTGAGAAAATTAGTTATAGAGTCCTTGAAAGTGAGTCCATAGGCTGTGGGAACATTTCAATGATGTGGCAAGTGAAGTTGAGTGAAGTTATCCCCTTTGGTGCAAGACCATGATGGTAGAGGGGTAATAACTCTTCCTGAACCTGGTGGTGTGGGTCCTGAGGTATTTGTACCTTCTTTCTGATGGTAGCAGTGAGAAGACAGTATGGCCTGGATGGGGTGGGGGTTCCTGATGATGGATGCTGCTTTCCTGTGACAGCACGCTGTGTAGATATGCTGAATAGTGGGGAGGGCTATATCCATGATGGACTGGGCTGTATCCATTACACTTTCTAAGATTTTCCATCCAAAGGCATTGGTGCTTCCATATCAGGATATGATGCAACTAGTCAATTTACTCTTCACCACATATCTATAGAAGTTTGGCAAAGTTTTAGATTACATGCTGAATCACTACAAACATCTAAGAAAGGAGAGGCTCCACCATGCTTTCTTCATAATGGCATGCACATGCTGAACCCAGGACAGATCTTCTGGAATGATAACATCTAGGAATTTAAAATTACTTATTCTCTCCACCTCGGATCCTCCGATGCGGACTGGCTCATGGAACTCCTGTTTCCTCCTCCTGAAGTCAATGATCAGCTCCCTGGTCTTACTGACACTGAGTGAGAGGTTGTTGGTGTGGCACCAATCTCTCTCCTATATGCTGATTCATCACCACCTTTGATTTGACCAACGACAGTGGTGTCGTCAGTAAACTTAAGTATAGCATTGGAGCTGTGCTTAGCCACACAATCATAAGTACAAAGCGAGTAGAGCGGGGGCTAAGCACACAGCCTTGTGGAGCACCTGTATCATGACTGTTGCCAATCCAAACTGAATGGGGCCTGCAAGTGGGCAAGTTGAGGATCCGGATGCACAATGAGGCATTGACACCTATGTGTTGAAGCTTACTGAGTGGATTTGAGGTCAGATGAGATGTCCTGAATTTGGGCATCTTGCAAGTGGTACAGCCCTTGGGACTCACGGCCCTTGCAATAGGAAATTGTGTCTATTCCCCTGATTATACTATCCCCAATCACAAATATGTTTCTCTTCTCTCCTCCACAGTGCCACAGGGCTGAAGCTTCTCCAGAAATATCTCTTGGATCCCCTAGGACAACCTGGTCCTGTCCAGATCTATATTGGATGGTGAATGTTAGATTACAAAATGCGAAATCTAGTCTGGAAGACGCTGATTAAAATATAAAATTTATTTGTCTTTTCTGCTGTTCTTTCCCTGCTCAGAAGTTAACTGCTGCTGTACCTGCTTACAAGTTACAGTGATGATATTTATTCAAGCACAGTCATCTCCCACGTTGCTCCTCACTAACTTTCAAGTAGCAGAAATTTCCTTGAAGGCTCTGTTGAAAGACTTCATCATCTGCCTTCACAAATTACCCTGGTTTGTTTGCTCTCTCTGTTCATTCTGCCATCCATGCTGTGTTCTAACTGAGTTCCCTGTATTTCTGCATGTCTGTGAACACCTAATTGACCTTGAAATAAGTCAGAAATTCTGCAATAGCTGCCACACTCGCTCCATTGCCTACCATTTTTCCGTTTGTAGGAACTTTGTAAAGGACCAAACACTTGTGAAGAAAGATTAATTCCCTCATAACTGACCTGTGAGAAGTTGTGAACATTTTAAAATGGGCTGGCTTGAAATTCCTGCTGCTGAGAGAATATTCAGTTGTGCATATTTAAGAAGGCATTAACTGGAGCACTGAGCTGTAAGATTGGCATTAAGTCAATGTGCACACAGATTGATGTCATGTCCTGACTGCCTGGTAAATTTCTTGTTAGTTCTTAGTGTACTTACATTTCAGAATTGAGGATCCAGTTGTGCAATGAGGTATTGAAGCCTCGGCCTTGGAGCTTATTGATTAGTTTTGAGGGGATGACAGTATTGAATACCAAGGTGTAGTCAATGAAGGGCATCTTGATGCATGCATCTTCTCTCTCCAGGTGTTCCATGGTTGAGTGAAAAGCCAAGGAAATAGGTTTTGCAGTTGATTTATGGCAGCAGACAAACTGGAGTGGATCCAAGTTGCTTCTCTGGCAGAGATGATATGTTTCGTCAGCAACACTTCAAAGCACATTTATTACAGTGGTTGCATGTGCTACTGGACAGTAGTCATTGAGGCAGATTACCACATTGTCTTAGGCACCAGTATAATTGATACTGGCCTGAGATATGTGGGTACATTATACTGCCAAAGCAAATGACTACAGATACCGGTGAACACACCAGGCAGTTTATCAGCACAAGTCTTTTGTACTTGACTAGATACCCTATCAGGGCCAGGTGCTTTCCATGAGTTCACCCTCCTGAAGGACGCTCTCACATCGGCCTCAGAGACTGAAATCATAGGAACATTGGGTGCTTTGGGAATTCATGAAGGTACCTCCGCGTTTTGATGGTCAAAGTGAGCACAAAAGGCATTAACCTCATCTGAAAGCAAAGCCTTGGGTTGTCACCTATGTCGCTTGGATTCAGTTTGTAGGACGTGATAGCATTCAGGCCCTGTCACAGCCGTCAAGCATCCTGCAGTGATTCAAGTTTGGGCTAGAATTGTTACTTTGCATGTGAGACGGCTCAGCAAATTGCGGATCTCATGTTTCATCCGGGTCTTCTGGTTGGGGCTGACTCTGAATGATTTTGTGGGGATACATTCATCTCTGACTGTTTTCATAATGTCTGCGACATCCATGGTGTATTCGTTCAAGTACTCTGAGTCCTTGAACACAGCCTAATCCATTGACACGAAGCAATTCCACAGCTGCTCCTCTGCCTCTTGTGACCACCTCTTCATTGTCCTTATGTCTGGAGCCTTGCTCTTTAGCCTCTGTCTGTATGTAGGTAGAAGGAGGACAGCCACATGATCAGATTTCCGGAAATGCAGTGAGGCATGGTACAGCAGGCACTTATAATGATAGTGTAACAGCATTTGAGTTTGCTGGGATCCCTGCCACTGCAGGTGATATGTTGATAATAACTGAGCAGAGATTTGTACAATCAAGCCAGATTGAGGTCTCTGACAATTATTTGAAAGGTGTCGAGGTAACCTCTTTCTTGTGCGCTGATGGCAGCACTCAGTACCTCGAGTCTTTGGCAGTAAGTAAACTGAAGTCAGGATTAGGGAGGAAACACTCTTGGTAAGAGAACGGTTGGCACTTAAACTTTAAATGTTCCAGATTGGGGAACAAGAGCATGACAAAACCACTACAACCAAGCGCCACGAAGATTTTATCATTAAACACAGACCCCCCACCTTTTGACTCCTCCAAATCTGTAGTCCAGTCCAAATTGTGTATTCAGTTCCTACTTAAGTATCCCATGTGTCCAGAGTGTACCATGCCTCCATGAAACAGAAAACACATTAATTCCTCATTTCCCTTCAATACCCTTCGGTTGTTCTCCAGCAATTGCACATTTGCTAAAAAAATGCTGAGTGGAGGAAGTTTCATGCCCTGGCGTTTTAGTCTGGCTTGATGTGCTCCACTCCTTATGGCATGGCAATGTACCTTCGTCTGCTTAAAGATGCCGTACCTGCATGCTTGAGAGTTAAATCCACTGAATCCTCCAGAAGATCATGAAATCACTAGTTTGATAAGATGGTTCAGAAGCACGTTACTTAAAAAGATATTTAAAGCTGTAGATTTCAGTGAGAGTAATTCAGACCAAGTATATTTAGAAGTCTTGTAAGCTGCCTGCAACATATCGCTGTATTTCACCAGTGCCATATTGCCAGTGAACTTCTCTTAAATGTTACAACTGAATTCACATCTATCACTTTCACTGGCAACTCATTCCACATTTCCACTACATAGTGAGTGAAGAAGCTCCCCCTCAGATTACCCTTAAACATTTCATTATTAAATCAATGACCTCCCATTCTAGTTTCACTCAACCTGGTAGGAAACAGCCTTCAAGCATTCACTTTATCTATACCCCTTATAATTTAGTATACCTCTATAAGATCTCCCCACATTCTCTTACACTCCAGGGAATGAAGTCCCAACCTATTCCAGCTTTCCCTGTAACTCAGTTGCTGAAGTCTCAGCAACACCCTTGTAAATTCTTCCAGCACTCCTTCAAGCTTATTAATACTATTTCTACAGCCAAATGATCAGAAATACACATTATACTCCAGTTTTAGCCTCGCCAACTCTTCATACGACTTCAACATAAAATTCCAAAATCCTAATTTATGAAGATCAATGTGTCAAAATTGTTCTCTACAACCCTATGACGCCACATTCGAAGAATTATGGAACTGTATTCCCAGGTCTTTTTGTTCTACGACACTCCATTGCCCTACCAGTCACCATGTAAGTCTTGCTCTGGTTTGTTCTCGCAAAGTGCAACACTTCAAATTTATCTGCAGTAAATTCTATCTGCCATTTTCAGACCATTTCTTGGTCAAGACAATTCAGCAAGCTTTAATAGCCATCCTCACAGTCCACTACACTCTCAATTTTGGTGTCACTCACAAGGGTTCAAGGCCATGATTTTGGAAGGCACAGGAGCCCTGTGAAGATAGCAGAGTGCGTGCACAGCATCAAAAATAAGATAAGATATGAGAGCAGAGTTAGGCTATTTGGCCCATCATGTCTGTTCTGCCATTTCATCATGGCTGATCCAATTTTCCTCTCAGCTCCAATCTCCTGCCTTCTCACCGTATCCCTTAATGCTCTGACCGATCAAGAATCTGTCAACATCTGCCTTAAACATGTACATAAAGACTTGGCCTCCACAGTTCCACAGATTCACCACTCACTGGCAAAAGAAATTCTCCCTCATCTCTGTTCTAAAAGGATGCCCTATTCTGGGATTGTGTCCTCTGGTCTTAGACTCTCCCACCATAGCAGATATCCTCTCCACATCCACTCTATTACAGCTTTTCACAATTTGATAGCTTTCAATGAGATCACCTCTCATTCTTCTGAATTCCAGTGGATCAGGCACAGAGCATCAAAACGCTCTTCATATGACAAGCCGTTCAGTCCTGGAAACATTTTCATGAACTTCTTTTGAATACTCCAAGTGAGACCTCACCAGTGCTTTATAAAGTTTCAACATTACATCCTTGCTTTTATATTCTAGTCCTCTTGAAATGAACGCTAACATTACATTTGCCTTCCTCACCACAGACTCAACCTGTAAATTAACCTTTAGGGAATCCTGCACAAAGACTCCCAAGTCCCGTCGCACCTCAATTTTTTTGTATTTTCTCTCCATTTAGAAAATAATCAACCTCCTATTTCTTCTACCAAAGTGCATGACCATACATTTCCCGATACTGCTTTCCAACTTCCATTTCTTTGCTCATTCTCTTATTCTGTTTAAGCCCTTCCGAAGCCTCTCTACTTTCTCAAAACCACCTGCTCCTCCACCTATCTTCATATCATCTGCAAATTTTGCAACAAAGCCATCAATTCCATCATACAAATCACTGACCTGTAACATAAAAAAAAGGTCCCAACACAGACCACTGTGGAACACCACTAGTCACCGGCAGCCCAAAAGAAAAAGCTCCCTTTATTGCCACTCTTTGCCTCCTGCCAGTCAGCCACTGTTTTATCCATGTTAGAATATTTCCTGTAATACCATGGGCTTGTAGCTTGTTAAGCAGCCTCTTGTGTGACACCTTGTCAAAGGCCTTCCTAAAATCCAAGTGCACAACATAAACCTATTTTCCTTTGTTTCTCTTACTTGTTATTTCTTCAAAGAATTCCAACAGATTTATTATATTTATCTTCTTAGTGACTTTTTTAGTTGCCCTCTGTTGGTTTTTAAAAGCTTCCCAATCCTCTGACTTCCCTCTAAATTTTGCTCTATTATATGACTTCTCTTTGGCTTTTATGTTGGCTTTGGCTGCTCTTGTTAGCCAAGGTTGTGTCATCTTTCCTTTGGAAAACTTCTTCCGCTTTGGGATGTATATATCCTGTGCCTTCTGAATTGCTTCCAGAAATTCCAGCCAAAACTGCTCTGCTGTCATCTCTGCCAGTGTTCTTTTTCAATCAAATCTGGCCAACGATTCACTCATGCCTCTGTAATTCCCTTTACTTCACTATCATCCTGATACATCTGACTTTAGCTTCTCCTTCTCAAATTTCAGGGTGAATTTGATCACATGATGATCACTTTCTCCTAAGAGTTCCTTAACCTTAAGGTCTGTAATCAATTCTGGTTCATTGCACAACACCCAATCCAGAATAGCTGATCCTCTCATGGGCTCAACCACAAGCTGCTCTAAAAAGCCATCTCATAGGCACTCTAGAAATTCCCCCTCCTGAAATCCAGTACCAACCTGATTTTCTCAATCTACCTGCATATTGAAGTCCCCCATGACTATTGTAACATTGCTCTTTTGGCATGCATTTTCTATCTCCCGTTGTAATTTGTAGGCCACATCCTTACTATCGTTTGGGGGTCTGTGTAAAATTCCTATCAGGGTCTTCTTATTCTTGCACTTTCTTAGCTCTATCCACAATGATCCTATGTCACCTGTTTCTAATGATTTGATTTCATTTTTTACCAACAAAGCAACACTGCTCCCTTTGTCTTCCTGCCTATCCTTTTGATAAAGTGTGTATCCTTGGACAATCAGCTCCCAGCTATAATCTTCTTTCAGTCATAATTCAGTGACACCTACAACATCATACCTGCCAATCTGCAGCTCCGCTGCAAGTTCATCCACCTTATTCCAAAGAGTGCACACATTCAAATACAACACCTTCCGTCCTGTGTTCATCCTTTTTGATTTTGTCCTTTTACATTGCCCACTTTCATGCCTCATTAGTCTTCTCCTTTGCCATGCTTGGAACAGTCTGTGATTTCCACACTGGCTTCATGAACCATCTTAGAACAGACAAAAACAGAGTGGAAGTAAGTTCACAAATGCAAGTGGCAGCCTAAGAAGGGGAAGAAATTAGGAACTTTCAAAATCTAGCACATGAGAATAACTTTTTTATTAGGAGAATAAGAAGGTTGTGACCTTGTGCCATAATGTCAGAAGAACAGCCTAGTCTTTATCATCAGCAAGATGAACGAGCTGATATTTGACCTAAAGAAACAGAAGGCTGATCACAAGCCTGTCCTTATCGATGGGACTGCTGTAGAGATAGCCAACAGCTTCAAATTTCAAGGCATCTTTATCATCAGTAACCTCAGTTGGTCCCTCCATATTGATGCAACGATCAATAAGGCACATCAAAGCATGTACTTTTTATGGCATTGGAGAAGATTTGGTTCAACCAAGAGGATTCTCTTAAATTTCTACAGATGTCCTACAGAAAGCAGGTTTCTCTGCAAGTCACGAACAAAAGAAAATCTGCAGATGCTTCCCCTGCAAGTACTTTTTTCTTTGACTTTCAAACTTCATTTCAGCCAGCCTTGCTTCGAACTGTCAGAAACTGCAGAAATTTCTGCCAGGATCAATAAAGTATGACTATGACTATGACTATGTGAACACTGCCCGGTCCATCACAGGCTCATTACTTCATTCTATCTGGTCCAACATCATGGTACATTGCATTAAGAAGACTTTCAGTATTGTCAAGGATGCCTGACACCCTAACCATTCTCTTTTCACTCTCCTACCTTCAATGAAAAGTTACAGGAGCTTCAAAGCCTGGATGAATAGAATCAACAACAGTTTCTTCCTCACTGTTATGAGACTTCTGAACCAATTACCTCTTTCAAATTCCCTTCCCAGCGGTGCTGTACATTCCTGAACTCTTAATTCTTCTTCTTCCATTATTGACAATTTAACATTTTGTTTTGAATTTCTTCAGTTAGCATTATGTATCTTGCTCCATTCTGTTGTTTTGTATTTTTCACTGTATCTATTGTTTTTATTATTCTTGTGTAAACGGTTTACTCTTTGAGCTTCTTGAGAACAAGGAATTTTATTGGGCCATGCTGTATATGACAATAAACTAATCTGATTTGATCAAACGATCAAGGAAGTAGAATGTAGTGTAGCACAGTGCAAAATTTATAAAAATGCAACTGTAAGAACTTTGATGACACTAAAGAAGGAAATGGTTAGCAAAGTTAATTTACCTCTCTTACAGGCAAGGCAGGAGAAATCACATTAGGGAATAAAGAAACCACAGAGAAATTAAACAAATATTTTGTGCTTGTTTTCACAAAAGGAAACTCAAAAATTCTCTTGGATAAATGCAGAAAAGCATTTCTGGAATGCCCAAGCAACTGAAACAGATAAACAAGTAATTAAATAAAAACCTTTGCGGAAATTAATGGAACTGAAAGCCAAAATTATACTGGCTATCACCCCTTTAACCTTCAGTCCAGGTGGAGGGTCTTGACCCAAACCATTGATTGTCCACTTCTTCCGACTGATGCCACCTGACCTACTGAGTTCCTTCAGAGTTTTGTGCGTTGCTCCAGGTTTCAGCATTTGCATTCTCTTGAATCTCCCTCAGCATTTGATGTCCTCAGGCAATGGAGGTAGTGGATACACTGGTTGTATCTTCTAGAAATCCACTGACATGATAATGGTTCCCTAATTCTTCTCAATAAGAAAAGGCAGGAGAGAGCAAAAAACTACCAGCAACTTGGTATCAGCAAAAGGGAAAATGCTCAAACCTATCGTCAAGGATGTGTTGAGAGACCACTTAAAATCTGATATGAGGACTAGACAAAATCAACATGGATTTATGAAAAAAAAATGTATCAGCTAGCTTTGAGCTTTTAACTAGTAGAATTGATAAGGGAGGAAATCAGCACATGTAGCAAATTTTGGGCTTTGATAAGATGCCACACAAGAGCTAAACACGAACAGACGACACTGGAATGGGATCAAAATACTCACATAATTTGATATTGGTTCATAGACAGAAAGCAGTGAGGCAAGTTAGTGTGGTGCCATGGGAACTGGTGATAGAATCGCAACTTTTCACAATCTGCAGCAATAATTTGAATAAGGAGCAAATGAAATGTATTTATGTTTGCTGATAATACAATGCTGGATGGCAGTGAGTGCTGTGAGGATACAATGAGCATCTTTGTTCTGTTCACTGTAACAGCTAGGATCTACCAATTGTCAACCACTTTAATTACCCTTCCCATTCCCATTCTGACACGTCTGTCTACAACCTATTTTACAGCCAATTTGAGGGCAGATGCAGATGAGAGAAACAATGTCTTATATTCCATCCTGGTGGTCTCCAACCTAATGATATCAGCTTTGATTTCTCTAGCTTCTGGTAGCCACTTCCATTCTTTGTTATCAGTAGATAGTTCTGCTCCTATTCCCCCACTCCCTCAACTTTTATTTCGTCTTATTCTTCTGGCCTTTCTTTCCCTCACCCCTACTCAGAACCTGCCCATCATCTACACCTTCTTTCCTCTGCATCCAACTTCCTTCACTTTATTCCATGGTCTACTGTCCTTTCTTATCGGATTTTATGTTCTTCCGTCCTTTGTTTCTGACTCTTATCATCTCCCAGCTTCTCATGTCATTCTCAATTTTTCCCATTCTGCACCTATGTACCTCCCCCGCTCATCTAGATTCAGCTATCGCCTACCAGCTCATGCTCCTCTCCCTCTCCCCACACTTTAATTCAGGCTTCTGCTCTCCTTCTTTCTCATCTTGATGAAGGGTCTTATCCAAAATGTTGTCTGTTCATTTTCCTCCACAGATGCTGCCTTACCTGCTGAGATGCAATAACATTCCGTGTGTGTTGCTCCAGATTTCCGGCATCTGTGATTTCTCACCTCTTATTTCTGCAATGAGAATTTGATAGGATGTAGTGAGACTAAATGGATGGGTGAGGACATGGCGAGTAAAATTTTATACACCTTATAGAGGTAGATACAGTAAAATTATGTGGGACGTAGATAGGATAAATGCTCATGACCTTTTTTCCCTAGGGAAGTGAATCAAAATTAGAAGGTATAAAGTAGTTTTAAGATGAGAAGATAAAAATTTGAATAAGGACCCGAGAGGCAACTTCTTCATGCAGAGGGTGGTGAATGTACTTGGAACAAGGAAGTGGTTGAGGAAGATACAATAACTGTTAAAAGGCACTTGGATGAATACATGGATAGGAAAGGTTTAGAAGGAGATGACCCAAATATGGGCAAAGAGGACTAAGTCAGATGGGCATCTTGGCTCACATGATTGAGATAGGCCCAAGAGGCAATTTCCATGTTGTACCACTTATGCTAGTATTCAAAGATGTCTATATGTTGTTTATGAACCAGTGAGATGTTTAGATACAGGAAACAATTGTAGCCTCAAACTGCATGGTGGCCTTTTCTTGAATTGGATTTAAGTGCAAGAACAAAGCTATCTTTCTGAAATTATCTCATCACTTCAAGAGATCATATTAGGAATCACCAGAGCAGAAATAATGCCTGGATCAATTTCAGCAACGACCATATTGGATTATGGGCAGGCTCTTGGACCAACTGGACCAATTCTGCTCCTATGTTCTAATTACCTTATTTTTGTATAGGATTAGTCCCCCTATTTGCTGAAAGAACAAGCTGTAATAGAGGAGGGAGTTAAAGGAATCCAAAGATGGTAGATTAAGCAGTCTCAGTCTTTTGAGCTCAGAAAAATGTGATGTGTTCTCATCAACATATGCTAAAATTCTTACAGAACTTGACAGAATAGATGCAAGAGGATAGTTGCCCCTGTCTAGGGTGTCCTGAAGAAGGAACTAAATCCAAAAATGAAGTGTTGGCCATCCATGACTAAAATAAGATGAAATTCTTCTTTCATAGTCTTTAGAATTTTCAACTCAAGTGAGCTGCAGAGGACCAATCACTGGTATGGTCAAGATGAGACAGAGACAGTTTTCTAGATATTAAAGATATCGAGGATCATTAGGTTACACAGCAAATTGAAGCTCAAGTAAAGAATGGGTCACGGTGATGTTGAATGTTGGAGCAGGTACATGAAACTGCATAAGCTACTGTCTTGTCTGAAACAAACGTTCTCACGTTTTACTAAGGGCTCTTATTCCTACGTTTTCAATTAGTTCATCTAACTTATTTCTGATACTTTCAGTTACACCATGTTTAATTTTAACTTTTCACAATATTTTGCTGACCTAAGTATGTTTCTGATATGCATTCGCTATTAAGAACTCTGGTTTAGAAATTCAATTATGTAGAACAATACTTTTGTTTACGTGGGTGATTCGCCTACTGGGTTGTACAAGCATTGCACTTATGAGAACAGAGAATGTGAGAATTCTGGCACAAGTGTGCATTGCATGTCTGAAACTAGCTTCTACACAACTCACTTAAGCATGCTTGGACTGTGATTGACATGCGCCATTCTTGAATTCAACCTCCGTACGGAAGTAGAAATCAGTTTGTTGGCCAAAGTGCATGTGGGGTCCCCACAGTCTAGTATTTCTAGTGGATACACTCAATATAAAACTTTGTTCCAAGTGGTAGCTTCCCACTGAAAGATTCAAAGTACATTTATTATCGAAGTATGTATGCAGTATTCAACCTGAGATTCATCTTCCTGCAGGAAACCACAAAACAAAGAAACACCAAGGAACACATTCAAAGAAAACATTAAACACCCAACGTGTAAAAAAAGAACAAATCGCACTAACGGTAAAAAACGAGTGATTAGCGCACAGAATGTTAAACATCAAACGGCACAGTCCTTGTAACAGTCTAAGAACGTTCAGTGTAGTTCAGTTCACTTCAATTTAGCGCTGTGTCGATCTTGACTGCGGAGCGTCAAACACCACCAATCAAAATACGCAATAAAAAAGAAACCAGAAACTAGAAACACATAAAACCTGAACTTCAGAGTCCTCTAAAAATAAGTTCAATCCACAAACTGTGCCGGTCAAACCTTGCCCAGGACCGAAGAGCTGCACCTTTCTCCAGCAACGAGGAGGGAAACGGATCCAACACAGTCAGATGGCACTCAACACCTGCTCATCCTCAGTTTCAATCTTGCTCAACGCTCTTATCAGTGAGATTGGTAAGTAATGGAGCTGATGTTGGGGTTTGCGCTCCACCATTGGGCTACATACTCTGTTCTCAGCCTCACTCTCAACCACACTGCATTCCCTTGGAGACAGCAAAAGTGCCAGATCACACAGTCAGCCCAAAACATAGATTATCAAAATGTAAATTACCGGCTCCAATCGCTCACAGAATAATAGTAGAAGTATATTTGAAAGAAGGAGGAGAAGAAGAAGTGGTTTTGTGAACTGTCTGCAGGATGTTGCAGTTAGTTGCGTTGGTCACTGGCGCCATCTTCCCTTCACTCCTACTCTTCCCTTACTTGCCCAGAGGCCACTAATGACCCTGACTTTGTCCCAACTGCCAATTATAACTCCCCCCACCATCTCAGCTAAAGTGTTCCAATCCGGTCCTGGATGTCCTGTTGTCCGTCTCATCTAAACGATACCCAGTGTCCCATACCACTACCTGAGAGAATACCCCCACACACACTTGTTACCCAAAAGACAAACCTATGACCTGTCTGTGCCCCTCTGATGACTCAGTACTGGCTTGAGTCATCTTGAACAATTGAAACTAGTGGCTTTGAGATCTTGCCATTTACCACAGGATTTTGTCACTGGAAAATGTTTCATTAAGCGAAATGTTGTATATCAAATAAGATGAGGAAATGTATTTTGATACAGTATTTTATGTGCAGAGAGTAACATCCTGCTCATTATAATGAGAAATAGATAGGCAGATCAAAGGCACAAGAGTCAAGATGTAACAGCGAAAATTCTACCAATAAAATGCTTGTAAATCGATGAATATCTATATATATTGGCTTGCTGTAGATGACACATTTAATGCAGTTTACCAATCGATCACTTTGCACTAAAATGGGCTTAATTTTGTTCTCATTATGATGGGTTCTGTTAAACATGATTTACTTTTATCTTAGGTTTTTCATGGGAATGCTGTTTATATGATGCTATGTGCATTTGATGCAGCTGCAATTATTTTTTTATTACACCTGTGCATACAGTACTCGTACATATGATAATAAACTCAACTTTGACTAACTATTCCTCCTTGTCACTGCCTGGTTGTTGCTCTATAAGTTTCATTTTAACATCTATAATCTCTTCTTCAATTAATACCTCCCTGCTGATCCACCACCCCTTGCTCCTTTGTAATTTAGTTGGGTTTTCAGTGACAAAAAAATGGCTTATATTCCAACAGGAATCGGATCAACAGTTCTGCTGTATGTTGCACCAGTCACCTCAAGCAACGTGAGTGACAAACTTTATCATAAACTGGCAGGATCTGTGCTCTCGAAATGAGCTAAGACCCACCAACAGACAAACCATGTTGAGCTTTTATATCCAGCTTAGAAAGAAGGCTTTTTTTTTTCATTATCCTGATCTAGATTCAAATCAAAGTTGTAAAGCTGATGGGATAAAGTCCTAACTGTTTGCACTATTCGGTCTCTCTAAGTATTTACTTAGGAAAATAGATAAAAATATTTTGAATTTATGCAGACCCTTATTACATTAGAATCCCCAATTCATGAGATTACTTTCGAAGTCAGGTAATTTTGTTATGTAGCAAAATCCAGCAGTTAGATTGTGCACATATGATTCTACAAGTACCAGATTTATGATTGACTGTGAATTTTGTTGGTATTTTTTAGGGATGGAAAAGTCATCTGTGACATTTGGTGAACTTGCTGCACTTTTAAACAGAGTCACAGGATAGCTTTATGTCTGATTGATGCACAATCAATAACTCCAAAAGACTGGAAGTAGAGTAAATACTGAAAGGCTTTTATTAGCAGTAAAATGTGACCTCCCACCATGCTGAGTATCTGACCCTGGACTGAGAGGAGGAGCTGTGGCCGAATCGCCTTTATTCAGGGGTCTGTGGGAGGAGCCACAGGAGCAGTCAGCAGAGGGGCGTGTCCAGACAGGTAACCCAGTTACAACATATATATATGTTTACCACACTGATGGAATAAAATAAGGGCATCTGGTTTCAAAAGACAACACTTCGAACAATGCAGCAATCACTTTGTACAGACAGAAATGAAAAATAAGAATGTCTCCCTTCTTTCTGGTGAACGCAGCAGGCCAGGCAGCATCTATAGGAAGTGGTACAGTCAATGTTTCGGGCCAAGACCCTTCGTCAGGACTAACTGAAAGAAGAGATAGTAAGAGATTTGAGAGGGGGAGGGGGAGATCGGAAATGATAGGAGAAGACAGGAGGGGGAAGGATGGAGCTAAGAGCTGGAAAGTTGATTGGCAAAAGGGATACGAGGCTGGAGAAGGGAGAATATCATGGGACGGGAGGCCTAGGAGAAAGAAAGGTTGAGGGAGAAGCCCAGAGGATGGGCAAGGAGTTATAGTGAGAGGGACAGAGGGAGAAAAAAGAGATTAAAAAAGGGGAAAAGAAAAAAATAAATAAATAAATAAGGGATGGGGTACGAAGGGGATGTGGGGCATTAACAGAAGTTAGAGAAGTCAATGTTTATGCCATCAGGACGGAGGCTACCCAGACAGAATATAAGGTGTTGTTCCTCCAACCTGAGTGTGGCTTCATCTTTACAGTAGAGGAGGCCGTGGATAGACATATCAGAATGGGAATGGGATGTGGAATTAAAATGTGTGGCCACTGGGAGATTCTGCTTTCTCTGGCGGACAGAGCGTAGGTGCTCAGCGAAACGTTCTCCCAGCCTGCGTCAGGTCTCGCCAATATATAGAAGGCCACATCGGGAGAACCGGATGCAGTATATCACCCCAGCCGACTCACAGGTGAACTGTCGCCTCACCTAGTAGGACTGTCTGGGGTCCTGAATGGTGGTGAGGGAGGAAGTGTAAGGGCATGTGTAGCACTTGTTCCGCTTACAAGGATAAGTGCCGGGAGGGAGATTGCTGGGAAGGGATGGGGGGGACGAATGGACAAGGGAGTCGCGAAGGGAGCAATCCCTGTGGAAAGGAGATGGGGGGAGGGAAAGATGTGCTTAGTGGTGGGATCCTGTTGGAGGTGGCGGAAGTTACGGAGAATTATATGCTAGACCCGAAGGCTGGTGGGGTGGTAGGTGAGGACAAGGGGAACCCTATTCCTAATGGGGTGGTGGGAGGATGGGGTGAGAGCAGATGTGCGTGAACTGGGAGAGATGCGTTTGAGAGCAGAGTTGATGGTGGAGGAAGGGAAGCCCCTTTCTCTAAAAAAGGAGGACATCTCCTTTCTCCCCGCCTCTCCCCCTTTCTTTCTCCCTAGACCTCCCATCCCATGATCCTCTCCCTTCTCCAGCCTCGTATCCCTTTTGCCAATCAACTTTCCAGCTGTTAGCTCTATCCCTCCCCCTCCTGTCTTCTTCTATCATTTTGGATCTCCCCTCCCCCCTCTCAAATCTCTTACTATCTCTTCTTTCAGTTAGTCCTGACGAAGGGTCTCGGCCCGAAACGTCGACTGTACCTCTTCCTATAGGTGCTGCCTGGCCTGCTGCGTTCAGCAGCATTTTTTGTGTGTGTTGCTTGAATTTCCAGTATCTGCAGATTTCCTTGTGTTTTCGTCTCCCTTCTTTCTGGGTGACAGCACAGCTCATAAGACTGATCTTTATTGTCTATCACTCCTCAGGAAGAAAGTGGAGATTTTTTTTTACTTAACTTCTGCCATTCAGTGCAATTAATTAGGAAGTTCTAGAAATTTGACCCAAGGAGGATTATAGTATTAGTGTTTATACTGGTGCTTGAACCAACAACCTTCAAGCTCAGAGCAATGAGACACACAGAAACATTGATATTGAGAATGAAGTCAATGATACAGTATGGATTTGAGTGGATTCTTTTGTTCACAAATCTACAACAGATTAAAACTTAGAGAATGGACTACCTCATTTAATTAACAAGAATAAATCTGACAATCAGTATACATGAAAAGATAAAACCCCAGGCAGATGGTATCCCAGAAGATATTTATCAAGCTTTCACAGACAAGCTTTTGCCATTACAATAAACAACATTCAAAAGTTTTAACAATGAAGCCTCCTCCCAAAAGATCTTTTCCCTTCATCCCCTATTTCCTGTCACTGTTCGATGCAATTGACAGTGTAAAAGGAAAAGGTCTGTTCGGAATATTTGATAGGTTCTAACCAAGGTTGGTTAACAAAATTCAAGTTAGCTCCATTAAAGTCATTAATTTGATAACCTCGATTGTTCTTCTCAAAGCTGCATATGGAACTAATCATTAGTCATAATGGTGTACTTTAGACAATCACAGTTAATTGAAAAGCAAATTGCATGCCAAAAGGTTTAAATTGTACTATTAGTGTGCTTTTGGCTAAAACAACCATTACAGCTTAAAGCATCTCCTCAAATGACAAACAAGCATAATTTGTGTAAACTTGTGGCAGTAATGTATTTGCTTGCACTGAAAGTGAGCATATTTGAAAGGTAGAAGAGACTTATTGGGTCACCAGATCTGCTCTAGTTTTGACTGGAAGGTTTTTATGTTCTTCCGTTGGTTGTTGAGGGAGCTGAGCTAGGAAGATTGGGATGTAAAGGAAGTTCTGTCAGTCACCTTAAGGGGAAAGAATGTTGCCAAACGAGGAGTAGCAGAGATAAAATTAGATGAACAGAAGGTTTCAAAGTTAGCATTAGTCTGGAAAATGAATGCTGAGGAAATGTTGGCTCCAGTAACAATCTGCTCTCCTCCTTGAATATAGTGGTGGTGCTAAAAGACTGGAAAAACACAAATGTTACACAAGGGGTCCTTACTTCACTATAAATATAGAATCAAACTAGGTTATTTGGGCTATCATGTTTGCCCTGGTAATCAATCACGATTGATTGATTTTTTTTCCCAACCCCATTCTCCCACCTTCCTGTAACTATTAGTCTGCTTACTAATCAAATATTTGTGATATAGAAAATTTTGTAGAGGAAAATTAGGGTAAAATTAATTAGAAAAGTATGGATTAAGAAAAAAATGGATTTGTTAAAGGCAAGTGGTTTGTTAATTGGAGTCCATTGATGACGTAATAGAGAGGATTGGCAGAAGAATCCAATTTTATATGAACCTAGATAGAGCGGAGATGAAAAGGATGTTTCTCATGGTGGAAGAGTCTAGGACCACAGATCACAGCTTTGGAATAGATGGACATCCATTTAGAATAGAGATGAGAAGGAATTTCTTTAGCCAGAGGGAAACTAACCTGTGGGATTCACTGCTGCAGGCAGTTGTGGAGCCAAGTCATTGGGTATATTTAAAGCGGAAGGTGATGGGTTTAGGATTAGCGAGGGCATTGAAGGTTACAGGGAGAAGGAAGGAGAATGGGGTTGAGATGAATAATACGTCAATCATGATGGAATGGTGGGGCATACTCGATAGAGTGAATGGCCTAGTTCTGCTCCAATGTCTTATGATCTTATGGTGTAAATTTAAAAAATATTCCAATTAATGAGAAGGATAGAGTTAGAGTTCAGGAGGGCATAAGCAGAGCAGTGTAATTATAAACTTAGAGCCACTCAGCATGAAAGTAGACATTTCAGCGCATCAAGTGCACACCCACAATCCTAAACTAGTCCCATTTCATTCACCTCACACTCAAATTAATTTCCCCCAGGTTCAACCACCTAACTACACATTGAGAACAATAAACCTACCAATCTGCATGTTTTTGGAATGTGAGAGGAAATGGGAGCACTCAGGGAAAGCACACAGGATCTTTATAAACTCCCTGTGAGTCCAGAGGTCAGAATCAGAACCAGGTGGCTGGAGCCTTGAAATGGCAGCTCTACTAGCTGTGCCATGGTAGTGTCCAAAATGTCACACATGAAATTTAATGCAGTAATCTATAAAGTGATACATTTTGATAGGAAGAATGAAGAGGAATGGATTGGAAAACAAAAAAAAATAGTGTGCAGAAATAGAAAGTGAGTATGTGATCATATATTTGAAGATAACAAAATTAATATCA
Organism: Mobula birostris; assembly: GCF_030028105.1. Lineage (NCBI taxonomy): Eukaryota > Metazoa > Chordata > Chondrichthyes > Myliobatiformes > Myliobatidae > Mobula > Mobula birostris. The sequence continues at coordinate 40,263,730 of NC_092395.1, forward strand.
CTAAAAAGGGCAATCAGATACATTTAGTAATTACATACAAGTCGACCTTAATATTAGACTGTAAGACTATAAATATAAGCTTCAAAACCTAGGCCTCTGTACCTCCTTCTGTGGTTGGACCCTTGACTTACTTATCAGGAGAGCACAATCAGTATGGATCAGTAGTAACATCTCCTCCTCATTTCCTTTAAACATTTCCTTGAAAGTGTCTTCACAGGTAGATAGAGTCATAAAAATTGCTTTGGGCACATTGGCCTTCATTAATCAAAGTACTGAGTACAGGAGTCAGGATGTTATGCTGAAGTTGGATAAGATGTTGGTGAGGCCTAACTGGGTGTGCAGTTCTGGTCACCTACGTACTGGAAAGATATCAATAGGATTGAAAGAGTACAGAGAAATTTTACAAGGACGTCTCTGGGACTTGGGGACCTGAGTTATTGGAAAAGATTGAGCAGGTTTGGATCCTGGAGCATAAGAGAATGAGGTGAGATTCGATAGAGGTATACAAAATTGAAGGGTATAGAGCGGTCTTTTTCCACCAAGGTTGGGGGAGAGCTAGAGTTTGTAGGTGAACAGTCAAAAATGAAATATTTAAGGGGAATCTGAGGGGGGATTTTTGTCACTTAGAGAGTTATGAGAGTGTGAAATAAGCTGCCAGCAGAAATGGTGGATTGAGTTAAATTTCAAAATTTAAGAGATATCTGATAAGTACATGAATGGGAGGGGTATGAGGGCTATGGTCTAGGTGCAGGTCGGTGGGATGAGTCAGAATAACAGTTTGGTATGGATTAAGTGGGACGAAGGGCCTGTTTCTGCGTTGAAGTGCTCTATGGCTATGACTCCTTGCTGACAATCAATACAGGCACAAATCAGGATTCATGCTGAGTTCACTGCTTACCTCTCTCATGATGGGGTGGCTAGACACATAAAACACCATCTATAAGTCATAGTCATAGTCATACTTTATTGATCCTGGGGGAGATTGGTTTTCATTACAGTTGCACCATAAATAATAAATAGTAATAAAACCATAAATAGTTAAATAGTAATATGCAAATTATGCCAGTAAATTATGAAATCAGTCCAGGACCAACCTATTGGCTCAGGGTGTCTGACCCTCCAAGGGAGGAGTTGTAAAGTTTGATGGCCACAGGCAGGAATGACTTCCTATCACACTCTGTGTTGCATCTCGGTGGAATGAGTCTCCTGATGAATGTACTCCTGTGCCCTGCCAGTACATTATGTAGTGGGTGGGAGACATTGTCCAAGATGGCATGCAACTTGGACAGCATCCTCTTTTCAAACACCACTGTCAGAGAGTCCATTTCCATCCCCACAACATCACTGGCCTTACGAATGAGTTTGTTGATTCTGTTGGTGTCTGCTACCCTCAGCCTGCTGCCCCAGCACACAACAGCAAACATTATAGCACTGGCCACCACAGACTCATAGAACATCCTTAGCATTGTCCGGCAGATGTTAAAGGACCTCAGTCTCCTCAGGAAATAGAGACGGCTCTGACCCTTCTTGTAGACAGCCTCAGTGTTCTTTGACCAGTCCAGTTTATTGTCAATTCGTATCCCCAGGTATTTGTAATCCTCCACCATGTCCACACTGACCCCCTGGATGGAAACAGGGGTCAGTGGTACCTTAGCTCTCCTCAGGTCTACGACCAGCTCCTTAGTCTTTTTCACATTAAGCTGCAGATAATTCTGCTCACACCATGTGACGAAGTTTCCTACCGTAGCCCTGTACTCAGCCTCATCTCCCTTGCTGATGCATCCAACCATGGCAGAGTCATCAGAAAACTTCTGAAGATGACAAGACTCTGTGCAGTAGTTGAAGTCCGAGGTGTAAATGGTGAAGAGAAAGGGAGACAAGACAGTCCCCTGTGGAGCCCCAGTGTTGCTGATCACTCTGTCGGACACACAGTGTTGCAAGCACACGTACTGTGGTCTGCCAGTCAGGTAATCAAGAATCCATGATACCAGGGAAGCATCCACCTGCATCGCTGTCAGCTTCTCCCCCAGCACAGCAGGGCGGATGGTGTTGAACACACTGGAGAAGTCAAAAAACATGACCCTCACAGTGCTCGCTGGCTTGTCCAGGTGGGCGTAGACACAGTTCAGCAGGTAGATGATGGCTCAACTCCTAGTCGGGGCTAGTAGGCGAACTGGAGGGGATCTAAGTGTGGGCTGACCATAGGCCAGAGCAGCTCCAGAACAAGTATCTCCAGGGTCTTCATGATGTGGGAGGTCAATGCCACCGGTCTGTAGTCATTGAGGCTGCTGGGGCGCGGCGTCTTCAGCACAGGTACGAGGCAGGACGTCTCCCACAGTACAGGAACCCTCCAGAGCCTCAGGCTCAGGTTGAATACATGGCAAAGTACTCCTAAGGCTTTGAGCACCCTGGTACTGACACCATCCGGTCCTGCAGCCTTGCTTGGGTTGAGACATTTCAGCTGTCTTCTCACCTGTTCAGCTGTGAAGCCCACTGTGGTGGTTTTGTGTGGGGAAGGGGTATAGTCATGAGAGCAGGGTGGGGGACTGTGAGGAGGGGTAGGAGGGAAGAGTGGAATATGTGTTGGTTGGGAGACGACAACAGATGACTCATGTGGGGGATGGGCAGGGGCCACAATGTCAAATCTGTTAAAGAACAGGTTAAGTTCATTGGCCCTGTCCACACTGCCTTCAGCTCCTCTGTTGCTAGTTTGCCAGAACCCAGTGATGGTCCTCATCCCCCTCCAGACCTCTCTCGTGTTGTTCTGCTGGAGTTTCCACTCAAGCTTCCTCCTGTACCTGTCTTTAGCCTCCTTGATAGTGGCCTTCAGGTCACTCTGTATTGCCTTCAGCTCCTCCCTATTTCCATCTCTAAACACCCTCTTTTTAGCGTTCAGGATGTCCTTAATGTCCTTTGTTACCCATGGCTTGTTATTTGAATAACAAATGACAGTTCTTGTTGGAACATTGCAGTCCACACAGAAGTTGATGTAATCAGTGGTGCACTCTGTGAGCCCATCAGTATCCTCTCCATGTTGCTCACAGAGTGCCTGCCAGTCTGTCACCTCAAAACAACCCTGGAGCACCTCATAAGCCTCCTCCGACCATTTTCTCACTGTCCTCGAGATTGCAGGTTTACTCTTCACCAGAGGCACGTAGCAGGGTTTTAGATGCACCAAGTTGTGATCTGACCTTCCCAGTGGGGGGAGGGGAAAGGAGCTGTATGCATCCTTAACGTTAGTGTACATCAAATACAGAGTCCTCTCCCCTCTGGTTGTACAGCTCACATACTGCGTGAAGTTGGGCAGTGTTCTAGCCATGGTAATGTGGCTGAAGTCACCCGAGATGGTAGTGAGGGCACTCGGGTGCTGGGTTTGTAATCTGGCTATGACCGTGTAAATGATGTTACACGCTGACGTCGGGTTGGTAGAAGGAGGGATGTACACAACAACCACAATTGCATTCGAGATGTCCCTTGGCAAATAATATGGCTGGAGTCCAACAGCAAAAAGTTCAATATCCGGGCTACAAACATGTTCCTTGATCGTAATATGTCCAGGATTGCACCATCTGTTGTTTACCAGAACTGCAAGCCCCCCTCCTTTACACTTACTGCTCTCAGCTCAAATGGTCTGGAAGTCCTCTGTGGAAACGTTAAGTTCGTCAATGACACAACTGTTGTTGACAGAGTCTCAGATAGCGATGAGAAAGCATATAAGGTAAATTAAATCGGCTGGCCGTGTGGTCTTGCAGGAAGAACCTTGCACTCAACATCAGCAAGACCAAGGAATTGATAACGGAAAGGGAAGTCAGGAGAATACACATCAGTGCTCATTTGTTGGGCATGTGGCCAAGTGGTTAAGGCATTCACCTAGTGATCTGAAGGTCGCTAGTTGGAGCCTCAGCTGTGGCGGTGTGTTTGTGTCCTTGAGCAAGGCTCTTAACCACACATTGCTCTAGTGTCTGTGCAAGGAGTGGCGCCCCACATAGACTTCCAATCAGCGCCTTGTAAGGCATGAAAATGCCCAACGCAGGCCTGTCATGGTCTGGGTCGACGTTCCCTCCCCTCTCATTGAAGGGTCAGCCGTGGAAAGGATAAGCAGCTGACCATGAGCATCTCAGAGAATCTATACTGGGCCCAACATATTGATCCAATTATGAAAAAAGCATGGCCATGGTTATACCGCATTAGAAATTCAAGCAGATTTAGTATGTCACCAAAGACTCTGGCAAATTTCTGCCGATGTACTGTGGAGAGCATTCTGATTGATTGCATCAGAGCATGGTGTGGAGGCTGCAATCCATAGGATCAAGGTTGAAGGTTGTTTAATGTAATTTTCTGTACACAGTGTAAGGAGAACGAAATTATTGTTATTCCAGATGTAATGCAGCACAAAAAATACACAAAAGATAAAGAACAAAATACTACTAGAATTAATAAAAATACACAATAAAGAAATACATAAAATACTATATATATAGATAGACAGACAGATTGATTATATGTCCATAAAGCGATGCTAGGCTGGTCATAAGGTAACTGATAGGAAATAACAAAGTCATGGTGGGTTAGTGCCCGGAGTATTGATAAATCTTACTGTTTAGTGGAAATAATTGATTTTGAGCCTGGTGAGCTTTCTTGACTGTGTAGGATGTGTTCTGGGACCATGAGAGGTTGTGTGTGATATGCCGTCCCAGGAGTTTGAAAGTGTTTGCAGTTTCCACTGCAGTGCTGCTGATGTACAGAGGGATGTGAGTACTGTAAGTTCTCTTGAAGTCAATAACCATCTCCTTTGTTTTGTTTACATAAAAGAATAAGTTATTTGTCTGGCACCAGGCCTTGTGCTCTTCCTCCTGCTCTCTGTAGGCCACCTCATCATTTTTGGTGATGAACCCCACCACTATTACGACATCTGCAAACTTGATCAGTGAACTTGAACTTCTAGCTCACCCCAACCTCAGTGGGAAAATCCTGCTTGTATTTACCCTATCTATACAGTTCATCAGCTTCTAACGAGGCTACAGAGTGTTGTAGTTCCACCCGCTCCTTCACAAACACAACCTTCCTCACCATGAGGACAACTTCAAAAGGCAATGTAACAAGAAGATAGTGGTCATTACTGAGGGCCTTAGCTATTTATTTATCTACTTACTTATTCCATGTATATTGAATCATTTGCACTAACAACCAACACACCTAAGGACATACTGAGAGCAGCCCGCAAGTGTCTCTACACATTCCAGTGCCAATATTCCATGCCCACAAAGCTTGGCAGAACAACGCTGAATACAACAAGCAACAAAACAACAACAATAGAAGAAGCCCCTTTCCTCACCACCCCACTCCTCCATACAGGACAGGCCTCCGGGCCTCTAGTCTTCAGGCTACGGCCACTGGACTTTGACTTTTAGACTTCTGATTGACCTACGGACTTCAATCTTTGGTACTTACTCCTGGACTCACTGACGACTGGACCCTGAATTCCAGCTCTCCAACTGACTGGCCCTTGTGCCTCCTGCTCACATGGACATCTGAAACTAGGACACACTGACCTGGGTCAGCCAGAGACATTAACATTACATGTCCACATCGCAGGACTTCAAATGTGGAGCAAAGGCCTAGACTCCCGAGTGCCCTTCATCAAGTCAAACACAGAGCAGAAGCCTGGAGTCTGGATGTTCCTTGTCCACATTGCAGGCCTTTGAACGTGCAGTGGAGGTCTGGATTCTGGATGTTGTTCGTCACCCATGCACGTCACTGGCCTTTAAACACAGAGTGTGGAGAGGAGGCCTGGACTCTGGCTTGACCTCTAACCCCTCCACATCCCTGTCCCTAAACCTTAATCTGACCCCTAACTCCTGACATCCCTGAGCCTTAAGCCTGACTTCTAGCTTTTCTCTCTGCCCCCAAAATCATCCCTATGGGCTTAAAACATTATTGATTCTGAATCCCGACCTCAACAAAGGCTGCAGCTTAGTACCATGTTGACCAGAAGTCATCTTTCTCATTCCCTCTCCCTCCCCAGTCTATCACACATACCATCCAGGGCATGCTCTCCTCCCATTACTATCACTGAGGAGGAGGTACAGGAGCTTCTTGATGCACATTAAGTGTTTCAGCAACAGCTTTTTCCCCTCCACCATTTCTGAATGGTTCCTCTTTTGCACTAATGAATTATTTCATTTTTTATTGTAACTTGGAGTAAATTTTTATGTCTAGCATTGTACTTCTGTCACAAAACAAAACCTTTCATGGCAAATGTCAACTTTAATACATCTGATTCTCATTTTAATTTGGGACTTTGTGGTTATAACGTATAGGGAGTCATTAGATTTCTGTGGAGTATCAAGAAAGCCATGCTGAACCTTTATAAAACAGTAGTTAGACAACAGAAAAAGCATTGTATTTCAAGCTGGGCAATATACTTTAAAAAGTACTTGAAATATCTTAATCCAGTCACCATTCAAGATTCAGCAGAGAAAGTTAAGAGCAATTTCCTGTCATTAGTAGTTTTGGTGGAGTGAATAAGTTTCCATTAGCGTTGTGTAGGGAAGCAGATGACACGTGCATAAATTGATAGGAAAGATCATTGAAGGTAAAACTTTTTTACATTGTGCTGAATTAAACAAACTAGCAGCAACCAAAGAGAAATGGATAGATTTTTAAAGGGTAACTACTACGAGGATATGTGAAAGAATGGAAAGGAGACAGTGCAGACTCTGCGGTCATTCTGTCCCTTTCCTTCTGTATCTTTCTATGATCTAAACCATGATTAAGCTCTGCATGTATGTGTGTGTCTATGTCTCTGTACTTTTTGCATATGAGAAGTCAATGATAAGGACTATCATCGGCTGTCCAGAGCAACAAGCCAGAATCAATCTGTCACAAGGTGTGGTCAACGTTCAGGATTGATTAAGATTTGGACTGGCAGACCAATCAGTCAGTTTTTCCTGATAACCACGACATGTTCCCATTAATGATCTTGCTGTTTCTACCGTGACAATTTCAGGTCAACAGCAGAGACAAACCGTCAACTGCTTCCTGGCTGCAATCATTATGTCAAAGCCAGCTGTTTAGCCATCAGTTCAAAGTTCAAGTCAATTTATTATCGAAGTCCATATACCTAATGACACCATATACAACCCTGAGATTTGTTTTCTTCCTGGCATTCTTAGTAAATCCAAGAAACATAATAGAATTAATGAAAGACTTTACCAACAGGATGGACAAACATCCAATTTGCAACAGACAACAACATGTGAAAACACAACAGAAAAAGAGATATATCAATAATAGTAATAAATAAATAAGCAAGGCTGTGATGCAACCAGTCAATATACTGTCCACCACTCATCTACAGAAGTCAGAAGTTTGTCAAAGTTTTAGATATCATGACTGATTTTCTCAAACTTATGAGGAAGTAGAGATGCTGCTGTGCTTTCTTCATAATTGCACTTATATAGTTTAAATAGAAATGTGAAGTAATGAAAAGTTCCATGCTTTACTAAAACTTATGGATCTAATTTGCTTGTTTTGCAGTGATTGTGCATTGAATGGGGATTAATGTTCCTCATTTTATTAGACCACTTCCAGAGATGAGCACACTTGCTCAGCAGTAGAGCGTATAATATCTGATGCACAAGTGAGTACTAGCTTGTACCTGTTACAGTAGAGTGCTGAAGTTGCAATGGAAGCTGCACAGATCATCGTGCAGTAGTGTTCCCATGCACCTGGGGTCCTATATTCTTCCTTGGTGATAGGGATTGTCAGTTTAGAAGTTTTTGTCAGTCAAGCTAAGGAAAACAATAGTACGTTTTATAGATGGCACATCTTACAGCCGTATCCGTACAGTGATGGATGGAATCAATAGTTGCAGATAATCAATGGGATGCCAGTACAGCAGGATTCTTTGTCTTGGGTGGTTTTGGAGCTGCACTCATTCAAGATAGTGAAGTGTATTCCAACATACATAGTTCTGCCATTATTTTTGATGGTGGAAAGGCTTTGAGGCATTAGGAATTCAGTAAGTTGTTGCAGGATATCTAAGTTCTTGACCTGCATGATTTTGGAAGAATTGGTGTGTTGAACCTCTGCCTTGAATCTGGCATTCATGTAGGTGCAGTTACCCTCTTAATTATGACTCAGATTTATACAACACAGAAAGAAAATCTTTTGTACAGCAGTGGTAGGTTTCTCAAACAATTAGCTTCTTCAGGCCTTGTTACAGTGTGCACTGGGGAGCACTTTGAGTAGGCCTCAAAGGTACTCCAGTGACCTAAAAATCTTTCATCATTTTATAGTATTCACATTATGATAGTTACGTGTGGATTTTATAATTTCATCTGTAACCTACTTATTTTAGTAGTATTTTATTTCTCTCTGCAGGGATTGTCCCTAATTGCCTGCTGAATGGGATGTTGCCTTCCCTTCCTTTATTTCTAGAGGCCCCCCTGCAACTAAGTATTCCAATTTATGGTCTTGCCCTTTATCATGACTCAGCTTATCACACAATCAGTTGTCCTGCAATTAAACTCTATTCCAATCTCCATTTGTTTATCACTCCTCCAGCTAGCTGTGTCTTGTTATCTAAGCGTTTCCTTATTTCTTCTAAGCAACCTTTAAACCACCTCCTCTATTGGCTCATCTTCCAATCATCCTTTTCTAGTTTGTATGACATTTAAGCTGGCTATTTTGCAAACTTCCCCAATTTCCTTGGAATTTCTGGAGAATTTTTTATCACAAGGTATATGTGCAGCTGGTCCTGTCACTGGCACTCCTCAATTTGAAATGCGGGTGATTCGAAGAGGGTAATGCCACTGGTTCTCAAGTGTTGGTGGTTTGGTGGGTTGTTCGTCCCCTCAAGAACTTAGTTTGTTAGTACATGTTTGCACAAAGACTGTGATGTCATCTGGGGCTGAGTGGCCGTATGTAATGTTGAATCAGGTTCGTAGGTCTGGCAAGTGAGACAGGAAATTCACTGACTTTAGATAGATATATTAATAACTTATTTATAAACAGTAAAGATTTGACCAAACATTTATGTTCCCCAAGTTACAGACAATACAAGGCTGAATATTCAACAAACATACTTAGTTTAAAGTTCACGTAGAGTATATCTTCTCAATCATCATGTGCATTCTTGCCTAAAACAAAGGAGGAAAAGAGCAAGCCCCTTGCATGGTGCTATTTTATACACCCAGGATATTTGAACCAAACACCAGGCATCTATCCAATGGGAAAAGCAGCTGCTGCTTCTAAACTAACCAATCATAACGGAAGCCACTTCCGACAATCAGAATAAGACATGCCCCCACAGGACACCTTAGTGTTACCCAATGAAGTGATCAGTGGACAGGTAAGTATGCTTGATAATACTGCTTATGATATCTTCCATCACTTTGCTAGCATTGAGTGTAGACTAAGAATTGGATTAGATTTACCCTCTTTGGTGAACAGGAGAATATACGGTGGTGATTGATAAGTTCGTACCCTAAGGCAGAAGGAGTTAATTCTACAATTATTTTTCAACATAGTCCCCTCCTACATTTACACACTTAGTCCAGCAGTCGTGGAGCATACGGATCTTGGACCTCCAGAAAGTGCCCACAGCAGGGGTGATCGAAGGACTAAGGTGGAAGGAGATGAGTTATACAGCTCTCGTTACATGCACATGGAGTTCAACTCTTTGAGTGATTATGCAGAAAGTTTGAAGTTAATAACTCATCAGTTAATAACACATTGGGGTGATTGGTAGGTTTGTGGCCTAAGATAGAAGGAGATGAGTTATTAACTTCAAACTTTCTGCATAATGACTCAAAGAGTTGAACTGCATGTGCCTGTAACGAGAGCTGTATAACTCATCTCATTCTACTGTAGGCCACAAACTTATCAATCACCCCTTGTGTAGTCAATTTTGCATATTATTGGGTAAATAACAAATTGTACTGAAACAGCTTGATCAAGTGGCTCCTGGTTCTGAGACATAGAGCCTCAGCAGTGGAAATGGATGTTGCCTGGTCCCACAACTCATGTTGTCCACGCTGTTCTCAACCGCTACCTGATATCACATAGAGTGAATCGCACTGTAAAGATAAGGCTGGTACATTTCCTACCCCACATCTCCAGCAATAGTGCTTTGCTCCTAAGCTGCAGTGCAGTCTGTGTGGAATTTGCACATCCTCCCTCTGAGCATCTGAGTTTTCCCAGGGTACTCCGGTTTCCCTCCACCACTGAGAAACATGTGGGTCAGCAGGGAAACTGATACTGTAAATAGCCCCTCGCGTGGAAGCTTGGGGGTAATTAATTTAATGTGGGGAGCACAAAATGGGTTAGTATCGGATTAATGTGAAAAAGGAGCAGTCGATGGTTGGCATAGTCTCAGTGGACAGAAGGTCTGCATTCATTTTGTATCTCTCTGTAACTCTGTGATTAATCCCTCCGACACTGTTAACACGGGAATGACCTAATTGATAATTGGTTTATCATTGCCACACATACCAAGATACAGACAGGTATTTCCCTATTTAAGTACATCAAAATAGAACAAGAGAAAGAAACAATGCAGGGTATAGCATCACAGTTATAAAGAAAGTGTAAAGGCCATGATAAAAAAAAATCTGAGAGATTAAGAGATCAAGAATTCATCTATATCAAATAAGACAACTATTCAAGTTTTATAACAGCAAAGCAAGTAGCTTCACTAATCCTGGGTGATGTTTCATGCAGATGGGAGACCCCATGGTCAGTGACCAGTATTCAGTGTATTAGCTTTCCAGACAAGTACATGATTTCCTCTTCCCTTCTGTCCCGCATTGCTCATTTAGAAGCAATTCTTGGTTGGGTTGAAATTACAGTACAGTGGACCATGCTGTCATTCTGCTGAGCAAGTCAGAAACTTTTGAGGTAAAATGAGCTAGATTTATTCCAAGACACAAGTTTAAATGTCACATCAAAATGTGTAAACTATTGTAAATAGCAAGACAGGTATTCAACAGTACAGAGAGCTTTCAGAATTATCTATGGCTGAATGGAAGCTCTCTCACTTCCTGGACAGAAGATTGTTTTCTGGTCCCATTGCAGAGAATGAAGCAGACACTCTGGACATACCCTCTAGTTTCATGCTGAGGAAGTTCAGTTTTGTGAGAGGGGCTGTCTTTCAACTGAGAAAACCAAGTTTTGTACAGCTCTTCCATCTGAAAGAAACTGCCAAATTATTTAAATGAAGTGCAGCCAGATCTTCCCAGGGTCCAGGCAATAGTTATTCTCCAACCAATATCAGTGAGATAAATCAGCATTGTCACATTATGGTAGTAGGGACCTTCCAAAATGGAAATGTAATTTTGTGCATTCTTCTTAGCAGAGGAAGTCATAGCTAGGAATTACAAAATTGCAATCTTGAAAGTCAAGACAACCAACTTTTTTTTTCTCCTTTAACTTCTTTCATACACAGGTAGAAAGAAACAAAACAAAATGTAACATAATAAGTTATAGTTAAAAGAAAGGAAGCCTTGCACTTTTATGGTGCCATTCTCTTCCTGAATTTGAAGTATAATTACTGTTGTGATCTAGGAAACAGGCCAATTAATTTGCAATTAGTGAGTTCCCACAATTCTATCATGCTAACCAGATCTGCTTTGCAAAAAAAGTCAATTGAGGAATAAATATTGGCTAAGTGTAATACTCTTGTTCATTTTGAAAATAGTGAGATGGGAACTCTTTATGCCCAACTAAGAGAGCTGAGGGGCTCTTGGTTTAATATCTCATCTAATTGAGATATATCTAGAGTGTTTGCCTTCCACATTGCATAAGTATGCCAACCTTGATTGTTCAGTTTTTTAGCCTTCTCAGCAGCAAGACCAGGTTATCAAGCAAACCATTGTACTCTCATTGTGCTTGGGTTTTTATACTCATCTCTCTAGAGTAACAACCAAATACTGGTGATTATAACTATTGTTCCTAGTAATACATTGAATTGCTAGGTCAGACATATACTTGGCAAATATGTTAACTCCAATGCACAAAGCAAATTAAATCTTTCACTGTTTATCAATAAAGTAAACATTTCAACCTAAATTGGTTTCTACCATCTAGTAATCTCATTGCCACAATCTTAACAGCATCTTTCATAATACACAAAAGTGCTTTAAATCTACTAAAAGGTCCCAAAGAATTTAATTGAATCATAATCAAAATTGGATTGCTGGGTTGCAGTGGTAGATAACTTATCAAATAATGAAAATCTTGGACAGAGTGGACATAGGGAGGATATTTCCATTAGCAGGAGAGTCTAGGATCTGAGGGCACAGCCTCAGAATAAAGGGAAGCCATTCTAAAACAGAGTTGGGGAGGACTTTCTTCAGCCGGAGGGTGGTGAATCTGATTTATTGCCACTGAGGGAGGTGGAAGCCTTTATTGGGTATATTTAAGGCAGAGTTTCATAGATTCTCCATTATTAAGAGTTATGGAGAGAAGGTGGAAGAATGGAGTTGAAAACATATCAAGCATTATTGCACAGTGGACCAGACTCAAGAGACTGACTGGTCAAATTCTGCTCCTATATCCAAGATGGTACCAAGGTTTAGTTGTTTTTAAATAGTTCTTTAGGTTTATAAGGATGGTTTTCAGGACCGAGAGGGGAGTTACAGGTCAGGTTAGGGATGTGGGTTAATTAGAGATCAGATTGGAGTCTAAATTCAAAGACCATTAATGTGGATATGGAATGGCAAGTCAGTGATTTGTTCTCTGGTTTTGGAATTGGAGATCCATGCGGGCAGAAGGAATGATATCTGATGACCCCGTGGTTTCATGAATCGCTGAGATAGGAGTTTGAGGCCTAGACTTTGGGGTACCATAATCAGTGAGTCTGGAATTTGAGGCCTGGTATTTAGCAATCGGCGTGTCCTGATGTTCAATGCTGAGGATCAAGGCCTTAAGGTCAAATCGCAAGTCCAGAAGTCAAGTTCAGCATGTTGGCTGAAGCCACGTCTATGAATCTCCACGTCCAGTAGGGAGGTTGAAGCCCAATATCAGGAGGTCAGAGTCCAAGTCCTCTGGAAGCATGCAGATAATGAAGGCGGCAGATGTGAAGATCCCCAAAATAAACAGTTTCATGTTTCCTGCAGCTATAACATTTGCCAGCTGCATGCCCTATCAGCTAATCGATCACATTATTAATATCCACCTCACAACTTGCCTTTCACCTGTTCCTGTGTTGTCCACAAATTTAGCTACTGTATGTTCACTTTCTTCATGCAGATCAAAAGATAAATTTGTAATCTGCTGTTGTATCAACACTCATTTTTGTGGTAGTGTGTGAGTACCAGGTTGCCAACTTCAAAGTGACTCTTTATTGCAGCTTTCTGCTTGCTACCTGTTCTCTAAGCTACCAAGATGGTGCTGGTGGACTACAGCGACGTGCTGCGGGGTGCTTACAAAACTTCTAAGTATCCATCTTTGAATTACTCTCACTGTAATCTGCAGCATGTGATTTCCTTTTAAGCAACATACTTTAAAACCCTCTTAATGAGCTAGCGACTTCACGATCTTCTGAACGATTCAGCGGACTTAACTCTCAAGCATGTAGTTATGGCATCTTTAAGCAGATGAAGATACATCACCATGGCTGGAAGAAAAGGAGGAGGGGTGGACACCAAGCCAGGCTGAAAGGCAATTGGAATGAAACCCCCTCTACCCAGCATGTTGTTAGAAAACATGCAGTCACTGGAGAACAAGACTAAGATTGCTGTATAGGAGGGAAATGAACAATTGTTGCATTCTGTGTTTCATGAAGAAATGGCTCACTCCGAACATGCATGATTCAGTGATTAGACCCGAGGGTTGACCGAACTGCTGGTTCAAAGAAGGTAAATGTGGGAGTCTGTGTTTCATGACAAGCTCTCTGTGGTGCTGGATGTGGTGGCTTTGTTGTACTTTTACTCCACTGACCTGGACACCTATTAATTAAGTGCTGACCATTCTACTTACCAAGAAAGCTCTCCTCTGTGATCCTGACTGCAGTTTATGCACCATCTGTTATGTTTGTTCTTTAACAATGACAAACTTTGTGTTGGTTTAGCTGTTAACACATTTATTAACAGGAGATGGTCATGCATTCTGGTGCCACACTTTAGCATGCACTCCCCAGTTCACCAATTTCTCTCTGGTTCTATGTGAACCACGGAACCACCCGAACTTCACACTGGGAAATGGAGTTCTTTATTATGTATACACATAATAACACATCTTCACCCTTTAAAGGAAAACAAATACAATACTATGTCACCATAAACCAGCAAGCAACAATAATCCTTTGCAACAAAGATACTTACATTAACTTAATTGGAATGACGAATTCACTTATCTACTCTCAGTCCATCTCTGTGATGGCTTAAAGATCCCTTTCGATCCTATTTGTTTCCACAGATGTCTTGCTTTCACTTGTTGTGTTAATACCAGTGTCCTTTTAAGAACTCCAATCTACGTGTTCATTTCTTTCACAACGCTCAGCCGAAATCCTATCTGTTCATCTCTGTTCTTGTTCTTGCTGTGTAACCATAATTCGCTCCACATGCCTCATAATGGAGTTCTGAACTGCATCCATGTAATCAGTGAGTCTTTGTACAAGCTCCCACTGACTTTCTCAATTCATAGAGCTCCTTCTGTTGGCTGCGTATCATAGATAGCAACTCTTCCTGTTGGTTTTGGATTGAACTAGTGCTTTTGTTCTGACTCTGGGGATTGCATGGTCTCCCCATTTTCCTTTTTACTTTTTCTCTTCAACTGCGGTGAGAATCGTGGAGACATGTTTGATTTCCAGTCTTCAATTGGAAGCCGATGAAAGACAGATTTTGACCCAAAGATGCATGATATGGAAGCAAGACTGGCAACTTCTTCATGAGCACTTTGTTTAGCACTGGCATCCTGACAGTCAAGTTGGTGGTAGCTGGTACAGACATCTATGGAAGGTGTTCTTGTACTTCTCTTGCATAATTTCTCTGGATCTCTCATGGATACTACTCTGAGTTTCTTGCGTCAGATCAGGTAAGCATCTGAGACTCTCAAAGACATCTGTGTACTCTTTATTGAGTGTTGCCTGGTCAACTTTGGTCTATGAAGCCACTGCAAAATCTCTTTCCACCAGGTTGAGCATTGTGCATGCAGTCAGACCTAATACTGGCTGTACTCACTTTTCAATGTGACTTTAGCTGCTGTTCCTTGTGCTTGAAGGCCACTATACAGCCCGCTTTTACTGGACCGTTCTCTCCAGTATAGCCAGTCACTTTTAACTTCACTGCATAAACCTTGCTCTTTACTTTGAGAGTCATGTGGAGAACCCACGGATCACAGGTTCGCCTGGGCGCCATTGACAAGCGTCAATAGAATTACTGTCTCCTTCACAGTCACTGTCTCATTCTGTTTTACCAGCACCAACAGTCTGTAGAGAATCCACAAAGGCTTCCCCCATTTCCTCAGCAGCTGTGTGCACCTTTCTCTTGGTAGCCCAGCTTTGCAGCACTTTGCAAAATGATTCCTCTTCCCGCAATTATTGCAAGACTTTCCATAAGCAGGAGACATCTTTGGGATATACCCCCCCTGCACGTTTGTTGCATTTACTGCTTGATGCAACATCTTTGCTATGTTGCTGCTTTGGGAAATGCCTTGTGCTCTGTCCTACTGTTCTCACAGCATGCACTGTAGTTTGTGCTCAGTGCACCTCCTGAGTTTGTGCTCGTCTGATCTCCATTGCCCTGCACGTATTCACAGCCTTTTCTACATTAAATCTGTTTCACAGAGCAAGCTTTCTCTGAACCATTATCTGGGATTCCACAAACTATTCTGCATCTGACTAGTGAGTTTCAAAATCTTCACAGGACTCACTCAGTGTGTGAAGCTCAGCTAAGTATTGGTCAAAGCTAATGCCTTAGTCCTGTTCACAGGAAAATAATTTGTATCTTTCGAACATGATGTTTTCACTTGAGACAAAATACTCCTCAAATGTTGTCATGAGAGTGTCCAATGTCAAGTGTCTCATCAATTTGAAAGCTATTATAGATGTCCAGAGGATCTTCACCAATTATATGTAGAAAGATAGACACTTTCAATTTTTCATCCATGCCTCTTGCTCTACTGGCTGCTAAATATATCTTGAATCACTGCTTGAAGTGTTTCCAGTTATCTGTTAAATTGTTGGCAAACTGCACTGGTGCAGGAGGACTTACGTTATACATTACAGATATCTTGGCCCCTCTCACCTTAATATCTTGATGAACTTCTGGACGCAATGCGCTGCCTTGCCTCACTGTGGCCTTTCATCTCACTGGCCAGCTTCTCTGTCACAAGCAAATCTTTCTTAGTCACTCGAGATATTCAGTTATGTTCCATATTTAGACCTCTTGCTGACTTCTGACTCTATGTTATGTTTATTCTTTAACAAAGACAAACTTTGCATGGGTTTAAATGCTAACGCATTTATTAACAGGAGACGGTCATGGGTTCTAGCTCCCCACTTTAGTGTGTGCTCCCTAGTTCACCATTGTCCCTCTGCATCCTCATGAACGGCCTACATTGTGTACTGAACTGAAGATCTTTATTATGCGCACACAAGTAAGTTTCAGTTTTAACGATGCCAAGAAGAACGTGGTAACGTACCTCAATGACTATCGTCCAGTAGTACTTACATCCACAGTGATGAAATGTTTTGAGAGGTTAATGTTGAAGCATATTAACTCCTGCTCCAACTTGCCTACAATTTACCGACACAACAGGTTCATAGCAGATGCCATTTCATTGGTTATTCACTCATCCCTGGAACATTTGGGCAGCAGGGATGCTTACTGTATATCTGTTGACACTCTTTATCAGCTGCAGCTCACTATTCAACAGTAACATCCCCTCAAAACTAATCAATAAGCTTCAAGACCTTGGCCTCAATACCTCCTTGTGTTATTGAGTCCTCAATTTCCTCACTTGCAGGCTCCAGTCAGTTTGGATTGGCAAAATCATCTCCTCCACAATCTCCCTCAGCACAGGAGCACCACAAGGCTGTGTGGCTGACCCTCTGTTCTACTCACTTTACTGTGAGGCTAAGCACAGCTTCAATGTCATATTTAAACTTGCTGATGACACCACTGTCAATGGCGAAATCAAAGGTGGTGATGAATCAGCATATAGGAGGGAGATTGAAAATTCCTCTGAGTTGTGCCATAACAACAACATTGCACTCAAAGTCAGCAAGACCAAGGAGCTGATTATTGAATTCAGGAAGAGGAAACTGGAGGTCCATGAGCCAGTCCTCATCGGAAGATCAGACGTGGAGTGGGTCAGCAACTTCAAATTCCTTAGTGTTGTCATTTCGGAGGATCTGTCCAAATCTTGTTCAAATACTTCTACTGTTTCTCCTTTCCACTCTATTTGAGACTTTAAAAAAGCTCAAATAAAATTGTCAACCACAATTAACGCTTCATGAAGCCATGACAACTCCACTTGACTAGTAATTATTTTGCGAATGTGTTGCTTGTCCCCCATAATAATTGATTCGAGTATTTTACCTACCAGAGTTATTATTGCCCCACACTATAATAAAGACCCGTTTATTCTTAATGAGCACTGATCAAGTGTCTTGGCCCAAAACATTGACTCTTTAGTCCTCTCCATAGATGCTGCCTGATCTGCAGAGTTCCTCCAGCATTTTGTGTGTGTTACTTTGGCTCTCTTGCATTTCTCTTGCTTTTATCCTTAGTCACTTGCATTTATCCCTAGTCACACTTTTCAGTCCATACCAGTACAGTACACTTCCCCTAATATCATGTACTTTAATTCTCCGTCCTAAACTTTTTCTTTATCTGAGGATCTAAGCAAACCAAATCTTCTTCTCCTTTATGCACTCTATCTTTTTATTCTCAAAGAAACACCAGTAGATTTGTCAAACAGCACTTTCCTTTCCAGACATCCATGCTCGTTTGGTGTAATCCCATTGATATTTTCCAAATGTCAATTTGCTTTCATTGTTTATAATGGTCTCCAGCAGATATCCTCCCTGCTGATTTGTTCCCACTGCTAACTGGATTTCTTAAGACTATTTAGTCAAAGGTAAAGTTTATTGCCACATGCACAAGTACTTGTAAGCACAGCTGCAATGAAAAACTTACTTGCAACAGCACCATAGATGCATAGCATTCTATTAGCAATGCTTACAAGAAAAAAAACATGAATTTCACTTTTATTTTTACTGAAAAGAACACAATCAGAACAAAAAAATAGTCAATTTTAGTGCAAGTTAATCGAGGTGGTCTTGGTACTGTTGAACGCAGGGGGTTAGTTTCAAATCTTGAAAAAATATGTTTTATTACCTTAAGAGATAAAGCCAAAGAGTTTTAAAACACCTTTCACAGAGAACTCACTTTTTTTGTTGTTTGACAAATCATCATGAAGCATAAATGGTGGGTTCCCCTGGAAGAGCAACTGACCATTTGGACAAAGACCAAGTTCCATTTCGTCTACCTTTATACTCCTTCCGGTCGCATGATACAACGAATAAATGGCGACCTGTGATATAGTCGGTTTCCATAGTATCTATTGGTTTTTCACCTAAGCAATGAAGAAAGTTCTTCAGAAATATAGAGACTTAGGATGGTTTGCTTCATGTGTGCTTTCCTGCATTGAAACACTAAACATATGTCATTTTCCCCTCATATACCATTTCCAACAAAAATGTTATTTATGAAACAAACAAGTCTGCTTTGCAATTAAGGCAACAAAGAAAAGACTTGAATCAGATAAATGATTAAAAGGACCTACTTCATCAAACATGTTTATGGAGAGAGAGGCTATCATCAAACAAAAATGGACTAGATACATATTTTAAAGCAGTGCCAATGAGAAGTCTGGAGGTCACCAGAGTAACAGTGATTTTAGGAATAGACTTGATAAAATATATCACTTCCTTTTATTTGTGCTGTAATTTTTATGATTGTGTGAAAAGTGCTAGAAGCCTACAGGTTATAATCTCCAATTACAATCCTTCCCCTGTTAGATGTGTACATTAGTATTATGTATAAAAGTGCATCTCATTATAACAGAGGATCACCTTGCAGAAGTGCCTCAGGCAAAAATTGCCATACTTACCTACTTCATCAGGGAAGGAGCAAGTCCAGAGAGAACAATTGTCAGACGGACTAGGCATATCCACCAAGATGCCACCTATCATTTTGGGAGACCTTTGCAGCCCAGCTGCCAATCACTGGGGAGATACTCTCTTTTCAAGATCCTGCACTGCAACCTCTCACCCTGTGTTGACTGAGGGGTTGCACACAGATGTCATATCTCTGAAGTGCTGTAAGTTATTGCAAAGGGAAATTGCGGCTGCTCATCAGTGAAAGACTGTAGCAGAATTTATTTGCTGAGGTCAAGGGTTCCCTAGTCTCTTTTAAAATGTGGCACCACAGAAGTAATTAAATTATTTTACAGTCTGTTCTCTGAGGGGAGGCTGCTTAACACTCGATGAACTCTAGTCATTATGTCCATTTTTAACAACCATGGTTTGCACAGGAAACAAAACACTCACCTCATGAATGGATTTAACTAATTACTATCCATCACAGAATTCACATTCCAAAAATCAAAGGAATTTTTTATTACACACTGCCTCTTGCTAAGAATTCTTGTTCCAAGTTTGCATCATACCAAAAAATAGAACTTAGTTGAATGCATCGTCACGCACAATCTACTTAAGTGCATTTAGTCTGGTTTCTGCTCATTCCTTTGCATACCTCATCCTGCTTTAGTCCCTCATTCTATCCAGTGCCAGCCAGCATGAGTCAAGATTAGAGTGCGTCGCATTGTGAATAAGAGACGCATTCAAAATCGACAAAAACATTCTTGAGAATGCATGATTCTGATATTTTCTACATTGCCAGGAAATTAATCATGTTTTTCTCTTGATAATTTATTTATGGATGCAGGAACAGAAAAAGACCATTTAACCAATTCCAGGAATCAGCTGGATATCGCTGGTCTGCACCTCTGATCTGACACTTTCATTCCTTAATCTTTAGGCTTCAATCTATTCCCTAGTTTTAGAAGCTCCATTATTGCAGCTCCAATAGACATAGACACAAGAAGTGTAGGTCATACTTTTAGTCACCAGAATACCTCTAGGTTTAACATGGTATGCTCCTTTAAGGTCAGAGAGCGTATCCTGAGAAATAATACAGTGTGGAAAGGTGTTTTTTTTTGCACCTGAAACCTGCAGACCACGTCCAGTTGTGGCTTGAGATCTGAAGAAACATGCAGGAAATGAGTGGTTGTCATGACTTTTACTGCTGTTAGTAACAGACTGACATGCTCTGAATATGTAATTGATTGTTCACTGGAGATGTTATCCCCTGGGGTGCAGGATGAGACAGAATGTGTTGGGACAGTTTCAGATAAACAGGTGTTTTGGGTGCTGTTATATCTTATCAATCTCTTCTGCAGAAGCACAACGAGAACAGACTCTCTGGGGAGGGCTTCATGATTTAAAATACCATCGTCAATGAGCTTCAAACCTCACCGGTCCGACACTCAGGTCAATTTATGTCCCTGAGACTCCTGTTGTGAGACAGCCAGTTTTTCACCCATGTAAGCATTTACTCACCCACACTGCAAGCAGAATCTGCTACCAAAGAGGCATTTTATGGGGAGCTGAAGTCCCTTCTATTGGAAACATATAAGGCAGATCATCATCTTAGGCAACATCAATGCCAGAGTGGGCAGAAATGTCTGAGATAGATGCAAAACAATGCTGGGAGTCTCAGGTCATCATGGTGTCAGAAATTGCAACGACAATGGGAGGATGCTTCTGGAGCTCTGCACGGAATTAGGCCTGATTATAACAAATACGCTGTTTCAACAGAAAGCCAGGTCTAAGACGACTGGAGACACCCCCAATCCAAACACTGGCACCTCCTGGTCTACATCCTGGTGCGGCAGAAAGATGTGTAGGATGTTCTACACACCACGGTCATGCCGAGCACAGACTGTTATATGTTCACAGACTGGTCAGGGTGGAAGTCAGACTTGCTATCAAGCCAGCAATAAGGAAAAGATAATGACAGTCGAAGAGACTCCAAGTGGATATGCTCTTTGGCCTCCGAGATGTATTTCAGATCAAGCTGAGAGAGAAACTGGACAGCAAAGGCACCCCAAATGCAGACTCTGACAAAGGAAAGAAATGGGAGCACCTGAAGACTACCATCCAAGAAGAGGCTGTCGAGATAGCTGGGTACTCCTCAAGAAGAAACAAGGACTGGTTTGGTGAAAATGACGTTGAAATCCGGAACCTGCTTCGGATCAAACGCTCCTCCCATCAAGTGATGCTGTCTAGACCTGATGACCGAGTGATCGAGGCAGAATACAGAGCTGGATGCAGCTCCCTCTGAGCCAAACTGAGTCAGATGCAGATTGACTGGTGGACTGCCTGGCAGAATGAATGCAGCAGTGTGCAGACACCGACAATACTCAAGCCTTCTACGAATTGCTGCATGTAGCATGTGGTCCAACTCGTCAGATTCAAGTCTCTCTATGCTCATCCAATGGCTCCAGGCTGCTGACAGACAAGGAAGCCATCATGACACAATGGACAGAGCACTATGAGAGCCTTTTTGGGGATAATTGTCAAGTACATGAATTATCCTTTGAAATGATCCCCCAGCATGAGGTCAGGCTGAAGCTTGATGGCCCACAAACTCTGGACGAGATCAAAGCCCAGGCATTGATGGGATCCCAGCGGAAGGATACAAAATGGTGGAGACATTCTCCTGAGCAAACTCAGAAAGTGGTTCACACTCTATTGGGAGAAAGGTTCAGTCCCAAATAATCTACGTGATGTTGTAACTGTCTCCCTGTACAAGAACAAAGGGGAGAAATCATATTACTCAAACTACAGTGGCACTACCCTGCTGTCCACTGCTGGGAAGATCCTCAGCAGAATTCTCTTGGACAGATTCATCCCTACCATTGCCGAAGGCAACCTCCCGTAGAGTCAGTGTGGATTCAGAATGAACAGAGGCACATCCAACATGATCTTCATCCTGTGCCAGATACAGGAGAAGTGTCGTGAACAGAACATGGGACTGTACACAGTGTTCATTGACCTGATACAGTCAGCCGCGAGGGTCTCTGGAAGGTTCTGTCAAAGCTGGGCTGTGCCCCGAAATTCCTCACCGTCCTGCAGCAGTTCCATGAAGGCCAAAGCAGTCAGGGTAAACACAACGGCAACCTGCTTGGATCATTCCCCATCAGTACCGGTGTGAAACAAGGCCGTGCTCTAGCACCAACGCTCTTTTCTATCTTTTTTAGGCATGATGCCACAGGAGGCGAAAGAGACCACCTCAGAAAGCATCTACACTCGGTTCTGCACTGACGGAAATATCTCCAACCTTCGCCGCTTGTCACCCAAACAAAAACCATGCAAGGGCCTATTCTCAAGCTACTATATACAGATGACTGTGCTCCTCTCATGCACAGAGGACGTGGGCTACAGGCTGCAGTCCCTCAGTTTGCCAAGGCACAAGGGCTTTCACGTTAATGGTCAGTCTGAGGAAAACAATGATCCTCCATCAGAAGCCCCTTCATAGCATTTACAACCCACCTCAGATCACCATTGATGACCACTCTATCACCACGGCTGAGCAGTTTACCTACTTGGGCAGCGTCATCTCCAACATTAGCAAGGGACGTTGACAGTCGACTCACAAGGGGCAGCAGTGCCTATGGGTGCTTCCAGATATGTGTGTGGAAGAACAACCGGCTGTGTCTGTCCCCAAAAATCCCGATGTACAGGTCTGCCATCATGACAACACTGTTACACAGCTCTGAAGCCTGGGTGTTGTACAGCAAGCAAATCTGGTTGCTCGAGCGTTTCTATCAATGCTGTTTCCATTCTATCATGGGTATCAGCTGGCAGGATCATGTCTCCAACAGCGAGGTCTTGGAGAAAGCTCAACTTCCAACCATTGAAGTCACTTTGCTACTCAAGCAGCTCCATTGATTTGGCTATGTGTCTCACATGGACATCTCCAGGTTATCGAATGCAGTACTCTATGGAAAACTCGCTCAGACAAAGAGAGATTGTGATGCCCTGCACAAGAGGTACAAAGACCAACTTAAGCAGCAGCTACCTCAGACAAATATCGAGGTCAAAGAGTGGCAGCAGCTGGCTTGTGACAGGGACCGTTGGAGAATGCTGATTCATGGAGCAGCCAAGAATTTTGAGGAATCTAGAAGAGCGACTGCTGAAGAAAAAAGATACGGGAAGGATCCTACTACCAAATGCCCACATCCCAGCTGTTCCCACGTCCCTACTCCTTCAGAGTCTGCTGATCCAGAATTGGCACCTACAGTCACCAAAGATTGTACTCTTGCTCCTGAGGACTGTTCTTCCCTTCTGATCTTCACAAGCGAAGAACCAGTCATCAGCATCATACCTTAATGATGCCATTGAGTTTGCCACTCTAGCACCAATGGCAAGTCAAAGTGAGGGCATGAACATCTCCCTTTGCAGAATTGGGTGTTTTAGTAAAATACTAGGAAGGCACTCTGCATCACCTAGCAATTTCAACTTGCTCAGAATTCTTCCATAATTCTTCTTTTCCAGATATGTTAATTAAAAGGATTTCCACTAGAAATTGAAAAATTATGATGGTGACTGTGGGCAAATAATAAAAATTAAATTCATTTTTTGCAATGCTACATGAGAATGAAATAATGCTTTAAACATAAAATCATAGAGCAGAGGAATATCTACCAGTCCACTCACCCATACATTGTGGCAACACTTGAAAATATGTGGTAAATGTGTGGGAACTCCATATAATTCTTTTCTTGCCTGTTGCAATCAAGACCATTGCCCCTTACATCCACTTTCTAGTATTAGATACTCTCATTCCTTTAATTCCTCTGTAAGCCATTTTTCATCCATTTATACATCTCCCCTTGTTATCTAAATACTGAGCCCATATCTTTTACACCTCTCTCCTTCTGCCACTAACAGATCTTCTGGATACCTTCCTGATTCTTGTTGCCCATGTCTAATGCAGGGTGTAAGTCACAGAGTCAGAGAACATTACGGCACAGAAATACCCTCTTTGGACCATCTAGTCCATGCGGAATCATTAATCTGCCTAGTTCCTTTAACTTTCACCTGGACAACAGCCCTCCATACCCTTCCTATCAATGTATCTATCTAAGTTTCTCTTAAATGTTGAAATCAACCCCACGTCCACCACTTGCACTGGCAGCTCATTCTACACTATCACCACCCTCTGACTGAAGAAGATTCCTTTCATGTTCCCCTTAAACACTTCACCTTTCATCTTTAAACCATAACCTCTAGATGCAGTCTCACCAAACTTAGTGGAAAAAGGCTACTTGCAGTTACCCTATCTACACCTCTCATAATTTTGTATATCTCTATCAAATCTTCTCCCAAACTTGCAAATCCACATAAATGTTCCCTGCACTTTTCCAATATTATCTACTTCTTTCCTTAGGTAGGTGAGCAAAAATGCACACACCACTCACCAACAAATTATACAATTTGAACATAACATATTCTTAATACATTGATTTATGTCAGCCAATGTGCCAAAAACTTACTTTATGATCCCATCTGTCTTTGAAAAGGTTGCACACATGAAGCTACTTACCAAGTTAAGAACTTATGGTATTACAGGAAAGTTACTAGCATGGTTAGAGTGTTGGCTGATTGGTAGGAGGCAACAAGTGGGAATAAAAGGATACTTTTCTGGTTGACTGCCAGGGACTAGTAGTGTTCTTCAGGGGTCGGCAGTGGGACTGCTTCTTTTTATGCTGTGTATCAATGAGTTAGATGGCTTTGTTGCCAGGTTTGCAGATGATATGCAGATTGGTGGAGGGACAGGTATTGTTGAGGAAATAGGAGGGCTTCAGAAGGACAGACAAATCAGGACAAGAAAGTAGCAAATGAAATACAATGCTGGAAAATGCATGGTCATGCTCTTTGGTAACAGAAATAAATGTGCAGGCAACTTTATAAATGGGGAGAAAATCCAAAAATCTGAGATACAAAGGGATTTGGGAGTCCTTGTGAAGAACACCCTCAAAGTTAACTTGCAGGTTGAGTCGGTGGTGAGGAAGGCAAATGCAATGTTAGCATTCACTTCAACTGGTCTAGAATATAAGAGCAAGGATGTGATACTGAGGCTTTATAAGGCACTGGTGGGGTCTCACCTTCAGTATTGTGATCTGTTTTGGGCTCCTTATCTAATTTTAAGATGTGCTGGCATTGGAGATGGTTCAGAGGATGATTCCAGTAATGAAAGAGTTATCCTATGAAGAACATTTGATGGCTCTGGGCCTGTACTCACTGAGATTTAGAAGGATGAGGAGGAACCTCATTGAAACCTTTCAAATGTTGAAAGGCCTAGACAGAGTAGATGTGGAAACGATGATTCCCACAGTGTCTAGGACAAGTGAGCAGAGCCTCAGGATAGAGGGGCGTTCACTTAAAACAGAGATGTAGAGAAATTTCTTTAGCCAGAGGGTGGTAAATTTGTGTATTTTTTTTTACCACAGGCAGCTGAGGAGGCCAGGTCATTTGCTGTATTTAAGGCTGAGATTGATTGGTTCTTGATTGGTCACGGCATCAAGGATTATGGGGTGAAGGCCAGGGAGTGAAGCTGAGGAGCGAAAGAAAAGGATTAGCCATGATTGAATTGTGGAGCAGACTCAATGGGCCAAAAGGCCTAATTCTGTTCCTATGTCTTATGGTCATCTGGTCTTGTGTGTGATGCCATTTTCAAGGAATTATGGGTCTGTATTCCTAAGTTCTTTCGCACTCCTCAGTCCCTACTGCTCACAGTGTAAGACCTACCTTAGTGGTCCTCCCAAAGTGAAATACCTCACACTTGTCTACATTAGATTCCATCTGCAATTTTTCAGCCCATTTTTTTTCAGCAGTTCCAGATCCCGCTGCAAGCTTTGATAGTCTTGCTTGCTATCAACAACACCCCAAAGCTTGGTGTCATTCACAAATTTGCAGATCCAGTTTACCACATAAACATCCAGATTGTTGATATAGTTGACTAACCACAATGGACCCAGTCCTGATCCCTGTGGCACACTGCTAGTCACTGGCCTCCAGTCAGAGAGGAAATCATCTACTACCACTCTCAAGTTTCACCCACAAAGACTATGTTTGACCCAATTTACTATCTCATATTGAATGGCAAAAGATTGAAACTTCCTGTCCAACCTTCTAAATGGGACATTATCAAAGACCTTGCAGTAATCCATCCATTGCCTTGCCTTCACCCTAATCAGTCCCTGTCTATCCAAACACTTATATATTCAATCACCTTGTCAGGTCATGGGGATTTAACCACCACAATCTGTCTCAAGACAACAAACACCTCCTCCTCTGCAACTTTTATAGGGTCTATGACATCACTACTGCTTTGTCTCACTTCTATAGACTCTGTGTCTGTCTCTTGAGTAAATACAGATGAAAAAAAAAACTCATTGAATATCTTCCCCATCTCTTTTAGTTCCATGCATAGATTACATCTCTGATCTTCCAGCGGACCAATGTTGTCCTTTGCTATCCTTTTGCTCTTTATATATATGGAGAAGCCCTTAGGATTATTCATTACTTTGTCTGCTCGAGCAACCTCATGCCTTCATTTAACCTTCCTGATTTTTGTCTTAAGTGTTCTCTTCCATTTATTATATTCTTCAAGTATCTCATTCGTTCCTATCTGCCTATACCTGCTATGCACCTCCATCTTTTTCTTAACCAGAGCGTCAATATCATGTATTGAATCTTGAATTGACTTTATTACTTACATCCTTCATATACACGAGGAGTAAAAATCTTTACATTACTTCTCTGTCTAAATGTGCAAATGCAATTTATACTAATTTATAATAAATAGTATGCACAACAGGACAGTCAATATAACATAGAAATACAGTTGTGTTAGCATGAATTGATCAGTTTGATGGCCTGGTGGAAGAAACTGTCCCGGAGCCTTATGGTCTTGGCTTTTATGCTGTGATACCATTTCCCGGATGGTAGCAGCTGGAACAGTTTGCGGTTGGGGTGACTCGGGTCCCCAGTGATCCTTCGGGCCCTTTTCTCACACCTGTCTTTATAAATGTCCTGAATAGTGGGAAGTTCACATCTACAGATGCGCTGGGCTAGCTGCACCACTCTTTGCAGAGTCCTGCGATTAAGGGAAGTACAGTTCCCATACCAGGCAGTGATGCAGACAGTCAGGATGCTCTCAATTGTGCCCCTGTAGAAAGTTCTTAGGATTTGGAGGCCTATACCAAACTTCTTCAACTGTCTGAGGTGAAGAGGTGCTGTTGTGCTTTTTTGCAGCACAAAGCCGGTACATTCAGAGCATGTGACGTACTCAGCGATGTTTATGCCAAGGAACTTAAAGCTGTTCACCCTCTCAACCCCAGATACATTGATGTCAATAGGGGCTAGCCTGTTTCCATTCATCCTGTAGTCCACAACCAGCTCCTTTGTTCTTGCGACATTGAGGGTGAGGTTATTTCCTTGACACCACTGTGTCAGGGTGATGACTTCTTCTCTGTCGGCTGCCTCATTATTATTTGAGGTCAAGCCAATCAGTGTAGTGATGTCAGCAAATTTAATTAGCAGATTGGAGCAAGTTTCCCCAAACCTCGTATCTTTGCCTTTTATTCTGAGAGGTACGTACAAATTCTGTACTCTCAAAATCTGACTTTTGAAGGCTTCCCTTTTACCAAGTACACCTTTGCCAAAAATAACCTGTCTCAGTCTATACTTGTTGGAACCTTTCTGATACCATCAAAATTGTTTTTTCTCCAATTTAGAATCTCAATCTCAGATTTCCTGGTGGTGGCTGATGGAGTAACAGTATTCTGTTGTTGCTCTAACTCTAATTATCTTATTATTTCCAACCTGTCTTGAAACTTCTTTTTTAAGTGTGGCATTCTTTCATTATGGATACAAGGAGGGCCAGAGGTACTAAAAAGGATGATATCCCTGCTTCTTCGGATTCTATTATGGATTTGCTGTAAAGTCATACACGAAAAGCCTCTGAGAAGTTTCAACAATTCAGCTCTGAATTTAAACAAATAGATGGTAAATTGGATTCTATTCACAAACTCTTAATGAACACGATAAACGTATAAAAAATAACGAAGAAATTTTGGCATCTCTGGAAACGGAAGTGGATGATTTGCAAAAGCTTTATGAAAAGCAATCAAAGTCCAATGAAAAGTTAAGACAGAAGATTATCAACCTAAAAAACAGAAGTAGAAGAAACAACCTACAGGTCCTGGGTCTTGAAGAATTAATCGAAGGTAATCATCCTGTGGAATTTTTTGCAAACATTTTGCAAGAATTATTTCCGGAGGTTTTGACGTCTGTGCATATGATTGATCGAGTTCACAGATCTCCTGCGTTTAGACCTCCAAAGGGTCAGAGACCAAGATTAGTAATAATCTATTTTCAGGAATTTAAAGCAAAGTAACTCTTAATTAGTGAATCTCGTCGAGGAGGCATGATTGACTATCATGGTTGTAAGATTAGAATTGTCGAAGTTTACTCACCTGAGGTTATGCAGGAACGTGTTAAGTTCAAAGTTATGTCTGAGCTTTTTTAATAAGGGTTTCAAGCTTTCCCTTCAGTACCCAGCTCGATTTAGAACCACACTTAAAGATGGATCTTTCAAATGGTTCCGTTCGACTGCTGAAGCACAAAGGTTTTAAAATCCGAAGGTTAAATCGAAAGGCTAACTGTTTAGTTTGTCCTTACATGAAGATACAAGATTAAATAAGAAACTTTTAATTCGCAAATCCCATCGAAGGGTCATGATTGGTTATAGGGTGGAATATTAAGATTCTCGAAGATTATTCGCTTGAGGTTATGCAGTAACATGCTAAGTTTAAACAAGCTATGTCGGAATTTTTTAAATAAAGGTTTTAACCCATCCCCTGGCTACCCAGTCTCATTAAAGATGGATCCATCGAATGGTTTTGTTTGAATGCTGAAGCACAAAGATTTTTTAAATTTGAGGGCTAACTGCTTAGTCTGTTTTTTCATGAAGATATAAGATTAAATGTTTAATGTCTTTCTGGATGAATAATTGTATCTTTTACTTTTGGTAAACCTTTGTAACTAATTTCCTTTTGTATTTTGAATACTGTATTTTTGATATACAAGAATTGAATTTCTTATTTGGATATTGTTTAGTCTAAGTTGGAATATAAATAACCTTGTAACTAATTGGAGTGATCACCAGGTTTTTTGGGGGGATTGTCCGTAGTTGTAGATGCCGACTTTCTATTGGTCGGTCTTTTTTCTTTGGGAGGTGGGCGGGGATATGGGTTTTTTTTTCAGAAGGTGTTTTCGAATTTTCAGCCAACTTGTTGCTTGGTTACCATTTCTCAAGGTTTATGGCTTGCTTTTAACTTACATTTTAAACCTTCCTTTAAATAATATTAAAAATGGACCGAACTATTAATTTACTTAGTTTTAACATGAAAGGGTTAAATCACCATGTTAATCATAATAAGATTTTTGCTTATATTAAGAAATTTAAAGTTCCTATTATTTTCTTATAAGAAACTCACATACGCAAATGTGATAATCCATATTTTTTTAGCCATTGGAATGGACTTTGTTTTCATTCTTCTTTTCAGGCCAAATCTAGAGGAGTCTCGATTCTTATAGATAATACACTTCCCCTTGTCCAACATAAAGTAGTGTCTGATACTAATGGACATTTTGTTATAGTTTCAGGAAAACTAGATAATAAATTAATAGTATTTGCCAACGTGTATGCCCCAAGTGTAAATGATCCAGGATTCTTTGAGCACTTTTTTTTTCGCTTTTACCAAATCTGAATCTTTATTCTTTGATGATGGGAGGAAATTTTAAATGTTGGCTAGACCCAGTTTTAGACGGATCACCTTCTAAACCGGTGTCTCTTAAT
This sequence comes from Mobula birostris, assembly GCF_030028105.1. NCBI lineage: Eukaryota > Metazoa > Chordata > Chondrichthyes > Myliobatiformes > Myliobatidae > Mobula > Mobula birostris. The sequence goes on from NC_092395.1 coordinate 40,293,735, forward strand.
AAATCAGCTTTGCTTATTCAATCTTTTTTATTGAAGTGTGCTATTGTTGATGTTTGGCATTTTTTACATCCTTTAGATAGGGAGTACTTGTTTTTTTCCCATGTTCATTATACATATTCCAGGACTGATTTTTTTTTTATTGATAGTCAAATGATTTCATCAGATCATTCCTGTGAATATAAAGAGATCGCTGTTTCATGTCATGCTCCTGTATTTCTATCTTTAAATCTCCCTGGTCTTCCTCAAACCAACAGATTTTCACATTTTAATACAACTTTGTTATCTGATAAGGAATTCTTAAAATTTTTAGAGAAGCTTATTATTTTGTTTTTTGAAGAGAATAAAAAGGAAGATGCTTCTAATCTTATTGTATGGGATACTTCCAAGGCCTATATTAGAGGACAAATTATTTCATATACTGCCAGTGTTAAGAATAAAGCTAATAAAGAAAGTTTTGAATTAACCAATCAATTAAAACAATTAGATAAAAAAATATGCTATAGCTCCAGTTCCTGTTTTATATAAAAGACATGTTGAAGTTAAAACTAAATCTGATCTTCTGTTAACATATCCAATTGAAACTCAGCTTCTTAAAGATAAAACTCAATTTTACATTCACGGAGATACATCAGGCTAAGTATTAGCCAACCAATTAAAAACTTCTGTAGTTAAATGATAAATTAAAGAAATTTTCAAAACTAATGCTGATAGAACAACTGATCACTCTGAAATAAATGATACTTGTAAAGAATTCTATTCCAAACTTTATAGTTCTGATTCCCCTAAAGATAATACTGTAATTAATAATTTTCTAGATCAATTAAATATTCCTACAATTTCTGCAGATAATTGCAAACAGATGGATCAACCCATTTCTTATGAAGAAATCGCCAAGGCTATATGTTTATTACACTTGGGTCCAGATGGATTTTATGGAGAATTTTATAAGGCTTTTTCTTCATTAATTATACCGCAGTTTCAATTAGTCTTTTTGGATTCTTTCAAATTGGGTAGTTTGCCTCAATCTTTTTATGAAGCTTCTATTTTGCTTATCCTAAAAAAGAACAAGGACCCAACTGAATGCTCTTCACGTCGGCCAATTTCATCACTCAATGTTGATACTAGAATTCTTTCTAAAGTTCTGGCTGATAGGATTAAAAATATTTTACCTTCTATTATTTCAGATGATCAGACGGGGTTTATTAAAAACAGACATTCCCATTTTAATATATGCCATGTATTAAATGTTATTTACTCTCCTTCTCAGGTGCTCCTCCTTAGATGCTGAGAAGGACTTCAATTGGGTTGAATGGAATTATTTATTTGAAACCTTAGAAAAATTTAATTTTGGACCAGATTTTATTCAATGGATTAAATTACTTTACCTATCTCCTTCTGCTCGGGTTCTTACTAATTTTCAAAATTCCAAACCATTTAAACTTCACCGCAGAAATAGACAAGGCTATCCATTGAGTCCTTTGCTTTTTGATCTAGCTTTAAAACCCCTTTCCATTGATTTTCGAGAATCTAATGATATCTGTGGTATTTTAAGGAGAGGTATCTATCACTCACAAAATCTTCTTTGCGCTGATGATATATTGCTTTTTATCTCTAATGTTGAGACCTCGTTACCTTGCGTACTTTCTGTACTCTCCCGTATTAGCCAGTTTTCAGGATATAAATTGAACCTACATAAGAGTGAATTATTTTCTTTAAATAATTTGATATCAATTAATACTAATCTCCCTTTTAAAATTGTAAGGAATCAATTTACTTATTTTGGTGTAACAGTCACTAAGAATTAGAAATGCCTGTTTAAAGAAAACTTTCTTTCTTTATTGAACCATTTTAAAAAGATATTATTAAATTAGTCACCTCTTTCAATATCATTGATTGGATGAATTAATTCTATGAAAATTAATATTCTACCTAAATTTATATATCTTTTTCAGGCTTTACCCGTTTTTATTCCTAAATCTTTTTTTTGACTATCTTGAATCTATTTTATCCTCCTATATATGGAAAAATAAATGTCCTTGTTTAAATAAAGTTCATCTTCAAAAATCTAAAAAGTCTGGAGATTTAGCCTTACCTAATTTTAGGTTTTGTTACTGGGTCGTTAATATATGATATCTTACGTTTTGGCTATATTATATTAACCGTGCAGACTGTCCGGTATGGGTTTCTTTAGAAGCTAACTCTGTTAATAAATTTTCTATTATTTCTCTTCTTGGATCCTCACTTCCTTTATTTGTAAGTAAACTAACTGATAATTTAATAGTTAAACATACTCTGAGGATCTGGTTACAATTTAGAAAACATTTTGGTTTACTGAGATTTTGCCTTTCACGTCCCACTTATTCAATTTTTTTTAAAACCCTCTATGACTGATTTAGCTTTTAAAGAATGGGACAGGTTGGGTATTAAATGTTTTTGGGATCTGTTTGAGGAAATTTTTTTTTTATTTGAGCAATTGTCAGCTAGATATAGCTTACCCAAAACTCATTTTTTTTAGATATCTACAAATCAGAGACTTTCCAAGATCTCAATTATGCTCATTTCCTATAAACTCAGAAGAAGAACTTACTAGATGTAATTTCTCACTTGACACCTTTTCATAATGATTCAATATCTAATATTTATGGTATGTTACTGGAGACGAGGAATGTTCCTTTAGACAAAATTAAGAATCTCTAGGAACAAGATTTACAGACATCAATATCTGAGGAAACTTGGAATGAAATTTTTCAACTGGTTAATACTTCATCGCTATGTGCTCGCCATTCCCTCATACAATTTAAGGTGGTACATAGAGTCCATATGACTAAAGATAAGCTTTCTCATTTTTATTCGGATATATCTCCCTACTGTGACAGATGCAAGAATGGAGAAGCTTCATTAATTCATATGTTTTGGACTGGTCAGAGTCTTGAAAAATATTGGAAGGAAGTTTTTCAAACTTTCTCTTTACTTTTCAAAGTAAACTTTAAGCCTCATCCTTTGACGGCCCTATTTTGGTATTGTTGTAGGACAAGATATCAAGCTGAAGACATCTGACTGTACCTCTTCCTAGAGATGCTGCCTGACCTGCTGCGTTCACCAGCAACTTTGATGTGTGTTGCTTGAATTTCCAGCATCTGCAGAATTCCTGTTGTTGACATCTGATTTACATACTTTGGTCTTTAACTGTCTTATAGCTAGGAGGGTGCTTTTGTTTAAATGGAAGGGTGTTTCTCCTCATGCTCAATGGTTATGTGACGTTATGTCATGCTTAGATTTAGAGAAGATTCGTTGTTCAATTTCTGAATCTCATGAAGACTTTCAAACATTGTGGGGACCTTTTCTGAATTATTTTCAAAACTTTCAAAAACTTCAATTTGTTGCTTAAATTCAGATGTTGGCTATGATTTATTATATGAGAAGGTATTTTACCTTTTTTTCTCCTTAATAAACAGCTTCGGTCTTGGTAGGGGTTAGACTTTTCTTTGTAATAAATTAGTATATTTCAGTATAACTATTGATTAACTTACATGAATACGGGGTAATGAGATTGTTATTATGAATAGATATAATGTAATTGGTAGTTTTTTAAAATCTTTTTTGACCTTTTTATATATACTTTCTTGTACTCTGTATTCTTCTATGTAGAAACTAATAAAAATATTGGAAAGAATCTCAATCTGAGGACCAGACCGAAACATTTCCATGATTATTTTGAAACTAATGGCATTATAATCACTGTGTCAAGTGTTCCTCTACATAAACTTTTGTGACCTGCCCTGTCTCAATCCCTAACAGGAGATTTAGTACCACACTCACTCTAATTGGGACTTCTATATAAGTATTGATTAAGGAAACTTTCCCAAACACATTTGATGATTTTTTTTTTTCCCCATCCAGCCCTCTTACAGTATGGGAGTCCCAATCAATATGTGGAAAGTTAAAATTGTGTACTATCATAATCTTATGTTTCTTGCAACAGTCTGCAATTTCTCCACAAATTTCCTCCTCTGAATCCTACGACTATTGGGTGGTCTATGATATAATCCTGCTAATGTTGTTAGACCTTTTTTATTCCTCAGTTGTACCCATAAAGTCTCACGAGACGCGCTCTCCATTCTGTCCTGTCAGAGCCCTGCCATGACATTTTCCCTGACTAGAAATGCCACCCCTCCCCCTTTAATTCCTTCTGCCCTGTCACGTCTAAAGCAGAACCCTGGAACATTAAGCTGCCAGTCCTGCCCCTCCTGTAACCAAGTCTCACTAATGGTTACAATGTCATAAATTTATGTGCCAGTCCATGCCCTGAGCTCATCCGCCTTTCCTACAGCACTCATTGCACGGAAATATACAGAAGTCAGAACATCAGTTCCAGCATGTTCAAGCCTTTTGATTCCTGACTTCGTATGTGCTTCTTTCTCCACAATCACTCCATCATCTGTTCTGGTGTTCTGGTTCCCACTTCCCTGCAACTCTAGTTTAAAACCCCCGTGCATTGCTAGCAAACCTTCCTGCCAAGACACTCCAATTCAGTTGTAAACCATCCCTTCTGTACAGGTCCCACCTTCCCTGGAAGAGCCCAATGATTCAAAAATCTGAAGTTCTCCCTCCCGCACCATCTCATTAGCCACATGTTAAACTGTATGATCTTCCTACCTTTGGTCTCACTAGCTCGTGGCATGGGAGGCAAACCTGAGGTCACAAACCTGAAGGTCCTGTCCTTTAACTATGTAGCTAACTCTCTGAACTCACTTTACATGACCTCGTCACCCTTTCTACCCATGTCATTGAATTGACTTTAGTTCTTACATCCTTCATATACATGAGCAGTTTACGTTAAGTCTCCATCTAAATGTGCAATGTGCAGTTTATAGTAATTTATAATAAAATAGTATGTACAACAGGACAGTCAATATAACATAGAAATGCAATTGTATCAGCATGAATTAATCAGTGTGATGGCCTGGTGAAAGTAGTTGTCCCGGCTTCAATGCAGATATACTGCTTCCCGGATGGTAGCAGCTGCAACAGTTTGTGTTTGGGATGACTCGGGTCCCCAGTGATCCTTTGGGCTCTTTTTACACACCTGTCTTTGTAAGTGTCCTGAATAGTGGGACATTCATATCTACAGATGCGCTGGGCTGTCCGCACCACTCTCTGCGATTAAGAGAGGTGCAGTTTCCATACCAGGCAGTGATACAGCCAGTCAGGATGCTCTTAATTGTGCTCCTGTGGAAAGTTCTTAGGATTTGGGGGCCCATACCAAACTTCTTCAACCGTCTGAGGTGAAAGAGGTGCTGTTGTGCCTTTTTCACCACACAGCTGATATGTACAGACCACATGAGATCCTTGATGATGTGTATGCTGAGGAACTTAAAGCTGTTCACCCTCTCAGTGCCAGATCCATTGATGTCTATAGGGGTGATTCTGTCTCCATTCCTCCTGTAGTCAACAACCAGCTCCTTAGTTTCTGCAACATTGAGGGAGAGGTTGTTTTCTTGACACCACTCTGTCAGGGTGATGACTTCCTCTCTATAGGCTGCCTCATTATTATTTGAGATTTGGCCAATTAGAGTAGTGTTGTCAGCAAATTTAATCAGCAGGTTGGAACTGTGTGTGGCGACACAGTCATAGGTATACAGCGAGTAAAAGAGGGGGCTTAGGACACGGCTGTGAAGAGCACCTGTGTTGAGGGTCAGAGGGGCAGAGGTAAGGGAGACCACTCTTACCACCTGTGGGCGATCTGAGGGGAATTCCAGGATCCAGCTACACAAGGCATACACATCATGTGGGCATGATCTCTGGCTACTCATCCTCTCACTTAAGGATGTGGACTCAATTGGAGATGTCACTGACCCTGGCAGCCGGCAGGCAACATACCATCTTGTTCTTGTCCACAGAACTTCCTTTCTGTTCTTCTAACCAATGAATTCCCTAAGACAACAGCTTACCTCTTCTCCCCTTTTTAATTCTGAGCCATGGAACCAGACTCAGAGCCAGAGAGGCATGACTGCTGTGGCTGTCCTCTACTAGATTATCCCCCCAAATGTATCCAAAGCGGTGTTCTTGTTATTGAGAACAGCCACAGGGCTACTCTCCATTGGTTGCCTATTCTCTTTCTCTCTGCTGATGATCACTCAATTACCTGTATCTTGTACCTTGGGTAAAACTACCTCCCTGTATTCCCTGGTTATCAACCCCTCAGCCTTTAAATGTGTTCATCCAGTTCCTGCTCTAACTTCTTTACTCAGTCTGTTAGAAGCTGTAGTTAGATGCAGTTCTTGCAGGTGCAGTCATCAGGGACACTGGAGATCTCCCTGCCTTCCCACATCCCGCAAGAGGAGCATTCCACTATCCTGTATGGCATCCCTATTTCTTTAAATGAGCAATGGGAAAGAAAAAAAGAAAGAAAGAAAGAATAAAAATAAGAAAAGAAATCTATCTGTGGCGTTCACCTCTCCTTGCTGAATCTTTGGTGAGCCAAAGCCTCAACTCCCCACTCTAATGTTGGCCCACTCACACAATGGCCACTCATCTTAAACTTAACTTATTCTTATTGGATCTCACCAAGTGCCTAATTATGTGCAATCCAATGTCTCCTAGGGAACAATGGCACGCAAAATGCTTTTACCCAAGATATTGATAATTTCTTTACTCTTAACAGATGCGGTAGAATTCCCCCAGCAGATTGTTTGTTGCTCTAGATTTCAGTATTTGCAGTCTTGTATCTCCAACAGCTCTCTTCTCTCTCCCCCCTCCCCCCAATTAACTTTTAACATCTAGTGGGAAGATGAGGGGAGGGTAATTGTTGGGAGTTGTAGAGGTGTTGCTGGGGGTTCAAGAGGTGTATGTTCAGGCTACCAGGTTGGAGGCTTCCCAGATGGAATATGAGATTTTGCTCCTCTAACCTGAGGGTGGCCTCTTTGTTGCAGTCTTATTCTGCCTTTTTGCACCTTCCTTTCCTAGTCCTGATGAAGGGTCTTGGTCCTAAGTGTCAACTGTTTATTTCTTTCTATAGATGCTGCCTGACCTGCTGAGAATTCCTCATCTCAGAAATATCATTTCCCCTTGCTTAGCTTTCCACACCTGTGACAATTTTTAATCTGAATGGGTAATATTAGCTTTTTGGAAACAGCTTATACTTATCACGTAATGGTTAGAAATCCATCAAAATACCTCATATAACTTACTTTACATTACTGTGGACTAGTTAAAACATTTAAAACATTTCTGTGGTCCTTTGGAGCTCCCACATCTTCCCCATGATCAAGCAGCCCACTAGAGGCTCAATTATCTCCTAACCCAAATATTTCTTCCCACTTCTATTATTTGTCATTTATTTATTTTGTACCATGTCATATGATATATGGGATCATGCTCTTGACCATGATTGTTCTTGACAATTTTTTCTACAGAATTAGTTTGCCATTGCCTTCTTTTGGGCAGTACTTTTACAGCCATTATCAACACTCTTCAGTGATCAATGGTCATGCAACCAGGACATGATACATACCAGCTGCTCATATGACCATCCCCCACCTGCTCCCATGGCTTCACATGGCCCTGATCCAAGAGGGAGGGGCAATAAGGTGCTACACCTTGCCCAAGTGTGACCAGCAGGCTTACAGAGGGAGGAAATGCCTTCCACCTACTTTGGTAGAGATACATATCCATTCCGACACCTTACCCCACTATTTGTAATTCTCTTATAAAGCTCAGGACTGTCCAACACCCATTTAAGCAGACATTGAACCAACACTTCTTTCTCACTCCTGGACATGATGTAGCTTGTCATTCTATCTGTGAGTTATCTCTTATTTTAAACTTTCAAAACTTCATGGGAAAACCTGTCAATAGTGGTTTAATTGATATTACGTTGGTGATTGCTGTTCTGAACTTTCCTCTCTTGCTTTATCAAATCTCCAAATACATCAACCCATTCATTCTTCCTTCTCTTTGCAGTTAATTTGCTGAAAAAAGAAAACTTATTACTGTAAACAGTAGGGAGGAGCTTTAACTCTTATTAGTGGCTGGGCTGGGAACAGAGGTCAATAAAGTATATTTAAAATCTCAAACTCAATGGCCAGACATTCTGCTGGTTTAAACCAGAGGAGGGCTGTTGACCAATTCCTAATCCAGAGGCAGTCATTTACTAAATCTTTTAAGATTGCCTGCCGGTGTTTTAACAGGATTTTTATCCTTAACAGGGATTTCCCAGAATTCAAGAATCCCAGCAGACAGATGACAGGTTCAGGAGAGTTGCATTGGCAACCTTTACTGTGTGCTCGGAAGATTAGCTCATCAACTAGTGGAAGCCTGTGATCTATCAATGGCCACCTTCTCCCAATCTCTGAACTGCCCCATCCACATCAATCTGGAATCCAGCTCCAATTTCATCTATCTCGAGATATTAGACACTGATATTAGTTGATATCTTTTTCCATAGAGTCACAGAGTCTTACAGCACGGAACAGGTATTTTGATCCAATCAGTCCATGTTGACCAATTATAATTGGTCCTATTTACCTAGATTTGGCCCATACCCTCTGAACATTTCCTATCTATCCAAATGCATTTTAAATGTTGTTAATGTACCTACTTCATCATCTGGCAACTCATTCCACATGTGGACCATATTGTGGGTGCCAATCTTGCACTGCAGGTTCCTGTTAAATCTCTCCCCTCTCACCTTAAAACTACATCCTCTTGTTCTTGATATCCCTAAATGTTGAAAAAAAAACTATGCACTCACCCTAGCTGCTTCATTTCTCATTCCCAGCTGCTCTTCTGCATGGATGCCTGTTGTAAAATATAAGACCTTCTGCCATTAATCTCTGCAAGAAATCCAGTTACCCATTACTCTTGGGATTTCCCTCTAATCAAATCCTTCCCTGCTCCCTCCTGCCACTCCCTTCCAGGGTACAACACCAGCACTTTATCCTCCTTCCTTGCTATAGGTTTCTAAAGAGAAACATGGCAACACCGGAACATTACTCTGAGGCTTAGTTCAATATTGACTCTTCAATATTGAACCACAATCACAATTGCTCAGTCTGAATCAAAGAAATTGGCCCTTCCTCCCCACTTCATTCATGTTTCTTGAAATATTCCCCACATATACTCCTGCACTTTCATTTTAAATAGTCACAACCTTCCCTCTGGCTAGAACTTTGCAGTCCTATCATCATCCTTGAAAATCTTCATTGATGCTACCTCAAACTCGCTGTAATCTGCGCTCTATTTGAATGTCAAAATAAAGCTGCAAATGCTGTAAGTTCTAAAACAGAATTAGGCAATGCTCAAAACTTTCAATAGTTCAGGGCCCACCTACAGAAACAGAAGCAGAGTTCACTTTTCAGGTCTGAGACTGCATAAAACTATGAAGGCCTGATGTACTCACAAACAATGAAGAGGCGAGCGAAGGCAAGGCTGAGTCAAGGGTTGAAGAATGCAGGTGTGAGGCAAAGTCAGAATAAGGAAGAGGCATTTTCGAGGAGCAGATGGAGTGAGGTCGAGGCATATCAGAGTTGGAGTGGAGGAGAGGCAGACTCGGGGCCTGTCCACCTCATCTGAGAGTGAGGTTTGTTCGATCTCAGCTCTGGGCCAATTTGGAAAGGTCAAGTCTGGGCCGAAATGCGGCAGCGGGGTCCAGACCCAAAGTGTGTTGATGTGACAGGGCCTGTGTCTTAGAGTAAGGAACAACCCGTTGTTTGTACGATTTAAACACCAGGCCAGATGGATTGAAAAGGTAGGGTGTCAGGCCAGTTCTGTTCACCGCTCTGCAATGTTTACTTGGCTCTTCACTGCATTGAGGCTGAGGCTGTGGGCCTTTTCCAGCTCTCTGGGCTTGATGTCTGAGTACTCGCTTTCATTCCAAATGCTATTTGCTTACTTTATTGTTGGTACTATTTGTTTTTTCTCTCTTGCTGCTTGTTGGGTCTTTATCAGTCTTTTCTTTAATTGCTTCTTTTGGATTCCCTGTATTGTGGCTGCCTGTAAGGAGATGAAACTGAAGTTGTATAATGTATACATACTTCGCTAATAAATTTACTTTGAACTTTGAACTTTAATGTAGCATGGCTTGGCTAGTATGGCAAGGTATCCTACATGTATTTGTTCAGTATCTATCTGCTTCACTAAGCCCAGACACTGAAGACATCTATCAATTCCTCAATGTCAACGATTTGTTTTGTGTTACTTTGTTTTCTGGAATGAACTGCACTACCTCACACCTTCAGGACTAAACTCCATTTGGCACTTTTTGTTGATTTGAGCAATTCTAAGCAATTGAAACTTTCTTCCTTGCTATCAACCACTTGGCTAGCTTTTTCATAATCTACAAACTTCATAAATACTCCAAGATCTAAGTAATTGATTTACATCATAGCCATAACTACTCTAAGATCTCAGTCATCGGCATATGTAGGTATACCGTGCATATAATGGGATCTAACACCGATCTCAAAGGCCTCCATTACCTGAAGGCCCCCTGTCACAACCAAATGTCACTCTTTTTCTTCGAGGCACACAGCCAGCTTTGTATCCAACTTGCTAACTTCCTTGGGGTGATAAGCTTTTACTTTTCTGAACTCAGAAGTGAAAGATCTTGATAAAATACACATAGATTAAATCAAGCATTCCACCCACATCACTACATTTTGTTACCGCCTCAAAACATCAAATCATCAGTCAGACACCATTATCCCTGAATAATTCCTTGCTGAATGTCCTTGATTACTCATGCTTTTTAAAATGATTATTTATATTGTTCCTAAGATCTATAATGCTGCATCAAACCCTTTCTCCCATTTTAAGTGAAGCATCACAGCTAGGTATGGGAGCTACTCTGCCCGTGATCACAAGAAAATGCAGAGAGCTGTGGATACAGCTCAACACATCATGGAAGCCAGCCTCTCCTTCCATGAACTCTGTCTACATTTGTCACTGCCTTGGCAACTAACATAATCGAAGACCCTGCCCACCCTGAACATTCTCTCTTCTCCCCACTCCCAATAGGCAGCAGATAAAAACAAAACCTGAAAACCTGTACTACCAGACTCTGGGACAGCTTCTGTTTTGTTGTGATAAGACCCTATGGGTCAATAAGATGACCTCTTGGACTCAAAGTATATTTCATGATTGTCTTGTACTTTGTTATTTTGCCTAAACTACACTTTGTCTGTAACTGTAACCCTTGACTCTGTCTTTTGTTATAGCTTTTCCCTTGATGTACAGAATTGATGAAATGATCTGTATGGATGGCGTACAGAACAGTTTTTCACTTTACAATAATAAACCAATTCACTAATACAGTGGATTTCAGTTACTTGAGCCATTGGGTAAGCTGGGCAGCCATTTATTTGGGACAACTCTTAAAGAACAAATTCTAATTAGAAAATAGCTGGGATTCATTTTGTTTATTTGGGACTCTATGGCACTTAATTGGGACAGGAGATTATTGCTGAACAGTTCTGTTGATAATTGTTTTTAACTAGCGTCAGTCATGTGTACTTGTGTGGCCATTAGGCACCTACACTGTGCTTACAGCGAACAGCTTTTAAATCACATTAGTTGCATGTGTTTTTGTTTAAAAACCAGTGATTTATTTCACTCATAATTGGTAAGAAATAAGCAGTAAGACAATTCAGAAATGTTTTGCCTACTGCGGTTTCAAACATTCAAGCTTGGAGATGCCAGAAAGGGCTGGGAGTGAAAGTGCAATGATTTCACTACTTTAACAAGTTAGGAACTATGAAGAATTGGAAGGTAACAATAATCATCTTGAATATTACAATGAAAATGAAGATTTGGAGGATACAATCATCAAAGGTATTATATGAAGGCAGTCCATAATCTTCACTAGCTGTCTATGCTGATTTTGTTCATTTAAAGTCAACCAAAAGAACACAGCAGCGTACAATGGATGAATTCCTCCACCAATAACTATCAGGAACTAATACACAGTTTTATAGTACTGTAGTGAAATTGATAGTCTCCTAATTTGTTCTGTAATTCATTTAAATATATAATCTGTTAGTTAAATGGTAGTTTGTCCTTTTGTTTATACCTTTTAATGATTTTTGAAAGACTTAATTGGGCCAACATATACTGATCCCAATGTGACCCAATCCAGTGCATTCTCATTATCAGCCTTACAGTCTTTTATCCTCAAACTTACAGTCAGAGAGGAAGATGGTAAGAGCCACAGCTATTTTCTCCCTGAAGGGTATGGGGTGAATTTCACCTGGTCCTTAAGATGCTAACTCCTTGCAGTTTCCTCATTTTCTTGTATCTCAGCTAACACTCCTCCGTAACTTCAATGTCTGTATTATCAGCTGCAGCAACCTTGCATTGTGTTGTTCTGAGCATTGGCAGTTAGGCAGAGGTAGTGATGTAATCTGAAAACATTTTAAAGAAAGCAACAATTCCCTGATAAACATCTGTGTCTGATACAATAATTTATCAAGGGTCATGTGAGATTATAAACTCAATAATGATACCTGTACACTCATATGCAATATAATCTTCCTGCTTCCTGAGAAAGTCATAAAGAACTCATCAAGAACCAAACCTTTTTACTGTCTCTGCAGATGTTATTTTGTAAGCCTGGGAATTTTTTTAAATAACAGCAAAAAAAAACAGAGAATGCAGATGAAGCTGGCATAATCCAAAGAAGAATAAAATTATGCCAATTCCTCAGCCTCTTGGACTGAGTCTTTCAAATGGATCTTTTGTTAGTGTAACAAATATGTTTCATAGCGAACAACCAACAAATGATGTCAACAATTATACAATGCCCAATATTCGTCTTAACATATTTGACTTCACTATCTGGAAATTTACACTCCTTGCTACCAAACAGCCTTCCTTTACTGGCCCCTTCTCATGTAAGATAAAATACTATTTTAAGAGCCAATACCAAATTGCGTTCTTTGCCAAAACTGTCTCTTAATGCTCTCCATCTTCACTGCTTAATCTATACAATACTTACACTTAAGATTGATCAAATTTTGATGAGAGTAGATTGAGAATACAAGGATTTTAACATGTGTTTGAAGGAATCCAACTGGCAGATTGAACAGGAAAGGAAATCCCCCTGGGATCAATGTGATGGTGGCAGCTTGGATTAGGCATTAGCTCAGTGGCAGAAAGCAAAGGGATTGAAGTGCTGTATGTGTTGGGGTTACATGGAGCTCATTATTTTGTCCTGATCAAATAGACACAGAGTACAATTAAGAATCTTTCCCTCAACATCATGTTTGATAAAAAGGAAACATGATCCAGGCTGCAGGGAGGGATCAATTGACTAGTTGGTCAAAAAACTAATGTGTCAAATAGAATTCACAATTCAAAGTAAATCTATTATCGAAGTGTGTTATTCCATATGCAACCTTGAAACTCACCTTCTTGCAGCAACCCACAAAAAAGAGAAACACAATAGAATCCATTAAAATGCACACACAACAAAGACTGTCAAACTTCTAATGTACAAAATGAAGATAAACTGTGCAAATAATAAAAAAGAAACAAATAATACATAGGAAAGAGCAGTAGATTTCCCGAAATTAAGTACACAGTCTGTGGAGGTAGTTCAGCACTGAGCTGAGTGAAGCTGGTAGAGGAGCCCGATGGCTGCAGGGAATGGCATCGTGGGACCCAAGACTCCTGAACCTCCCCCTCCTTCCCAATGGTAGTTGAACAAAGAAGGGAGTTGGGTCAAATGTAGGCAGATGGGATCTTAGCTGGTATGGAGTAATGGGTCTGAACACTGCTTTGTTTTCCACTGTCGGACCTCGATGCTTTGATATGGCTCAATGCTTCATTCAACATGAAGTGTGACATATTGCATGCATGGAGCGCAAACCAAAGGGGCTATTCACAAGAAACAGAGAACAATGAGATTTTGTAGTGCATGTTCTTGGATCCCTGGAGGTAGTGGTGTGGATAGATATTGAAGTCAAGAATCTTGCGGTTATACTGCTTTTCTCAGTTGAGTCACTGATTGTAAGAGTGAGTGGGTCATGTTATAAGGTACTAGTTAAACTGTAGCTGACCTAACTGGTACAGTACTGATCATCGCACTATTGGAAAGTTGTGATAGGACTAGAGAATGGCAGAGGAGGCTTACATAGACGTTGTCAGTATTGGAGAAGTACCAACAAGTAGCAGGCTTGCTTTTTTTGAACAGAGAGCAACAGGAGATTTAATTAAGATGGCAAAATTATGAGAAGTCCAGGCAGAAAAGATTTAATTGCCTTATAAATGAAGTCAGTAACAAGGGGCTAGAGATTCACTGAAATGGAGCTGAAACTACTTTTCAATGGAGAGTGGAGTTCTGGATGTCAAAGTCTGTAAGAGAGCCTGACCATATTTAAACAGGACTTAGATCAATTCTTGATCATATAGCAGAGCTGGGAAGTGGGCTTACATTCATTTAAGAGCCACTTTCAGCTGACAGGGAGATGAAAGGCCAATGGCTTTCTTCCACTCCATCACGCTCTATGATTCCACTGTTGCAATGAGAAGACCTCCAGTTTAATCTTTTTCTTGAATACACTTACTTATTTTTGTGGATGAGGCTGACTAAGCCACATTTAATGTCTCTTCCTGACAAGGCAGTAAGCTGTCTCAGGAAACTACAACAGTTTTGTAGTGTTCTCTTCCTACAATGGTGCCTGATAGAAATTTACCATCTATTGACTGAGTGTGAACAAAGGAACTATAAAATATTTCCAAACATACAATCTAACAATATAAATCACAAGGAGCTGCCATTTTGTATTTTCACCTCTGCTACTTGGAAGTCAACACCAACTTGAAGTTGTCTCCTCAATTTGTCACTGATAAATCAAGAAGTGAAAAACAATGCAGCAACTAATGCAATCGTTTAATGGAATTAGCAAAATCTTCAGTAGATGTTGGCATCATCTTTGGCACACTTTGCAAAAGAATGTTCAATCATTTTATGTAAGCAATTTCTTGACAAAATGCAAAAATGAATGGATCCAGTTTTGCTACATACATTGCTGAGGGGCCTTCTAATCACCATCCAGCTGAACCAAAGTACTACGTTGGTCCTCTACATCAAAAGAAGCACTTACATTGTGATGTAGCGAAGTGAAGCCAATTGGTACAATCAATTTTAGCACAGTATGGTCTTACAAATCTGAATTTTCACTGAATAACACAAGGAAAATACACAACAGGAAGCTGATAAAACTCAGTGAGATATTGAGGTATGTTTTTTAGAGAGAGAGTGGTAGTTATTTGGAACAAACTGTCAGAGGTAATCGAAGCAGATACGATTACAACATTATAAAAGGTGCCTGGATATGCACTTGGATAGGAAGGTTCAAAAGGGATAGTGGGCAAATGGATTTAGCATAGATGGGCATCCTGGTTAGTACAGATGAGACAGGCCAAAAAGATGCTTTTCTGTGCTATATACTTCATCTATAATTTAAGTGCAAATCATACACAGCAGTACAGAAAGTGTTGAGGTAAGCTCAGAAAATAAATTAGAAAACAAATAGAAGGGATGAATAGAAGAAAGGTACTTAATCAGAGACAGTATTGAGAATGCCCTTTCCTTTGTCTTGCTGGTTCACAAGCAGGACTGCATAAGATTGCAACACTCCCAGGGCATGTTTCCCAGATGTCTGCAGAACCACATTGTCGGATTTCCCTGTTGCAAGGTATCATAGCTGCACTCAGCTGTGATCTTGTATCCAGCCCTTGAAAGCTGCCTGTACAGCATAGGTAGCATACTTCTCAATACTAGAGAGGACCAGCGAAATTGGAAGCTGCAATGATAGGAGGGTGGAGGGAGAGTTTTGCTAGGGTATCAGAGATGTCAAAGTGTTCGGATATGGCCCAAGTGCGGGGGGTGGGGGGAAGAGAGAGAGAGAGAGAGAGAGAGAGAGAGAGAGAGAGAGAGAGAGAGAGAGAGAGAGAGAGAGAGAGAGAGAGAGAGAGCGAGACATTGAAGCGGGTCCATTGTTCACTGACTTTACTGAGAACTGTTGCAGAATTTAAAGGAAAAGAGAAATGATAAACGCTAGGCAAACTAAAATCTAACACCAGCATTGTGGCTGGAATCATTAACTAATACTAAATAAATACCTCTCCTTGACAGCGTCACTGATAAGGTAGTTTTCCTTATAAGGGTAAGCAGGGGGCATAAACGTTGCTGTGCTTTTGGTCAAATCTCAACAAGACTACAACAAAATGAAGGGAGTTAAATGCGACCATAACGGAACACTTTTTAGCTGAAACATGTGTATTCATGAGTGTAACACACATAAAAGTTGCTGGTGAACGCAGCAGGCCAGGCAGCATCTCTAGGGAGAGGTACAGTTGATGTTTCAGGCCAAGACCCTTCGACTAACGAAGTCCTGACGAAGGGTCTCGGCCTGAAACGTAGACTGTACCTCTTCCTAGAGATGCTGCCTGGACTGCTGCGTTCACCAACAACTTTTATGTGTGTTGCTTGAATTTCCAGCATCTGCAGAATTCCTGTTGTTTGTACTCATGAGTGTGATTGTCGAAACAGTTGCGCAGCACCCCCTCGCAGGCACGTAGACCCTGTAGCACTGTCCATGGTTGTGACAGGCCTGGATGTGCTGGTGAAGAACATTACCAACAGAGAGACCACAATGAGACCATTGTGCAGTTCTGGTCACCGAGCTATAGGACGGACCTCTGTAAAAGGTGCAGAAATGATTGATAAAGACGTTACTAGAGCTGAGGGAGGGGAGGATGGTGATAAGAGTAGGCTTGAGTTATAAGGAGAGTCTGGATAACTTGGGGCATTATACCCTCAGGGTGACTTTTACAGAGGTATATAGAATCATGAAAGGGATCAATAAGATGAAAGGTTACCATCTTTTTTCCAGGTTAGGGGAACCTAAAATGAAAGGGCATATGTTTAAGACAAATAGGGAAAAATTTAAAGTAGAACTGAGATTCAAGGTTTTCGCACAGAAGGTTAAATGGGTATGTGGAATGAGCTGCTAGAGGAAGTGGTAGAGATCAGTACAATTACATTTAGAAGACATTTGGGCAGGTAATGGACAGGAGAAGTTTAGAAGAATATGGGCCAAAAGCAGGAAAATGAGGCTAACTCAGGGAGGCTGCTTGGTCAGAATAGACAAGTTTGTCACAACCACGGATTCAGCAGTGCATCAGATACAGCAACTGCGCTCGTGAATATGCACGAGTCAGCTAATTATTACTTCATTGTGATAGTATCTAACTCCATTCATTCCGTCGTAGTATTTGTCGAGACTTGAACCCAGGACACGGCAGCACTTTGCTGCCTGCATTCTGCCTTGCCTGAGAAATTGGACTGTTGCGTCAACTGAATCTGAAGACTAGCGGTATTCGTTTAATTCTTAGTTGTCCTTTTTCAGCTGCAGTGTAGCCTTCATTTTCCATTTGGGAGTTTTAGTTAACAGCCCTGTTTGGCCTAGTGTTTATTGTTTTGTTTTCCCTTTAAAACTGTGTGCATTAAAATCTGTGAACTATCGACCTGCTTCAGTGTCTCTCACTCTGCACTTGGGCCATATCTGCATCGGGTGACAAAGTTGGCCCGAAGAGCATGGCTTCTTTCTGTCATACACAATGATTCAGCACAAAAACCTCAAGAAAATACATGTTAAACTTACAGCACCGTTCAGTAAATCAGTTCCTATGCCAATTCATCATGGTCCACTATTCCTTAATTTTTTAAACAATCAAACATCTCAAATACCTCAACTGATCTACCCAACACTTTAGGTTGTCAGGAAGGAGATGAGTACAATTGCTGAGCACAGCACTTTTTGGAAAGCCACATTGCAGGAAAATCTACATCCAGCATACCTGGGAAAATGTTTCTACTGGCTGCGGAGATAAGGATTATGGGTGAAATTCTCAGAATAAGGAGCAGGTTGGTTGGGACTGAGATGATGAGAAATTTCTTCTCCCAGAGAGTGATGAATCTTTGGAATTATCCACCTTGGAATTTTGTGGAGACTAAAGCCATTGTATTAATACAAAGCAGAATTTCAGAGATTGGTAAAAATGAAAGGATATGGGTTATTGCTGGAATATTGCATTGGGATGGGTCTTCTATGCATCAGACTGAATGGCGAAGTATGATTGAAGGGTTCCTCATATCTGGCTATGATTCCTCTAATGTCTACAGTCTATTTTATTGCTAGCCAGCAAGAGGAATAACAGGTATAGACAGACTCTTAATGAAGGTCATTTGGGGTGCATATAGGTTGTTGAGAATGCAAGCAGGTCTTGTACATCATACTCTGCATGGCTATAGAGGATCAGCTATTTATTGCACTAAGCAACAACAAGCAGACCTGAACAATGAATGAGGATACTGATATAGGGCAGGAAACTGATATTAAGCAGAGAGGTCAGCCATGATCTGTTTTCTGGAGAAGCAGATTCAATGGACTGAATGACCTACTCCTGCTTCTGTTGCTTATATTCTTGTATCAAGCAAGAGGAGCAGGGATGTGATGTTGAGGCTCTATAAGGCGCTGGTGAGACCTCACTTGGAGTACTGTGGGCAGTTTTGGTCTCCTTATTTAAGAAAGGATGTGCTGACATTGGAGAGGGTACAGAGAAGATTCACTAGAATGATTCCGGGAATGAGAGGGTTAACATATGAGGAACGTTTGTCCGCTCTTGGACTGTATTCCTTGGAGTTTAGAAGAATGAGGGGAGACCTCATCGAAACATTTCGAATGTTGAAAGGCATGGACAGAGTGGATGTGGCAAAGTTGTTTCCCTTGATAGGGGAGTCTAGTATGAGAGGGCATGACTTGAGGATTGAAGGGCACCCATTCAGAACAGAAATGCGAAGAAATTTTTTTAGTCAGAGGGTGGTGAATCTATGGAATTTGTTGCCACGGGCAGCAGTGGAGGCCAAGTCATTGGGTGTATTTAAGGCAGAGATTGATAGGTTTCTGAGCAGCCAGGTCATCAAAGGTTATGGTGAGAAGGCAGGGGAGTGGGACTAAATGGGAGAATGGATCAGCTCATGATAAAATGGCGGAGCAGACTCGATGGGCCGAATGGTCGACTTCTGCTCCTTTGTCTTATGGTCTAATATTGAAGCCTCTAGGTAAAATTCTAAGGCATTAAAGTATTAAAATGTTATATAATTCTGTATTATTTCATTTTTGTTAGATATAATTCTAAGACCATTAGCTCTTTCAAAAGCAACACACACAAAATGCTGGAGGAATTCAGCAGGTCAAGCAGCATCTATGGAAATAAATTAACAGTCGATGTTTTGTACTGAGACCCCTAATTAGGACAGGAAATGAAGGTGGAAGAAGCCAGAGTAAGGTGGTGGGGGGAGGGGAAGGAGTACAAGCTAGAAGGTGATAAGTGAAGCCAGGCAGGTAGGGGGTGGGAAATGAAGAAAGAAACTAAGAGGTGATAGGTAGAAAAGACCTGCTAAAGAAGAAATCTGATGGGAGGGGAGAGCAGGCCATGGGTGAAATAGAAGGAAGAGAGGCACCAATGGAGATGAGGAGACGAGAAGAATTAACAGGGGTGCTAGAGTGGGGAATGGAAGAAGAGAGAATAAGGAGGGGGGGTATATTACCAGAAGTTAGAGAAATCGATGTTCATGCCATAAGATTGGAGGCTACCCAGAAGGAATATGAGGTGTTGCTCCCCCAACCTGAGACTGGCCTCATTGTGGCAGTAGATGAGGCCATGGACCGATGTGTCGGTATGGGAATGGAGATCGGAACAGAGATTTGAACTGGAACCACTGGGCACTCGGAAATGATGGTTTTTGCAGATGGAGCAAAGGACCACAACAAAGTAGCCCCCCAATCTACGCCAGGTCTCACCAATGTAGAGGAAACCACATCAGCACACAAACCCAACAGATTCGTAGGTGAGGTGCTATGTCACATGTTAAGACTGCTAGGGCCCTGAAAGGAAGTGAGTGAGGGAGGAGGTGAATAGACAGGTGCAGCCCCATCAAAATATGCTTTCATAGGGCAAATCACATCCTTCATTGTCAGTAAGGGGAGGATGGAATGGAAGGTAGATATCAGGAAACATATTGAAAGATAAAATCAAAGTAACAGGTAGGACATGTCAGATATTTTGAAGTTTTATATTTAATACTAAGAGTATTATGGGTAAGGGTGATGAATTTAGAACATGGATCAGTACACTTAACTATGATGCTGTAGCCATTACTGAAACTTGGTTGACAGAGGGGCAGGAATGGGTAAGTAATGTACCAGGTTTTCAAAGTTTTAGAAAGGATGGAGGAAGAGGTAAAAGAAGGGATGGAGTGCACTACTAATCAATGACAATATCACAGCTAGACTCAGAGGAAGCATAATGGAGGGGTCAGACGCTGAGTCCATCGGGGTGAAATTCAGGATTAGGAATGGTGTAATCACACTGATGGGATTGTACTACATTGCCCTTAATAGTCACTGAGACATTGAGGAATAGATATGTAATTAGATTAGGAAATGTGTAAAAATAATAACATTGTTGTCAGGAGGGATTTCAATTTTCCTAATATAAATTGGAACCTTCTTGGTGTAAAGGGTTTAGATGGGGCAGAATTTGTTCAGTGTATCGAGGAAGCCTTCTTAAATCAACGTGTGGACAGTCCTAAGTGAGGAGCGGCTGTATTATTGGTGTTAAATAGCAAGCCTAGCCAGGTGTCTGACCTTTCAGTGGGTGAACAGTTAGGGAACAGTGACCACAACTATTATCTTTAAGGTAGGTATGGTACATGTTTGAAATTGGAGTAGTGGAAATTGCGAGGGCATTAAGCAGGAACCAGGAAACCTTAATTAGCAATATGTTTGCTCTGGCAAGTCCACATCAGACATGCGGAAGTTGTTTAAAGAACAATTGCATATAGTACAAGAAAGGTATGCTCCTGTTAGAAGGAAGGAGGGGGATGGAAAGATAAGAGAAGCTTGGATGCCCAGAGAGGAGATGAATTTGGTTAAGAAGAAAAAAGAAAATTTTGTAAAGCTTCGGAATTCAGGATCAAATGAAGTACATGAGCAGTATAAAGAAGCCAGAAACAAACTAAAGAAGGAAATTAGGAAAGCCACAGAGCCTACGAAAGTCCTTAGCAAGTAGGATTAACGTGAATCCCAAGGCATTCTATACATACATCAAGAGTAAGAGGATAACTAGAGAGAGGATGGGATCACTCAAGGATAAACGGGGTAACATTTCCTTGGATACGGAGAATGTGTGAGGTTTTAATAAGCGCTTCAATATTTACCAAGGGAAAGGATATGGAGGACCAGGAGATGAGAACTGAGTGAAAAATACATCAGGGCAGTTGGAGCTCAAGGAGCAGAAAGTGTTGGGCTTCCTAAGGAATATTAAGGTAGATAAGCCCCCAGAGCCTGATAAGATTTACCCTAGGTTATTGACGGAGGCATGAGATGAAATTGCTGAGCACTTGACCAGTATCTTTGTGTCCTCTCGAGCTGCAGGCAAGGTCCCGGAGGATCTGCGAGTGGCTAACGTTGTACCTCTGTTTAAGAAGGAAACGAGGGAAAATCCTGGGAACTATAGACTGGTGAGTCTCATGTCAGTTGTAGGGAAATTGCTGGAGAAAATTCTTAGAGACGGGATACGTTAGTATTTGGAAACCCATGGCCTAATTAGGGAGAGTCAGCATGGCTTTGAGCATAGCAGGTCGTGTCTTACCAACTTGATTGAGTTTTTTGACAAGGTGATGAGAGTAGGGCTGTGGATGTTGTCTACATGGATTTTAGTAAGGCATTTGACAAAGTCTCTCATAGGAAACTAATCAAATGGAACATAACCTCTTATTATCATCTTCAATTGAAAGTCAATTAATCAAAACTAAGAGTCAATTTTATATACATGGTGATAGAACTGGGAAACTTTTAGCTAATCAATTGAAATCGGCCTCGGTTAAACGACAGATTCTTAAAATTCGGAAACAAGATGGCACTTTGACAGTTGACCATGACGAGATTAATAAATCCTTTCAAGAATTTTAAACCTCCCTTTATCAATCAGAATTTCCTGATGACTCCACTATAATACATGAATTTTTTAAGAAATTGAATATTCCAAAATTATCATCTAATGAACGTTCAAAACTAGATGTACCTATTACAGTAGAGGAAATAAAGAATGCTATTTTTTCAATGAACTCAGGTAAAGCACCTGGTCCAGATGGATTTACAGTAGAATTTTTTTAATTTTTTCTCAACTACACTAACTCCTTGGCTATGTAGTGTTTTTAGGGATGCAGTTTCAATAAGTAAATTACCACAATCTTTCTATCGAGCTTCTATTTCCCTAATTATTAAAAAAGATAAGGATCCTTCTGAATGTGCATCTTATAGACCTATATCTCTGCTGAATGTCAATTCTAAGATTTTTTCTAAAATATTGGCAACGAGATTGGAGAATGTATTACCCCAAATTATTTCTTCTGATCAAACTGGATTTATTAAAAACCGTTACTCTTTTTTTAATATTAGGAGATTAATGAATATCGTTTATACGTCTTCACCCAAAATTCCAGAATGTGTCATTTCATTGGATGCTGAAAAAGCTTTTGATAGAGTTGAATGGATATATTTATTTAATACCCTTGAGAAATTTAATTTTAGTCCGATATTCATTTCCTGGATTAAACTGATATATTTTACCCCTTTGGCCTCGGTATTTACTAACAACCAAAGATCCCCTTTCTTTCATTTATTCCGTGGTACTAGGCAGGGTTGCCCTCTTAGTCCATTACTATTTGATATTGCTTTGGAACTGCTAGCTATTGCCATTTGTGACTCCCCTAATATATTTGGTATTACTCGTGGAAATGAGACTCATAAATTATCACTATATGCAGATGATCTACTATTATATATTTCTAACCCAGGAAAATCTATTCCGGCAGCATTAACTTTGCTTGCTCAGTTTAGCAGCTTTTCTGGTTATAAACTGAACCTAAGTAAGAGTGAACTCTTTCCATTAAATATGCAGGTTCCTATTTATAGAAATTCTCCATTTAGACTGATTACTGATTATTTTACTTATTTGGGAGTTAAAATTACTGAGAGACATAAGGATCTATTCAATTTCAACCTTTTACCATTAATTAATCAGGTTAAGCAACTGATTACTAAATGGTCCCCTTTGTCTCTATCATTGATTGGCCGTATTAATACTTTTAAAATGATTATTTTACCCAAATTCTTATATTTATTTCAAGCGATACCGATTTTTATTCCTAAATATTTTTTTGATACTACTGACTCTAAAATTTCCTCTTATATATGACAAAATAGAAATCCCAGATTAAGTAAAAAATACTTACAGAAATCTAAGAAAGAGGGTGGTTTGGCATTGCCTGTCCTAAGATTTTACTACTGGGCAATTAATATCCGATACTTAATATTTTGGACACAAGATTGGAATATAACTCCAAGCCCACACTGGGTAAACCTTGAAGGCCATTCTGTACAAGGGTTTTCTTTAGCCTCCATTTTAGGAACTTCACTGCCTTTTGCACTATCTAAATTGAATAAACAAATTTTCAACCCTATAGTTAACCATACATTGCGAATATGGTTTCAATTTCATAAATTTTTTGGCCTGAATGAATTTATGTTATTAAGTCCTATTATATCTAATTTCTTTTTCCAACCCTCAGTAATGGACCAAGCCTTTTTGATATGGAAAATGAAAGGCATAATATGTTTTCGTGATCTATTTTTGGATAACTGCTTTATGTCTTTTGAGCAGCTATCTGAGAAATTTGATTTGCCTAGATCCCATTTTTTTAGATACTTACAAATAAGAAATTTTTTAAATACTACGTTGCCTACCTTTCCGACTTCAAATCCTTCTGGCATTTTTGATAAAATTTTAAGTTTTAATCCTTTGCAGAATGGATTAATAGCAATAGTTTATGATATAATTATGAAATTACAGCCAGATATATCTGATAAAATTAAAAATGAATGGGAAAGGGAATTTCATCTTTCCCTACTTACAGAGAAATGGGATAAAATTTTTCAATTAGTTAGTACTTCTTCTATATGTGCTAAACATACTTTAATACAAAATAAAGTAGTACACAGAGCTCATATGTCCAAAGATAAACTAGCTCGTTTTTATTCCCATATAAACCCTACTTGTGATAGATGTCACTCTGAGGTGGCTTCTTTAACTCATATGTTTTGGTCCTGTCGTCTTTTGGAAAAATATTGGAAAGATGTTTTTGATATTATTTCAACAGTTCTATGTTTTGATTTAAAACCCCATCCTATTACGGCAATCTTTGGATTGCCAATGGTAGAACATAGATCTTTATCTTCTTCAGACTCTCGAATGATTGCTTTTGTTACTTTAATGGCGAGAAGATCTATTTTGTTGAACTGGAAGGAAATTAATCCTCCAACTACATTCCAATGGTTTTCTCAAACCATATTAAATTTAAATTTAGAAAAAAATAGAAGTGATATTTTTGACCCTTCGGTTAAATTTGAAGATACCTGGAAACATTGTATGCGACATTTTCATATGATGTAATCTGACCTTTCCGAATTTTTTTTCTAAAATTATATGATGAGAAGAGCTGAGTTAGCGACATTATGGATCATGTCTGATACAAGTTGTTGGTCTAGTCTTGTTTTGCTTTTTTTTTGTTTTTTTTTCTCTTTTTCTTTTGGGGTTTTTTTTGTTTATATATTTTTTTCTTTTTATTTCTTTGTTAATGTTTAATCTTATTCTGAGTTTGGAAGTCTTTTATTTCTATGTTACTTAAAATTCATTTTATATATACTGCTGAACATTTTTCCAATCTCTTTCTACTAACTTTGTTATTGAGTTTATAATTTTGAAAAATTAATTAAAAGATTTAAAAAGAAAGAAAGGAAACTAATCTAGGAGATCAAGTTGCGTAGGATTGGCAGTGTATTGACTATTTGGATTCAGAACTGGTTTGCACATAGAAGACAGAGGTAGAGGTTGAAGGGACTTATTAGAGCTGGAGGTCTGTAACTAGTGGAGTTCCACAGGGACTTGTGCTGGGACCTCTGCTGTTTGTGATGTATATAAATGACCTGGATGAAAATGTGGAAGGATGGGTTAGTAAATTTGTGGATGATATCAAGATTGGTGGAGTTGTGGATAGTGTAGAAGACTGGCAAAGAATGCAGCACAATATAGATTAGTTACAGATATGAGCAGAGAAATGGCAGATGGAGGTTAACCCAGATAAACGTGGGGTGTTGCACCTTGTTAGGGCAAATGCAAGAGACAGTACACTGTTAAGGGCAAGGTGTTGCTGAGCAGTGAGATCTTGGGATCCAAGTTTGTAGCTCCTTGAAAGTGACTACACAGGTCAATAATGTGGTTAAGAAGGCATATGGAATGCTTGCTTTTGTTAGTCAAAATCTTGAGTTCAAAAGCAACTATATAAAACTCTGGTTAGGCCACATCTGAAGTATTACAATTCTGGTTGCCCCACTATAGGAAGGTTATTGAGGCTTTGGAGAGGGTGCAGAAGAGGTTTACCAGGATGCTGGCAGGTTTAGAGGGCAAGTATTACCACAAGAGGCTGGATAAATTTGGGTTGTTTTCTCTGGAGCATTGGAGGCTGAGGGGAGATCTGATAGGGGTTTACAAGATAATGAGAGACTTAGATAGAGCGAACAGAGAGTATCTGTTTCCAAGGGTTGAAATGTTTAATACCAGAGGCATGCATTGAAGGTGAGAGTGATTAGGTTCAAAAGGGATGTAAGAGGTAAGTTTTTTATTCTGAGAGTGGTGGATTTCTAGAATGTGCTGCCTGGTATGGTGGCAAAGGAAAATACTTCAGAGGCTTTTAAGAGACATTTGGATAAGCAAGTGGATATAAGGAGGATGGAGGGATATGGACATGGTGTAGGTAGGTGGGATTAGTATTTGGGTGTTTCTGATTTGATGTTTTACTGGTTTGGCACAATATTGTCAGCTGAAAGGCCTGTTACTGTGCTGTATTCTTCTATGTGCTATGTTTTATTGTGCTGAGATAGGTGACACAGATATGGCAGCTGCTGGAGTTGCCTTCATCTTGCCAACAACACAACCAGAAGTTTGCTGATGGAGTACAGGCAGCGGATGCCACATGAAAGAAGAAGTCAGCCGCAGAGTGCTGCTTGGAGTAACATCATCTATAGAGCTCTAAAGTGTCTGAACAGCTTGATGTGACTGACACACCATGTCAATGGAGTGTACAGTAGCTTTTATAAAAAAAGAAAACCTGCAAACAACCATTATATTCCTAGATTTACTGAGAATATTCTACAATAGCTATAAGATAAACCTTTGGGCTCCAACTTATGCCAATGAGAGTAGAAATGAATTTTCCACAAATTATTTGTTGTGCTTTTAACACCAGAAAAGTACTCGATTCACTCATATGAACAGTACACAGGAATGCCTCGTCCCACTTTACTAAGCGTGTGATTGCATCAGGGACTGACCAGTAGAAAAACCAACTCTGGCATGTATGGTTTGTGTGGGAAAAAAAAACAGATTCTAATCAATTCAGTTTCCATAAGTTTCCTTTGGATAGAGAATCTAAAACAAGTAGCCATAACCTGAACATAACACTAAGGTATTTATCAGGGAGATAAAAAAAAAATCCAGGAGCTGTACTGAAGAGTCAAGTCCTTCACCTAATTTGTATGTTTGAAGCACTCTTTCTCATGTGAAGACAATCCCCTATTCAAGCAGCTTGCTCTTCTGGGCTCAATCAAAGTCTGCAAGGTTGAGGTGAATTGATCATTTCTTGATTAAAAAGTACTGTGCTGGATCACAAAGATGGGTAAATGGAGTCACAGTATAAGTTAGAGAATGATTTAAACAAACAGGCTTTGATAGGTATACTTCTTGTTCCTGTGCTAAATGGCCGTCTTTTATTTTGCAGCCTGTTTGATGAAATAATCATTAGGATGCCCCTACTTTAAGCTGCAAAGAGTGATCCTCCTACAACCTTTTCCAGGATAAGAGAGCAACATTATTTTAATATGTTGGATGCTCATTAAATAAAAAGCCTCATTTGTATGTCTGTATGGCTACTCTTGTCAACATTTTAATGTATGGGTCAGAGTGGCTCAGGGTTTTATGGAGAGGCACTCGAACAATCTAATTATATTGTGGCCCATTATGTAGCTTTTAAATGCAATCACTTATTTTTAATGCATGGTCATTCTTTGTTGCCATTCTTTACAAATGAGTATGGACCCTTTGCAGGTGCCAGGGAAAGCATTATTCTGCATCAGCACAGTTAAAGGACAACTGAAAGAGAAATTGGGCTGAAAAAAAGCACTCCAGAGCATCTGGGCAAAATTGCTGGTCCAAATCTTTGTATCTGGGGGTCAGGAGAGTTGGTCCATCTCAGGGGATTTCCTGAGAATTGAAACATCACATGTTCATAATAGGTACCCAGAGTGGATGAAGCTTGTTGACTTCAAAAAGCAAAGTTCAAAAACAATTTATTATCAAGGTAAATGCACTCAGTGTTCCGTTTATTAAGTACACCTGAACACTTACCCTTTAATGCAAATATGCAAACAACTAATCATGTGGCAGCAACTCAATGCATGGAAGCATGCAGATATAGTCAACAGGATCAGTTGGTGTTCCGACCAAACATCAGCATGGGGGAGGAAATGTGATCTAAGTGATTCTTGACTGAGGAATAATTGCTGGTGTCACTTGGGGAGGTTTGATTATCTCAGAAACTGCTGATCTCCAGGTATTTTTTTCCATACAACATTCTCTAGAGTTTAAACAGAATGGTGCAAAAGAAGAACAAAATAACATCCAGTGAGCTGCAGATCTATGTGTAATGGTGAAATCAGGCTAATGAACCCAGGTATGGAGCACTGGAGACACGAGTGTAGAACACTGACAAAAGATTATTCACAGAAGAATCAATGAAGATACACAGGTCAGTCAGAATGAACATCACACTGGAAAGGGTAGTTCAAGACTGAGCGACAAGTGCTCAGCACAGGTAACTTAAATAGTACAAGGTCGAGTGAGAAACCCACAGTTAACAATAAACAGCACAATAAACTTCAGGAAGCAATTGCCAGGTTAAAAAAAGAACAAGCCAGAATGAGGTAAATTGGCAATATTCAGGTGAAATAAAGTGCTGCGGTCCGGGGCCCTCAGGGTCCTCCTGATGATCCAAAGGTTTCATGTCAGGAATTCCCCTCCAATGACCAGCTTCTGACAGCCCAGGGCAATTAGAATGGTGGCTGTGAAAGTCCATTATCAATTCTGGGTCCAAAGTATCCCAGATAGAAACTCGGCTCCTCTCCTCTGGACCATATCCTTCCCAATCCACCATCTTTCCACATACCATGCAGGAGTCCAAAAGTCTCAGAAATGAGGAGCCGCAGGAGGAGGAGTCAATGGAGGTCTGGGTGGAGCCCTTGAATGTGATGTCCAAGAAGACATCAAACAGGTGTGAAGGAAAGTCCTTTGGGAAAATTCACCACACCTCTCTCGCCTCCTCTTGGTTGCTTATCAATCCAGATTGCCAGGTCTATGAGACTCTTCAGATATTCATCTGGGTCTCTGGCTGCTATTAAGACCCTAATGAAATGTGGCAGTCAGCGACTCCATGCTCCAACCGCTCTCTGCAGCCAAAGTGCAGAATTCTAGAGAATAGTCCACCACAGACTGGATGTCCTGACATAGATAGAGGAGCCTGTTGACTGCCTCCTGACCACCAGTTGAACACCTTCCTTACTGTTCTAATAAAGATGTCTACATTAAAGTAGGTGGGTGAATCCCTCTCCTATAGTGCCATTGCCTAAAAAAGGGCTCTGCCCAGAAGGAATGAGGTGATGTATGTCACTTTACTTCAATCTGAAGGGAACTTGGAAGGCTGTAACTTAAATGCTAACAGACATTGTCTCAGATCCACAGGGCAAGACTCGGGGTTTCCAGCAAACCATTCAGGGGCTGGTAGGTTTAATGAAACTTCACAGGAGTTAAGGAACTCCATGGCAGGATGCACAGGCATGTGCTCTGAACTAGAACCAATCTTAGAAGAACATAAATCTCGCCCACCAGACTCAGAGAGCTTCTGCAGTGACATTAGTATCTTCTGGAGCATGTATTCATGTTTCCCAATAGCTTCTCCTTGACAGAACAATGCTGTATGCAGCTTTTCACACTCCACTAGTTCCATGATGGCTTAGAGTTGCGGTGAAGATGAACTCAGCTTAGTAACCCAGGTGTGGAGTAACTGCAGACCTGAGTTCCAAACACCACTGGAAAGGCTAGTTCAAGATTGAGCACCGAGTGCTCAGTGCACTTAACTTAAATAGTCCAAGGTCGCATGAGAAGCCTACAGTTACCAATAAGCAGACGACAAAACTTCAGGGAGCAATTAACAGGTAAAACAAGCCTCATTGAGGTAAGTTAATGATATTCAGGTGAAGTAGAGTGCCGTAGTCTGGAGCCCTTGGGGGTCTCCCGCTGATCCAAAGGATTCATGACACTGGGCAAAAATAGCTTATTAATGAGAACATTCCTAAGAGAATGAACGGCCAGACTGGTTCAAGCTGACAGAAAGGTCACAGTAATACAAACAACACAAGATACAACAGGGGTGTCCAGAGGAGCATCTCTGAATGCACAACATGTCAAACATTGAAGTGAATAGGCTACAGCAGCACAAGATCATGAAGATACACTCAGTAGCCACCTTATTACGTACAGGAGGTACCTCATAAAGTAGTCACTCTGTGTATATATCACTATATGCTACTTCAAAGTTCACTTCCTTGAAAGTGTTTACAGGAAAATAAAGAAATGCGGTATAATTCATGAAAAGAACTATATATAACAAAGACCGACAAAAACTAACCTGCAAAAGAAGAGAAAAAGTGCAAATAACAAAAAAGTAAAAAAATAATACTGAGTTGTAGAGTCCTTAAAAGTGAATCTATAGGTTGTGGAGTCAGTTTACATATTGAGGTGAGTGAAGTTATCCACACTGGTTCAGGAGCCTGGTGGGTGTAGAGTAATAACTGTTTCTTTGGACCATTGTTTTTGGTGATGTATATTAATGACTTGGATGTGAATATAGGACATATGATTAATAAGCTTGTGGATGACATGAAAATCAGTGATGTGATGGATGGTGAGAGAGGTTGTCTAATGCTGCACGATATAATGCAGAATATGCAACTTCACAAAAGCCTAGTGACATTACACTTGGAGTATTGTTTGCAATTCTGATCACTACATTATAGGAAGGATGTAGTTGTGCAGATGAGAATGCAGGGAAATTCAATGGATTTTCCCTGGATTGCATGACCTCAGTTATCAGGAGAGATTGGATTGGCTGGACTTGTTTTCCCTGGAGAAGGAGATTAGGATGATGATAGAAGAATGCTATTAGAGGCATAGAAAGAGTAAATCGTCAAAATATTTCTCACACTATACTGGTATTAAAAGCAAGAGAGCATAGATTTAAAGTGAGAAGAAGGAATTTCAAGAAGGATTTGAGGGGAAAGTTCTTTTTAAGACAGTGAGTGGCTTATATCTATAACTTACTATCAGAAGATGTACTGAAGTCAAATCCAATCATTATGTTCGAAACATTTAGACAAGCACTGAAATAGGTAAGGCACAACAGGATCCAGTTCTAAAATGGCCAAATGGCATTAAGGTAGATGTGGAACAAGTTCAGCATGGATGTGGTGGGTCCAATTCCTCCCAATTCACCCCAGCCCCCTTCACCTTGATTCCTTTCCTTCTTCACGCATTCCATCTTCTTATCACCCACACACACACCTTCCACACGGTTCCCACCCCATCTGTTCCCATTTGCCCTCTCCATTTCACTCACTTGACTCCTTGCTCCACCATCTGCTTCAGCTAGATTCCATCATCCTCAGTTTTTTGTCCAGTGCACCTATCACCTCCCAACTTCTGTTTCTATTTCAGCTCTCCTGTCCTCCATCTGCCCATCACCCCTTCTCACCTGGATCCACCGCAGACTTGCCAGCCTTTCCTCCACCTGTTCTTCTATGCTGGTCATTTCCCTTCTATCTCTCAGTCCAGATGAAAAGTCTGGAGCTAACACGTCGACTGTTAACTTCCCTGCACAGATCCTGTCGAGTTCCTCCAGCATCTTGTGTGCATCTGTCTTGATGCATTCGTCCTGTAGCAGTCCAATCTCTCAGATCTCTCAAAGGCGAAAGAGTAGTTCAGAAGTGGGTGCTTAGTTAATTTGTTAATGTTTGTTTCTATCATGTCACACAATAATTTGCGTGGCAAAGTAATTAATTGAACTCAGTCTGTAATCCCTACCTTTTTAATTACAAAGTTCCAGCTGTTGCTGCAAGGTACAGAGTAAGAGACACAAATGTTCTCTTTCCCAGTGATGTCTTTTGCATCTTGAAATCTATCTACTTAAATTTATTTGGGGAGTTGGCCTGCATTTACTTCTAGAAGCATAGAAACATAGAAAACCTGCAGCACAATACAGGCCCTTCGGCCCACAAAGTTGTGCCGAACATGTCCCTACCTCAGAAATTATTAGGCTTACCTATAGCCTTCTATTTTTCTAAGCTCCATTTACCTATCCAAAAGTCTCTTAAAAGACCCTATCGTATCCACCTCCACCACCGTTGCCGGCAGCCCATTCCACACACTCACCTCTCTCTGAGTAAAAAACTTACCTCTGACATCTCCTCTCTACCTACTCCCCAGCACCTTAAACCTGTGTCCTCTTGTGGCAACTATTTCAGCCCTGGGAAAAAGCCTCTGACTATCCACACGATCAATGCCTCTCAACATCTTATACACCTCTATCAGGTCACCTCTCATCCTCTGTCGCTCCAAGGAGAAAAGGCCGAGTTCACTCAACCTGTTTTCATAAGGCATGCTCCCCAATCCAGGCAACATCCTTGTAAATCTCCTCGGCACCCTTCCGATGGTTTCCACATCCTTCCTTGGAGTACGGTACTCCAAATGGGGTCTGACCAGGGTCCTATATAGCTGCAACATTACCTCTCAGCTCCTAAATTCAATCCCACGATTAATGAAGGCCAATACACTGCAGGCCTTCTTAATCACAGAGTCAACCTGCGCAGCTGCTTTGAGCGTCCTATGGACTCGGACCCCAAGATCCCTCTGATCCTCCACACTGCCAAGAGTCTTACCATTAATACTACGTTCTGTCATCATATTTGACCTATCAAAATGAACCACTTCTGTGGTATCAAATTATATAGCTTTGCCACTCTCTGGTTAAAAAGCCTTGTCTTTATCTCAGTCCTAAATATCCTGTATCCTGAAACAGTAACTTCTTATTCTAGACATTCTATCCAGGGGAAACATCCTCCATACATCCAGTCTGTTTACTGCTATCTAGATTCAAGTGGATCCTTTCTCAACTTAACCACTCCTTATGTCTCATAGGGTGAAATAGTATAGAAACAGGAGAATATTTGCAGATGCTGGAAATCAAAGGAAATAGGTCCTTCAGCCCATTGAGTTTGTGCCAACAACTATTCATTAATCCAAATCCTACACTAAACTCAGAGGTGGCAGAGTCAAAATATTAGAAGTGTGAAGTTTGCTACCCAAGGCTTAAGTAAATGAAGTTGGTGGTCGGGTACTTATTGCAGGAAGATCTCATAATCTTATTTCTCTCACTGTATGTGAATGGGCAACTTTTGCTTAGACTTAGTGGGAAACAAAAATAGATTGTATCATTAAAAAGTACTTATTTCTGAGATGAAGGCCATCCAAGGGCATATTGGTAACCCAGAGCCATAGAAAGGGTGCAGAGGGTCAGAGCCGTATCTATTTCCTGAGGAGACTGAGGTCCTTTAACATCTGCCGGATGATGCTGACGATGTTCTACGAGTCTGTGGTGGCCAGTGCTATCATGTTTGCTGTTGTGTGTTGGGGCAGCAGGCTGAGGGTAGCAGACACCAACAGAATCAACAAACTCATTCGTAAGGCCAGTGATGTTGTGGGGATGGAACTGGACTCTCTGATGGTGGGGTCTGAAAAGAGGATGCTGTCCAAGTTGCATGCCATCTTGGACAATGTCACCCATCCACTACATAATGTACTGGTTGGGCACAGGAGTACATTCAGCCAGAGACTCATTCCACTGAGATGCTGCACTGAGCGTTATAGGAAGTCATTCCTGCCTGTGGCCATCAAACTTTACAACTCCTCCCTTGGAGGGTCAGACACCCTGAGCCAATAGGCTGGTCCTGGACTTATTTCCTGGCATAATTTACATATTACTATTAACTACTTATGGTTTTATTACTATTTAATTATTTATGGAGCAACTGTAACAAAAACCAATTTTCCCTGGGATCAATAAAGTATGACTATGATTATGACTATGACTATGACAAACAGCACTAGAAGACTGCTCCATAACTCCGGACACCATATTTTAGACGGAAGATAAAGCAATGATAAAATGCTCAGGTTATTAAAGACCCCAATGGTTAAATTTGAATGAATGCATTATCTTTTATGCCATACTTAAAAAAATCTTGCATTTCTTTCATAAATCTTCCTTCTTGTTCAAAGGATCTTCAATCTTTCCTCGGTGTCCATTCAAACAGATCACTGCCTAATTAACTTTTCTTGCACTTTTCCCCAGTGACTTAATTTATCTCTTTCTCCTTTGTGTTGTAACTAAACTTAGCATTCCAAGTACTCTCTGACCAGAGCACAAGAAGCTTTGGTTCCCATCCTCCTTGATTCATGGTATATTACTTTCAATGGTCCAATAGCTTTATTTGATTGTTGCTCTATAGTGGTTATACATGTTTTAATCTGCTATAAGTTCCAGATCTCTTCCAACATCCTCCTTAATTAATTTAATATTATGTATGAACAAAAAAAACAGTGGACCATGCAATCCCTTGAGCCTGCACCACTTTTTACTAAGATTATGCTGGTTTGATCTTTTGATCCATCACAACTTTCAAGCTTAGTTATTTTACCCTGTAATCCATCTGTCTCAGCTGTAGTATGCAAAATGGCTTTTCAACCACAGCTTTTTGAAATTGACGTATCAAAGGATTCTTCCTCATTTAATTCAATGGTTAACTCTTTGGTTCCATCTCCTCTCATGAGGAGATAGCTTCCTAAACACCCTTGGTCTGTAGCCACTACAGAATCTCATGCGTTGCATTGAAATCATTCTTCTAATTTCCAATGTGCCTGGACCTATCCTGTTAATAAACCAAATTCTTCTTCCCAGAAATGAGCCTAGCTATCCTCTGAACTTCTTCCAAGAAAGGTAGATCCTTCCTTAAAATATGGAAGCCATAACTCAATATATATTCTCTACAAAGACCAATTTAATAGTTTTAGCACAACTTCTTTATAATTGTAGTCTATTGCCTTACAATTAAGATCAATACTCCATTTGTCTGCAACAGCAAAACCCTCAAAGAGAGATCATGGTCTACAGTACATCAAAAGCTATCTGTTCACTCCAACATTTTCGAAATCCTACAGACAGTCTCACAAACAAGGAGAGAGGCAGATATTGTTCCTTCCACAGCGAGAGGGGAACCAACAGTTGCTATTTCAATGTTACAGTCAGTCTGAGGCGATGCACTTTATTCCAAGCTCCGCGACTCGAGAATTGGCAGCAAACTCTCCCTCACCATCATGAGAGAGAGAGAGAGAGAGAGCGAGAGAGAGAGATTCTGAGTGCAAAGCCCTTCGACAGCCGCTGTCGCTGTTCTTGATGTTTTGGCTCCCGTTACACTTCAGTTCACGAAACTGATGAGAATTCGTGTCCACAGGGCCATGCAAGGCACTGAAGGTGCCCAGCTTCAGGCCAAACCTGGATATATCAAAATACGGCTGATCAGTGAGCTCCAAGAATTGGAGCACGCTGCCGTGCAGAACCGTAGTTTGTGTGCCACCATAGATCAAAGATTCTGGCAGGACCCAGCCACCCTGAATTTAACTGTTTCACTGATGAGCTGGGAGAACTGCTCTCTGGCACCATCTTTAGCTCCACCCCTATCAATACCTATTTTTTTCACACAATTTAAATACCACATTTGCTTTCTATTCTTTCTTGCAAGGTAGACAACCTCCCAATTCCCCTCATTACTCTCCATTTGACAACTTTTTTGTGCTGAAGGGTGGCAACTCATTGCCAGCTGCTTTCCGCAAATGTACTTGTCTTCTCTATTGTAATCACTCTACCCAGTTAAGTCTAAATTTTATGATGCTAACAAATATCAAGAATGTTCTTTTAAATCTGAATACAGGTCTGGTGATCTTCCGACCTCTAGGAGTGAGCAAACTACCGACCTGACACCCAGAACCACACAACCCACCTCACTATAGCCTTGTACCTTACTGTCTGCCTGTACTGCATTTTCTCCATCACTGTAACACATCATTCTACGTTCTTTTATTGCTTTCCTTGTACCACCTCAATGCACTATGAGATGAAATGATCTGCATGAGACAACAATTTTCACTGTACATGTCAGAATAGTAAACTAATTTACCAATTGAACATTGACTTCTCAAACTTCTGCTAAAGTCCCACCTCCCCCTCATACCCCGTCCGTTATTTATTTATTGATATTCACACATTCTTTTTCTCTCTCAGTCCCTCTCACTATACCCCTTGCCCATCCTCTGGGTTTCCCCCCCTCCCCCTTTTCTTTCTCCCTAGGCCTCCTGTCCCATGATCCTCTCATATCCCTTTTGCCTATCACCTGTCCAGCTCTTGGCTCCATCCCTCCCCCTCCTGTCTTCTCCTATCATTTTGGATCTCCCCCTCCCCCTCCCACTTTCAAATCCCTTACTAGCTCTTCCTTCAGTTAGTCCTGACGAAGGGCCCCAGCCTGAAACGTCGACTGCACCTCTTCCTAGAGATGCTGTCTGGCCTGCTGCGTTCACCAGCAATTTTTATGTGTGTTGCTTGAAATTCCAGCATCTGCAGAATTCCTCGTGTTTACCAATTTACCGGTTTTACCTTTCTAATCCCTTTGAAGTTGTCAGTAGTTTGCTTCTTCCTCACAACTTTCTTTTCTATCAACCATTTATCATTAAAAACTCAGATACATCCAAATAATTCCCATCATCAATTATCAATACAGTTTGTAAAGAGTTGAGAACTCAGAAAAAATCCTTGAAGAAGCTTAATATTTATAGCCTGCCACCTGAAAATGATCCTTCTTTCCATATCCCATTTCTTAGAGTGATAGGGCAAAAAACAGGCCCTTTGGTGCACCAGCTCACTGTAATTGCGTAAAACTCAGGTTCAGCTGCATCTGAAATATTGTGTGCAGTTCTGGTTGCTCCGCTGCAGGAAGAATGTGGAAGTTTAGGAGAGGACGCAGATAAGGTTCACCAGGATCCTGCTGGACGTGAAAGTATTAGATATTAGAAAACGTTGGACAAACTTGGATTGTTTTCTCTGGAGCACTAGAAACTGATGGGAGAACTGAGAGAAATATATAAAATTATGAGAGGCAGTATGAGTCTTTTTCCTCGGATAGAAAAGTCAAGTACAAAAGGACATAGTTTAAGGTGAGAAGAGTAAAGTTTAAAGGAGATGTGCTGGGGAAGATGATTTTATATGCAGAGAATTCTCTGCAACATGCTGCTTGGGGAGTGGTGGAAGCAGACCAGATAGTGGTGCTTAAGAGACATTTAGACAGGCATATGAACGTGCAGGGAATAGGGGGATATGGATCAAGCCTATGTGCAAGCAGATAGGCTTAATTTAGCTTGGAATTACAGTCAGCACAGACAGCAAATGCTGAAGGGCCAGCTCCTGTGCTGCATTCTTCTAAGCCCTAAACATTGTGCCAACCATCCAGCACCCACTTTTACTCTAAATCTAACTGAACACTTTTCATTCTCCCTGCATTTACATCAACTTTTTCCAAGATTTTATTGCTCATCTATATGCTACAGGCAATTTACAGTGGCCAGTCAGTCTAACTACCTGCCCAGATTCAGTACGTGGAAAGAAATTGGAGTAGATGGGAAAGATCACAGGGAGAAAGGACAAACTCCACACACACAGGTCAGGTTTGAATCCCGTCCCTGAAGCTGTGAGGCCGCAGCCCTACTAACTGTGCAGTACACATTTTCTGACTGTTAATTGATCCTTTTCAGAATAACATGCTGCTCTTAATGCTACAAGGCCTCATCTTGTACGCTAAACTTTCACATGGCACTTCATTGAATATTTTCTGGGAAACAAAACACACTGGTTTCCATTGGTTTCCCCTTTATGTAATTTCTAAGTTATATGGTCAAGGAAGTACAGTATTGTATTTATTTAAAGTATTGATTCTTCCTCATTGTGCTTGCTTTTTAATGTACTCCATTATCACTTCTTTAAATAAAGGATTCCATATTTTCTGACAATTAATACGAGATTTCTTAGCCTGTAACTACCTGTTTCCAGAATGATCTCTGTCACCTCTTTGTTCTTCCTGTGCTTAGTGTCTTCCACAGTATCCCTATTTTTCCCCAAATCCCAACAATTGAAATTAAACCAATTTAGGATCATTTGTGGGATCTTGTTGTGTACAATATGGTCTCCATAACTGACTGCACAATCTTTTAGAATAACTCATGTTTTTTTTTAATTTTCTTTCTGTATGTTAGTGCCTTATGTGTGCTGATTTATATCCTGTAATCTCAGCATAATCTCAGAGGCCAAGTATTATATTGAGGGAAGTATTGTTTATGAAGTGGGTTCAATAAACGGTAAATGTTCTCCCTAAACTTTTGCTGCTGGCATATATTTTGATCAGCTATGCTGTCAGGTGGGCAGACATTTGACAGAAAGACACATTTAACAAGCTGTGAAATGTTCTATCTAATCGAATGCACATTAAATTGTGCCATCAATTTTGCCACTTATTCATTCATCGAAATTGATCAATAGGAGACTGAAATGTGGATATACCAGCAAGCAGCAGAATTTACAAGAAGGGAAAAGCTTGTTTCATACAACTAAAGCATTATCAATTTTAACAGTGATTCATTCATGGAAGATGATTCATGCATGTCGATCAGTAACAGTAACATTACTGAGGCCTACGTATGAGGGGTGATTGATAAGTTCATGAACTAAGGTAGAGGGAGACAATTTTAGAAAACCTAGCAAATTTATTTTTTAACATAGTCCCCTCCTATATTTACACACTTAGTCCAGCACTCATGGAGCATACAGATCTTGGACCTCCAGAAAGTGTCCACAACATGGGTGATTGACTTCAAACTTTCTGCATAATCACTCAAAGAGTTGAACTGCATGCGCATGTAACGAGAGCTGTATCACTCATCTCCCTCTACTCTAGGCCATGAACTTAACAATCACCCCTGCTGTGGACACTTTCTGGAGGTCCAAGATCCGTATGCTCCACGACTGCTGGACTAAGTGTGTAAATGTAGGAGGGGATTATGTTGAAAAACAAATGTGCTAGGTTTTCTAAAATTGACTCCTTCTACCCCAGGCCACGAACTTATCAATCACTCCTTGTACATCTGGTTAATCTCTAATGGTGTTCCAATACACAAAAGCTCCTGCTAGCAAATATACACTAGTATAGAAGCACCGCCCTTCCAAGTATAAACTGGTAACCAAGAAGCTATAGCACAGGACTGCATGTGCGCTATTCAGTGAAAGCAATATGCAGAAGAAAAAAATTATTTGATTCAATGCCAGTAGATCAGATCAACGCTCTGCAATCCTAACACAGGTCACTGTCAAAAGCAGTGGTGGATTAATTGGCTCCAACAAAATCCCCACTTATAGCAATGAAAAGACCCACTGTGTAAATGCTAAACCCAAGACTTCTCTTTCCTCACCATGGTCAGTTATAAATAGCCTATGAAGGATCTATTACCACTTCTCCTGAGATCCTCTCCCTGCCAGTCTTCACCTACTTTGATTCACACGTAGGTGAATTTAAGAAACAGCTGAAGGCTCTGGATACAACAAAGTCAATGGAACCAACAAACATTCCAACTGTGTCATGGATGTTTTGCACACCCGCAGAACTAGCCATAGTCTAACCAAGCTTTTGCAGTATAATCACAATAGCAACATCCACCAGGTAAAGCAAATCGTTTCCCAGGTATGTCCCAAGCATGACGTATCCAATCTAGTTAAATGCCACACAACCAGTCAATCTCTATAACCAACAAAGCAATGGAAGATGCTGTTGGCAGGATCATCAAGTAGAACTCACTCAACAATAATCCGTCGTTGCATTTCACATGGACCACTCTAGGTCAGTCTTTATCACACAAATGTGAACCAAGGAGCTGAATTTTATG
The DNA here is from genome assembly GCF_030028105.1 of Mobula birostris. NCBI lineage: Eukaryota > Metazoa > Chordata > Chondrichthyes > Myliobatiformes > Myliobatidae > Mobula > Mobula birostris. The sequence goes on from NC_092395.1 coordinate 40,333,122, forward strand.
GTGTGGTGTGAGTGGTTTTCCCTGACATTCTGATTGAAATCCTGACTTCTGGTAAAACTGAAGTCAATTTCTATCAAACCTTTCAATGTGTGGATCTGTATATTGCACAAAGATGATGGTTGTAGCCTTTAGAGATCCCAATCTTAAAACATTGCTACATGAATTCTTTAGGGTAATGCCCTGTACTTAGCCATCTTCAATTGCCTTCATCATATTATGTGGTCAGAATAAGAAACTCTTTCTAATAGTTACACAACATCCAACTCTTTTCATAACTTATCTGAAAATGCAGTAGTTCATGTTCATGTTTGCATGTCTGCAACATGTAGACATTAATTTAGTTGATAAGTGGCTAGTGAATTCATGCCACACAAATGCCTGGCAAAGGCTTGGTTAAACAAATGGAAGTCTATATACCTACCCTTGACATTCCAGTCATCATTATCACTATCACCAAGAACCCATTAACAATGCCTTGGGGATTAAGCTGGCTAAATACCCAAATGGATAAACCCCATAGATACCATGGCCACAAGAGCAGAGTAGCATGGACAAGTGTCTTAACTTCACATACTGTAAAACCATTCTGTCATTTACAAGCCACACATCAGGAATGCAGTGGAATACTTGTCATATGACTTGACAAGTACAGCTCTACACACTCAAGCTTCGCACCATCCAGAGCCCATTTAATCTCCGTCCATTCATCATCCGAATCAGTCACAGTGGCATTATGGCCACCATGGCGATCATCTGCAAAATACACTGCAGGTACTCAACAAGGCTACTCTGAAAACACCTCCCAACACCAGAAAATGCTGTATCCCAGAAGGATATGATCTACAAATACAAGCTGCAAGTTCCCTCAGAATTATGCACCGTCTTGACATGGAAAAAAACATATTCCAGTATTAAAATTCAGAGACCGCCTACCCACCTGCACTGCAGGAACACCTTCATAAGAGAGGATTGATGGAGCTAGTGCACTTCCTTTTCAAGGTCAGTCTCAAAAAACTAATTGTAAACAAAAGGTAAGTTCCTTGTAAATTTGGGGAACTAGCAAAAATAAGATTCAATGTAAAATTGTACTGCAAAAGTGTTATGGCAAAATTTTAATTAATTATGCTTTTGCTTCTGAATCAGAATATTATAGCTTCAAAATCTACCAAAGGATATAAAGAATTAATGTAGCATGGGAATTTTCACTGTGCTATCTTTCGAATTACCCATTAAGCTAGCTATAAAATTATCTGCATATTTTAATACTACAAGTCCTGGACAGAATAATCGTTAATTCTCCTGCCAATTATACTTCCCAGAAGAAATAATCCTGCTCTTATTGGGAGATGTTCATCTAGTTTTTCCTCTTGTTTTCCATTTACTATTGTTCATTAAAATCTAGTTTGCTCAAAAGCACATTACCGTAAGTATAATCATGCCCCCAACTATATTGGCAAGCTTTTCAATATTGACAGTATGAAATAATAAGTTTTATATGTGTGGTAATGGTACTGTTGCCTAATTGTTTGACACTGAAGAGCTCAAAGTTCTCACTTTGGATCCGAGATTGAACTAATTACGAAAATGGCCCAAATTCATGTCTTACTTAGATATATCATACAAAGTGCAATCGACTTCTGGTCAGATGGCAGCACTTTTATATGCAGCGGCCTCTGTGGGTCCAACTAAAGATGTGATTGTTCATCCTTTACATCCTCCTCTTGATTGCAAGACATTACTTGTTATCAGGGACATCATCTACTGCAGGCCTACTGCACACAAATGAGTTGCTGGATAGTGATGGAACTGAACTTGTTGTGCACTATATTGCAGCTTGCTTCAGCTACCCAGAGAAGACAGCATCAGCAGCGATGTATGGAGGTGATGCGCAATTCGGGGGGGGCGGGGGTGTGGTTGTATTGGCCATTTCTGTTGTGATTGCAAGACACTGTTCGACACTGGTAATGTAGAATATTGTGAGTCCAGTTCAGTGTTTTATTGGTGAGACCAACCATGGAGGAGCTGCACGGCCTCAGTTGTGGCATGGACCAGGCCTCATTCATGCTTCAGGGTCACCTGTTGCGACCGCCGAGGAAGGAGATGTCAGAGCTCAAGGCCAATTTATACTTGTGCATCAAATCGACGCCGTAGGTACGGCATAACTGCACACCCTACTCCGTACACTACGCCGTACCCTATGCCATGGCCTGATGCGCACCTCTCCTAAAATGTAACTACATATCACGGCGACGCAGACCACAGCAACTGTGATTGGTCCGCTTGGTAGCATCACATTTCCTCCTATGCTGCAATAGCTTGCAATAGCTTCGGGCGACCGAAGGGCGGGGAAGGAACTCTGGCTGCAATGCTTTCCATAAAGCTTTACAGACCTCCGAAATTATGGAGGACCCTGTGCTTGACGCCAGTTTGTAGCTAGCTGCTACAGCCTGTTGACTTCCACCTGAAGCTAAAACTCGAATGGTGATTGCCAGTCTCTGAGTATACTGTGCGCACACTGATGCAAAATAAATGGTTGGAGATGATGAACCAAATCGTCAAATCTACCTGCCGACATCCGAAAATATTTGAAATGCATTTCCTCATCCATGTCTGTCAGTGGCCGGACAAGCATAGAAAATTCACCCTCCTTCAGTTTCAGTCACCATTGTTTGAAGTTTGAGTTTCAACATGAAGAAACTGAACACAGCAGCATAGAAACCCCAGCGCCAACTAGTGTTTTGATGGTGAATTGCAGAGTGACGCAGACGCACCAGCGCACAAGTATAAATGCTCACAACGGCATACCCTACTTGTGTAGATTACGACGTAAGCTAGTACACACAAGTATAAATCAGCCTTTACTGGCTGCTGCTGGATTCCATGGTGGGTGGGAGGCAGGCCCCTCCCACTGGTGTTGCCCTCTAGTGCTCACTCGGTGGGTGACAGTCTGGATTGCATTTGACTGTACCTGCACTGTGTGATTTGAGGAACTGCTGCGGGCTGCTCTTGCAGAAGCGTGGCTCCAGGACACCATCCACGTGGCATCAATCTATAGGCCATGACACTCTTGGATTTGGGCTTTATCATGCTTTTTAATTTTTTGTTTTGTAACTATAGGTCTTTCTGCTATCTTAGTTATATATGCTATGAGCTGCGTGCTGTGTGTGACTGTGATTCTGTGTTCTGGAGGAACACTATTTCATTTGGCTGTATTCATCTGTATGGTTAAATGACAATTAAACTTGAACTTTAACAAATAATGTAGAAAAAAATAGTGCTGGCTCATTTAGAGAGAATTTCAATTTCTTACACAGAAATCGCACATTGGGATGTGCAATTTATAAAAATAAATAGCTATGAATACAGTCCCTCCATTTTTAAACCCATTTAATGAGCAATATCCTGTTGATTTTATAATAAGTAAGAATTCTAACCATTGCCAATGTCTTGAATGTCTTGCAACCAGATTTCCAAATGAGCTCGCAATTACCATTAATGGAGCAATACTGAATGTTTAGAATGAAAAGGTTTAAAACTTGGCCTCAGTGGACTATTCTGACAAGAAGCAAGTACTAGTGATGCCAATAGTAACCCAATAATGAAACCTAATAATAGACCTGAAGACACTGTATCTTGTGATAAAGCACTATTTTTATTATTTTTTGTACTGGAGTCAATAAATTGTATTTTCAGACTCTAGTAAAGCTTTAGAAACCCACACCCTCAGGAAGAAGAACACTACTTAAAGTCAGATCAAAGTAAAATTTCAATTGGAAATACAGTGGATTCCAGTAATTGGGCCTTTGATTAGTCAGGGCAGCCACTTATATGGGACAACTCTTAAGAAAAGAAAAACAAACCGAAAAAATAGCCAGGATTCCCTTATTTTATCTGGGAAGCTATGCCACTTAATTGGGGCAGATGAATGTTACAAAACATATTCTAACATTTGCCGATGACACAAAGCTGGGTGGCAGTGTGAAATGTGAGGAGGATGTTATAAGAATGCAGGGTGACTTGGACAGGCTGGGTGATTGGGCAGATGCATGGCAGATGCAGTTTAATGTGGATAAGTATGAGGTTATCCACTTTGGTGGTAAGAACGGGAAGGCAGATTATTATCTAAATGGAGTCAAGTTAGGAAAAAGGGAAGTATAACGAGATCTAGGTGTTCTTGTACATCAGTCACTGAAAGCAAGCATGCAAGTACAGCAGGCTGTGAAGAAAGCTAATGGCATGCTGACCTTCATAACAAGAGGAATTGAGTATAAGAGCAAAGAGGTCCTTCTGCAGCTGTACAGGGCCCTGGTGAGACCACACCTGGAGTACTGTGTGCAGTTTTGGTCTCCAAATTTGAGGAAGGACATTCTTGCTATTGAGGGAGTGTAGCGTAGGTTCACAAGGTTAATTCCCAGGATGGCAGGACTGTCATATGTCAAAAGATTGGAGCGACTGGGCTTGTATACTCTGGGATTTAGAAGGCTGAGAGGGGATCTTATTGAAACATATAAGATTATTAAGGGATTGGACATGCTGGAGGCAGGAAGCATGTTCCCATTGATGGGTGAGTCCAGAACCAGAGGCCACAGTTTAAGAATAAGGGGTAGGCCATTTAGAACGGAGTTGAGGAAAAACTTTTTCAGCCAGAGAGTGGTGGATATGTGGAATGCTCTGTCTCAGAAGGCGGTGGAGGCCAAGTCTCTGGATGCTTTCAAGAAAGAGATGGATAGAGCTCTTAAAGATAGCGGAATCAAAGGTAATGGGGATAAGGCAGGAACTGGATACTGATTGTGGATGATCAGCCATGAACACAGGGAATGGCGGTGCTGGCTTAAAGGGCTGAATGGCCTACTCCTGCACCTATTGTCTATTTTCTATAACTAGTGTCGGTCACGTGCACATTGTGTGGCCGTTAGATATTACACCTTGCTTAGAACAAACGGTTTTTAAATAGCGTCACTTCAAATTTTTTTTGTTCAAATATCAGTGACTTTTGCAGTGATAGTTATAGATATAGTTATAGAGTAATAGACAGCAAGACAATTCAGAACTGTTTTGCTCACTGTGGTATCAAGCTTGAAAATGGCCGGAAGTGAAAATCAAATGATTTCACTACTTCAACAATTTAGGAACTATGAAAATGTGAAGGTATTACCAGTTATTTTTAAAGTTACAGTGAAAATGAAGATTTGGAGGATGTAATTGTCAAAAGTATTGTATGAAGGCAATCTATTATCTGCACAAGGTGTCTGCGCTGATTTTGTTCATTTACAGTCAAATGAACATGTCAGAATACACAGAATGAATTTCTACATTGATAACTTTTAGGAACTAATACAGTTTTATGGTACTGTAGTAGCTTCGGTAATATTATAATTTATTCTGTATTTCATTTTAATACATAATTTGTTACTCAGTTTGTCTTTTTTTAAACAATTTTAACTATTTCCATGATTGGGCTAATTGGGCTAAAATGTATTGGTGTCGATGTATCCCAATAAACCAGGACCCACTGTACTTCTTCCTATTCTGGCAGAAACACTTATGTGAAGTACCACATTACCCAAATGTTTATAATTCAGTTTTGACTGACAGGAAATGTTGAGGAGGCTTGACCCAAAGGCAGAGCAGTGGAGATTATATTAGCAGTGAAAGTTATGTTACTAATAAACTGCAATTATTATTATGTTATGTTACTCATAAGCCACAAGGGGCCACAAAACAAGCAAGAATAGATACTTAACATGACGAGGCAACAGGTAACTGAAGTCTTGGAGCAAACAGTTCAATGAGTGATCAAGGACTGTGGATGAGAGCTGGGTTTAAATGGGCGGCAGATGATATTGGAAACAAGTGACTCCTGTTAGCTGGGTGGAGATTGGGAAGTGCCTGCCCAAGCAGGCCTGACAGGGCCACCCCCCACCGCCCAACCCCACAGCCAGAACCCGGCAGCCCAGGATGATCTAGATGTGCCTGGTGGAACACCTCAATGAGCAATGGATCTAGGACGAAACTGGAAGGCACCCAATACTCCGCCAGGCTGTGCTCCAGTCAAACAGGTACTGCATCCACAACACCTAAGTCTATCAGCTGGCCAATCATATACTGTGGGCACCATCCACCATCCTAGGTTCCAGAGGTGCAGGCTCAGGTGGGCTGACTGGTCCACAGACAACGGGCTTGAGGCAGGACACGTGGAAGGTAGGTGTAATCCTGAGGGATGGTGTCATGAGCCCTGAGGCTTGCCGTAGAGCACTGAGCTTCCATGGTTTTTGAGCACTAGTACATACTAATCAATATCTTAACTAGAGTTGCTAAGCACTTGTGTTTTTGGTTTAATCCTGTCAAGTGAATTGTGGCTGACACTTGTTTCCCGCTTTCTATGATTATTTAAAGAGGACTTTAGTCAGTGTTTGAGTGGGGTCATTCTGTCGGAGAGGATGAATTACCTCATGGTGTCGCTCAGTCACCCCTTTGAGGCTCTGATACTGATGGCTAACCTCTTGCTTCCGTCTCTTCCTGGGGGATTCTGCCGTTCCTCTGTACCTGGGTCCAGACCTTCATGAGTGCACTATGACCAATGGCAGCAGCTGGAGACCGTAAGTGTGATGACTGATGAGATGGGTAATCTTGAAAGGACCAATGAACCAGGACGAGTGTTTGTAGAAGTCGATGCACCGGGGCAGATCTCATATGAAGAGCATTGTAGCTGTTTGAGGGAGTGTGGTCAGGGTAATTCAACACCAGTGCACAGTTTCCCTGGGTTCATGGTTATGCCTTGGCTAAAAGGACGTAAACCAGGAAGGAAATGACAAGGGTGGAACGGGCATTTCTCTAACTTGCTGAACAGTTGGTTTTTGAGGAGACACTGAAGAACTGAATGGATCTGACTGACGTGGTCTTGGGGGACCTTGGAGAAGATGAGAATGTCGTTGAGGTAGACAAACACATAGCAGTGCAGCAGTCTCAGAGGATCTCATTGAGGAAAGCCTGGAAAACAGCTGGACTGTTGGAAAATCTGAAGGGCATCACAAAATATTCATATTTGCCATTCGGTGTAATGAACGCCATCTTCCATTCATCTCCCTGGCGGATGCAGATCAGGTAATGCACACTCCGTAGATCCAGTCTGCTGAAGATCTTGGCCCAACTGAGCAGTGAACTGGATGACCGGGTGAGGCAAATGTCGTGAGTGGAGAGCCAGATGAGAGGAGTGTTGGGTGAGTCGATAAGGAAGAATTGGATGGACTAGCGGTGCTCTCTGATGTTCACGTGCACAGGACTTGTGCGTGCTCTGCCCATCCTAGATCCCAAAGGACATCGATCAATGGCTGTGATCAAGAACAGGTGAAAGATAGGCTCGGTAGAGAGTTCAAGCTGCACACGGAGCCCAGTCCCGAAAGTTGTCTGTTGCATTGGAATCCTCCAGAGCCCCCTGTGTGTCTGCAGAGCTATTGGGTTGTAAAAGAGGACAGAGAAAATGAGTCAGGTGGTGGTGCTGGAACAAGAGGCTGGGGAGCTTAACAGATAGAGCCCCTCATCTCTAAATGGTGGTGCCATTCTCCCAGTCTCAATGGGCATTTGAGGTGTGAGTGATTGGCGGATCCGCAGTAAGCACATGTTGTTTCTCCACCAACGCTCATCCTCTTGGGGGAGGGTAGCAGGGGGTTAAAGGAACTCTCCTGAACTGCTTGGGTCCAGGAGACAGTGATGAGGAGGGTCCTGTAGCCTGAAATAGTTCTGTGATTATAACTAGGCTTCTGGCTGATGATGTCGAGGGTTGTTCCATAAGATGCTTGTCAATTCAGACGGCCAGAGTGATGAGGCTTTTGAGGTAGGTGGGTATCTCCCAGGTAGACAATGTTCCAAGGGTCCTTGATGGTAATCTCTCCGGCAGTGCATCTACCTTCCAGCAGCACTCTGATGCAAGGGTTCTGAATTCCACAGTGTAATCTAGCGTTGAGTATGAGCCTGGATGTAGGCGTAGAATCTGATCCACTGCCCCCCTACCGCTTCCTGGACGGTCGAAAATCTGGTGCATCTCAGCAGTGAATTCCTCATATTTATTGCACGTAGTGGTTCTACCGTCCCAGGCAATCCAGGTCAGAGCTCGTCCAGTTAGAACAGAGTTAACGAAGGCAATCTTGACTCTGTCCATAACATACAGAGATGGCTAGGGCTCGAATTGTGATACACACTGCACAGGAAGTTACAGCATCAGGTTGGGGATCCATCGAAGTGTTCGGGCCCTGGAATCCGGGTCTCCAAGGGAGGAGGTTGGCTGGCGCAGGGATTCTGTATTGAGATGGAAAATTGGTTGACAGTGGCGAACAGAGGGTCAGTGGTTTCCTGCTGCTTCTGGATCGTGGACTCGTGTCAGCTGATGACTTCCTTTAGATGAGCATACTCTGCTGGATCAATCATTGGTTCATCCATCCAGTCAGGAAAAATAGAGGGGACTTGACCCAAAAGCAGAGCAGCAAAGACAACTTAGCAGTAAACGATAATTTACTAATAAACTGCAAGATAATAAAGCCACAGGGGGCCACATAACAAAAGAGAACAGATACTTAACACCACAGCCAAAAATGTTACTGAAGACTATGAGCTACTGGTTGAGGCTGACTGGTTCGATGGGTGAACAAAAGACTGCGGCTGAGAGCTAGGTTTGAATAGGCTCATTGAATTGAATGACTTGGAAATGAGTGGCAGGTGACTCCTGTTAGCTGGACGGAGAGTGAGAGGTGCTGGTGTACAGGCTTGCAATTAAGAGCATCCGATAGTCTTGCGAGACCATGGATCTGCGCCTGGAAAGTCTTTACTCAAGTCCCTTTACTCAAGGCCTGGGCAAGGTTGTATGGAAGACCAGCAGTTGCTCATGCTGTAAGTCTCCCCTCTCCACGACACCAATGTTGTTCAAGGGAAGGGCATTAGGACCCATACAGCTTGGCACCAGTGTCGTCGCAGAGCAATGTGTGATTAAGTGCCTTGCTCAAGGACACAACACGTTCCCTTGGCTGGGGCTCAAACTCACAACCTTGAAGTAGCTAGTCCAATGCTTTAACCGCTTGGCTACGTGCCCACACAGGCTTGACACTGATTTTAGTTTTCTACTTCTGATATTTTCTGTGTATGTCTGCAGAGTCAGGGTCTTGACTGGCAACTGAAAGGCTTGCTAATGAGTTAATAAGAGCCAGTAACTATTTTGCTTGAGGGTCTTCGGCTGGAAGAAATTGGGCTACTGGGTGTAGAAAGGAAGTCAGTATGAGGTTTCTCTGCTGGGGTTCTGTGGAGGGTAGTTAGTCAAGTTGATTGCCAATGGGATAGAATTGCCATTTGTGTGTGGGATTGGTAGTAGATGGGAATGCACTTGAGAATAAAGGGTGGGCTGTCATTTCAGAGAGTTGAATGTGCTTGGGGAAATGGAATGGCCAAATCATAAATTATTTTAATGAGATTCACCTGGGTTGGATTCCCTGATGAGACGTGGGATCAGATTAAATGAAATAACTTTTATATTACACTCAAGCAAACTGTAAAAGTCTGCTTCTGTACGTGTGACCAAAAATGACAGAAGATCTGCTCTATGTTAAATGTAATTGAAAGTCACTATTCATGAATGGGTTCTCAACTCATTTATATAACAAATACATTGAGAGACAATGAAAAAAATATGTATCCCACATTCTGTTCCATTGGTACCTAGTCTTCAATGACGCTTCATAAATTGTAAAAGACTGGCTCTGAAAAATGTAAGTCCTGTGTAAATGTTGCTTGATCAGTTTCCCTCTGCTTCATTTTATGAAGCTGTTGGGTCAGCATTCAAGTTCTGCTGTTTTTCATGCAGCAGAAATTCTTGGCAGGAATCTATTCCTCAGGTATGCCTCATCCCTCAGGTAATAAGAGAATGAGCTGGTCATTTTCATTCCTGCTGAGGTTCATAAAGTTGGGCTACCACTATTGCCTCATAAGGAACTGTCATTAAAAGGTAGTTCTTTTGCCACATCCTATGAAAATGAAATGTGCCTTAGAAATAGAATTTTTTTTAGTTACACAGAATAATATTCGGAGGAGCAACAATAATTTTTTTGATCAAGACACAAGGCAGCTGAGGTGGTCTCTGACGAAATCTTTTCCTATTATTTCAGTCTTTGCCTCAGTAAAGTGGGCATTCAGCATCTCCGGTGCCTTTGCTATATTTCCATTTTCTTATCACATAGAGGGAGGCCATATCAGTTCACTGGGGGATTGAGGGCTGTGAGGATCCGGATCAAAGGATAAATTAGCCATGACCATATTGAAGGATGGGGCAGACATCAGGGGCCAGGTGGCCGACTTCTGCTCCTATTTTCTTGTGTTGCTGAGTTTATGCAAATTCACAGAACAAGGCTGTTCCTAAAGTGTTCCACTGAGCCAGTACTCTCATCAAACACCTCCCCGCCACTCCCCAGATTCTACCACTCACCCACACAACAGGGATATTATACAGTAGCCAACTAAGATCCCAACCAGAGCACCCAGGGGAAATCCATGAGGACACAAGGGGGACATGTGAACTCTGCACATATGGCATCAGAAGTCAAGATCAAAGCTGGAGCTGTAGGGTAGCAGCTCTGCCAGCCATGTCACTCTGCTGCCCTTCTGTTAAAAAGAACACTAGGGATCGATTTCTGATCAAGAACGCAGAGGAAAGGATTGTAGACATGCAAGTCTCTAGCATTTTAAGTTTTAGTTCATTTCAATGGAAATCTTTTCTTTAAGGTTATTATGTGCTCCAGTGCATGGCCAATAGACATCACAATATATCTATTGAATAGTTTTCCTTATCCATATGTTCACGGCCCCTAAGAAGCATATCAATTCCACCAAATTAAGGCCAAAATTGCACAACAGTGCTTGGAAGGATAAAAACTGGCAAATTAAAAGCAGTTAAGCCTGCAGGCAAAAACACATTATAATTTTATTCTTTACTTAATGTAGACAAGTACCTTTTTAATCCCAAAACAATTCTATTTTTATATTCAATTTATTGGGTCCTTCTCTTAATTAGAAGCTTTTGCCATAAACCTTGGCTTTTTGAAAGCAGACCAGGAAAATGTGGGAGCAGGAAAAATACTGTGACTATAAAACAATGACAAGCTCTGTGTGTAGAGGTGAACTAGTCCATATTTTTGGAATTGATTTAGAGGAATATAATATTATCACTCCAAAAACACATGCTTGTTACGAGGAAAGCCAGAAAGGTATGGATACTTTCTGCCTTCCTTAATTGGAATCATGTTATTTGGGTCATTGTGTGCTGGGCTCTCTGGAGTGCCCAGTTACAATTATTGTTTGGATTCCGTTTTCTCAGCATTTCCTTAGCTGTGTTGCAAGCAGCATCTCAGCGGCTCGCAATACCGCTTAGCAATTGATTGACACCGTCCTTGCCCATTGTCTTTGATGTGACTCAGTTATGTAGGTTTCCATGGTGATCTGTGCTCCTTTTGTATCGACAGAAGACGTGATTCTGTAATTCCTACAGGCATTTCTATTAACTGCAGTCAACCCTGCACTAATCCAATTTTCGCTTTCTATATGAAAATTTCCTGATTTTATTATTTGAGTATGTGTCTGGTGTTATACACGGCACAAGTAACTTCACTGCAGCCTAAAGAGAGCTTATTTGTTGACTATAAGTGATTCAGGGTATAAGAGCAATAATCATTTGCATCTAAGTAGAGCCTTTAACAAAGAAAGCTGTACCAAAATTATGCAAAGCTTTATAACTAAATTGAGCTGACAGTGTATTTGAATATACCATGAAGCTCTGTCAAACACAGTTCATTCTAACATATGGTAAGAATGCAAACTGGAGTTCAATTGTTTATTCATGCATTCCCTGGAACAGCAGAGAAAAGGGTGAAAATTCAAGGGAAGTCCTAGTTCGTTCTAATCTTTAATTTAAGGAACTTTGCAGCAAGCCAGACATATCACAACACTCTTTACTATCCCACCCCTAACTTCTTATAACTAGAAATCTCCTCGGCATTGTTGGTTCAGAATTCCAGCATCAGCAACGTTTGATTTTTGTCCTCTTCTTTCAGGAACCGGTCAAGTCATTATTTAAATTATCTCATTGAGACCCACTGCACACTTTGCCAAACTGTATCAAAGCGAGACTAGCGACCATGGCAATGGAGTGGTGGGGATAGTGTCACTGGATTAGGCTGGGTTAGATGGACAGTGTAAAACCTCAAACTAGAATCCAAATGGCTGCATAAGTAATTGCAATGAGTGTAATGAGGCGGTTGGATTATTTAAATGTAACACTGGCCCTCAATGATCAGTTTTAACTTTAAACATTTAAAATATAACACAAAAGCAGCAAACACAGTACTGTATTGTGAAAACAGTAGATGATAACGTCTAGGTGGTTCTTCAGAAGTCCAGAACGAGGCACAAATCTTGTGGTTACAGCTGTTTTCTTAGATGTTCATAGCAAAGAAATAACAGTATAGCGTTACAGTCAGGAACTAACTCTAACTATAACTAACCCACTCTAACAAAAATCTTGCCTTGTAGTCTTTCTTTATACTGACAGAGAAGGGAAACTTCACTGATAAGGACAACCTGTGAGACACACAAGAAGATTCTTTATTTACTCTCCCATGACATCTCAGGCTTACAGACAAAAGCTCCGACAGAAGTATAGAGCCGACCATGCCACAAAGGTTATTATATCTGATATATGTTGTGATATTTGTTGCTTTTGTGGCAGCAATGCAGTGCAAAACATTTTTAAAAATTACTATTTGTTATAATAAAAAGATAAATAATGCAAAAGAGGAATAGTGACGTAGTGTTCATGGGTCCATGGACCATTCAGAAATCTGGTGGCAGAGAGGAAGAAGCTATTCCTAAAGTGTTGAGTGTGAGTCTTTAGGTTCCTGCACCTCCTTCCTGATGGTAGTAGTGAGAAGAGGGAACTTACTGAACACCAGCTGAACACTTGAATTTTAATTGAATTCACTTTATTATTCACATCCTTCGTATACATGAGGAGTAAAAATCTTTACATTACGTCTCCGTCTAAATGTGCAACGTGCAATTTATAGTAATTCATAATAAATAGTATGTACAACCGGACAGTCAATATAACATAGAAATAAGATCACATCAGCATGAATTAGTCAGTCTGATAGCCTGGTGGTAGAAGCTGTCCCAGAGCCTGTTGTCCTGGCTTTTATGCTGCGGTACCATTTCCCGGATGGTAGCAGCTGGAACAGTTTGTGTTTGGGATGACTCGGGTCTCCAATGGTCCTTCAGACCCCTTTTACACACTTGTTTTTGTAAGTGTCCTGAATAGTGGGAAGTTCACATCCACAGGTGCCCTGGGCTGTCCGCACCACTCTCTGCAGTGTCCTGCGATTGAGGGAGGTACAGTTCCCATACCAGGCTGTGATGCAGCCAGTCAGGATGCTCTCAGTTGTGGCCCTGTAGAAAGTTCTTAGGATTTGGAGGCCCATACCAAACTTTTTCAACTATCTGAGGTGAAAGGCGCCGTTGTGCTTTTCTCTCACCACACAGCCGGTATGTACAAATCACGTGAGGTCCTCGGTGATGTTTATGCTGAGGAACTTAAAGCTGTTCTCCTTCTCAACCCCAGATCCATTGATGCCAATCGGGGTTAGCCTGGCTCCATTCCTCCTGTAGTCCACAACCAGCTCCTTTGTTTTTGAGGCATTGAGGGAGAGGTTGTTTTCTTGACACCACTGTGTCAGGGTGATTATTACTTGAGATTAGGCCAACCAGTGTAGTGTCATCAGCAAATTTAATTAGCCGATTGGAGCTGTGGGTGGCAACACAATCATGGGTATACAGAGAGTAAAGGAGGGGGCTTAGGACACAGCCCTGAGGGGCGGCTGTCTTGAGGGTCAGAGGGGCAGAGGTGAGGGAGCCCACTGTTACCACCTGCCGGCAATCTGACAGGAAGTCCAGGATCCAGCTACACAAGACAGGATGTAGGCTGAGGTCTCTGAGCTTCTTGTTGAGCCTGGAGGGAATTATGGTGTTGAATGCTGAACTGCAGTCCAAGAACAGCATTCTCACATAAGCATCCCTCTTCCCCAGATGTGTAAGGACAGTGTGTAGAGCTGTGGCTTTTGTATCATCTGTCGATCGGTTGTATCAATAGGTGAATTGTAGGGGTCCAGTGTGGTAGCAGCATGCTGTAGTCGTAGACCTTGACCAGCCTCTCAAAACATTACAGACAGACAGGTGATTATACACATATATAAGCAAGCATAAAGAAAGTTAAATTGCAAGAAAAATAACAATTTAAACTCTAATCCAAGAATACTTAGCAAATCAGGCAGTAACTATTGGGTGGACAACAGGATCAATATTTCAGGCCAATGATCCCTTGTCAGAAGATTGAGTTGCATTAATAAATGTAATTCTGCACCATTACAAACCCTGCAAATAACACTGTAATTGCTGGCCATTCTGTTACAATATCTTAGATTTGGCACAACTAATATAACATAAATTTTGCAATGATTTCAAAATACCAGAAACCTTGTAAGTTGTGAACAGTTGTAGATCAGGAAGAATTTGCACGATAAAGTTTAAAATGTACATAAATGAAATTGAAGATATTTCATTGGCAGCACAGAGACACTATGATTGTTGTTGCCTGCTGAAGAAGCAACAAGGGCTATTGTGAGTTTCACAATAATATTTATCATTTTTCATTGCTGGCATTCAATTAATAATATGTAGTTAAATTGCAATTTGCAAATTAATGTTATACTATTAAGACAACCCAAGTGTGAAGGGATACTAATTATCTCTGCAAGTTTCAAACCATGTATATATCATGATTGGATTGATTGCCAACCCACTTGGAGGTTCTTCAAGTACTGTAGGGCAATTTGACACCAATGATATTGCATATATAGCAAAGAATACTTGAAGTACTCAGCAGGTCAGGCAACATCCATGGAGGAAAAGAAACAGTCTATGTTTTGGCCAATGCTTTGGAATGGAAAGAGGCAGAGCGAGGCAGAGATTTATTCTGGCTTTTGCACCATTCCTTTCCAGTCATTATGAAGTGTCTTGACCCGAAATCTCGAATGTTTATTTCCATCTATTCTGTATCTTTATAAACCTTTTATAGAATCTCTGACCGGGAACATTGCCTCTTGTTTTTCTCATTTCAGTGGCTGACCTGAGTGTTTCTAACATTATAGGTTCATTTCATGTTTTGAGAATTGCCTGTCTCTTGCTGATGTAAGTAGACTGCTGTTAGATTACTTTCCCCTCTTTAAGAATCATCACACCATCTGACCCCAATTAATTCTTATTTGATATAAAGAGGAAAGGTTGGAAATACTCAGAAAGTCAGTCAGAGTCTAGAGAAAGAGAGAAATCAATAACCTATCATCAGAAGCAAGAAAATGTCAGACAGGTTTTAAACAAGTACAAGGACAGTGAAAGAGGGGAATGGGGGAGTGAGCAAGAGAGAGTTTCAGGAAATTAAGAGAGATGAAATGAAAAAAACTGATGATGGGTATAAAGGCAAAGCAAGTAGCGATATGACAAGGTGGGGGGGGGAGGTCAAGTAAAGGAAACAAAAGCTCAGATGGTGTAAAAAGTAGAAGCCAAATAATTTTCTGAAATAGTTTATGAAACTGTCATGCATGAAGGAATTTTAAAATAAAACTGTTATGAATGGAACATACTGTAAAACATACTGTGAACAGTAGAAATGTTTCAGCTCATGATGATCTAAATAGTGATGATCCAAACTGTTGGGCCTCTTCACTGATCCCAGGAAGTGGTGATGTCCTGATTCAGAAAATGAGAGTCCGTTCCCGGATTGACATAGAATTGGTCCCTACATCCATCAAAAGTGTGAAGCAAACAACCACAGATGCAAAAAATCTGAATTTAAACCAGATCAGGCAGCTTCCGTGGAGAGAGAAACAGAGCTAATATTTTAGATAAATGAAATTTTATCAGTAATTCATGGAAATGAGTGGCTTCAGACCGAAATAAAAGGCATGGACATTGTTGCATCTCAACTCCACAATGCTGCTTGAAATTACTTTATTATTCAATGCCAAAATGTCAAACACTTCAGTGCATACGCCCATTGTAAACCTTCATCACAGATGATGTTCAGCTGACTGTCCTTTAGTTGCCTAGCAAGTCCTTTCAGCCAATTTTGAACAAGCATGCACAGTGTAGCATTTGCCAGCCTTGTGGTACTTGTCCTGCGATAAAGGAAGATTAGAGGATTTCTAAACTCCTTCTTGCAACCTCCAGTTCCAGTTCCCTCAGTAACCTAGGATGCAATTCTGAAACAGATGACATACCCTGCAAACATAACTAGCCCTTCTAGTGCATTTCCTCATATCATTCTCTTTACCTCACATTCTGTGGTTATTATGGTAGAATTATTAGTGTGTGCATGTGAGTGGATACTGTGAGTAATAAGTATTGGAGTCATTGATGGGACATAACAATATCCACTGAGGAACTGGTGTTAGTCTCTCATGAAATTGGTCCTTGAGGTGAGAATCTGTCACTGACCACTTAAAACATATACAGTGAAACTCCATTATCCAACTATTCAAATACCCCAAGGATTTTGCACCTGCCTCACCAGCTGATGGTCTCCACCCTCCTTTAAAAATGACCGGAAAATTATTCGCACTACTGTGGGTAGCGTAAAAAGAGCAAATTAGCAGTGTGTTGAGGTACTTATAGGAGAAGTATTTAATAGTATTGAAAATCTGGCATCTCAGAATCAGCATGATGGTAAAAATTTAGTTAAATAAGTTTGGTTCATGTTCTGTACCAGATCTAATGGGCAAGGGTTAATCACACATGTTATACTCATGGACAGATAGGGAGCCTTTGGCCCATCAAGGCTTCAGGTTCTTGGATCACTAGGATCTCTTCTGGGGGAGATAATGTCCTGTACAAAAGAGATGGGCTGTACCTGAACCGGAGGGGGGGGGGTGAATATTTTTGTGAGCATTTTTTATTTGCTAGAGCTTTTGAGAAGGGTTTAAACTAATTTGTCAGGGGGATGGGAACTGGAGTGAAGGGCTTCAGGATAGGACCGTTGGTAAAAAAGCCAAGATAGCATGCAGTCAGCCTGTCAAGAAGGGCAGGCAGATGATAGGACAAAACTGCAGCCAGCAGGATGAGTATCAGTGCATTAGGGATGCAGAATCAAAAAGGGTAACAAATACAACTATATTCTTATATCTGAATACACGGAGCATAAGAAATATGATCTTGTTGCACTATTTCAGATTGTCAGGTATGATGATATGGCTATAACTGAATTGTGGCTAAGGATGGTTGTAGTTGGGAGCTGAATGTCCAAAGTTACATGTTGTATCAGAGGGATAGGAAGGTAGGCAGAGGAGGTTGTGTGGCTCTACTGGTAAAGAATGGCATCAAATCATTAGAAAGATGTGACATAGGATCAGAAGAAGTTGAATCCTTGCGGGTTGAGTTAAGAAATTGCAAGGGTAAAAGGACTCAGATGGCAATTGTATACAGGCCTCCAAACAGCAGCTGGTACATGGACTACAGATTACAACGGGAAATACAAAAGGCGTGTCAAAACGACAATGTTATGACAGTGATGGGAAATTTTAGCATACAGGTAGATTAGGAAAATCAGGCTGGTAATAGGTCTCAAGAGAGTGAATTTTTTGAATGCCTAGGAGATAGCTTCTTAGAGAAGCTTGTCATTGAGCTATACTGGATTGAGTGTTATGTAATGAACTGGAGGCGATTAGAGAGCTTAAGTAAAGGAACCATTAGGAGACAGTGATCACAATATGATTGAGCTCAACTTGAAATTTGATAGGAGGAAAGTAAGGTCTGACATAGCAGTATTTCAGTGGAGTAAAGGAGAGAGGAGTTAACCAGAGTAAAACGGAATGAGATCCTGGCAGGGATAACAGCAAAGCAGCAATGGTTTGAGTTTATGGGAAGAATGAGGAAGGTTCAAGATAGATGGGTTCCAAAAGCAAAGAAATACTCAAATGGCAAAATAGTACAATCATGGCTGACAAGGGAAGTCAAAGCTGATGTAAAAGCAAAAGTGAGGGCATACAGCAAAGCAAATGTTAGTGGGAATAGGAAGTTTTTAAAAACCTACAGAAAGCAACTAAAAGAATCATTAGGAGGGAAAAGATGAAATATTAAAGCAAGCTATCAAACGCTATCAAGGTGGATAGAAAAAGCTTTTTCAAGCTTTGCCATGCCATCTTGGTCAATGTCTCCCATCCATGACATAATGTAGTGGGTGGGCACAGGAGTACAATCAGCCATGGACTCATTCCTCCGAGATGCAGCACAGAGCATCATAGGAAGTCATTCCTGCCTGTGGCCATCAAACTTTACAACTCCTCCGATAGGCTGGTCCTGGACTTATTTCATAATTTACTGGCATAATTTACATATTACTATTTAACTATTTATGGTTCTTTTACTATTTATTATTTATGGTGCAACTGTAACGAAAACCAATTTCCCCCCGGGATCAATAAAGCATGACTATGACTATAAGTACAGTATGTAAAAAATAAAACAGAGATGAGTGGATATGGGACCGTTGAAAAGTAAGGCCGGAAAAATATTAACTTGGGCAAGGAGATGACAAATAAACTAAATGAGTATTTTGCATCAGTCTTCACTGTGGAAGACAATAACAGTGTGCCAGGTGTTGAAGGTTATGAGGGAAGAGAAGTGAGTGCAGTTACTATTACAAAGGAGAAGGTTGTTCAAAAAGCCTAAAGATGCATAAGTCACCCGGACCAAATGAATTGTCCCCTAGGTTTCTGAAAGAGGTAGTGGTAGAGATTGTGGAGGCATTAGCGATGATCCTTCAAGAATCATTGGACTCTGGCATGGTTCTGGAGAACTGGAAAATTGCAAATGTCGCTCTACTCTTTAAGAAAGGAGGGAGGTAACAGAAGGAAATAATAGACCAATTAGCCTGACCTCAGTGGTTGGGACATTGTTGGAGTCATTTGTTAAGGATGAAATTATTGAGTACTTGGTGGCACAGGACAAGATAGAAAAAAGTCAGCATGGCTTCCTTCAGGGAAAATCTTGCCTAACAAAACTTTTGGAATCCTTCGAGGAAATTGCATGTAGGTTAGATAAAGGGGATGTAGTAGATGTTGTATATTTGAACTTTCAGGAGACCTTTGACAAGGTTCCATACATGACACTGCTTACCAAGTTAAGAGCCAATGGTATTATAGGAAAATTACTAGCATGGTTAGAGTATTGGCTGATTGGTAGGAAACAACGAGGGGGAATAAAAGGATCCTTTTCTGGTTGGTAGCCAGTGACTAGTGGTGTTCCACATGGGTTGGTGTTGGGGCTGCTTCTTTTCATGCTGTTTATTAATGATTTAGATGATGGAATAGATGGCTTTGTTGCCAAGTTTGCAGATGATACAAAGATTGGTGGAGCAGCAGATAGCTCTGAGGAAACAGGTAGCCTACAAAAGGACTTGGACAGATTAGAAGAATAGGGCAAGAAAGTGGCAAATGAAATACAATATTGGAAAATGCATGGTCACACACTTTGGTAGAAGAAATAAATGTGCAGACGATATTCTAAACGGGGAGAAAATCCAAAAATCTGAGATGAAAAGAGACTTGGGAGTCCTTGTGCAGAATATCTTAAAGATTACCTTGCAGCTTGAATCAGTGGTGAGGAAGACAATACCATGTTAGTATTTATTTCAAGAGGTCTGGAATATAAGAACAGGGATGTGATGCTGAGGCTTTATGAGGCACTGATGAGGCCTCACCTTGAGTAGTTATGAACAGTATTGGGCTCCTTGTCTATGAAAAGATGTGCTGGCATTGGAGAGAGTTCAGAGGAGATTCACAAGGATAATTCCAAGAATGAAAGGGCAATCATATGAGGAACGTTTGATAGCTTCAGGACTGTGCTTGCTGCAATTTAGAAGGATGAGGTGGGATCTCATTGAAACATTTCAAATGTTGAAAGGCCTAGACAGACCAGATGTGGAAAGGATGTTTCCCACAGTGTCTAGGACAAAAAGGCACAGCCTCAGAACAGATGGGCGTCCATTTAAACAGACAGGCAGAGAAATTTCTTTGGCTAGTGGGGGGTGAATTTGTGAAATTTGTTACCACTGGCAGCTGCGGAGGCCAGGTCATTAGGTGTATTTAATGCGGAGATTGATAGGTTCTCGATTGGTTAGATGGAGGAAGCCAGGGAGTGGTTTGAGAAGGGGAAAAAAGGATAAGCCATGATTGAATAGTGGACCAGACTTGGTGAGCCAAATGGCATAATTCTGCTCGTGTGTCTTATAAGAACATAAGAAATAGGAGCCGGAGTAGATAATTTGGCCCATCGAGCCTGCTCCACCATTCAATAAGATCATGGCTGATCTGTCCATGGCTTCATCTCCACCTACCTGCCTTTTCCCTATAACCTTTAATTCCCCTGTAATGCAAAAATCCAGCCAACCTTGTCTTAAGTCTATTTACTGAGGTCACCTCCATTGCTTCATTGGGCATAGAATCCCAAAGATTCACCGCTCTCTGGAAAAAGCAGTTCCTCCTCATCTCCATCGTAATTCTACACCTCCAAATCTTGAGGCTATGTACCCTGGCTATTTCCACTGGTAGGTGGAAACAACATTCCTGCCTCTACCTTAATCTATCCCTTTCATAATTTTATGGTCTATGGAGTCCATACTGACAGTGTTAATGGGACTCAGTTTCCATTGCTCTCCAGTTAAGCCCTTATCATCATAAACTGGCATGAAATGGTATACTACATGAATTAAAAATAGAGAACACATTTAATTGAGTTGGAACACATGATGCATGGTGAATTAGAGGTCAGCCCACATTAACAGAGACGTATGTAAGGCCAGCAATAGTGGAAGACTAGGATCATTCTGATCCATCATTGCACAGCTCTGACTTTGCACATTCAGAGATATTTTACTTGAGTATTACAACTCATTCACCCTGCTAGGTCTATATTGGCTCTCACCAAAGCAATCACATCATTTCCATCATCCTTATTTCCCTGCCCCACCTCGCTACTTACTATCCACATCCTTTTCAATATTTTTGCCTCTTGCTTGCACAGAGGGCAACTTACAGTGGCCGGTTAACCTACCAGCACATCTTTGGGAAAAGAAACATGTCACCCAGGGAAAACACAGGGAAAATATGCAAACTCGATATACACAGCATCAGAGATCAGAATTGAACTTGGCTTGCTAGAGCTGCGAGACAGCAACAGTAACATCTCCATCAAAGATGTTAAAACATAGAATAACACATCACAAGAACAGGCCCTTCAGCCCACAATGTTGCACCAAACTAATTAAATTTGTCATCAGATGCCTAATCCCTTATGCTTACACAACGTCCATATCCCTGCACATTCACGTGCCCATCTAAGAGCCTCTTAAATGCCTTTATTATGTCTGTGTCCACCACCATCCCAGGCAAAGAATTCCAGGTACCCTCCACTACCCTGTAAATCTCCTTTGAACACATCCCCTCTCAAATTTTAAGGACATATAATTACATTTATTAATGCAGCTCAGTAATTTTGCTGAACTATTGGGCAAATAGCTCTTTGTTCAATAAAGAAGTAAATTAAAGAGATCCATGAAAGTCTTTGATCTTGAAGTGACTACTGACTTTTCACTTTACTTTCAGGTGTTGGCCCTCATCAAATCTTTCTGATTTTGTTTTATACATCTGGCTTCTGCAGAATTTTGTTTTTGATCCATACAAAGAAGCCAGCTAATTTTGTTACAGAGGAAGTCTATGAAGCAATTTTGAATTTCAAGACCTAATCAAGAGCTAACAATGGCCCATGGCCAATAAGCTGTCAGCTCTATATACAATCAATGGCCACTATATTAGGTACACCTACACGTTAATGCAAAGATCTAATCAGCCAATTATTGGACAGTAACTCAATGCATAAAAGCATACAGACATGATCAAGAGGTTCAGTTGTCATTCTGCCTAAATATCAGTATGGGGAAGAAATGTAACTTTCACCACGGAATAATTGTTCGTGCCGGACATGGTGGCTTGAGTATCTCAGGATTTTCATGCACAATAGCCTTTAGAATTTACAGAGAAAAACAGAGAAACAACATCCAGTGAGCAGCAGCTCTGTGGGCAAAAGCACCTTGTTAATGAGAGAGGTCAGAGAAGAATGGCCAGACTGGTTCAAGCTGACAGGAAGGCAACAGTAACTTAAATAACCACACAACACAACAGTGGTGTGAAGAAGAGCACATTGACCCTTTAAGTGGATGGGCTGCAGGAGCAAAAGACCATAAACATACATTCAGAGGCCATTTTACTCTGTTCAGGAAGTACCTAATATAGTGGCTACTGAATGTACGGTATGCTTGTCAGTGTAATCTAAAGTCTGTAGGTACTTCAACTATAACTAGGAACAATTTTAAGTTGATTGCTGGTACTCAAAAGCTTTGGAGAAAATGCACCATTCTATTAACATTACGGCGAACTACATTCCATTGGATAATGAAGGCTCTGACAGAACGGATGTTGACTCCCATATTAAGATAGCACGTCCTGGAAGGTAATATTGTTTCCTCTGATGTGCATGCTTCATCTACTATCATCTAGTCTCTTCCCTATGAAATTGGATTAGTATGTTTCTATGTATGAATGCTTTGTTTCTTTTCAGCCAAGTATTATTTAACTTTTTCCAATTTGTAAGTGAATCTGAAACAGACGCAAGTGACTTGGGAACAATTAGTCAATCTGCACTATTTTGACATTTCAGTAAATGTTATTACTGGTTCAATCCGTGAATGCCTACCTGTTCTGGATAAAGTATAACTTTACAAACAGGTGTCACCTGTTCCTCTGGGTTGATTAAGAATGATGCATTAATACCATTTTATTGCAAGTCACATGACATGCTAGTGCAAATAAACCCACAACTCAACCAAGCATCTACCCCTTGTTAGCTCAACTGAAAACTTAGAGAATCTCTCTATTTTAAATTAATTGATACAACTTCTGGTATGAACAAATAAACATGTAATTGCATGACATGAAATCTCAGAGGAGCTAGGAGTAGTGCAGGATGGAGATGTACAGAACTGTGCAAAAGTATTAAGCACAAATATATAGTTAGTGTGTCTAAGACATTTGCACAGTACTGCATTTGTTATGGTGGAATGGAGAGCAAGTTTTTAATTCTGGAGAGAGCAAAGCTGTTCAAAATGGTGAGGGTGGAGCAAGACGAGAGGAGTGTGGCAGAGGAGCACAGGGGGGTGGGGGGTGATGGCATGGGTGCAAATACATCCAGCTCTGAGACACCAGGCAAGGTTCTTTGATTCCGAACAATTGGTGTATTGATCATTACAGAATGTCTCTCTGGTGCTTTCTGCTCCCTCCCTCCCTGTCCCCTTTCCTAACCATGATTTCCCTCCCTCTGCTCCCTTCCCACTCTCAGTCCACAATGGAGACCCATATCAGAATCAGGTTTATTACCACTTCTGTATATCATGAGATTTGTTTGTTTTTTTGCAGCAGCAGTACAGTGAAATACATTAAATTGTTACAGTACTGTGCAAAAGTCTTATATATATAACTAGAGTATCTAAGATTTTTGCACAGTATTTTATGTTATAATTATAAATTAGCTAATCTAATTCCAAGGTGAGTAGACCATGAAGCTATTGAGAAGATAAACACGATGAGATGAGGAAAGGTCTCCATTGATCAGGGTTGACCAATGATGCTGCATCCTAGCTGTCTAGTTATGCAATCCAAGGCAGAGTAAGCTGTTGCCCATGTAGCAAGCTCCCCCTCTCCATGCATCTGATGAATCCAAGAGAACGGCAGGGACCAGCACAGTCTGGCACCAGTAGCATCACAGGAGTTGCCAGGCAGCATTGAACTCACCTGCCTTAGGGACTCCAGCTCCAGATTTTTCCCTCGGGGTTTACTCCCGAAGCCTTCCCCATGAGTGGGCAGAGCCACAAGGCAGCAGAGGTTTGAGATCAGAGTTTTCTTTCTCCTAGATGAGTTGCCAACCTCGGCTGACAAGCTCCATCTGCTGAAGTGACTGGTTTTAAGGCTCCAGTAACCCCCCCTTTGTCCCTTCTCCTGCCAGTAAAAAATGGTTCCGCCGGACTTAGTAGCTAAGCCACACATGAATGCCAGGAGCTGGACTTGCTTGTCAGAGGCTATTTGAGAAGCACACCATTGGGAATATTTAATAGGTCATGGGTGCTTGTCCCCACTACCCCTCTCAGGTAGAACAACCTTAAGGAACCCAAGATAAACAGAGATAATTGTAATCCTTCTAAAGGTCTATTTGAATTCAAGCTTTTATAAAGGTCAAAGTTAAGTCTAAATAAAGCAGCCCGACATATTGACACGATTTACATGAATGTCCTGTTTGACTATTTTTGTCTAAGTCATCTTTAACCATTGTGATGGTATTAGGTTTGCTGACCGTGAACTTCTAAATTTAAATGAAAACCAGAAGCCCTATCTGATATAGATAGCTATGAGTAAGTACACTCAGTAAAGGGAAGTTGTACTGTTACTACACACGCTTCAAAAACTAGTTCACTTCCCTGTTTACCTCTACAGTGAGTTTAGCTGCCAATAACTACTACTTGAATGGTGGGTCGTTCCCCACCCCCCACCAAGGAGGAGGTACTTCCTACTAACAAAGTAGTTTAAACACAGTTCATTTAGTTTTAGTGATACTCATTTAAATCCAGACAAGACTCTGAAAATGCATTTAAAACCCACAGAGGATTCTTATCTCAAAAAACATTTTCCTAATTACAAACAATTTTGAAAACACAGATACAATTCCTATAAGCTAAAAAGACATATCAATTGTGCAGACAATTGAAATATCCATTCCAGAAATCACAGACAGAGGAATAGATTCTAGTCACCCCATTTTCTGTCATTCTTCTTGATATTCTTTGTCCATTTCTAATAAACTTGTACTGCACTCCACATATATATGGTTTCTTTGCCACTTGGTGACTTCACACATACATGATATTTTTTAAAAAGACCTTTTAACGTAAACAATCTAAAAGCTTCTGAAGACGGAGTTCCCCAGTATCCATCATTAATGCTGTGAAGCTAACTTTGAGCATACAAACTTCCAGGTTTTTGCAGATCATCTATATGATATGCTAAATTTAAAGCTTCCTTGAACTACGGGTCAATAACTTAGCCACCTTGTCTGGTTTGAAACAGGCACAATTAAATAACCCATTGTCTTACACTGCAACTCCCAACTCTGGAGGGGTCAGTCCAGGTGCAGTCAACATCCTGCATTCTACAACAGTGTGTCTGTTTGCTGTGAAGCGCAGAAAGGGCATCCCTTGCATCGAAGTTTGGTCTGGCCATTCACTGCAACAGAACTTCCCCCAGCCATCTTGGACCCCACCATGCCACTGGATCTGGGAGGGTGATGTCGAGAGGGTGAGTCTGGACCTGTGCAACCCCTTACTCCCCTAAAATCCATTCACACACACGCTGTTCCTTTCTGAGAAGTGGGGTCAACCCCACTAATTGACTGAAAGAAACCATCATCATCCAATGGGTTGGATAGCCAGAGAGAGAGAGCCTGTTTGTAAGGTTCTTCCTTTAACTTCAAACTGATTACTGCTTACAATTGACATTAAAAACTAAAGACTGGCTCCTGCTTACAATAAGAAGCTAAACAAGAATATTGTTTTGAAGATTAACTTATTCATAAAAAGAACCCTTTGATCTTGATAAGTTTCAGCTGCTGTGTTAGAAATCTAGTTTGGCAAAAAAAGCAAGCAAGAAAGAAAATCCCCCTGGTCCTGGACATTGGATATCAATAGCATTATTTGTTTGTTGTTTGATTGCCATTGAAATTAAATAAAAGATAAGCTCAAATATACTCCAACAGAAAGATCTGGCCAATTCTGCAGTGTCTATAATGGAGATCCCAAATTCTCTGATTACCTCCTGAACAATATAGCAAACTACAAGGCTACAAGGCTACATGACTTGAAGGGCTAAAAGGCCTTTGTGTCAGTAGGAGAAGTCCCAGTGAAAGCAAACAGCATAAATATTAATAGCAATACTCTGGAAGCATTTGTCAGGTTCAAAGGGGTAAATTTCTAAGAATTAGTTTTAAGGAAGAAGACACAGTAGTATAACAGCATAATAGATGAAGAATTTTATTGCATGGGGTACAATTTCATGTGGTGCACAAGGGAAATTAAAATTAATTTTTAAAAAATTGTTCAAAAAAGAACAGAAAGTCATGTGGCAGTAAGTGATCCCAAGTTTGCCTGTCATGAAAGACAATAGGTAATTATAGAGAATCCCTCAAAAGTCCATGACAAATTAAAGCTGTAGTCAGATGTACTCAAGGAAATTCAATCGCAGCATCTAAAAGACAACAGGAATCATTCGCCACAAGTGCTGACTGGCCCTAAACAAGGTAAAATTTATTTGTTCACTTCCAGATGTTATTGAGAATGTACACTCACAATGATATAATTTTAATTTCAAGATCCAAATAGCAGTAATTATTTCTATGTAACCACATAAACACCGAACTAAGCATTTTAGTTTATTTGTTCATGGGTGTAGCCGCCTCAAATTGTCCTGGAGCTAAATGGGCGAAACATTTCTGGTGGCAGTTATGAGTTAACCACCCTATTATGCATTTGGGGTTATAGAAAGGACAGATAGGATGGCAGATTAGCCAACCAGATGGATTTTTACAACAATGAAGTAATTTCATGGTCACCATTACAAATTCTGGCTTTTTAATTACTGTAATTTTAATTCCCCAGCTACCATGGTACAATTTGATTTCTTATCTTCAGATTTCACTGGTGTTCATTAGTCTGGTAACTTATCCATTATGCTGAAGTGACCCATTACAATACTGACCTACCTTTCAATTTTCTGCAAAATGTAAAAAACATGCAATTACACAAACATAAAATGAAACACAAGTGTTTCCATGATATAAAAAATTCATTTGGAAGTATCATTCAATGTATATTTTGTATGGGCTATTAATTTAAAATGCATGACTGATGAATATTAAAAATTCAACAGCAATTTGAAGAAGACGAGAGATTCTTACAGTTTCTTGACTAATCTTTCTCCTTTCATCAATTCCATCAAAATTGGTTAAATAGTTGCATGGTCTCTCACTGTTTTGTGGTCTTGTCAGTTTGGATTTGCAACAACATTTCCTCCATGATCTCCATCAGCGCAGGTGCACTATAAGGCTGTGTGCTTGGCTCCCTGCTCTATTCATTCTGCACTTATGATTGCGTGGCAAAGTACAGCTCCAATGCCTTATTCAAGTTTGCTGATGACACTACTGTCATAGGCCAAACCAGAGGTGTTGATGAATCAGTATATAGGAAGGAGATTAAAAATCTAGCTGAGTGGTGTCACAGCAACCTCTTACTCAATGTCAGAAAGACCAAGGAACAGATTATAGACTTCAGGAGAAGAAGATCAGAGGCCCATGAGCCAGTCCTCATCGGAGGATCAAAAATGGAGAGGGTTATCAACTACAAATTCTTGGATGTTATTTTCTCAGGGGAGCTATCTTGGGCCCAGCTCATAAGTGCATTTACAAAGAAACTTAGCAGCGCCTCTACTTTCTAATGTTTTTGCCGAGATTCGGTATGGCAGCTAAAACTTCAAGCAACTTCTCTAGATGTGTGATGGAGTGTATATTGACTGGCTGCATCACAGCCTGGTACGAAAACACCAATGCAACTTTGTTGTATATTTACGATGTTAGTACATTTATCTATCAAGAGTTCTGTTGCTTTTTGAAAGGATTAATTATATATATGGAGCCCTGGAGACAATTTTGACTGATGTGATTGATGCTAAGTATACACATAAGTATTTTTGTGCCTTTAGTCAGGTGAGTGGCTTTTCAGACTTCAAGCAAAGTGCAAAGTTGGCATGAATTTAATGCTTCATATGTGATAAATTGGAAATGTTTCCACTGACCAAATTCATTAAGGTCTTGATATCCTGAGAAGGTGAGATATCTTTTATCTGCTCCAATTTGATGTGAGTACATATTCTGGAAGGGAAAAATTAATGCTGAATACAGCAATTTTATGTCCTTCAGTCTTGCTGGTTAACAGCAATGACTTAATTTCGGATGAAAGGGGATTGACATGAAATGTTAACTCTGCTTTTCTCTCCACAGATGCTGCTTGACCTGTACTTCTACTATTTAATTTCAGATTTCAATGTTTAAGAGAAGTTTGGATTGATACATGGATAGTAGGGGTATGGAGGGCTCTGGTTCTGGAAGAATTCAATGGGGCTAGGCAGTTTAAATGGTTCAACATAGACTAGATGGGCCAATGGCTTGTTTCTGTGCTGTAATTTTCAGAACTTTAATACTTCATTTCTTGCCTCTGCAGTGTTTTATTTTTTTTGCTTTTTGATTGATTTCTGATGTCTGTTTGCACTATTCTCCCTGCATGTTGTATTCTACTAGGACACTTTAAGGTTATTGAGGTCTGTTAGCAGTGATGCGATGTGTGCTGAAGGACTTCATTTAAACTGTAAGTCTGCTGCACAGACAGGTTGCTCTCCACCACGCAAGCATTGGTAGGTATTTCTGTGTCACTGCAGATTGAGTGAGAGTGAGCAACAGGCATGTAGAGCAGAGCAAGCTTCTCCAACGCCAAACTCAGTAAGGGTCAGGTTTCAGTCAGACCATCCTCACCGTCTCACGTCTTAGATACAATCTTTGAATAGACAATGACTTCACTGTCAGTGGCTGCACCAATTTTGCCTACTGCACCAGCCTCATTGCCAAAGGGTAAGGGCTACTCACAGCCACTAACTTTTATAAATCAGGCTCATTCCTGGCCTTACCTTGGGAAGTTGAATTACCACATAACTTTTCATTCACAATTGCTGAAAAAGTTCACCAACACTGTTCCATGAGAAATGACTGCATCTCATCCTCACATGCCGGGGAGCAGCCAGAGCAGGTGCAGGGTTTAGTGAGGATTCTAAGTTTTCGCACAGGGCTCATTTTTATTAGCTGCAAACTCAACATGTTGTTGCAATTCATGCCAGCTCTGAGATGTTGTGCAATCAGACATCACTTTGAGAAGTGATACACCCGAAAGTGGATCCACTTCCTCATTTGCTGTGTAACCATTGGAAATGGAATTGAGAATCAGTTTATTTCTGTCATATGTAATGTTGTACTGTGAAGACCTGTCTTCCATACTCCTATACGGAAGAAAGAAGTTAGTGCATCGACGAAGTGCACAGAATAAAGTATAACAGGTGTAGAGGAAGTACAGTGCATGTATACAATAAAGTGTAAGATCTTAATGGGTAGATTGTGAGGTCTAGAGTTTATCTATCATTCTAGGAAACATTTCAATAATCTTATAACAATTGGGTAGAAGCTGAACTTGAGTCTGACGATCCGTGCTTTCAGATTTTTGTATCTTCTGCTCGATGGGAGGGAGGAGAAGAGAGACTATCTGAGGTGAGTGGGGTCTTTGATTATGCTGGCTGCTTTACTGAGGCAGTCAGAAGTACAAACAGAGTCTATAGGGCAGAGATGGAGATGGTTTCTGTGATGCTCTGGGCTGCATCCATAACTCTCTGCTGTTCCCTGTGGTCTCGGATAGTGCATTTGCAATACCAAGCTGCAATGCTTCCATATAGGATGCTTTCTATGATATAGCGATAAACATTAATAAAGGTCAATAGAGACATGCCAAATTTATTTAGCCTCCCAAGTAAGTAAAGATGTTAGTGAGTTTCCTTGGCTGTGGCATGTATGTGGTTGAACCAGGACAGCAGGTCAGAGATCATCACCCCAACAGACATGATGATCCAGTACATCATTTTATCTGAGTCTCTGCAACAATGCAAAATATGGTGAATGTCTGATGGCTGTGGGGTGCAAACCAGCACACATAAGTAGCATTCTGCCCAAAAAGTGAAATGTATCAGATTATTACCATGTCTAGACAAGGCTTCTACTGTCTGCCTCATACTAAGGGTACCTAGCAACATTTGATACAACAAATGTCAATCACTGATGTTCTCCTGCATTCTGCACTACCTCAAAGGCCATGAGAGTATAAAATGCTTCTCATCAGAAAGTAGGCAAATGGTGAGACTGAGTATTAAACTGAGCTATGGTACTTTGTCTGCTTTGCTGTCATTATGCCCCGGTCTGACTGCAGCACCTGAAAGCAGCAGGGCACAAGGCACAGCTTTAATGAATATGAGGAATATCCTTACACTATCTGGAATCTATAACCAGAAGAATTTGTCAGAGACATGTGGGAATTTAGAAGAAGGATTCCATGAGCCTCAATCCCTTCACGGATAAGGCAGCTACAGTTATGCTCTGTGCTTTTCCCTCCAGGGAGCCTGGTCTTTGGTGTCTCCACCACAGCCTCCTCATGACAGGTTGGCATACTGATACCTGCTAACCACCCAGCTCCGAAAGGAGAGGGCAATGTGTTTGAATGATGTATTGCCATTTTGGAATAAATAGCAGTTCGTGCAGGATGGTTTTTTTTTTCGATATTTCGAAAGTATACAGTATGTCAGAGTAAAGTGAACCCAAGATTGTTACCTACAATATTTGCTCATCGATGAGGTCATGAGGGGCCTGCTGCACTTTGTCCAGGACCTCAAAGCTCAACTCCTGGCATCACCCTTCACTGCTATCAGTTCATATTGCCATTAAAAAGTATATCTGCTTCCTGTACAATTGCATCTTTCATCCTCAGCAGGTACTCAGTATTGGCAAATCGTTTCTCACTTTCAAGGTCAGAATGAATTTTGTAGGAATTTCTCCCATCTCTGGTCAGCAGTGCAGGCTGTGTTAAATAATGCTAGCCACCGATAAGGGACAGCCAATCACCAATACAGTTAGTGCTGACTGAATGCAATATCAATGTAAAATAGAAAGCAATATACAGTTAGAATTCTCCCGGCATCCAGAGTAGTCAACCTTTCTCTTCTCTGTTTTCTTACCACTGTAGTGTAAACGTTTGTACAGATCCCAGTGTTAAATGTGAGAGATTGCTCTGAGCTCGTGTTCAAACCTTTTTGCTGCATGAAGCACTGCAACTTCACTCAGTTGGTAAATTTGTTTCTGAAAGCTTGATTTCTCACATCATCAGGGATTATGCCACCAGCCACTTGAACTTTTCTACCTGATTTCCTGATGTCGGTTTCAATAGAGGAACATGCTTTTGAATTGGAAGCAACATTTCTGCAATACTGCCAAAAGTTAGAGTATTCAAGTTCTTCACCAGAAACGCCAGGCTCATGGATCTCCAACTCTGAACCCTGGACAGCCATCCAGTGGAATGTCTGTGGGTGTGCTTGTAAGACATGGAGCCCTTGAATCCTACTGGAGAAGAGCATGCACCTCATCATCTAGGATATACAGTGTTAATCAATTTGTGAAATTATGACACCTTCACAAGGGGAAAATGGGAAGAGTGCTGTATTTACACAGATGGACATACTCGAGTGGCCAGTCCACAGAAAACGCCAATGAGAATAAGATGTAGCTAGTGTTGAGTTTTAATAAGCCATTATTATGTTTTGCCTGTGTTCACTTGTTAGCACTGAAGTGCCATAAAGAAGGCACTAAATGTAAACAATAAGGATGGAATAAAATACAAAGAGAAAGGAAAAGTTTATTTCATGGTGTACCTGTGACATTTAACGTAAGCCCAACACCAGATGAAGTGAAGCAGCGATTTGGTAGCCTTTGTGCTCTTAATTGCAGCAGTGATGGCTGTCAATTGATTAGGAGTGAGCAAGGTGGCAGTGAGGGAGCTGTAATAGGTAACATACCTGTCAGCTTGCATGTATCGTGTAGGAACACAACTGTGTTGTCAGGCCGTCATGATTCTCAGCAATGAAGCAGTTTCTTAATTATTTCTGTAATGTGGGAATCACGTTCAAAATGTCAGAGGCTCAATAGACCAGATGGTATGACCATTGAACCAACAGTACTAGAACCAGTGGAGAACTTTGTGCAGATTTCCAAGATTATCCTTCAAGCACTAAACAAAATCTGCAGAAGTCAATGGCTACATGGTTTCTTTTTATTGGGAAGTTAGGATCTTTCCATAAGGAATCCTTCACTTCATCTTTTAAGCCTGTGCAATGGTTCAATAATTCAATTTAATATCAGAGAATTCATACAGTATACAGTCTGAAATGCTTATTCTTCACAGACATCCATGAAGCAGAGAGAAAAATCCCAAAAGTATGAATGACAGGAGGGAGAGAGAGATATCGCTCCTGCCACAGCCATAGGGGAGACCAACAGCTTGCTGTTTCGATGTTCCAATCTGCCACGTCACATGTCCAAGCCCCCAAAAGACTCTCACTATCTATTGAGAGATGCAGAGAGAGTGATAGAGAGAGAGAGAGAGAGAGAGAGAGAGAGAGAGAGAGAGACAGAGAGAGAGAGAGAGATTGCTCATGTACAAGGGCCTCTGACAGCTATGCATTCTGCCCGCTGTCTTGATGCATTTGTTTTCTTGAGACAATTATATTTTAGAAGCAAATGAAAGTAAAGAAAACTCAGCAAGGCAATTTATGAGAAGAAGAAAGTGATTCCCTTAACTGAAGTTGGACAAGAAATATACAACACTTTGCTGAATTCATTCTTACCATGAAAAAACAATGAAAGCCTTTGGCAGATGCAGAAAAGAAATTCAAACTCCTCTAGAGATAACTGAAAACTACATGTCTGGAACACAAAATCAAAAGTATGATATCTTTATCAGTAACTGTATAGTGAGTTTGAAGAATCTCTCATTACATCACTCCTTTGGTGAATTTCTTAAGAGAAAGGCTGCTTTATGGGTTGACTGAGGAAAGCATTCAATCACACCATTCAATCACACCATTTCTTTCTCTAGAGAATGTCTGCCAGACAGCACACTCAATGGAGATGGCAACAATAAATGCAAAAGAGGTTTGTCTCCTCCCCAACATAACATCCACACCTTGTCACAGAGCCATAAAACAGACTACTCGATCTAACCAGAGAGAAGGAGATGCCCAGAGGGTCCACTTGTGGGAGATATATTGGCACTGTCACAGAAAATCAATGCAAATTTGAAGCTGCCATCTGTTATAGAAACTAGCATAAGAACAGCTTGCAGTTTGCAGCTGAATTTGAAGGCAAGGTTAGATGATCGTGCTAAACATCATGATATAGAAGCTAAGGACTATGGTGAGCTTGTAAGTTAGAGAATGCTGGAAGCAATCAGCAGGCCAGGCAGCATCTGTGGAGAGAAAAGCAGAGTTAATGACCTTTCTTCAGAACTGGGGACATTTGAAGAGAGTACTGGAAGTGTGGAGAGACAGAAGACAAGGTCTCTCATAGGTTTAGTCCAGGAGAGACTGAATCACACAAGTGGTGGGAATAATGGCTGAACGAGGGTTGTTAAAGCTGTGCTTACTTTTGGAACCGGAATCATCTTGCTATTATCATGTGGACCAAAATACAGTGAAAAGTTTTTGTCTGTGTTCCATCCTGTCAGATCATTCCATTATATAAATACACTAAGGTAGTAAAAAGAGAAATACACACACACACACACATACACGCACACACACACACACACACACACACACACACACACACACAGAATGCAGAATACAGAGAAAGTCCGGCACAGGTAGATAAATAAAGGCAAGGGGTATTGTGATGATTTTCAGCATCTGTAATACATTGCTTTTAAAAAATAGATGTTGCATCTATTCTGTAAGCACACAAAATAAAAGACTTTCTCTGCAAGGAAAATCACAGTCTGACTGACAAGAACTTTTGAAGAAATTCTCCATATACCAGGAGCATTACAAGCATTTGGTGAAATATAATGACCAACACGTTAAACCATCTATTTTAGTAGTAGGATGTTATAAGAGGCAGAATCAGAATGCACGACACAGACAAACAATTGAAATTAAATACATATTCCATTCTGAAACTGCAAAATCTTGTATTGAATAAGTATGAGGTCCTGTTTAATGATTCTTATAATGGCACATCAGCATTACACCAGGTGTGAAACCTGCCTGCTGCAAATCCTTATGCATTGAAAGACCAGATTGAACAAGGATCCATTAAAATGGAGAAGTATAGGGTTTTGGTGAAGATGGATCACAGCAATATTCACAGGTTGTGAAGGATTCAAAAACAGATAGAACAGTTAGGCTTTATGGTGACTACAAGGTCACATGTAATCAAGGGATGGATGATAAATAGTATTTCTACCAGCATCCATGATGTACTTTATGCACTGAGCTGGTTGGAGCAAATGTATTTACAAAATTAGATTTGTCTCCTGTGTAGTATTTGGAACTAAACGTCAATCAGCATAGCCAAAAAAATTAAGCTATCAATATGCATAAGGGATTCCATTCTTACGCCAAGCTCCTCAAGCTCCTATGCGGTGTTAAATTGTCCTCTAAACTCTCCGAGCCTCTATTAACAATATTTTTCAAGAAATAAATCACTGCTTGTGTAATCAGGATGATGGTCTGACTTCTATGTGCACTGCAGATATTTTTTTTCAAATTCTATTAGAGGTACTGCAGCAATAACGCAGGTGGAATATGAAATTAATGGGCAACCGGAGTACTTTGGTGCAACATGAAGTGGTTTATCTTAATGCGTGAGTAAACTCATGTGGTCTGCCATCTATACAAGAGAAGAAATATGCCATTATGAAGGATCAAAAACCTGAATATGTACAAACGTACTTGAACCAAGGTCTTTCTTGGGAATATTGCAGTGTTATGCAATTTTCCCACTGGTTTTGGCAACAGTACTGTTGCTGTTTCATCATTCATTGAAGAAGGATGTCCCACAAATCTTGGGCAATGATCAACAGTATGCCTATAATACATTTATGGGAGTTATGTAGCAATAATTCTTACAGGGAGCAACTCTAAGCACACTGAAGTTAATAAGTTCACGAGAACTTCTACCACAAAATGTACCTCAGGGTGAGTTAAGGATAGTTTTGCCATGTTCTGCTTTACTGGAGGTAATAAACTCAGACAACACACCACAATTTGTATGTGGCTCTTTAATAATTTTGTGAAAAGCAATAATATTGAACATATCATACTATGGTATAGAACCACAGTAGTGTAGTGGTTAGCATAATGCTTTACAGTACACTCAGTCCAGGTTTAATTTGCACCACTGCCTGTAAAGAGTTTGTACATTTTCCCTGTGAGCACATAGGATTCCTCCGGGTGCTCCAGTTTCCTCCTACAGTCCAAAGACATACCAGTTGGTAGGGTAATTGGTCATTGTAAATTATCCCCTGATTATGCTCAGATTAAATCAGGAGGTTGCTGGGTGATGTGGCTTGAAGGGCCGGAAGGGCCTATTCTGCACAGTATCTCAATTAATTAATTAATTAAGCTCATCCTAGTATCCAAAGGAGTGTTTAATCAATTAATTAAAGATGCTGTAAAGGAGCAGGTGCAACAAAGGTTTTCTTCCTTCAACGTGGAACTCAATTTGGCAAATTGCCCATTCAAATAGTGAACTACTATGCTTATCACCAGGAGAACTTTTCATAAAAAGACTAATGACATGTAGGTTCTTCCAATAGAATTTTACTAACAGAGTGGAGTGAATTGCAGAGATTCGAATCAAAATTAGGTTCCAAAGAGAAAAGATTTTGGGTCAATGATCATGTCTGAGTTTTGGATCCTTCTAACAAAATGGATGCAGGATCACTGAGGGATAAAGAATACTGTTAGTGGATCCACAGTATCTCATTCCAAACCATTATGACCTTGGATCACAGGCTTGCAATGAGGGACAAGCACATCTAAGTCTTTCAACATAGGAAATTGAAGGGTGACGAGGAGTACAGATAGTACAGGGAGGGGATGCTAAGAACAAAGGAGAATTGGTTTAAGATCAGTGGTGAGAAATTTAATAAAATCATCAGCAGCAGCTGTTTTGCACAAAGGGTGGATGCTTAGAATGAACTGCTAGAAATATTGGTTGGAGCAGGTACACTCGCAATAATGAAAATCCATCTAGGTAAATACAAACATTTGTACATAGGTAGGAGAGTTTTAGAAGGCTATTGGCCAAATGCAGGTAGATGTAACTGGCCTGCTGAACAACAGAGTTGGCGTGAATGAGTTGGATCAAGGGGCCTTTTTCCCTGTTGTATGACTCTATGACTCTAAGTCAACAAAAGGCCTTGTTTAAATGATGCCAGATTATTTTCCACTCTACACAGCACCCACTCAAGCTGTAGAGAGTGATGTATGCACAGACAGTAAATCTGCTGTCGGATGTTCAGACAAGTTCTAAAAGTGAAGGTGGAGAAGACACTCGACCTATGGGAAGATCCACTAGGAGATTATAAACTTATGATGAGACTGAACCAGTAATTGTAACTGGTGATTGCTAATAATTATACAATAGCAGTCTTGTTACTGTTGTTGAGTGAGGTAACTTACTTACTGAAAACAACTTCTGGTAAGTTGACAGCGTGCTCAGATAGAGCAACCACTCCAGGCCAATCAAAGATTTATTTGTTCTCCTTTACATCTTTTTGATGATCGCAAGACACTTAAACGAGTTGCTCAATAGCAAGGGAGCTGGACTTATTGCATACCGTAGTGGTATTGTCACCTGGACTTGTTGTATACCGTTGGGTCAAGATTATGCATGGTGCGAGTGATTGACTTGGATGTATCTATTGTGACTGCTGGACCCTGTTGGACATTGGTAACATAGAATACTGGAAGTCTGGTTAACTGGTTCATTAGTGAGACTGATGGCAGGAGCTGAGTTGCCTCAGTTGTGGTGAGAACTAGGCCCTCGCCATGGCGTTGCATGTTACAGTCGCCTAGAGGAGACTCATTGATTACATCAAGAATTTATTGGAAAAACATATACATTGTGTTAGATTTCTGTCCGAAAATAAGCCATTATTATTGACTGACACAAGCTGCATTCACTAATCTGTGTGAGCAAAGCACACAAAAGATATTACAGAAAGATATGTAAACTACATCAGTCCTGAGTTAGGAGATGAAATGTCAGCCATGATTTTAGTCAATTACCTTTGCTAGAAGAACACATTTTGTTTAAAGGATGAAAACTTTGAAACAAAGTTTGCAGGTTATTTGCCAATGGTGAATTGCGATGTACAGTGTAGAGTTTGTGGAGTCAAGGGGAATGCAAGGACAATAAATAAGAATTAGAATAGGATTAGTACATGCTTGATAGTCAGCACAGATTGAATGACCTGAGGACATGATTCAAAACAAAATTTCAAAATTTCGAAGTGCATTTATTACCAAAGAATGAATAAGTTATACAACTTCGAGATTTATTTGCTTACAGGCAGTCACAAAGCAAGGAACCTGAAAGAACTCTATTAAAAAAATAAAGCCTACCCCCAATGCCCACAGAGAAAGAGAAAAAAAATACAAAACTAATCATATAAACAATAGAAGCAAGCAACAACAACAGAATTTTGAACAAAATTGAGTCCTTAGATCCAAATCCCCGGAGTAGCCCAGAGTAGGCCCAAAGCCTTGGTATTCAGTTCATCATATTAGCAGGAAAATCACTGTAAAGTTCATAGACACAAAGCACAGCAGCTGGGGGCAGTCTCACTGCCTTAGCATCATTGAGAGAGAAGCCCACAGACTATATGAGTAGGTATTTAAATTGTCCAAACCTTGCAATGGGACCCAGCTCTGCCGCCAGCAAATCACTCTGGGCCTAGATGTTGCTGCCGGAGAAGCCATCCTCAACTTCTCCAAGTCTGCTCAGTACTTAGAGCAATCCAACCTCACCCAACTCTTAACACCCTGCCTTTCCAGTCCATAAGGGTGACACTTAGGTTGTCCAAGCAGCAGATTGTACCCCACATTAGAACTTGGGCCTTGCAGCAATGAGTTGCTTCAGGCCTTGACTATGAGAAAAGCTGTCCTCTATCAATTAACCTTTCATTATTCAAGTGTTCAATCAAGAATGGCTGGGTGTAGTGGTGTAGCTTAATCCCACCCTAAGCCAATGTTCTCAGTGCAAGAGAGGGCAGCAGCCAGGATGAAGATCTCTGATGATTTAGTCTCTGCTGTTATTTGTCGTAGTGTTACTGTAACCACAGCTGAGATCAATCAATCCAGTAGGTGCCTTCTGTTTTGTTTATCTCAGTGCCAGAATATGAACATGACCGGGAGAACTGTAGTAATCCTTTGTTATAAGTGCCTTTCACAAACTCATTTCATGCTTATTGATGTTACTGCCAATGAAGATACAATCTAGCAGATACCAAGGAGATATCTTGTACCTTGTAAACACTGATGCTGGAATATGAAGCAAAAACAAACAACTGAAGAAACCCAGTGGGCTGAGCAGCATCCGTAGAGCTAAAGGTTTTGGGCCATGACCCTGCCTCAGGACTGGGTCGTGCAGCCAGTGACGTTCTAATAATATGTAATTGTTGATTTGTATGAAAAACACAGCTGCTGGGCTTCCACAGACCACAGTGTGATAATAACTATTATTCTGTGATAATGATGTTGTCTGAAGGATAAGTATTAGGCTGTGGAGAATCGCTCTTGTCATCTGTGCTCACTGTGGAATCACTTAGGTTTAGTTGAGAACAAGATAGGCCTTGATTTACCAGGTCATGCAAAAGATTTCTAATTCACCTGCACTGCTTTGGCCTTGGTTATAACCTAGCAGGTTTGGACCTGCTTTAATTTGAAAATACCTCACGTGTCTTGTAAGAATCTACCAGTATTAGTGGCCTTTCAGCACTCTCTTGTTGGGAAAGAGTTTGGAAGGGTTGGTCTGATCTGGCTAGGAGAGTTAGGAAGGATGTGGGCTGATATTTGGTTTTGCGAGGCAGTGCACTGGAATTGGGAATCAGGGAGAGTGATGTGGAGAACAGGAAAAGCTTCTGGTGGCCCTCTCACCCCTTCTCTTCTCCTCTCCCATTCTCATCAACTGCCCATCATCTCCCTCCAGTCCCTCATCTCCTTCCCTTCATTCTATTGTCACTGTCCTCTCCTACCAGATTCCTTTTACTTCAGCCGTTTAACTCTTCCACGTACCATCTCCTGGCATCTCGCATCATCCCCCCTCCGCCACTCACCCACTCTCTCCTCACCTCTTACTTGCCAGTTTGCACTCTTCCCCCTCCCCCACCGTCTTTTTGTTCTAGCTCTTGCTCCCTTCCTTTTCAGTCCTGATGAAGGATCTTGTTATGTTCTGTAATTCCAAAATATAAAACTAATTGAAAGAAAACATGGACCTGGGAGATGATTTGTGTCTATATAAGTTTCCATTCTGCTTTAGTGAGATGCTCCTATGACATGTGGTGTAATAATGTCATGATGTATGCCATTCATATACTTTTTATGTATAATCCATAAATAATTATTTAAACAAATTAAACAAACTAATGCTTAATCAAATAATATATTTACAGTATTACTCAAATATTGCTA
The DNA here is from genome assembly GCF_030028105.1 of Mobula birostris. Classification (NCBI taxonomy): domain Eukaryota; kingdom Metazoa; phylum Chordata; class Chondrichthyes; order Myliobatiformes; family Myliobatidae; genus Mobula; species Mobula birostris. Next base: position 40,372,742 of record NC_092395.1, read on the forward strand.
AAATATTAAATATGTAACACTCCTCCCTGCTTAGCTATAAACTCCAACTCAATCCAGAATGAATCTCAACACTATACTCAGTAAACTGTATGATACAATATATAGATATCTACAACATAATAAATTTTAAATTGTCCCATTCAAGCCAAAAGATTTCATGGCTGTGCAGAATTTCTTACTCTCGTTGGAGACATCTTTCCTGAATATGGCGGTCACTCTTGTTGGCTGTGAAATAATCTCACATTATGGGGCCTCCTCTGAGCTGGTTGTAAGAGTTGATGCTAAGACTGCAGGAAGTAGTTCTGACAGTTCTTCTCTAATAATTGACTCTGCTCTCCTCATCTGATCGATGTGTCATCTCCAGATGACATCAGGTATCTCCACTGTGCAGGAGAATGGTTGAGTTCTGTTCTTAATCTTGCCAAGTGCCCACTTTTGATCACCTCTGTAGTCCCTCACTAGGACTGCTTATCCCAGAGTGAAACGTCGAACCTCCTTGTTTAAGGAGCCCTCAATATGCCTCAACTGTTTGTCTTGCACACTCCTTCTGAGATTGCGCTTGAGGAGATCCAAGCATGAATGCAAGGGACGAGCCAGGAACAACATAGCTGTTGAGTTGTTGGTGGCAGAGTATGATATGCAATGAGGAAATTGGTGAGCTTCTGATTCAATGTCAGTGTATTGTGTTCTGATGAGGTTGCTCACATTACATTCTTGAGACTCTGAACAAACCTTTCTGCTCAGCCATTTGTAGCCGGGTGGTATGGTGCAGATGGAATGTGTCTTATTCTCTTTATTTTCAAAAATGACTGACACTGTTCTGCAGCATTGTCACCGACTGAGACACTGTTCTTTTCTGGTTTCATTTTGGATCACCTCTGCCATAACAGGGAGACTTGCAATTTTCATTAGGCAGAATACATTTAGTGGCATGTCCTCCTTTGTAAATTTTTCAGGTATTTCATTTTCCAAGGGTAAACAGGACAATCCATTAGCATTTCCATGATTAGCTGTCCTCTTGAATTTGATCTTATAATTGTGTCCTCTAAGAAACAGACCCCATCTCTGCACTTGTGCTGTTGCTGTTAGTGGAAAACCCTTCTGTGGATTGAAAATGGACACCAGTGGTTGATGATCAGTAATAATAGTAACCTCTGTCCCAAACAGATACTATTTGAAATGTTTTACACCCCAAGCCAGACTCAAGGGCTCTCTGTCAATCTGTGCATAATTTTTCTCTGCAGCAGTGACTACACCTATACCATAAGGTGAGGCATCACAGACAAACTTCACTGGACGATATATAGCCCATTGCTATTGCTTCCTAATCTTTAGTAATGAGTTCAAAGAGTTGAGCACAGTAGCTTTGGCAGGATTCTGTTATGGTAATTGACAAATCCTAAAAAGACTGCAATGATGACATGTCCCTTGGCCTTGAGGCATCCACCACTGCTTGAACTTTCTCAGCACACTTTTAAATCTTAAGACTACCCAGATCTGTGTCATTCTCATCATTATCGGATTTTTTCATCAACGCGTGCTGATTAGTGTGGTTTTGAAACTGAAACTTGAACTTCTATCTTTTTCTCTTCTCTGTGCAGTCCATTTGCTTTTTGACTGCTCAACATACTCTTTGTATGTGTCCTACTTTGATGCATTTTATGTAAGTTTTGGCTTTAAACCTGCACTGATCTGGTGTATGTGAGCTCCTGCTACAGTAGTAACATGACTTGCTTGGCAGGCCGTTTTCTGTTTAAACATTGCAAATTTGTTCATGCTCACTTTTGTTCCTGACTGCAACTCAATTGCATCTCTGTCTGCTCTCTCCATTGATATAGCGATTTCATGTGCTCTTTTAAATGTATGTCCTGCTTCAGTTAGGGGCCGTTTTTGAATGCTTTCTTGTAAGATTCCACAAACTAAATGATCTCTCAGTTCATCATTAAGCCCAGCACTGAAATGACAATGTTCAGACAGTCTTTTCAATTAAGCCACATAAGCTGAAATGGATTCCCCATCCATTTGATTCTGTTGATAAAACCTAAAGTGTTCTGTAGTCAACAATAGTTTTGGTTTTAAATGTTCCTGCATTATATTCATGATAGCAGCAAAGCTCATTTCGGCTGGTTTGATTGGAGCAGTTAAACGTCCAAGAAAACTATATGCCTTTCCATGCAGAAAAACTGGCAGTCACTTTTTATTGGCTATTTCATTTGCTTCAAAGTATAGCTCAATTCATTCAGTATACATAGTCCGATTATCTTTTATGCAATCAAATGTGTCTATCTTTCTAATGTAGCCAGCCATTTCTGCATTTTTAATTTATTATTATTATCACCCAGTACTCACTGTTTATGAACCAATGAATTTTGTCCATTTTCTGCCTTTTTTTCTTAACTCAACTGTCCCTGTCCCTTCCTAGAAGCATGTGTTGCACTTATTTTCTAACTCAAACATCTCGCTGTGCTTCAGCATGTAGGTAGTTGTTTTGGTTCATTTAAAACTTCCTCATCATCACTGTTACATTTTGTAACTCCAAACAATAAAACTAATTGAAAGAAAACACAGAGGAAAGAGATAGTGCATGTCTACTTGAGTTTTGTTTTTACTTTAGTGAGGTTTGCATTTAAGGCATAGTGGCATAATGATATATGCCTTTCATGTACTTTTTATATATGATCCATAGTGAATTATTTAAATGTACAAAGAATGCTTAATAAAACAATGTATATACCATATTACACAAATATTACTGGAATGTTAAATGCACAACAGGTCTTGGCCCAAAGCATCGATTGTTCATTTTCCTCCATAGATGCTGCTTGGCCTGCTGAGTTCCTCTAGCATCTTGTGTGTCCTAGTAGAATGCAAAGCTAGGAAAGAGAATGGGGATTAGAGACTATGATGGTGCAGGGTATGAGGAGTGTGGCAGGAATATTGCAAATGTTCACAAGATTTGGCAGGTGCTGGGGGTGTTGCTTAAGCATGAGAAGAAACCAATAGCACGCTACAGATAGCTTGAAAATATTCTCCTGCAGTGTTCCAAAAGGACCCTCACAGATGAATGTTCCAACTTGTACAATTCATCTCAACAATTTTTATAAGTGCAGATTACATATATTTCATCATTTTGATCCACGGGGAAGAGTTATTCCTTTAATTTTGTCATCCTTTGAGGATTGTTTCATTGCAGTCACTATGGGAAAATAATTGGGACAAAATGTTTCTGGAAAGAAAACAGTGACAAAGCTGCTTGCTTGGTATTAACTGATCCATAAATAAATTATATTTTTTTGATTATTAGATCACCAACTATTTTCAGTATCCTGGAGAAAAAATAAGGAGAATACTGAGAAGGAAATGCTTTGTAATACTTTTATTTTGGAAGTCTGCTCTAACAGAGCTGTGTGGACTGGAATATCAGTTTCAATTATGCACAAAAATATCTGGGGTGCAAACTGAATTCACAACCTTCTGCCTCACAAACAAGTCAATGCTCATTTGTCAGTGATTTGTGGAAGATCTCAAGCAGCTGCTGGGCTGAGACATATGGCATTTATTTTTGCATACATCTGGCCTCCTTTGAAGAGTGGGCTGCTCTAGTAGAGAGCTTTACTTATTGACTGCAATAAGCTGAAGACCAGGAGCAATACATCAGTTCCAGAGGTGACAAATCAAAGTTCCCAGCATTAATATCAACTCACGAAGCCTTTTCCAGTTCAGACTGTTTCTAATGTGACCTCAGGTACAAAGCAAACACAATGACCTGGAGTGCAACCATGCGATCGTGTGTCTTTTCAATTCATTCCCTCTTGGAGAATTAACCTCTTTCTATTGGGTCAATTTGAAAATTGAAATCGCCATTGCTAAAACAGAGGGATTTATTTCTCTTCTGCGACTAAAGGCTTTCCAAACCCTAGAAATATGTTTCTACTCTTATTAATGCAATAACAGTCAGAAAGGATTAACTGTACAAGCCAATAAATGTTAAGTGCTATGGAAATATTTCCTCATCAGCAACTCAATTATTGCGAACTAAACATCCAGTTGCTGATTATTCCAAGCCTAGGGGAGGTAAAACAAGGTCGGAGCACTTCCATCTAAGATTATTGTAGCTTCCTGTTCCTTTTCGATATGATACTCACTCCTCTTTGATACTGAGCATGTATAGACTTAACCCCAGTGGCATGACACTTTCAAATAATTTGTGTTTGGTCTATTATTATTGTCACATGTACCAAGATACAGTGAAAAGCTTTTGTTTTCTGTGCCATCCAGACTGATCATGCCACACGTAAGTACGTCAGATGTAGAATCAACTCTTGCAGTTGCAGTTAAAGTGCAATGCATGTAGATGAACGAAGTGCAAGGTCCATGACAATGTAGATTAGGAAGACAAGCATTCTTCTTTTAGCATATAAAGGATCCATTCAAAAGTCTGATAATAGAAAGATAGAAGTTGTCCTTGAGACTGGTGGTTCGTACTCTCAGATATTTTTGGTTTTTGACTTTAAAGAAAATGATTGGGACACTATTACGCGCGTGGGGTGAAAAAAAAACTATCTTAATCTCATCTGATCTCATCCGATATTGCTGAAGTTAGCCTGGGGCCTGGACTAGTTTGAACCACCCCACTTAAAACCTGCTCCTTGATACATGGAGCTGGCCAAAACAGTCCCACCCTGAGCATAAGCAGAAGCTGTTCACGTGACGTCTGTCTGGAATGGCAGTTGATACAAGATGTCAGTTCCTTCCTGTGTTGAAACAATCAAGAAAAATGATGTGCTTTCAAACTTTAGTTGAGTACAAATAAATACTTTTTAATAACACTTTTTTTCTGTGGAAAATTGTGGTCAATAATCACCACAAACAATGAAGAGGCGAGCAAAGACGAGGCTGACTCGAGGGTTGAGGCGTGCAGGTGCAGTGTAAGGTCGGAGTGAGGTCGGGGCATGTTTGAGGAGAAGTGGTCAGAGTGAGGTTGAGACACGGTCGAGTCAGAACAAAGTGGAAAAAAGTCAGAGTGGAGGAGTTTCAGAGCCCATCCACCTAAATCAAAAGCGAGATTGGATCATTCTACGCACCAGGCCGATTTGGAAAGGTCAGGTATGGGCCAGAACATGGTGACAGTGTCCAGGCTCAGAGAGTATCAAAGTGGCAGGGCCCGAGTCCTAGTGTAAGGGATGACCTAATGTTTGGATATTTAAGCACTGGGCTGGAAGGACCGAAAATGCTGTGTGCCAGGACCAGAATCAAGGGTCGAGCTGGTTCTGCTTTCTGCTGCGTGGTGTTTACTCCACTCTCCACGGCACTGTGCCCTCCTCTGACTGCTCTGGGGTTCGTATCTGTGAGCTCCTTTTTGCTCTGCTGTGGGATGAACTGAGGCTGAGGCGGTGGCCCTGCTCCAGCCGCTCTGGGCTTTCTGTCTATGGACTCACTTTAGTTCTGAATGCTGTGGTTTGTTTTTATTGTTGCCACGATTTGTGTTGTTTTTTTCTCTCTGTGCATTGGGTGTTTGTTAGTCTTTTATAAATGGGCTCTTTCGAGTTTCTTGTTTCTTTATTTACTTACTTCTTGAGATACAGTGAGGAATTATAAATGTACTTTGAATCTTGAACTTTTAACCTTTAGATTTTGTGGTTGTTCATTTGGGATTTATTCTGTTCAATCGATACGACCAGTTAATGGTGAATTGGTAGTCCTTGGTACATTATTCCCTTTGCAGCCATTTGATTTAGGCTGATTTTGTTAATGCATTTGCCTGTGGAATAATATCACAAAACAAAATTCATTCACCAGAGGAAGAGTGCTTTAAAATATCATGGGGTTACAAGGAGGTGTGGTATGAATGAAAGGTCTTAATTCCAGAAGTAATGTGAACAAATTCGAGCACCTTTACATTGGCAAATCAGAGACTTGTGACTGTTTCTTTGATATGTATAAAATCATTGGATAACCGAGACAGTGCATTTTCAGGAAAGGGAGACTGTGATAAATTTGCCAGAGTTCTTTCAGGGAGGATAAAGGCGAACTAGAAGGCATAAGATATGACAATATGGAGCTAAACATAAATTATTGGCTACCTTACAGAAAAGTAAGTGTTGGGGTAATTATATAATTTTTGTATTATTTATTTACTTACTGAGATAGAGCACACAACAGGATCTTCCAGTCCTTCATGCCGTGCCACCCAGCTTTCCCCCAATTTAATCCTAGCCTAATCACAGGACAATTTATGATGGCAAATTCAACAACCGACCAGTACGTCTTTGGACTGTGGGAGGAAACCAGAGCACAAGGAGGAAACCCACGGATTCACAGGATTTACGGGTAGTGGTGGGGAATGAACCCGGGTTACTGGTACTGTGAAGTGTTGTACTAACCACTACACTGCTAACAAGTAGAGTGTCACAGAATGTGAATCAGAATAGGGTTTACTATCATTGACATAGGTCATGAAATCTGTAGTTATGCAGCAGCAGTACAGTGAAATACATAAAAATTACCATTTGTCACAATGAGAAATGTAAAATAAATGTAAATAGTGCAAGAAGAGAGCAAAATAGCGAGATGGACACATGAGCTGTTGAGAAATCTCATGGTGGAGGGGAAGAAGCTGTTTCTAAACTGCTGAGCGTGCATCCTGAGGCTCCTGTACCTTCTCCCCAAAGGTCGCAATGAGAAGAAGCAATACCCTGGGTGGTGAGAATCTTTAATCATGGGTGCAATCTTTAGTTTTTGAAGATATCCTCAATGATGGGCAATCTAGTGTCCATGATCTCCTTGAATCTACAACCATCTGCAGGTTTCTTTTCTCCCAATTTTATGCTGGAGCCTCCATGCCAGGCGTGATGTCACCAGTCAAAATGCTCTCCACGGTACATCTTTTGAAAATTTGGGAGAATCCCTGGTGAAAGCGATCAGCACTAATGCCCCAACTATTTACAATTCATGTTAATGACTTGCTTGAAAGAACTGAGTATACTCTAGCCAAATCTGCTAATAATACAAAGATAGATGGCTGAGCAAGTTATAACAAGGACATAAAGAATATGCAGAAGCATATAGATGTGTTAAGTAAATAAGGAATTAGATGACAGGTGAGTAAAATATGTGGTTATTTTCTTTGGAAGGAAAAATGTTAGAGTAAACTACTATTTGAAGAGAGTTTTGATACAAGATCTGAAGGAGCCAGCACATGAAATGCAAAGGAGATAGCAAAAATATACAGTTTCGATTTGGGCAGTCAGAGATATTTGAAAACTGCCACAGTTGAGCTAAATGAAGAACATATTTGTGAAACATATATAAAATAAAATGAAATAAAAACATATGAAACTTTGGTTTGGCTGGAGTATTGTTTACGATTCTAATTGCCACACTAAATGAAAGATATAATTGCCTTAGAAAGGATGCAACAATTTGCCATAATACAGGCTGGCTGAAAATTCCCAGTTATGAAAGAAGACTGCATAGGCTGGCCTACTCACCTGGCTTCACCTGTCATCTTCTATCTATCCTCCTTCCCCTTCCGTCAACTTCTTATTCTGGTGTCTTCTCCTTTTCTTTCCAGTCCTGAAGAAGGGTCTCGGCCCGAAACTTCGATTGTTTATTCATTCCCATAGATGCTGCATAACCTGCTGATTTCCTCCAGCATTTTGTGTGTGTCCCTTGGGATAGGCTGGGGCTTTGTTATCTGGAATAGAAGAGGCAGAGAGCGGACACGACAGAAATATATATATAGAAAAAAAGTGAAGGATAATCCAAAGAGCTTTTACAGGTATATTAAGAGTAAAAGGATTGTAAGAAATAAAATTGGTCCTTTCCAGAGTGGTCGGCTATGTGCGGAACCAAAAGAAATGGGGGAGATCTTAAACGGGTTTTACGCGTGTGTATTTACTAGGGAAACTGGCATGAAGTCTGTGGAATTAAGGGAAACAAGTAGTGAGATGTTGGAAACTGTACAGATTGAAAAGGAGGAGGGGGCTTGCTATCTTGAGGCAAATTAAAGTGGATAAATCCCCAGGACCTGACAGGGTATTCCCTCGGACCTTGAAGGAGACTAGTGTTGAAATTGCAGGGGCCCTGGCAGATATATCTAAAATGTCGGTGTCTACGGATGAGGTGCAGAGGATTGGAGGATGGCTCATGTTGTTCTGTTGTTTAAAAAAGGATTAAAAAGTAATTCAGGAAATTATAAGCCGGTAAGTTTGACGTCGGTAGTGGGTAAGTTATTGGAGGGAGTACTAAGAGACAGAATCTACGAGCGTTTGGATAGACAGGGACTTATTAGGGAGAGTCAGCATGGCCTTGTGCATGGTAGGTCATGTTTGACCAATCCATTGGAGTTTTTCGAGGAGGTTACCAGGAATGTGGATGAAGGGAAGGCAGTGGGTGTTGTCTACATGGACTTCATTAAGGCCTTTGACAAGGTCCCACATGGGAGGTTAGTTAGGAAATTTCAGTCGTAAGGTATACATGGAGAGGTGGTAAATTGGATTAGACATTGGCTCAATGGAAGAAGCCAAAGAGTGGTAGTAGGCGATTGCTTCTCAGAGTGGAGGCCTGTGACTAGTGGTGTGCCACAGGGATCAGTGCTGGGTCCATTGTAATTTGTCATCGATATCAATGATCTGGATGATAATGTGGTAAATTGGATCAGCAAATTTGCTGATGATAGAAAGATTGGACAGTGAAGAAGGTTTTCAAAGCTTGCAGAGGGACTTGGACCAGCTGGAAAAATGGGCTGAAAATGGCAGATGGAGTTTAATATAGACAAGTGTGAGGTATTGCACTTTAGAAGGACAAACCAAGGTAGAACATACAGGGTAAATGGTAAGGCACTGAGAAGTGTAGTAGAACAGAGGGATCTGGGAATACAGATACAAAATTCCCTAATAGTGACGTCACAGGTAGATAGGGTTGTAAAGAGAGCTTTTGGTATATTGTTCTTTATTAATCAAAGTATTGAGTATACTGGCCTGCTGCGTTCACCAGCAACTTTGATGTGTGTTGCTTGAATTTCCAGCATCTGCAGAATTCCTCGTGATTGAGTATAAGAGCTGGAATATTATGATGAGGTTGTATAAGGCATTTGTGAGGCCGAATCTCGAGTATTGTGTTCAGTTTTGGTCACCAAATTACAGGAAGGATATTAATAAGGTTGAAAGTGTGCAGAGAAGGTATACAAGGATGTTGCTGGGACTTGAGAAACTTAGTTACAGAGAAAGGTTGAATAGGTTAGGACTTTATTCCCTGGAGCGTAGAAGAATGAGGGAAGATTTGAGAGAGGTATATAAAATTACGATGGGTATAGATAGAGTGAATGCAAGCAGGAGAGAGGGGAGAAAAAAACCAAAGGACATGGGTTAAGGGTGAGGGGGAAAATGTTTAAAGGGAATATTAGGGGGGGCTTCTTCACACAGAGAGTGGTGGGAGTATGGAATGAGCTGCCAGACAAGGTGGTAAATGCCGGTTCTTTTTTAACATTTAAGAATAAATTGGACAGATACATGGATGGGAAGTGTATGGAGGGATATGGTCCATGTGCAGGTCAGTGGGACTAGGCAGAAAATGGTTCGGCACAGCCAAGAAGGGCCAAAAGGCCTGTTTCTGTGCTGTAGTTTTTCTATGGTTTCTATAGAAAATTATGTGGAGCATAGAAAGAGTGAACAGTTGGAAACTTTTCCCCATCTAGAGCAGAGGACATAGGTATAACTTGAATTTAAGAGGGTTTGAGGAGATTGAAGGAACTTTTTTTATTCAAAGGGTAGTTGAAATCTGGTATGTATAGCCTGAAGAAGTTGCAGAACCTGGACCTCTGTACCTCTGTCTGCAATTGGATCCTTGACTTCCTAACCAGAAGACCACAGTCTGTGTGGATCGGTGATAACATATCCTCCTCACTGACGATCAACACTGGCACACCTCAGGGGTGTGTGCTTAGCCCACTGCTCTACTCTCTATATACCCATGACTGTGCGGCCATCTGCAAATTTGCTGACGATACAACCATTGTTGGCAGAATTTCAGGTGGTGATGAGAGGGCATACAGGAGTGAAATATGCCAACTAGTGGAATGTTACCACAGCAGCAACCTGGCACTCAACGTCAGTAAGGTGAAAGAGCTGATTGTGGATTTCAGGAAGGGTAAGACGAAGGAGCACATACCAATCCTCACAGAGGGATCAGAAGTGGAGAAAGTAAGCAGCTTCAAGTTGCTCGGTGTCAAGATCTCTAAGGATTTAACCTGGCCCCAATGATGTAGTCATAAAGAAGGCAAGACAGCGGCTATACTTTATTATGAGATTGAAGAGATTTGGCATGTCAACAAATAAACTCAAGAACTTCTATAATTTTACTGTGGAGAGCATTCTGACAGGCTGCATCACTGTCTAGTATGTAGGGGCTACTGCACAGGACCGAAAGAAACTGCAGAAGGTTGTAAATCTAGTCAGCTCCATCTTGGGCACTAGCCTACAAAGTACCCAGGACATCTTTAGGGAATGGTGTCTCAGAAAGGCAACGGCCATTATTAAGGATCTCCAACACCCAGGGAATGCCCTTTTCTCACTGTTACCATCAGGTAGGAGGTACAGAAGCCTGAAGGCACACACTCAGCGATTCAGGAACAGCTTCTTCCCCTCTGCCATCTGATTCCTAAATGAACGTTGAATCTTTGGACACTACCTCACCTTATTTTTAATATACAGTATTTCTATTTTTTGCACATTTTAAAAAATCTATTCAATACACGTAACTGATTTACTTGTTTATTTATTATTATGTTTTTTTTCTCTGTCTGCTAGATTATGTTTTGCATCGAACTGCTGCTGCTAAGTCAACGAATTTCACGTCACATGCCGATAATAATAAACCTGATTCTGATTCTGACAAGATGGTGGAGGCAGGTACTCTCACAACATTTTGTGAATATGTAGAAGAGGAATGGATCAAGTCTGGTAAATGGGAATGAATATAGATGGGTACTTTGGTTAGCATGAAGCTAGTGGGCTGAAGGGCCTGTTTCTGTGTTGTATGACTCTACTTAAATAGCATTTAGATGTTATTAGTGCTGAAGAAAAATAATTAAAGCAAAAATAACTTATCATCCTTTTTTCTCTGAGAGCCCCTAGTAATCAATATGCTGCCTACATGATGTAGGTTCTGGAAGGTTCTGGCCAGTGTAATGCTAAATTGGACCTGACTAATGGAGAGTCCACGGGCGCTCAAAGGCAACTCACTCATAGGGCCGGATTACAACCACGACACCCCCCCCCACCCAAGTCCCCACACAATCACACCACTCCCATCCTCAACCAAAATGACTTGTCTGTGATGAGTACCTCCCTGAGATTTGCTTCTACTTGAGTGGCCAAAAGTAAACAGTTCTGTCCTCACCTGCTGGCTGCAGGTAGGGTTTGGCCCATTACACTTAGGGCAAGATAAGCAGAGACAGTTTACAGAGGTGGGAACAAAGAACAGTTTGCTTCACAGTCCATTTAATTTCTCACGCTGCGACTGAGTGAAAATTAAAGCAGTTTTATTATGCAAAATACGATCTTTTCTAAGGGTTATTACTGAGTTTGAGATGACTGAAGGACTTTACTTTCCATACACAATGTGTTGAGAAATGAAAGCATGGGTAATTGGGGAATGTTTCATGCTTGGGTAAAGATTAGGAAATAAAGTGTTGTGCCTTGATCAGAAAATCTTCACATTATGTCAAAATAGCAAGTTATTTTAACACGTTGCCAGCAACTTTGTGAACATATAGCTGTCAAGTTCAAGTATTTTAATTGAAAGTTTTTTTAAAATTTAGGCTTTGAGGACTGAGTGCAATACTAGAATGTTAAGTAGTGTGAGTATGTGAGTGTGTGGGCGCGGGGTGTGCAGAGCATGGGGAAGTGGGGGAACAGGGGAACAAGGGAAAATGGGAAAATGGAGCAGAAGGCACTTGAAAGGTGCCAACTGTGACAGTATGTCAGGAAGATGATTTGAACCAGATGATGGCTTTTAAATCAAAGAGTAAAAACGTTTTCAGGAAACCTCTTCAGGGAGGCAGATAGTAAACTTCAAATTTTTACTGATTTAGAGCAATATTAACCTGCTCCGTGAAATATAAAAATAGGAATCACGATCTGCATATTTGATTCTTAGAGCATGTCTGCTATTCTTCGAGATCATGGCAGGTCCATCCTCTGGTCTTTTTTCCTATTTCCCGTCTCCCTTAATCCCTTGAAATCAGAAATATATGAGTCACAATGTTTAATGCAATTAATGACTCACTCAAGCTAAGCGCATGAAACATAAAACCAGAAGTGTAATTTTGTTTCTCTCTCCACAGACGCTGACTGATCTGCTGCATGCTTCCAAAATTTTTGACTTTAATTCAACGTCCCAGCTTTTAAAAAAATGCGTTGTTTTAGAAAGTTGGGAGTGCTATGTAAAAGCAGATTGCTGTTGTTAGTCACTACAAGAAGCTTTAATTTGAATGTCGTATCAGTGATATTCTTTAAAATCACACCAGTCACACAGATGCAATTACCTGTAGTCCACGTTCATATGGTTGGTCATTGTTCCTGCTTTATTCCATCTACAAGCAGTGGATTTAATCCTGTTCATTCACTCTTTTTATATTTGCGATTATCCTCCTCTCATCAACCACCCATCTGACCTATTCCTACAAGTTGATATACTTGTGACGTCAACCATTGATTCTAATAGACCTCACACCTTCACAACTTCCAATGACCTAAATATTTAACAATTTTTTTTATTACCTTTGATTCAAATCTCTCAATCACAGAAATCACTATGTTTCTCTCCCATTCCTGCATATGCTGATTAAATTGCCCTAATTTCTCCTCTATTCTTTGTATCTGTGCTTCCTTATACTGGTAGCTTCCGTGTAATTCTGTGCTTTTCAATGTCTTACCATCCCTCCTGCAGTATGTTGATCAAAATTGTGCTGCAGTTATGATTTATTACAAATTTATATACATTTATATTCACATCTTGAGTTTTATATTTCATTGCCAATATTAATATATAATAGTGGCTTTTCACATGACCTTCGCCAGCTGAAATGTGTGCTTTTAATGCTTTATGAAGCTGATTTCCAATGATGTCCCTGCTTGTTGCAAGACTTTGGTAGGATCCAGCCTGTAACTCATCACAGAGTATCTATTATTTCATACACCAATCATCTGAACCCTTGGGTTGTAATACAGTCTGTAACTCATCCTACGGAATGCTTTCGAACATTCAACATGCATTTAGGAAACGCTGAATAATATGACAGTTTTACATTTTAGTAATTGGCTGTTGTATGGCTTACTAATGATCTGAATTATGCAGATGAGAATTGGTTATTGTGGAAGTCATGTAATTAGGTAAATGGAATTTCAGGTAGTATACATTGTGTTAAAGTGTTGGCTGTGTCTGCCCTCGTGCTACTACAGCATGTTATCTGCTGATATTTATAAGCTAATTCCAGGCATAAATTGTCTGAAGCTGTGTTTATTGATCCCTGTGCTACCTATTGAAAATGTGTAGACATCCGAAGTGTTATATAGTTAGGACAGGAGTAACAACCAAAGTCTCAGAACCAACAAAACCACTTCCACAGTGTTGCCAACAGATTTAATGATTTATTGATGTTGCAGTGCTGCTGTAATGCATTCAATTTATGGGGATGCTGAGAGTAATAGTACTTGCCTCCAGTTTGCACCTGCCAAGCTCAAGTTTTCACACTTGTCTCTGTCTTGTTTTAACTTTCTTGCTTTCTTTTCCCTCTGTATCTCAGCCTCACATTCTTAATCCTTGTGAATTTTGCACACTTAAAAAGCAGTGAAGGGTAAATGAAGTATTACCTAAATGGTGAGCTGTGTCTTTGACATCATTATTCACCCTCCTTTCAACACCTTTGAGAGACTGGGAAATTAAGTTGTGTTGCGCTCAAAATTTAGTTCAGAAATGGCTGTTATAAAAGTCCAGTTTGGCATGGACTCAATAGCCACATACCTATTCCAAGGTAGGTTGTGCAGTAGGCATCCAGGAAGCTCACATAAAACTGATGATAGAACCATTAGATTCTGATCCTAACATATCGTTCAGCCTGCTTTTCCGAATCAGTTTTCAGACGACCCTAGCATATGTAATAGATTTCACCAAAACTGAATGTTGCAAGAGCAGCCAAAGCAATAGCCTTTATTTAGCATTACTACTCAAGATGTATCTCTTCCTTCTGGTCTCCAGACCCCAATGGTAGAAACATCAAGAGCTTGTTTTGACATACCTCTCACAGGCTGAAATCTGGCACTCTAACTTTGCTGATCTGATAGGTCCAATTACCTACTCAATGGGCATAGCCACCACAGCTACCCAGTTCCAGGAATACCTACTGTTATCCAATCCAGAATTATGTATTGCACAATCTCAAATACAGGTTCAACCTGTAATCATGAAGGGGGAAACTTGAAATTAAGGAAATTACAGTCACAGTGTTGCTCGTGATCTTGTTGTCTAACACGACTCTTGTATTCACAGCCCACTACAAAGCTACCCACACAAACCATTATTAACTGTCCTTTCCTGGCTTATTGTTCATGTGAGAGATAAGGACAAAATTCTGCTGGTTAACAATAATCATCCTTGTAATTACAATGATGACATTTACAATGCATTCAATCACTTTCCCATTACTTCTCTCTGTCCTACATTTCTAGGCATACTAATTAAAATAGTTCATGATCAATTTTAACAAAATGTGTGTGACCATTAAACCAATAATATTTTAAGTTAATAATTGACTTTATATCTGCATATCTGCATATGCAATGATACATTTTTCCATTTACAAATGTAGCCAAATCTATTCATACATAGAGCTGAAGAGTGTCCCACAGTTTCTCTTCTCTGATGTTAGCGAGTTTCCAAATTCTGAATGAGATGGGATCCAAAACTGATTTTGCTTTCAGGCTCAGAGCCACTGAAAGTCCAGCACATTATTTAAGGGAGGAAACAAAGAATTAAATGATCCATTTTGTTTCTGGGTCCGAGGCCAGACAGGACCAACAAAGCCTTCCTGGAACTGCCAATTCACTGAGCCTGAATTCTAAATGCAGCTAAGTAGCAATCTTGAGGAAAAACATGAGGAAGCCGCAGAGGTCAGAGAGTCTTTAAAAGCTTCCTTCGATGCTATGTTGAGAAATCTGTGGGTCACTGGTTAATGTTGCAGCAGCAACACTAGTAATAAAGCATCTGCATGTGTGCAGGTAAGTGTGAGCATCTGTAGGTAGAGTTGTGTGTGTGTGTGTATGTGTGAACAGAGTGGATGTGCAAGCAAATGTGTGTGTGTAGGTGGGTAGGTAAGTGTCTGTTTGTAGATAGCAATCTATGGGTAATGATCGGTATGTGTGGTTAGGAATCCGCCTGTTGACAGCAGTATGCTACAGATAGGCCTAAGCATGGATAGCAATTTGTGCATAATGGAAGTGATTGTAAGCTGGTTGAAATTCGTGAAAAGAGAGCAGTGCGGGTGGAGACGGCAACGCAGGAGTGTGCATGTTGATAGCCATATTTGTGCTCATGAGATTTTGTGTAGAACGGAGTTTGGGTATAAATGAAAGTGGCTGCCTGATTGTACTTGGGGAAGTGCTGGTGAGCACTGTAGCCCATTTAGTGAGGAGGGAGTTCCAGGATTTAGACCTAGAAATGACAAGAAATGGTGAAATATTTCCAAGTCGAGGTGATGTGCAATATGAAGGGATGCCTGCTATTGAGGGTGTTCCCATGTACCTTCTTTCCTTCTACTTATTGGTGGTGAAGATGGTGGATTGAGAGTGTACTGTCTGAGTGGCCTGGGAGTGTAACTGCAGCATTGTTTGTAGCTGGACACACTCCAGTGTAGGGAATAAATATTTTATCTGGTGGTTTGCAAAGCAATAAAGTGTTTGTTTTTGTCCCCCTGAATGGCATTGAGATTCTTGAATATTGCGGGAGCAACATTCATCCAGGTGGTTGGATGGTATTCCATTATGCCTCTGGCTTGCATTATAGAGAGCTAAAAGACTGAGATGTTAGGAAGAGAGACATTCTCTGCAAAATTTCTGAGTTCTCACCCATTTACATAGCTGTGGTACTTACATAGCTCCTGTGCCTAATAAAGTGACCTTGAAGTGTATGATTGTGGTCTTCTGCTGTGGTAGCCACTCCACTTTAAGGTTTGACATGTTGTGCATTAGAGTTGGTCTTCTAAACACCACTGTTATAACGTGTCATTGTCTCAATTGCTGTCACTTTCCTATCAGCTTACGCCAGTCTTCCAATTCTCCTCTGACCTCTTTTATTAACAAGGCATTTTTGCCCACAGAACTGCTGTCACTGGATGCTTTTTGGGTTTTCGCACCATTCTCTGTAAACTCTGGAGACTGTTGTGCATGAGAATCCCAGGAGATCAGCAGTTTCTGAAATACTCAAATCACCCCATCTAGCACCAACAATCAGTCCACGTTCAAAGTCACTCTTATCCCATTTCTTCCCTATTCTGATATTTAGTTTGAACAACAACTGAACCTTTTGACCCATGTCTTCAGGCTTTTATGCATTGAGCTGTCACCTGATTGGCTGATTAGATATTTGTATTACCAAGCAGGTGTACAGGTGTACGTAATAAAGTGGCCAGTGAATGTATATAGCTGAACCATTTGAATGTCAGGGCAAAGGGGTACCCCAGAATATTGATATTTTAAAATTTGGTGATGATAGTGCCACTGAATGCTAAGGGTAATTGGTATTTTTTTTACTCTTTGGAAATCATCATTGCCTGGCATCTTTATGGTACAAATGTAACTTGCCCATTATCAGTGCATGGTGGCTTTTTCGTGCTGCATATGGGCATACACTACTTTTCTCCCTGACGAGTGACAAATGGAAATGAAGGTTTTGCAACTGCAAGTGAACATCCCCACTTCTGATCTTATGGATGAAAGAAGGTCATTGGAGAAGAGGCTGAAAATAGTTGCGTCAAACCCACTGCTATAAAGACCTCAAACAACCATACTAATATTCCTTTAATTTCAAACATTGCAATTGCAACCACTGCATGATGCCTCTTGACTTCAGTTTCACCTTAATTTCTAGATGCCACACATTGGCAAAAGCTACCTCGATGACAAGAACAGTCACACTCACCCATCACTGTGATTCTATTCTTTGGTCCATATTTGGACAAAGATTATGGAGTGGTCAGGAGCCAAGTTCAATCCCAGAATATTGTTTGAGGATTGACTACTGGAATGTAGATATCAAGCAATAACATGGTTAATAGCTTCATTTGTTACGATGATGCTGATTAAAAATAGACTGAGTAGTATTACCTGGATTAAATTTATTTTGCTTGCTGTGACCAGAAGCTACCTGGACAATTTCAAAGGTTTCACAGATACATTTAATGTCAGAGAGGGGAGGGGGAGGAGGAGGGAACGTCGACTCAGACAATGAGAGGCCTGCGTTGGGCATTTTCATGCCTTACAAGGTGCAGATTGGAAGTCTGTGTGGGGCGCCACTCCTCGCACAGACACTAGAGCAATGTGTGATTAAGTGCCTTGCTCAAGGACACAAACACACTGCCACAGCTGAGGCACGAACAGTGACCATGAGATCACTAGACGAAAGCCCTAACCACCTGGTCACGTGTCCACACTGTCAGAGAAATGTATACAATATACATCCTGAAATGCTTTTTCTTCACAACCATCCACAAAAACAGAGAAGTGTCCCCAAAGAATGAACGACAGATAAATGTTAGAAACCCAAAATCCCACTCAGCAATCCTCACTCCCCCGCGTAAGTGGCAATGAGGAACAATCCCCTCTCCCCCACTGGCAGAGAAAAGCATCGGCACCAGCCACCGAAAACTCAAACGTGAGCAAGGCAACAGCAAAGACACAGACTTGCAGGACTCCAAAGACTACATTGTTCACCCGGCATTCGACATACTGCAGGCTCTCTCTTTCCCTAATAAGGGAGAAAGAGGTGTCTCTGCTTCACAGCAAGAAGAGAGACATAACAAACAAATTGTTGGCTTACGATGTTAAAAGTCTGTTGTGTCGTTTTTTTCTGAGCTCTGTACCCAAAGATCTCAGGTCTCTGGACACACAGGTCTTCCATCTCCTACGACACACTAGTCTTCTGCTTGGACACCGACCTCCGATCCCCGCCATCTCCAGAGCCATGAGAAACCTGGTCCTCCAAAGGGGAGCAGAACTCTTAGGCCAAGCCCTTGGTGTGCCAAACAACAGCCAGTTATGAAACCGCGAGAACTCTGTTTCAAAAGAACCTTGAAAGGCAAATATAGAGATATTAAAGATGGAAGTAGAGCTGTTTCCGAAGATGCAAACAAAGGAGTCGCCGTTAGGCGCCATTGACCCTCCTCAGCTCCGCCTCTGTAATCTTCCACATTACAGAGTAGACGCATGTATTAGAACTAAAGCGGAGCAGTTTGCCTGGAACCAAGGCTAGTTCTGGAGGCTAAAGTCTTCAGATCTACAAGTAAAAATTTGTGTAGTTTCAAAATCTTTACTGTTTCCAATGCTCTTTGCCATTTTTTGATATCACAGGGAGTGAACTGAATTGGCTAAAGGCTGACTTCTGAAATCTGTGAAAGCTGAGGTGGATAACTCACTCAGCACTTCTGGTCAAAACTGTTCACAAATGCTTGAGTCTTAACCCAAGCACTCACATGTTGGACCCAGCTATTGCTGGAGCCCCTTCCTGCCTTTGGCTATGAAATTGCCCTCTACCGCTTGCAACTAGGAGTGAAAGATCTGCAGAGTTTTTTTTTCTAATCTATTGGCTGTGTGCATCATCTCTCTGTATTGCAGAGTCAGGATGGCACCTTGTTTATCTGTATCTTGTACCTGCTGCTGGTCCCAGGACGCCCGTTAGTATGTTTCATTGAAGTGCTGATTCCCAGGTTTGGCAGTGAAGGGGAAATTCTACAGATTGCAGTGGCGAACATTTCTAATGCTGTTAATGTATCTCAGCACTTCACGGTTGTTCTGGTAGTTTTGAGCTGCCAGATTTATCATTTGGAACAATCATAGCACCACACAACACAATGACCTCAATGTGAAGATCTCCGCAAGCACTTTGCAGTCATACCTTCAATGAATCGTTATCGTGGATCAAAGCATCTGTGCCAGACTATTTAGTAATGATGAGGTTTATGCCATACATTGGTTCACTATTTACCTGCTGTAAATCCATTCTAAAAGCTCCAACCTTTGAGAAGCAGCCGGCTTGATCCAGGATGCTGTTAACAGTCCCTCTTGCTGATGGACATTGAGATCCCAGAATGTGCATGTGTGAAATAGAATATGTTTTAGGCATATGGGCGAAGAAAGAGGGGATGAATGAATGGATAATATCACAATTGTGGCTTGAGGTCTGTGAGATAACTAAATGATCCCATACGCAAATAAAGTCATTCTTATTGGTAGAGGATCTAGATCACTGATAGAAAGAAAACTCTATTAACATGAGTATTCCAACTAAGACCTCCTGAAATTCAGACCACAGCCATTCCTCTATTTACAAAAGGGTTATATCACCGGAAAAGGTTTTATTAAGTGCAATGTTATAAGTTGAAATGTTTGGATAAAACATATTGTGAACAGTCTGAAACAGTGAATGCTGATCTGTGTGTAGACTGGCATGCTATTTATTATAGGGAAATGAAAACTAGCTGTGTAAAGGAAAGCACAGACCCAAATTAGTCAATGGTGTTACAGTAAAAATGCATAAATGACAAAATATTAGTCATCTTAATCTAGTGAGCTCATAAATATAAAGACAGCTCAATGAGTATTCGTTAGAGGCAGAGTTAAACCAACATCCTTTGCACTTAAAGTCTTTAACATAAACTACTAGTCCCAGAAACAATAGCAGCCAGCAATCAAAAAGTCAAATATTGCATTTGTCTCAGATGTAGAAAAGACCTCACCCTGTGACCTTCAGAAGGATGAAGCAATCCACACAGATGCTTAATTCTATTAGCAAGTCAAGCAAAATAATGTATTAATAAAACAGTAAGGTTTAAGTGAATTGTTTAAGATAATGCAAAGAGGAACACCATAGTCTGCATTTTACTGTCTAAAACCACTCGGAGTTGCTCAGTAGCTGTGCTTACACAGGCTACATTTGTAGGATAAAATATCTTTGAAATGTTACTGATATAATTCTGGAGTGATCAATGAATGCTACATATATGACAAAGAATGAGAAATGATGAGCTTAAAATATGTTGGTGCATAGAATACCCACATTAACATCATTCTAGCAAACAGTCAAGGGCTTTAAGCTTATTTTGCAGATGTGATTTGTGGCATGATAGTTTAATATATAAGACACTCTAATGCATAGTTCATCATTATTTATGAACGTTTAAACATCCTACCACAAGCATACACCTGTTATATTGTAAATGCCTTGCCTCAAAGGACCAAAATAATTTTAAAAATTCAGGAAACCATTATTTTGTGTTGAGATTATTTGACCTGCAGCGGGTAATGGAAAATACCTATTACTCTATGAATGCTCCTCATCATGAGGAGTTGAAAGGTGTGTGGTTGCACATGCCATCTCTTTAGCTGTAGAGCTCTATGTTGCGAGTTACGTGATAAAGTATCCTAGTATGAAGCAACACATCACCAAACAGCCCTTCAGAAATGATAGATTAAAGCATTATGTGTATGATTATCCATTATTGTTATGAAATACCAATCAATTTGCCACTGCAATGCCCACTTACCTGAGGCACAAGACCACTCCGAGGTGATCCTATTGCTTCAGTCCTATGTCACGTGACTAGCAAGTTCTGGTTCTACATCAGCTGTAGTTGGCTTCTCAGCTCCAGGGACAACAGCCATTCCCTATATCAACAAGAAATTAAAACTTACAACAATTCAGCGTGCCATTTGTGATATTCCAGTATCACACAATATTTCACTGAAAATGAATTACCTTTTCAACATAAATTCAGAAAATGCTGGAAATGCACAATTGATCAGACTGCACATATAGGAATAGAAACCCTTCATTTGGTTCTTTAACTTGAAATGTTACCTCAGTTTCTCCTGCCGCAGATGTTGCCTGACCCACTGAGTTCTTCAATACCTTTTTGTTTAACATTTCCAGCATCTCCAGATTTTCTTTTATTTTCAACTTTCTTTTTACAATGTAGACACTGTAATCATATAGAAAAAGGTGACAGCCAATTAAGCAGGCAGCAAGCTCCCGCAAATGCCAATCAACTATTTCAGAGTTAGCTGAGAACTTTGAGGCTATTCTTCAAATGGTATCAAAAATCATTAGCACCCAACTTTACCCCATTCTTTTGACTTGCTTTAATAGCTCATCTGGACATTAAGACCCAACAACACAACAGTTTGACCAAGGTACTGCACTGGATTATGTGCCCAATTGCTATCAGTTTTGAGTCAGAAGACTTGAAATCACACCCTACTAACTCAAAGGTGAGAGTGCCTTTGTTAATCCAATGTATACAAGGGGTCTTAATATCATACTGCTGTGAAATCATACTGCTCTATATCCACTTGTTTGGTGCCCCAGGAGTGTAGCAGTTGTAAACTCTTGTGACTGAACCATATACTTCCTACTGTCACATGTGTACCTCTTCAATACTCCTGAAAATGCTTAAATGAACAGTTGGTCAGGCAAGGCTTGGTATGATTCATGAACCTGCTTTCCTTCAAAGCAAGTGAACTTACAGAGCAAGTTACAATCAAATTCAATTAACTCAATCAGTGCAGTTTATCTTCATGTAATAATTTGACTTTTGGAATCGGCCTGCTTCTGCAGCTCCGTGTTTAGAACCTCAGTGTTTTCTCTGCCTTCCTCACCATGCTACCTTTTATCTCCCTTTTGCAGACGGGCAGGACTTTCCAGCACAGTGGGTTTATTGATTACCCAGACAAGTGAACAAATTGCTTC
Organism: Mobula birostris; assembly: GCF_030028105.1. Lineage (NCBI taxonomy): Eukaryota > Metazoa > Chordata > Chondrichthyes > Myliobatiformes > Myliobatidae > Mobula > Mobula birostris. The sequence goes on from NC_092395.1 coordinate 40,394,759, forward strand.
TTGTTCAGCCTCTGAGGAAAACAGCTTCCGTTTAGCATCCTAGCCACCTTACACATAGGTGCCTTCTTTTTAAATTTCGGTATGTACACTCTGTTTCAAAAATTTCCAAAGTTTTTAAAATCTTTCTGTAGAAAAAGGATTAGAAAGTAGCAATTCCATTGAATCACTCCTGGAACTTCAACAGAAATCATCCGGCATTCATTAAACTGATAATTTCTTTCAAGAACAGAATGAATCAAAGACCATGTATAGTAAGAAAGACTGCAATGAGGGAAAGGTCCTACTAAACATTGTTTAGTTTTGCATGTTGCGGGTCGGATTAGAACCAGAATACAAAGTTCTTGCATTGACTGCCACTGCTAAAAACATGGCAAAATTTGCAGTGTAAGTTTAACTTATTTTTTATTTATTACCCACATTAATAATTTTGTACTACCTGTTCCATTCTACCATATTTTTTATCACATTTTTTTTCTTTAAACTAAGCCACACTCCGCAGACTTGAGCACAAAAATCTAGGTTGAATCTTCAGTGCAACACTGTGTTTTGGTGTCCTATTAAATGTTTTTTTCCTTTAGTTGATGCATTAGACATGAAAGATCCTATGACATTATTTCAAACAATATTTATCTCACAAACATCATTTCTAACGAAATAGTACATTTTCTGGTTGTTATTGCATTGTAATTTGAGAAACCTTGCATTGTTGTCACACTGAATGGCTACCGTTTCATTTGATATTTCCATTTCAATTTCAAATTGGCTGTTAAGCACTTTGTAACAATTTAAAGGATGCAACCAGCACTTTACAAACCCAAGTCTTTATTTTCTTTTAGACACATGTGAAAATGGAACATTTTTCCATCTTCAGATCTTCTGCTGTTGTAAAACAAACTCCCTAGAGCTTTTTCTAGACTTGCGTTTTAACAGAACTGCGGTGAGGTTTTGTTACTGCATCATTTTCCATGAACAAAGGACATTCAGACATGGAACAGTTAGGCATAGGAACTTAGCTCAGCATGCCTGTACCTACCATGATGCCAAATTAAACAAATACCATCTGTTCTACATCCCTTTATTCCCTGCCTGTGCATGTGCCCATCAAGATACCTCTTAAACATTGCCATCGCCTCCGCTTGCAGGCTCTTACCACTCTCTGTGTAAGTCGCCTTTAACCTTTCCCCCTCTGACCGTAAAGCTAGTGAACGCCGTGTGGGTGGAGAAAGGGCAATGTTGCTGGCCTCTATTTTCTCTCCGTTCTCTTCTTAGTCAGATAGCTGTTACATTTCACATCGCCCTTTAGGAGGTCCTGGTGAAGTCGGTCACCAGAGGTCCCCAGTATGGATTGCTATTTCCCAGTTATCCTGTCAATACCCTTCGCCTTCTTCTGTCATTTATAGTTGTCTTTGTTGAGGATTTATGGATATCCACCTTTAAACTTTCCCACTTTCACCTTAAATGTATGTCCTCTAGTATTTGATGTTTCCACTCAGGAAGAAAGATTCTGACTGTCTGCCTTATCTACAGCTTTCATAGTCTATTTCTGATAAGATGGCCAGCTTGGGCACAAAGGTTTTTATGGGGACAAGCAACCGTGTTATTGTCTTTTTAAAATATATTTTTCTATAATCGCAAGACCCTGCTGGGCATTAAGAACTTAAAGTACTGCATGTCTACCCCATCACCGAGTTGCTCATTGGCAGAGGAAACTGAAGGAGCTGGACTCGGTGCAGATTGTGATCGCAAGACCTTATTGGGCATTGTTAATGTTGAATGCTGCAAGTTGGATTCACTAGTTTATTGGCGAACAACAGGGACGGGGAGCGGAGAAGCTGCATATCCTCAGACATAGCAAGGACTAGGCCTCAAGCCAAGGTGTCACCTGGTTACAGCCACCCAGCAGAGAGGTGTCGGAGTCAGTGCGCTTCACCAGGTTGCTGATGGTGGTGTGGTGCAGCATACACGCTGGAGTCGGTGCTGCTTTCCAGTGTTCACTCAGCAGAAGATAAGCTGTCTTATGATTGACTGCAGACTGCTACAGCACTCATGGACTCAGGGACTTGGACTTTATGTTTTTGTGTGACACTGCTTTACTGCTATCTTACATGTGCTATGTCTGCCTTGTGCGGTGTAGGACTGATGGTACTGCATTTTGCATTTGGCTCCCAGAGTAAAGTTGTTTTGTTTGACTGTATTCATCAGTATTCAGGTATGGCTCAATGACAATTAAACTTGAACTTGAACTTCTACTGGGTCCTCCCTCAGCCTCGGCCACTCTGGAGAATGCAACACAAATTTGTCCAACCTCTCCTTATAGGTTATTAATCCAGACAGCATCCTTGTAAACCTCCTTTGCACCTTTTTCAAAGCCTTCTGTAATAGGGTAAACAGAATTGCAGACAGCAAGTAGCACTATGATAGGACCAAGTATACATCATGAAAGAATGGTCCTATGAGAATTGGAAGTGCATTTGTAGGACAAGTAGATTAGAGGGTGAGATGGTTGATAATCGGTTACAGATTTTTCATACAATAGTTCAAAATTTTAATTAAATATATATAAGGGTCCCTTCGATTGACAGTTTTGTTTTAATGCCATTGAATCCTCATGTTTTCTGTTTTTCTAATTTACATTTTTTGTTGCTAGAGCAAATGCAATGCAATGTATTGCCCATAACAATACATTCTGACAAAATACCATATTGCCCAGTATTTGCTCCATCACATTTGCTTAATCGAAATATTTCTAGGAGTACATTTTGGTTGCATAATGAAGAATAGTTGGATTCAACTATTTAAGACTAATCAAGAAGGTTAAGGATTGCATCAAACTTGAAAAGAGACAGAATTTTTCAAATATTGGTGATACACCAGTAGATTAGAAAATACTTCAGACACCAGGAAAGGAAAACTGAGGAAAGAAGAAGGGGGAAGAGATTTTTTTGCTAGTTTCCTTTCATAGAACTGGTAAAGTTGAACTTCTGTAAGTATACGAAACAAGGGAGAATTGCCAAGGTAAACTGTATTTCTTCAGAGGATATGACTGGGAAATTAATCATGGGAAATAAAGAAATATCATAGACTTTAAACAATTATGTTACATTACATATAGAAGACAGCAAAAGCATCTCATTTATAGTGGAAAGGTGGGGGAAGAGGGAAAGAGAGAGGTGAAACAGAACAATTTCTATCATTTGGGAAAAGGTATGATGCAAAATAATGAGACTAAAACCTGACATGTCCCTTGAATCTTGTCATCTGTATCCAAAGGTCTTAAAAGAACTAATAGCTGGTATGGTGGATGCATTGGTTGTAAAATTTAGGAGGTAACACCATATTTATGATCTTTGACAGTGACTACTAAATTAACTGTGTAACTGTTGATCTTCATTATAGTTGATCTCCCCAGATTGTTATCATTTTTAAGCATTTGGCATTGAATATACTTTTCTCAATCCAACACACTTGGAGACCAAGCAACTCTCCTGATTGCTGGAGATCTCTTCCTGCAAAGAACCTGGTGGTCAATAAGCTTCATCACAGCTAACCATCTGAGCCGCTTCTGACCGACACCAGAGATTACCTTCCAGCTGCCCCATGAACTGACCACTTCGTAAAAAATTCTGCTTTGAATTTGCTAACCGGATTTCACTGACCTGTGGAATCTATTGCAACAGCCTTTGTCTTCATGATGCAGTTTGAGGTGTTTCCATGGAAAAACTTCCCTCTGTATCTGTTAGATCTTCTAACAGGCATTAACAAGTTCACTTTATCTCAACAATTAAAATCAGTCCTGAAGAAGGGTCTCAGCCCAAAACTTCAACTCTTTCACTGCCAGGATTTTACAAACTTTTCATATGCCATGCAACTTACTAAAGTTTCTCCAGTGATCAGCATATTGAAGTGATCTTTAGTATTCACAATCTAATTTAAATATTATTTGGGAGATAATGCTGATTTGGAACATATTTATTATTTAACTTATACTTCTGATGCTTTTGGATCGACCTCTAGACCTTTTCTGTTCTGGTAAGGTGACAGTAGGGCAACTGGGTTGTAGAGGAAGACAACAAGGAGTGCTGCTGCCTCATCACTCCAGCTGCCCAAGTTCAATCCTGATGCCCAGTGCTCAGTGCTGTCTGTATGGAGTTTACTCTCTCTGTTTCTACGGGAGTTTCCCTGGGGAGCTTCACTTTCTTCCCATTTACAAATGAGATGGGGTGTTGGTAGGTAAATTGCCCTCTGTAAATTATCTCATTTGTAAGTGGGTAGAGGAGATTCAGGGTGGAAGTGTTGGGCTTTTGATGCAAGAGGGATCACCATCTCTTGGCCTCCTATCTCTGAGACGATCAGATGTCATCTGCCCTACTTTACCAGACAGATTTAAAAATTTACTCCACAAGGGCCAAATGTGTTGCTGCACTTGTTGCCCTTCCTGGAGCTTGGATTTGAAACTTAAATTAAATGGAGGGCTTTAGTTAATGAATAAGATATTATCCAAATTATAAAAGAAACTGACAATGTTAATCAGCAAAGTTAACAGGCAGGTCACTGTAAACAAAGGCACAAGAGAATCGACAGATGCTGGAAATCCTGAGCAACGAATCAAGAGGGTTGGCAATGAGAACAAGGCAGGAAAATGTAGGAGATTTTTAGAGGCTGGTTTCTTTTTCAACTATTGCCACATGTGCCAAGATACAATGAAAAGCTTGCCCTGCATACTGTTCATGCAGATCAAATTATTACACAGTAAATTGAGCTAGAATAAGGTAAAACAATGTGAATTAAAATGTAAAAGCAACCAAGAGTGCAGTGCAGGTAAATGATAAAGTGTAGGGTCATAATGATGTAGATTGTCTTACAAAAGGTCCATTCAAGAATCTGATAAAAGCAGTCCTTGAACTTGGTGATACGAGCTTTTAGGTATCTTTGGCCCAATGGAAGAGGGGAGAAGTGTGAATTTTAGGGGTGAATGTGGTCTTTGGTCATACTAGCTGCTTTAACGAGGCAGTGAGAACTTACAGACGGAGTCCACAGAGAGGAGGTTGGTACCTGTGGTGTATTCAGCTGTATCCACAACTCTCTGCAGTTTTTTGTTGTCATTTGAAGAGCAGTTGTCATACCAGGTGATTATAGAGACAGAATGCTTTCTATAGTGAATCTATCAGCGTCGATATTTGGACTCAGAACAAATACGCACTTACTTCTCAATTGAAGTTCAAATAAAAGGTGTCCCACAGAGACACACATTACAAATTTAAACAGGGCACCCACACAGCATTCCAGTAGACTCAATCCTGGACAAAAGCCCACACAATATAGAACCCCCCCCCCCCCCCACCCCTGGCCACCCTCAGGATTGCTCAGCTCACTGTCGTCTAGGGAAACAGCCCTCGGCCCTGCCAATCTGGGTAATAGTTTGTGTGGATGCTGTGTGATGTACCCCACCCCGCCCAAATAACAGACAATATACCAGATACAATTAAATGATCTACAGTTTATAGATATTACTGGAACTATATAATTAAGAGAGAATAAAATATAAAAGTAAAATAAAAGGCGCCACACTTATCAAAGTTCAATCTCTTCGTGCACAAAACAATTGGAGCTCAGGACCCTTCTTCTTCACCCTGCGACCCCTCGGACCACCTCGACCGGCTGCCTGGGACCAACAATGGTGGTCAACCAGACGCTCCACACGAGTCCGTCTCCATCTCCTCGCCAAACGCCCTCCTCGGTGTCCGACCCCGTTAGTGGACATCACAGCACTTGGTCCATCCTTTGTCTCGCTCTCCCGCCTTCTGCCACAAAATCCCGTGCATACAATATCTCACAGATACACCCAAAACATAACAACTATCCCAATTGGTTCATGACACCTTCTTATCAGTAACATGATTCAACACACTGCTAGTGGGAGGGCTTTCTCAGCATTTAACATAACAAAGATGAATTTCCAAGTATAACATAACAAAGAAGCCATTTTAATTAGCCTAGGCAGTAACATAAGAGACAAAACCCCCTTACATACAGCTCTGAGATTTATTTCCTTGTCAGCATGTTCAGAAAATCTAAGAAACGTAATAGAATCAATGAAAGACCAAACCCAACAGGATGGACAAATAATCAGTGCAAAAGACAACAAATTGTGCAAGTACAAAAGAAAAAAAAAATGATAATAATAATAAATATATAAGCAATAAATTTGAAGAAATGTGATGAAGAGTCCTTGAAAGTGAATCTATAAGTTGTGTGAACAGTTCAGTAATGAGGTGATTAAATGTGAGGTAAATTATCCCCATTGGTTCAAGAACCTGATGGTCGAGGCTCTTGAGTGAAAATCTCCAGTGAAAATCATACTTTATTTTATTTGTACACAATGACAACAGCATGGCCCCTGTCACCACACTGCTCTGAAACCAGGACAGAAAAAATGCTACTTTTATACAGAATTGGCTTATCAGTTACGGATATTGATCATTTGGTAAACTGTGCATGATTGAATTCCTTATTACAAGATCAATCACCATTCACAATAGAAACATTGAAAGTGAATAGAAACTACAAGCTAATTGTTATGTTTTGTAACTTCAAAATATTAAGCTAATTCGAAGGAAGACATGGGACTCCAAAATGTGAGTCTAACCATGTTTTACTTTAATGTATTTTACATATAACCATAATGAAATTATATAAACAAAAGAGAATGCTTAATCGAACAATATATTTACAAGCTTACTTAAATATTACTGAAATATTAAACACACAACAATCCTCCCTGTTTAGCTATAAATTCCAATGCAATATAGAATGTATCTCAACGATATATGTAATATACGCAACTACTATATACAGACATCCACAGCATCGTAAAATTTTAATTGTCCTACTCAGGCCTAAAAATTTAATCACTGTGGAGGCTTTTACTCTTGTGAGATAACGTCTTTCTGACAAGGGATATCACTCTGCTTGGCAGATGAGACTTGTGTTGTGAAAACAATCTCAGGTTCTGAGGCCTCTTCTTGGTTGTAGGAGTTGATTCAAACACTGCAGGAAATGGTTCTCATAGCTCTGGACATCTTATTTCTTCCTTTTTCTTCTTTTAGTTTGTGCATTTTGATCTTGGTATGGTGCATTTAGTTCATTGCAGTTTTCTCTTATTAATCCTTTATTGCTCCCTTTACGATCTGATCTCTACTTTTGGTTTCCTCATCCACAACACCATCAAACAAATCCTTTGTTTTCATATCTCCATTGACTCCTTTCTTTTTGTTCTTCCATTCATCCAGCTGGGCTTTGGTCTTTGCATTTACATATACAAGCAACTTTTTGTCTCCCACTTGAAGTCCATGCAATAACTTTAATTCGTACAGAGCAGATTCTGGTTCTTTATACTCACAAAAGCCAAATGATTGCAACTTTCCTGAAGTTCCTATAACTCTCTTCCAGCTTAAAACCAAGCCACATTTTGTAAGTAACTGACTGATGAACATATCAGAAATTTTCTCTGATATCTTGCTACAAAAACTGTAGCCGAGCCACTGCTTTTATTACTTTCATGCTTCTACTGAGCTGCATGGTCCTTCCTTGGTCCAATATGTTTTCCAACTAGAAGCACAGAGGATGGCACTAAAGCCTGTTTGTCCTCAGTTGGGCAACAGCTCATGGTGTACAGCATAGAGGCAGTTGTGGCATCTCCAGTACCATTCCTAATTCACTTTCAGTTGACTCTATTGCAGGGTGTGTGGCATGCAAATGGTGGATGGATCTCTAATCCAGTTGTAGTTGTCTTGGCCATTCACGTCCCCACAATGCTGGTCCTCCTGTTCTTACTGCATATAATCTCAATGTGGCTTGTTGGTTGTTGTATTTCACCATTATGAATATCATTCCTACAGAAGTGTCATAAGGTGGGGCGTTGGGAACGGACCCAAATGCAAGACACAGACACTGAAGTACTAGGAACAGGATTTGACTAGAGAACTAGAGCTAGGGACGGGACTGGATGCAGACAAACAGTAGAGACAGGAATACAAACTAAGCTAGGGAAGCAGTACCAGGACAAGGGACTGGGAACAAGGAGCCTGGGCGTGGACATCGAGCCAGAGACCGGACAAGGACTCAGAACCTGGGTCTTGACTCGGGCTCGGACCCCAAAGTCAGGTGAAGACGTGTCGAGGCTTGGGTTCCTGGAGACCAGGCGAAGGCGTGGTGAGGCTTGCGTTCCTGGAGACCAGGCAAAAACATGGTGAGGCTTGGGTTCCTGGAGACCAGGTGAAAACATGGTGAGGCTTGGGTTCCTGGAGACCAGGCGAAGACGTGGTGAGGCTTGGGTTCTTGGAGGCTTGACGAGAACATGACGGGGCAAAGGTACTTTGAGGCAACTCCTGGGCAGGACGCGGGACTCCTGGGCAGGACGCAGGACTCCACCCCACGGAGGCAAGGACAGGGAGGGATAGACCCAACCGCAGGGTAACGGCAATCGGCCTGGCTTACCCGACGGAGGCAAAGGACAGGAAGGGAGCTAGGTCCGGGGTGGCTCCAAGACTCGAGGTGGCCGATAACATCGGCGGGCTATGGAACAGCCAAATTCATATCTCGATGACTGCACTAGTCTTCCACCCGTGGGTTGCTCCAAGGGGAGACTGACTAGACGACCCAGCCCCCACACTTGATCCCAGGGCCAGTTATATTCCCAGCCCCAAGATGAGCATCAGGTGCTTATGGTTATGTCCAACTGAAACCAGGGACAGGTGGAATACCCGGAGTCCAGAGTCCGTGGACCGGACCATGACAAGTTCTTTTTTCTCCAGTATAAGTTCTTAGTTGGATATCTGTAGGCTTCAGGTCATTATATTTGAAATGCCATTCAAACTCATTTTGTGGATTGATTGAAACAGCTGAACCAGTGTCTAATTTTATTTCAATTAATTTGCTGCTCATCTTCTGTTATAAGCCATATTGCCAGCTTATTGTTAGTTTTCACATTTTAAATCTTAAGGCTATGCAGTCTTGCATACTCTCATCAGATTTTTCATCAACATGATGCAGATTAGTTCTCATTATGAAACTGCATCTTGACTTTTCATCTTTTTCTCTTCCCCATGCGGTCCATTTCTTTTTGTCTGCCCAACATGCTCTTTGAATGTGCCCTATTTTGTTACATGTTCTGTAAGTTTTACCTTTAAATATATATTGATCAGGTGTATGTGAATCCCTGCTCTAATAGTAACACAATTTGTCCAGTGAGGCTGGTTTCTATTTTGACATTGCAATTTTGTCCTTGCTCACTTTCATTCCTGACTGCAACTCAATTACATCTAAATCCACAGTTTCCATTGAAACAGCAATTTCAACTGCTCTTTTAAATGTAAGTTGTGCTTCAGTTAAGGGTCTTCTATGAATGCTTTCTGTAAGATTCCACAAACTAAATTATTCTCTCCGTTTATTATTAAGCTCATTCCCAAACTGACAATGCTCAGATAATCTCTTCAATTCAGGCATATATACTGAAATGGCCTCTCTTTCTTTACAATTTTGTATATGAAATGTATGCATTCTGCAATCAACAATGGCTTTGATACTAAATGGTGCTGCATTACTTTGACAATAGCAGCAAAGCTGATTTCTGCTGGTTTGGTTGGAGCAGTGAAACTTCAAAACAAACTGTATGCCTTTAAACCCAAAGCACTCAGCAAATTTGGTATTAGTTTCTCATTGACTATTTCATTTGGTTCAAAATATTGTTTGATTAACTCAATATACGTGAACCAGCTATCCCTTGTGAAATCAAACACAGCAATGTCTTTGATGTAGCTAGCCATTTCTGCTCTTTTTTATGATTATTATTACCTGGTACTCACTCATTATGAGCACATGAATTCTTCCATTTTCTGCCTTTTGTTTTAAACTCTGTCTCTGCATGTGGTGGGCTGCATTTTTCACTCATCGCTCCTCACTGCACTTTTAAAAAAAAGTTTGAACATCTCTGCACAGCAACAGGTCAATAGCCATCTCAGGTTCCTTTTAAAAATTCCTTAGTATCAATGTTTTATAACTTCATAATATTTAAAATAATTCAAAGGAAGACATGGGAGTCAGAAATGTGAGTCTAACTTTGTGTTTTAATTTAAGCAAGATGTGCACGTATCATATGATAATGTGATGATGTATGCAATTCATGTATTTTTATATATAACCATAATGAATTACAGAGACAACAATGAATGCTTACTCAAACAATGTATTTACAAGAGTATTCAAATATTACTGAAATAGTAAATATACAACACTGACAACCAATGAGGTTTCGAAGTTAGTAAAGCAATTGTCCCTGAGTTGGTGGGTGTGTTCCATATCCTTCTGTTATGCTCCCATCTCATCTACCTCTGGCACCCTCTACTGAGTAAAGGGAGACAATAGTCTTCAAAGACCATTCTAGAGAAAGTCTCACTTCTGAGAAGGTCTTCTCACTTCAGAAAAAGTCTACTTGTCTGGGTAGATTACACATTGCCTAAGGCTACGTCCACACTAGACCAGTTAAATCCATAACCGAAGCTTTTTCTCTTCTTTTTGACCCTCTATCCACATCGAAACGACATTTTCCTCCCCCGAAAATGGAACTTTTCTAAAAAGCTCTCCAGAGTGTTTAAATCTGAAAACACCGGTTGGCCGTTGTAGTGTGTACGGGGTAACAGGCTAATTTTAAAAATACTGTCAAATGGTGGTGGCAGCGTGGCATTTCATTGTTTTCTTGAAAACAACCTCCAGCACCACAACAACAATATCTGACAATAGATGTGTAACATCCTAATGTAACATTGTATGGAAATACAAGATAACACTGATGCAGACATGTTTTATACATTTTTTTAGTTTTTCTAGTCTGTAACTGGACAAACACGCACCAATTATACCGTTTCCTCTTCGCTTGTTTTCTGTGTGTCCTGCACATGCCCAGTAGGTGGAGATTAGCCCAAATATACGTTTTAATGTTGACAGAGGTATTTTCAAACACACCTGGCGTGGATGCCTATCGTTCCTATGCAAAACTGGCGTTTTCAAATTATCCGGTCTGGTGTGGACGTAGCCTTAGTCATCCTAGCTACCTTGTCTGCAGAAAACAGAGGTGGGGCTGGCAATCTCACTTCAGAGGCCTCACTTGTCTGGATTGACTACAACTGCCCCGGGCTAGTTTTGCCTGGACATAGTCTTTAACCCTTGCTTTACCGCAACTTCCTCACATAAAGTTGATGGGGATATATGAAACTTCTTCAGCCTCCAGAAGAAGTACTTGCTTTGATGAGCTTTCTTGGCTGTGACATAAATGTGGTTGGACTGGAATGGACTATTGATGATTTAGGTGTTGAGAGATGGCCTGACCCACTTAGTGGATGTTCTAATGGACGTCTTTAACATCTCTCTAAAACAGTCTACCATCCTTGCAGGCTTCAAGGTCACTTAAGGTCATCATCTCAGTACCCAAGAGAACAACAGTAACTTGCTTGAACGATTACAGTTCAGTGGCACTGATGTCAATAATAACCAAGTGCTTTGAGCTGCTAATCATAAACTGCATTTGTAAGGGAGTTTTGTCTTTTATGTTACTGCGTAGGCTAATTAAAATGGCTTCTTTGTTATGTTATACTTGGGAATGCTTCTTTGTTATGTTAAACGCTGAGAAAGTTCTTGCGCTAGCAGCTTGTTTTGGGTTAGAGTGTGATAAGAATATGTTACGAACCAATTGGGATAGTTGTTATGTTTTTGGTGTATTTGAAGATATTGTATGTGCGGGTTTTGGGGGAGAAGGCGGGAGAGAGAGACAGAGGATGGACCAGGTGCTGTGATGTCCGCTAACGGGGTCGGGCCCTGAGCAGGGCGTTTGGCAAGGAGAGGAGACGGATACGGACTCGTGTGGAGCATCTGGTCAACCACCGTTGTTGGTCCCAGGCAGCCGGTGGAGGTGGTCCGAGGGAACGCAGGGTGAGGAAGAAGGGTCCTGAGCTTCAACAGTTTGTGCACAAAGTGATTGAACTTTGATAAGTGTGGCGCCTTTTATTTTCCTTTTATATTTTATTCTCTATTAATTATATAGTTCCAGTAATATCTATAAACTGTAAAACATTTAATTGTATCTGGTGTATTGTCTGTTATTTGGGCGGGGTGGGGTACATCACACAGCATCCACACAAACTAATTACCCAGTTTGGCTGGGCCGAGGGCTGTTTCCCTAGACGACAGCGAGCCGAGCGACCCTGAGGCTGGCCAGGGGAGCTACACATTAAATTCTGCCTTCCCACTACATTGGACCCCTGTTAGTTTGTTTCCTGTCCAAATCAGTCCACTGAAAATGCAATAGCCTCTGCCCTCTTCTCAGTCCTGTCTCACTTGGAGACTGGTTTCTCCTACATCATAATGCTGTTCATTGGCTTCAGTCTGGCTTTCAGTAGTCCTCAGAAGCTAGTGGGTAACCTGTCCTTGTTGGGAATCAGCACCTCTGTAAATGAACCTTGGATTTCTTTACAGAGAGACCTCAGTCAGTCCGTGTTGAGAGCAAAATCGCTAGCTTCTTCAATTTGAGCACCAGAGCTTTTCAGAAATTTGTGTTCACCTGCTACTATTCACTCTGCTGCCACATGATTGTACTGCTAGATCCATCACTAACAACATCATGTAGTTTGCTAATGATACAACAGTGTTTAGCTTCATTAGCAAGAATGAGGAGTCAGCATACGGAGAGGAAGTAGAGCAGTTTGTGGACTGGTGTGAACACAACAACTTGAGTTTCAACATGCACAAGACTAAAGAGATGACTGTGGACTCCAGGAAGTGCAGGCTGCTGTACACCAATGACTCCTCCATGGAGAGAGTCAGGATCACCAAATTTTTGGAGTACACATCACATATGATCTCACCTGTTGTTCCAATATCACCTCATTACTCATGAAAGCATAGGTTTGCCTCCACTTTCTGAGGAGAATGAGGCGAGAAAGGCTCCCCGCACCCATTCTAACCACATTCAACCAGAGCAGGTATCCTGGACAGCTGTATCACTGTCTAGTATGGGAATTGCAAGACATCTGAGCACAAGATCCTGCAATGGATTGTGAGGACTGCTGAGAGAATCATTGGGGTCTCTCTCCCCCACATCCAGGACATATGCCAAAACGCTACATTTGTAGAATCCTAAACATTGTCAAGAACTCTTCCCATCCTCTGAAAATCTCTTTGACCTCATATATCAGGCAGATAAAAACAGTTTAAAAACAAGTACTGTTTGCCTGGCTAAGAGCTTTTTACCCCAAGCTGTGAGACTTCTCAAAGCCCATCTACCTCCTAGTGCACATTATTTATGACTGCACTAGTAGCATTATATTTTTGAATATTTATCTATATGTTGCGTATGCAAATTATGTCAACCAGTATATCTAAATAATTGATTTTTATTATATGTTAATATTATTGTGATTATATTATTTTATGTGCTGTATATAATATACACTCAGTGACCACTTTATTAGGTACACCTGCACACCTGCTTGTTAATGTAAATATCTAATCAGCCAATCATGGGCCACAACTGAATGCATAAAAGCCTGCAAAAATGTCAAGAGGTTCAGTTGTTGTTCAGACAAAACATCAGAATGGAGGAAAAATGTGAGCTAAGTGACTTTCACAACGAAATGCTTATTGGTACCAGGTGGGGCTGGTTGAGTATCTCAAAAACTGCTGATCTGCTGCAATTTTCACACACAATAGTCTCTATAATTTACAGAGAGCGGTGTGAAAAACAAAAGGAGAGAGGCAGTTCTATGAGCAAAAACACCTTGTTAATGAGAAAGTTCAGAGGGGAATGGACAGACTGGTTCAAGCTGACAGGAAGGCAACCATGACTCAGATAGCCACCCATTACAACAGTGGTGTGCAGAAGAGCATCTGTGAACGCACAAAGTGTCGAACCTTGAAGAGGATAGGCTGCAGAAGCAGAAAACCATTAACTCAGTGGCCATTTTATTAGGTACAGGAGGTCCCTAGTAATGTGGCCACTAAGTGTACATACTATATTTTGCACTTTAGTCTCAGAGGAATGTTGTTTCATTCAGCTGTACACGTGTGTACTGTGAGTGACAATCAGTTTGAACTTGAACTTCAACACGTAAGGAGGTAGAGCGAAAAGCTTGCCATGCATACTGCTCACAGAGATCAAATAGTACAGTGCATTGAGCTAGAACAAGATAAAACAATCAAAGAATGCAGAATGAAGTGTAACAGCTAAAGAAAAAGTGCAATACAGGCAATAAGATGCAGGATCAAAAGAAGGAAGATTGTGAAGTCAAGAGTCTATCTTGTCATACCAGCGGACCATTTAGTAGTCTTATGACAGTGGTGTAGAAACTATCTTTCAGCTGGAGCTTCAGGCTTTAGGCTTTCGTATATTCTGCCCAAAGGGAGGAGGAGAAGAAATAATTTCTGGGATGGGTGGGGTCTTTGATTATGCTGGCTGCTTTACTGAGGCAGCAGGAAGAATAGACAGAGCCTATCGAGGTGAAGACGGTGACAGTGATGCACCCACAACTCTCTGGCCGTTTTCTGGTGGTCATGTGAGGAGCAATTGCCATGCCAAGCCTTTACACATGCAGATAGGATACTTTCTATAATGTGTCAATAAAAATTGGTAAGTGTCGATGGGAACATGCCAGACTTCTTTTATAGAAATAAGGATCATGTGCAAGCAGAAGTGATTTAGTTCAATTTGGCATCATATTTGGCGTATGTATTGTTGGCTGAAGGCTGTACTGTTCCATGTTTTGTGTTCTTTGAATTCCTGTTTCAAAGTAAGAGTTCTGATGATCAACAGGGGCCATTTGCTGCTTAATAATTGGACTTAGCAGGAAGGGTAGCATTTATAGAGTGAACTGATTAGAGCACTTATGGCAGTGAATGAATCCTTCAACCTCAATGATTTGCCCAAGCATCTGGAGAGAGGAGTGAATTCACAAACATTTGACTTTAGGACAAGAACATTGAAGACCGTTGTACTTTCCTAACTGCAGCTGGAAGTTAATGATAAACGATGGCTGACAATGAAATTGTTTTCAAAAAATGAACACAATTGCAAAACAGTAAAAATGCAGCACTTTACAACATCAAATGGTAAAAGGTAATTTACATCAAGATTTACTCCTTGTGCAGTGATTTTTAAGCAAACAGACTATTCGCTATTGACAAAATGTCGCACACAGCATTAAGACGTATGAACAGCCGCTATGGTTGGGAGAGGAGTGGAGAATGAGAGGTCAGCACTCCTCAGAAAACTGTATAATTGTATCTTCTGGATTCAAGGCATGCAAATAGACATTTATAATGCTATAACACTCAGTGAAGGTCGGCAGTTCAAAGAGTTATACAACACAGAAACAGGCTCTTCAGCCCACTGTATTTATTCCAACCATCTAATCATCATTTCAAATAGAGATCAATAGATTCTTGGACATTAAGGAAATTGTAGAGTCAGTGTTATATGGCTCAGAATATTGGACAATAGCTAGTAATATGAGGAAATGAATTGAAGAAGCAGAGATGTGGTTTTTGAGGAGGATGCAAAGAATATCATGGATGAAATGAATATCTAACGAGGATGTCATGAACGGAACAAACACAAAAAGAGAAATAATGTCTGAGATCATGAAAAGGCATCGTAACTTCAATGAACATGTGATTAGAAAAGAGGAGTTAGAATGCACGGTAATTATGGGAAAGATTGAAGGGAAAAAAGCAAGAGGAAGACAAAGACAAACGATGATGGAGACAGCAGCCAGAGAACTGGAAATGAATACCAATGAATTGATGCACTTGACCCAAAACAGGAGTGTGTGGGCCATGGCAGTCAAAGCTCAGACTGGGCATGGCACCTGATGATGATGCGAGTCAGTGGATGATGTAGGAAAATGGAATTAACGTAGATGAGATGCAATGGCAAAGCATACTCAGAGGATCTGGGGCCCTCCTCTTCCTTTTCCTCTTTCTTACATTCTTATTGAACACAAGTTCTGGTGTGACACTCCAATTCATAATTTCCAAACTCAGTATTACTAATTGAATCAGGTTGACACTCACACAATTTATTTCATTCCCATTATCCTTACCAGCCCACAGCCCTAGAAAAACTATAGATAGTGTAACGTTCCATTATATTGGCTCGTATATGTCTAGGGGACATCTCACCCAGCACCCGCCTCAACACTCCCCACAGGGTCGGTTGCCACCCGAATCAATCCCAAACATCAATCATCAGCCAGCACACCCAGTAAATTTTAACAAGTACACTTTATAGATGTTACTAATTCTATGACGTTAATATAAATTCGATATAGAAAGGGAAGTAATGGAAAAAAAAGGTGCCAATGCTTATCAAAGTCCAAGTTCTTCACGCGCAACCATTAGAGCTCAATTGAATCTGGATGACCACCCGAATCCTGTCGACTCACGGCTCGGGACCACCCGGAGTGATCGACCGGAGTCTATCTGAACGTGCGCCGTCCTCCCCGTCTCTCCCCCGACTCCCCGTCTCTCCTCCGACTCCCCGCCAAAACCCCGTCTCCAGTCATATGAGACAGCATTATCATCCGAAAACAAAATGATACATGACCACCCATTGGCTAATAGCACTCTGCTGTCTGTATTAACCCAAGCAACTGTCTAGTTAGAGACTTTCTCAGCATTCCTCAGTATAACATAACAAAAGAAGCCATTTTAAATTTAACAAATAAAGAAAGACCTCGTACAATAGTTATCAGCATGGTTGTCTTGGAGGGAAAATTTGTCAGTATGTTTATATGGAGTTTATTTGTTGATGAACCAACCAATGTATTGGTGAGAGCAGTGTGGTTGACAAGGTCCCACATGCAAGGCTGTCCTGATAGGTTAGAGCCCATGGGATCTAAAAAACAAGTTAGCAAATTGAATCCAAGGTTGAATTGATAATAAGAATTAGGGTGATTGGAAATCCATTACCAGAGGTGCACTACAGGGGTAAGCGATTGAATCCTGAGCAACATAGACTAAATGTTGGAAGACTCAACAGTTCAGGCTGCATCTGTGGAGGGGAATAAACAGTTGACTTTCCAGGTAAGATCTTTCATCAGGAATTCTTATTAATTGTCTTACATAGTAATGATTTGGATATGAATGTAAGATGTATAACCTCAAAATTGGTGGTTTAGTTGATATTGAGAAGGTTAGAGAGGTGGCAGTTAAAACTGATCAGCTAGCAAGTTGTAATATGATCAATGGAATTTAATCTTGATAAATGTGAGATGATGCATTTTTACACAGAGGATGGTGAGTATACGGAATGAGCTGCCAGAGGAAGTGGTTGAGGCAGAAACAATAGTATAATTTAAGAAACACTTGGATAGATACATGAAGAGCCAGAGCTTGGAGGGATATGGGCTGAATGGAGGAAATTGGGACCAGCTGGATGGATGATTAAAGTTTACGTTCAAGCTCAGATTCATTGTCATTCGACTGTACACATGTATACAGCTGAATGAAACTATGTTCCTTAGGAGCCAAGGTGCAAAACACAGTACATATATTACATATGGAGTATAAAATAATATTAACACAGTAATATTAACAGAAAAGAAAAAAGTATTCTGTAGATGTACAATTTGACTTAAAGTCCATATATGTCACACAGTTAAATATACAACAGTATTACTGCTGTTGGGCTGTCATAGACGGTGTGTACTGAGTGGTCAGAAATCTCACAGCCTGGAGGAAGAAGCTGTTATCCAGCCTAACAGCCCTTGCTCTTACAATGCAGTACCTTCTACCTGATGGTAGGAGGTCAAAGAGACTGTGGGACAATTGGCAAGGGTCTTCGATAATGCCAAGGGCTCTATGAGCACAGCAACTCTGATGTATGGCTTGGATAGGTGGGGTGTGTTGGTAGTGAGACACCTAGATGATTCTTTCTGCAGTCCTTACAATATGTTGAAAGATCTTGTGGTCAGATGTTTTACAATTTCCACAACAGGCAATGATCGAGCTGCTCAGGACAGTCTCAATTGTTCCCTGGTAGAATATGTTTAGATTG
Organism: Mobula birostris; assembly: GCF_030028105.1. Lineage (NCBI taxonomy): Eukaryota > Metazoa > Chordata > Chondrichthyes > Myliobatiformes > Myliobatidae > Mobula > Mobula birostris. The sequence continues at coordinate 40,412,859 of NC_092395.1, forward strand.
GGGTGTGGAGCCTTGCTTGCCTCGACCTCCTCAGGAAGTGAAGACACTGCAATGCTTTATTATCCAAAGAGGTGGGACCAGGTGAAATCATCCATGATGTGCACTCCAAGAAACTTAGTGCCCTAGCCTCTCTCCACTGGAATTTTTGGAAAGGTAGTGGATTTGGCCCAGTACATCACATGTAAAGCCCTTCCAACCATTGGGCACATCTACATAGGAAAACAGTATCCATCGCCAAAGATCCTCACCACCAAGGCCATGCTCTTTTCTCACTGATGCAATCAGGTATCTCACTTTAAGGACTCTCTATCTTGTTATTTCATGCTGTCATTATTTATTGTTATTTATTTACATTTACTTTTGCACAGTTTGTTGTGTTCTGTGCTCTTGCTCTTTCATTGATCCTGCTTCCAGTTATTATTCTATAGATTTGCTGAGTATGTCCACAGGAAAAAGAATTGATGTTCAGTAACGAGTAGTCAACTTGCACCACCCTGAATTCCACAATTATCTCTTCAGTTTTGTCCATGTTGAGAATCTAGTGGTTGTGTTCATACCAGTCCACAAGTCACTCTACTTCCTCACTATATGACAACTCATCATTGTTGCCGATGAGGCCGGTCACAGTTGTGTCATCAGCAAACTCAGTGATGTGGTTAGAGCTGGATCTAGCAGTACAGTCATGCGTCGGTAGGGTGAGCACACAGCCCTGGGGTGCACCGGTGCTCATCATGATGGAGTTAGAGATCTTGCTGCTAGAAAAGACTGTCTGAGATCTCTCTCTGTCAAGAAGTCCAAGATCCAATTATAGAGGGAACGTGTTAAGACCCGACAAGGACAGTTCACTGATTAGCTTCTGAGGAATGATCATATTGAATGCTGAACTGAAGTTAACGAACAGCATTCTGATGTAGGAGACACCTTTGCAAGATAGATATATTCCAAATAAGGAGAAATTTTCATTTGGAAGAAGGACACTACCGTGGCTGACAAGTGAAGTCAGAGCCAAAGTAAAAGCAAAAGAGAGGGCATATAAGGAAGTTAAAGCTAGTGGGAAGATGGAGGATTGGAAAGATTTTTAAAATTGCAGAAGGAAACTAAGGAGGTTATAAGGAAAGTAAAGATGAATTATTAAAGGAAGCTCGTAACTAATATCAAAGAAGGTACTAAAAGCTTTTTAAAGTATATAAAGGGTAAAAGAGAGTCGAGGGTAGATCTGGGACCAATAGAAAATGATGCTGGAACTATTGTAAAGAGAGATGCAGAGATGGCAGAGGAACTGAATGCGGATTTTGCATCAGACTTCTTAGTGGAAGATATCTGCAATACACCGGACATTCAAGAGTGTCAGGGAAATGAAGTATGTGCAGTGAAAATTATGACTGAGAAGGTGCTCAGGAAGCTTAATGTTCTGAGGATGGATAAATCTGCTGGACCTGATGGAATGCACACTATGGCTCTGAAGGAAGTAGCTGGACAGATTGCGGAGGCATTAACAATTATCTTTCAAGAATATAAGATTCTGGCATTGTACTGGATAACTGGAAAATTGCAAAAGTTCTTCCGCTATTTAAGAAGGAGGCAGCAGAAAGGAAACTATAGACCTGTTACCCTGACATCAGTGGGAAGTTGTTGGAATTGATTGTTAGGGATGAGATTACAGAGTACCTGGAGGCACATGACGGGATAGGTCAAAGCCAGCATAGTTTACTGAAAGGAAAATCCTGCCTGACAAATGTACTGTAATTTTTTTGAGGAAAGTACATGCTGAGCAGACAAAGGAGATGCAGTAGATGTAGTGTATTTGGATTTTCAGAAGGCCTTTGACAAGGTGCCACACATGAGCCCGCTTAGCAAGCTAAGAGCCCATGGAATTACAGGGAAGTTACTAGCATGGGTGGAGCATTGGCTGATCAGCAGAAAACAGAGGGTGGGAATAAAGGGATCCTATTCTGGTTTGCTTCCGGTTACCAGTGGAGTTCCACAGGGGTCAGTGTTGGGACTGCTGCTTTTTATGATGTGTGTCAATTATTTGGACTATGGGATTAATAGATTTATGGCTAAATTTACCGCTGATACAAAAGTAGATGGAGGAACGAGTATGGCTGAGGAAACAGAGAGCCTGCAGAGAGACTTAGATAGTTTAGGGGAATGGGCAAAGAAGTGGCAAATGAAATACAATCTTGGAAAGTGGACGTTCATGCACTTTGGTGGAAGAAATAAACAGGCAGACTATTATTTAGGTGGGGAGAGAATTTAAAATACAGAGATGCAAAGGGACTTGGAAGTTCTTGTGCAGGATATCGTAAAGGTTAACCTCCAGGTTGAGTCAGTGGTGAAGAAGGCAAATGCAATGTTGGCATTCATTTCTAGAGGTGTTGAATATAAGAGCAGGGATGTAATGTTGAGGCTCTATAAGGCACTCGTGAGACCACACTTGGAGTATTGTGTGCAGTTTTGGGTTCCTTATTTTAGAAAGGATATACTGATATTGGAGAAGGTTCAGAGCAGATTCATGAGAATGATTCCAGGAATGAAAGGGTTACCGTATGAGTAACATCTGGCAGCTCTTGGGCTGTATTCCCTGGCATTCAGGAGAATGAGGGAGAATCTCATAGAAACATTCCAAATATTAAAAGACCTGAACAGATTAAATATGGCAAAGTTATTTCCCATGGTAGGCGAGTCTAGGACAAGAGGGCATGACTTCAGGATTAAAGGACGTCCATTTAGAACAGAGATGCGGAGAAATTATTTTAGTCAGAGGGTGGAAAATCTGTGGAATTTGTTGCCACGAACAGTTATGAAAACCAAGTCATTGGGTGTATTTAAGACTGAAATAGATAGGTTCTTGATTAGCTAGGGCATCAAAGGGTATGGGGAGAAGACAGGGTAGTGGGGATGACTGGAAGAATTGAATCAGACCATGATTGAATGGCAGAGCAGACGATGACCTAATTCTGCCCTTATATGTTATGGTCTTAAGGTCTTTCTCCATGTGGTCGGCATGGAGCGGTTGGGCCAAAAAGTCCTGTATTCATGCTGTATTGCTCCATGACTCTATGACTGTAAGCGCAATAAGTGTAAGACATAAACAATTAATAGTAGATGAAGTGTACTGAAGAACAAAGAGACCCTTTTGTACAAGTCTATTTGTTCTTAAAGGAAATATAGGTAGATAAGATAGCGATGAAGGTATATTCCACACCACAGAATATAAGAGCAGAGAGGTCATGGTGCTGTCATACCTCATTCTGATCATATGGGGGTGCCAGAACCCTCAATGCTCTGATTCTCCTCCTGCCCTAATTATTAGTTGATTAATTTCACCTCTGCCTTGTTTTCTTTTCTCTTTAAATTCCCTCTGTTATGTGTATCCTTGCTTAGTCTTGAGTTTCCTTACTATGTTTGTAATGATTCTTGAGTCTGAGCTTAGGTTCCCTACAAATAAAGAGTCTTTGTTCAATTCTATCCTCGGCTCTGGTCTCCTCTGTACTTGGGTATACCTGGTCCAAGTCTATCCTGGCAGTCCACTAGTTAGAGATACAGAACATCACCATAACAACCCTGCATCAAGCCTGGCCTGGCAACCACCTTGGTTACAGGTCCAATTTTATAAACTTTTAATTGGGCTGCATATGGAGTATTGTGTTCTGGTGACCCCATGACAGATTGGATGAAGAGGCTTTGGAAAGGGTGCAGAAGACATTCACTGGGATACTGCCTGGATTAGACGGTATGAGCTATAATGGGGGGTTAGGCACACTGGGGTTCTTTTCTCTGGAGCACTGGAGAATGAACGGAGAAATGATAGAGGTCTATAAACCAATGGGAGAATAGGTAAGGTGGAAAATCAGAGCCTTTTTCACAGGGTGGAAATGTTTTAAGGTGAGAGCGGTAATGATGTAAGGGGATGTGTGGGGAAAGTTTTTGACACAGAATATAGTAGGTTCCTAGAACATGTGGAAGCAGACATGATAGCGGCATTTGAAAGGCATTTAGACAGGCAGGTATACATGCAGGAAATCGAAGGATATGGATCATGTGTCGGCAGATACGTTTTATTTAATTTGACATCATCATCAGTACAGACTTCATGGGCTGAAGGATCTATTGCTGTGCTGTACTGTTCAAAATCTTTGTACCTAGACAAGCACTTGAATTGCAAATGCATAGAAGGCTATGGACCAATTGGTGATAAATAAGAATATGAGAGCCAGGGCTTAATGTTTAACATGGGCATGATGAGACAAAAGGACTACTTGCAATCTCTGTGCACTGACTATAAAGCTAACCCTGAAGAAGTCCACGTGGAAGATCCCAGATGACACCCTACCAAACTACTCAGGTTTCTGAGCCAGTGAGTTCAAGGTAAAAGTGCACTAGGTATTACTGTTCGTCCCACTGCAGTAAGTTTATTTTATCTTTCATGCTTTAATCAGCCTGTCTCTCAGGAGAGACCAACCATACAGTGATAAAAAGAACTCTAACCAACCATGCAGAATGAAATATGAGTCTTACTGTTTAACTTAGCCATCAGTATCAGTTATACTATTATAAATATCTCCATGACTTATCATACTTCTTTGAATTAAAAATCACTGATAACAGTATAAAGGTTTCCTTTGATATTTCTCTTGTAAATGGTACCATGGTTATTCAGTTGGCTGGAATCTTAGTTTGATAAGATTCTACACAATATTCATCTAGGACAAATATATCCTTTCACTTTGTCAATAGGTTTCCCTTGTATTGATTTATTCTGTTTATGTACAGAAAGAGACAGATCTAATCAATCCATTCTCTCATTCTACATCTGCACTATATGTGATTTCCCCAGCACTGAAATTGGCTCCTCAGCTCCATAACGCGAGGTCTGGAGGGTGAACTTGGGGAACTCTTTGCAGAACCCTCTCCCCAATCATAAAATCCCACTTCCACAATTGTGCGAATCTACAAAAAAAAAAATTCAATGAGCTTGAATTTAGCCTTGAAGTGTACTATCCATTTGAAGTGGATAGAAAAAAAATAGGAAGATAGTTTAAGATGCATTATTGTTCTTCTTAGGAAGTCTCTCAAGTCAAAGATGATTTGGTTCTATGTGTGTGTGTGTGCGTGTGTGTGTGTGTGTGTGTGTGTGTGTGTGTGTGTGTGTAAACAAATACAACCTAATACATACCCTTCTCTTCGGCACCTCGCTCTATCATCATTCACTCACTCCTTTCTCGGCCCCTCTACTTCTCTCACCCTTCTCCCTTAATTACCTTTCTTGTTCTGCCCCTTTCTCTTCAGAGACCCACTCCCTTCCTCTTCCCCATATTATTTCCCCCAACTACTTCCGTCACATTATCACAACCCTAATACTCATCTTGTCCTTGCCTAAATTCCAGTTGAAAGATCTTGTCCAGAGACGGGCTACCAGTCAGCTCTCAAATTATTGCCACCCACCCTTCTCAAGCCTGCTCCCTAAGTACTTATCTCCCTTTTCTACAGTCCTAGGCAGAAGCCCCAAGTCTTGAGCATAAATCACCGCTAAGACTAACGAGTAGGCAACATGGACCCATTGGGCTGAAGGAGCTGTATCCATGGTATATTGCTCTATGACTCTATGAAGGTTGACATACAGATCCTGAAAACAATTAGATACAAACATGTCTTCTAACAGTTGTATAAGGCCCTTGTAGAAGTACATCTGGAAGATTGTGTACAGCTCTGTTCTCTCGATCTAAGAGGACATTTAGTTGCAATTATGGCAATTCAGTATAGGTTCACTACAATGATCCCTTGGATAGTGGGCTCATCAACTGGAGAAAACGAGCAGACTGAACCTATGTTCTCTTGAGTTGAGAATGAAAAGAAAATTCACAAAAAATTTCAGATTGGCTTGACAGGGTGGATGCACAGAAGATTTCTTCCTTTGCTGAGATATATAGAACCAACGGTCACAATCTCAAAGTAAAGCATCAGCCATTCAGTACAGAGATAAAAAGAAATTTCTTTACCCAGAAGACAGTGAATTTTGGAATTCTCTTCCCAAGAGGGCTGTGGAGATGTAGTTGCTGAGTATATTTGTGACAGAGATCAATACACTCTTGTATACTAAGGGATTCAAGGGATATAATGCTTGTGCAGTAAGTAGCACTGAGGTGAAAGATCAGCCTGATTTTGTAAATGTTGAAACTTGCACAGACATCCTTCCCCTGCTTCTATTCATTAAGTGGATTGCATTTTTTCAACTCATCTTAATTAATATCAATGTCTTCAGTCAAGTTACACAAGATAAATTGCTCTTAAATGAACTTACTGTTTTTGAATTTCTTAATAGTCATTTTATTATATTTAAATGCACCTCATCTGTTTCTAAATTCCCCTTCATTGGAGACTGTGCAAGAGGTTCTAATCATAACACACAGCGCACAAGATACAGGTCAGGCAACATCAATGGAGGAGAATGTGAAAGCAACATTTTGGGTTGGTACTTTTCATCTAGACTGTAAGATTGGGGGCGGGGGGTGCATAGCCAGCATAAGACGGTGGAGCAAGAGGTGACAAGTGATAGGTTGACCATTTCCACACCCCTCGCACCACCTCATGTGCATCCACCAGCTCTGCCAGCTGCCAGCTGATGTTCCACCACTTTCCACCATACATTTTTATTGGCCATCTCCTGTCAGTCTTTCTGTGGTGATGAAGGATCTCGACCCAAAATGTTGACTGCTCATTTCCCTTTATAAATGTTTCCTCTCACATTTCACAAATCTTTCCAACTTAATGCCTTCTTTCATAGCAGGATGACTGAAACAGGACACAATACTGCAAACACAGCCTCACCAATGCCTTGTACAACAGCAGCATAACATTACAGCTTGTATACACAATCGCCTGATTGATGAAGGCCAGCATTATAAAGCTTTCTTCACCATCCTGCCTAACTCTGATGCCACTCTTGGGGAATCATGAATCAGAATCAGGGTTATTATCTCCAGCATGTGATGTGAAATTTGTTAACTGAGCACCAGCAGTTCAATGCAATACATAATCTACCAGAGAAAAATAATAATAATAAATAAACAAGTAAGTCAATTATATATATTGAATAGATTAAAAAAGTGCAAAACAGAAATACAGTATATTTTTTTAAAAAGTGAAGTAGTATCCAAAGATTCAACGTCCATTTAGGAATCAGATGGCAGAGAGGAAGAAACTGTTCCTGAATCGCTGAGCATGTGCCTTCAGGCTTCTGTACCTCCTACCTGATGGTAGCAATGAGAAAAAGGCATGCCCTGGGTGCTGGAGGTCCTTAATAATGGATGCTGCCTTTCTGAGACAGAGGTCTCTACAGATGTCCTAGGTACATTGTAGGCTAGTACCCAAGCTGGAGCTGACTAGATTTACAACCTTCTGCAGCTTCTTTCAGTCCTGTGCAGTAGCCCCTCCATACCAGACAGTGGTGCAGCCTGTCCGGATGCTCTCCACAGTACAACTATAGAAATTTTTGAGTGTATTTGTTAACATGCCAAATCTCTTCAAACTCCTAATAAAGGATAGCCATTATCTTGCCTTCTTTATAACTGCATCGATATGTTGGGACCAGGTTAGAGCTTCAGATATCTTGACACCCAGGAACTTGAAGCTGCTCACTCTCTCCACTTCTAACCCATCTATGAGGATTGGTATGTGTTCCTTTGTCTTACCCTTCCTGAAGTACACAATCAGCTCTTTTATCTTACTGACGTTGAGTGCCAGGTTGTTTCTGTGGCACCATTCCACTATTTGGCATATCTCACTCTTATACACCCTCTCATCACCACCTGAAATTCTACGAACAATGGTTGTATCATCAGCAAATTTAAAGATGGTATCTGAGCTATGCCTAACCACACAGTTATGTGTATACAGAGAATAGGGTAGTAGGCTAAGCCCACACCCCTGAGGTGCGCCAGTGTTGATCATCAGCGAGGAGGATATGTTATCACCAATCCACACAGACTGTGGTCTTCCGGTTAGGAAGTCGAGGATCCAATTTCAGAGGGAGGTACAGAGGCCCAGTTTCTGCAATTTCTCAATCAGAATTGTGGGATTGATGGTATTAAATGCTGAGCTATGGTCAATGAACAGCATTCTGACATAGGTGTTTGTGTTGTCCATGTGGTCTAAAGCCGTGTGGAGAGCCAGTAAGATTGCTTCTGCCGTTGACCGATTGTGGCGATAGGCAAATTGCAATGGGTCCAGGTCATTGCTGAGGCAGAAGTTCAGTCGAGTTTTGACCAACCTCTCAAGTGTGTATGTGTACTCCTAGGAACAAAACCAATTTTTGGTGAATAGTCCAACCATCATTTTTCTTCCCTCAATGTACCACCTCACATTTATCTGAGCTAAATTCCATCTACCATTGAAACACATGCAGGACTGGAGGAACTCAGCAGGTCAGGCAGCATCTATGGAAATGAATAGACAGTTGAGGTTTTGGGCCAAAACTCTCCATCAGGACTAAGAAGGAAGAGGGAAGATGCCATAATAAAAAGGTGAAGGGAGGGAAAGGAGGCTAGCTGGAAGGTGATAGATGAAACCAGATGGGTGTGAAAGGTCAAGGGCTGGAGAAGAAGGAATCTGATAGGAGAGGGGGAATGGACAATAGGTGGAAGGGAAGGAGGAGGGGACCTTGGATGATCAGGGAATGGAGGAGATGTGGGTGTGGCTGAATCCTGGAATGGAAAGCCGTATCCTGGGAACAAATGCGGCAGAGGCAAAGAAACAGAGAAAACGGAATAGCATTTTTGCTAGAGATAGAGCAGGGAAAGATATAGTTGAGATTGTGGAAATCAGTAGGTTTATAAAAGATGTCGGTTGACAAGTTATCTTCAGAGATGGAGACAGAGAGATTGAGAAAGTGGAAGGTGGTGTCAGAGATGGACCAAGCGAATTTAAGGGCAGAGTGGAACTTAGAGGCAAAGTTGATAAAATTGTCGAACTCTACCCAACCATTCATTGGTCCATTTACCCAGCTGATCATGATTCCAATAAACCAGATCTAATGTGCTTGCTTTGAAAAGCCCAAATGAAGTGGGAAACCAGCCCAGATATTGAGTGAATCAGATCAGGAGCCACCATCCGAAGGAGAATAAATCATCATTCAGGAAGAAACAGAGAAAACGCTTAATTTGTGGCAGTTGCATGGATGACAGACTAATAGCTGAAAATCGGCTTTGGCTGTGTTTGCAGTGAGTTTCTGCCAGAATTATAGCTTTAATTTCAGGCTGCCACTGTCCTTGACTAACAAAAGTCAATCTGTTCTAATATTCAAAGAACCTTTATTGTCAGTTTATTCCTGAGGAGGAGAGTTGCAGTTTTTCAACCTCTTTTTTGATTTCTGCCTTCAACTCTGAATCATCAGGTTTTAACTTTAGGTTTCAAAATTCAAAGTAAATTTATTATCAAAGTACATATGTGTCACCATATACAACCCTGAGATTCATTTTCTTGTGGTTCTAACCAATAAATCCATAATAGAATTATAATCCTAATAGAATCAATAAAAGATTGCACCAACTTAGGCATTCAACAGGAGCTCAAGAGACAACAAACTGTGCAAGTACAAAAAGAAAGAAATAATGTATAAATAAATAAGCAATAGATATCGAGAACATGTGATGAAGAGTCCTTGAAAGTAAGTCCATAGGTTGTGAGAATATGGGCAAGTGAAGATGAATGAGTATATTCCCTTTGGTTAAAGAGCCTGCTGGTTGAGTGCTACTAATCGTTCCTGAACTTAGTGGTATGAGTCCTGAGGCTCTTGTACCTACTTCCTGATGGCAGCAGTGAGAAGAAAGCATGTACTGGGTATTGGGGATCCCTGATGATGCATGCTGCTTTCTGAAACAATGCTTCATGTAGATGTGCTGAATGGCGGGGAGGGCTTTACCCGAGATGGACTGGGCTGTACCCACTACTTCTTGTAGGATTTGCCATTCAAGGGCATCTGTGATTTCATACCAGGCTGTGATGCAGCCAGTCAATATACTCTCCACTACACATCTACAGAAATTTTTCTAAGTTATAGTTGTCATGATCTTCGCACACTCCAAAGGATGTAGTGGCACTGCTGTGCTTTGTTCATAATTACACGTACGTGCTGGGCCCAGGGCATGTTTCTGAAATAACACTGAGGAATTTAAGGTTGCTGACCCTCTTCACCTCTGATGATTCAATGACAACTAGCTCATAAATCTCTGGTTTCCTGCTCCTAAAGTCAATAATCAAATCCTTAGTCTTGCTGACATTGAATAAGAGGTTGTTATTACGGCATACTTAGCCAGATTTTCAATTTCCTTCCTATATGCTGCTTCATCACTACCTTTGTTTCAGCCCACGACAGTAGCATCATCAGCACACTGGAACATGGCATTGAAGCTGTGATTAGCCACACAGTCGTAAGTGTAAAGTAAGTAGAGCAGGGGGCTAAGCATTCAGCCTTACGGTGCACCTGTGCTGATCCTGGAAGAGATATTGTTGCTAACAATATCTGATTGAAGTCTGCAAGTGAGAAAATTAAAGATTCAATTGCACAAGGAGGTATTGAGGTCGAGGTCTTGAAGCTAATTGATTAGTTTCTGGGGATGATAGTATTGAGTGCTGAGCAGCAGTCGATAAAAAGCATCCTGATATATGCATCTCAGCTGCCTAGATAGTCCGGGGTTGAGTGAAGAGCCAGTGAGATGGCATCTGCTGTGGACCTGTTGCTCCAGTTGGAAAGTTGGAGCAGATCCAAGTTGCTTCTCAGGCAGCAGCTGATATGTTTTATCACCAAACTCTCAAAACATTTCATCATTGTAGATGTAAGTTTAATTGAAGCCTGCCTGAAGCGGGTGGGTACCTCAGACTGTCAAAGCGAGAGGTTAAAGCAGCCAGTTAGGGCTGAAATGTGGAGAGTGGAAATACTTTGAAATTTTCTGCCCCAAAGAACATTGAGACTCAGTCTAGAGACAAATGGACAACTTTCTTGTTATCAAGCATGCTATGTAAAAGGACTTCTGAACAGATTTCAGACAGCATTCTGAATGCACTTTATAAAAACTATATGTAATGTAACAAAATTTATAGACTGCTGCCTCCAGGTGCTGAGGTCAATCAGTAACTGCATTTACTGAGGGAAATTCACAATTGGGAATACTCCTTTGTGAATCTCTAAACCTAGTTCAGAATAAAATTAGAAATGTTGGCAAACTACTCCTGTTTTGGTATTTTTGAAGCCTTTAGATATCATATTAAGAAAATGGAGGGTAATCGATGCATTCAAGGCCAAGGTAATGTTAAATAATAATTTTTTTTATCCATTAAAAGTGCATATTTTAAAGGAGAAATGAGAGGTGGCCTAGTTTGTGTTTCTAAATATGCACAAAATAACATTGTCATAGCTGAACCAGTAGCAACAAAGGGTAAACAATAAAAAGGGAGAAAGTATGGGTTTCTTAACAGTGACCTTGACACTATTAAACGATAAATATCAAACTGGCCACATACTACAGAACGTTTTTCAATTGAACTGCACAAGAGGCTGATGATCTGATATCATTCATTTCACACTATTGACCAGAGGTAATGCTTAAACACACAGAACTCAGAACAGACACCCTGCTATGAAAGTTGAAAGAGTTGAAGCATATTTTGGTGATGAAGACTACACAAGGGACAAGAGTCCATCAGGAGGTTATATCAAAATCAGCCATCCTCCAACACCGTGTATTTTGTCAGCAAGGGTTGATAAATTGTCCAGTTGATTTATACATATGTCACTTCCAATTCGATCACATCTCAGTGAAATGACTTAGTAATTTGAAAGTAGTTCAAGTGCAATCTCCATGAGAGCTGAGGTGTTAGAGCTGAGAAATTGCATCTTATTCTGGAACTTTCATTAAGGATTGCATTCCAATCATGTGGCAGAATAAGTCCCAGTGAAGCAATCATCTGGATGGTTCTTGATCCGTGGAAAGAATTCCAAAATTTAACTTCATTAAATTTTCCAAATACCTGTTCCACTGGGATGCTGCTAGCACCCATGTCATTACTCAAACAAAGGACACTACAACTCTCCTGCAGAATTCCTGCCTTTGCTATAACAATTTGTATTAGTACCAAACACAGAGTTAATCAATATCCCTTTTCTATTTATTATTCTTCAAGACAGGGAAGATAATTTGAGTGATAAAGGAAGAGCTCAGTTTTTGCCATTGTCCTGGTCCTGACTGGGTGAAGTGATCGACTTTCTGAAGCTTTTGTTAGTTGGTTGTCACTTTGCTGCCTTTGATCAGCCATGAGGCCTTTTGTGTTTGTAACAGGGAGAGTTTATTCAAAATCATCGCCAATGAAAAGCTTCCTCTGAATATCCATTTTGATAATTGCTCTTCTGCAGGAACCACTCCTTCCATGACTCACTTGTCTGCTCGTCCTTTCATTTATCCCCATCCACCCACCCCTGTTTCCTAATACTTACCCCTGCAACCTTACGGAGTTCAACTCTTGCTCTTACACCTTCTCCTGCACCATAATTTGAAACATCAACAGCCTCTACTAGTGTAGCAAATGTTCATGTGCTCCTCGTCCAACCTCAGTTGATGTGGCCTGATCTACTTCAGCAGGACCGAGCACAGACTAGTGACTGATTTGCAGAGTGCCTACATTCTGTCTGTAAGAGCATCCCCAAGCTTCCAGTTGTATACCATTTCAATTCCCCTTCCCATTCCCATACCTCTCCATTCTTGGTCTTATCTACTACCAGTGGTAGGCCAACATAAACTAAAGAACAAGCACCTCTCATTCCACCTGTGTAGACTACAACCCAATAGTATGAATATTGAATTTTCCTCAATCTTTCCCTTCCCTTCCTTTCCCTTCCATTTCTCCTCCTGTCACCCAATTTTTGGCCACTTTTCCCACTCCCACACCTACTTTTTCCAGTGCTCCAATCACTGATTTTTATCACTCTGTCCCTCCCTGTTCATTCCACTGACTGCCCCCACCACCTCTTACACACAAAATACTCTGCAGATGCTGGGGTCAAAGCAACACTCACAGCACACTGGAAGAACTCAGCAGGTCGGGCAGCATCCGTGGAAACGATCAGTCAACGTTTCGGGCCGGAACCCTTCGTCAGGACCATCTCTTATATGGTTCTGATTCCATCTTCCGTTCACCTCTCCCCTCACCTTTCCCATTATCACTTTCCATACTTGCCAGATTAGAGCACCAGTAGCCCTTTGTGTTCTTACTTATCTTTTCTCCAGCAAATGTCTCCAACCTCACCTTCCCCTCTGCACATTGGCTTCATCTGCCTCTTATTTGTATCCCTCCATCTATCATCCACATGCCACGAAACTCCACTCCTCCTTTCCTTCCCCCCCCCCACACACTATCTGACATACCTGACATGATCTGTTTCTCATCCACAACCCCCATCCATAACTTCACTTCCACCTCAGTCCAGCAACCACCTCTGGTATCTATCACACCCTCCCCCTATCCATCTCCTCTCTGCATTCTCATTCTTGATACATGGTTTCATCCTGAGACAGCAACAATTAATTTCAGAGACCACTCCCCTCCACCCCCACCTAGATGCTTCTTGGCCTACTGAGTTGCCCTGGCAGATTGCTCATTGCTCATTGCTCCAGGTTCCAGAACTGGCAGTTTCTTGTGTCTCTCAGTTTCTTTTACAAAGTCATCCACCAATAACATTTGCTCAGTTTATCTGTCTCTATAGATTGCATTTGATCTGATGATTATTTCCAGTCTTCCTTTTCATTTCAGTTTTTTAGGTACTGCTAGATTCTGCATTTCACAGTTCCAGTGCTTTTTAAAAATATCTTCTGTTCTCATTCTCATTCTTCCTCTATTTATGCATCTTCCAAGCATATCAACTGTAAAATCAAATCCTCATTTCCCTATGAGAAGGTGTCACTAGATTTTATCGCAGCTGGACAATGGTGGTTGCCCTCCTATCAGAGACATCCCTTGCGTTTTCTTTGCACCTTTCTTCTTGAAACTTTCTCAATTTCCCTCATTCTCCTGAAAGTTCACAAACCTAAAATATTAACTCTGTTTTCCTCCCAATAGATGTTTCTCATCTGCTGAATGTTTCCATGTTTTCTGATACTTCTTTAAGATGTAGAGTCACAATTTTTCAACAATATCTAAATAGCTGTCTTCAGAACTAACCCATGGCTCCCCTTTGCACTCTCAACAAACTATAACATTACCCAGCCTCAGGACGATACCAAAATTGAACACCATTTTCCAGCTGAGACCTGGCCAAGGATCAACATAGAATTCTTAGTTTTGTAGTGGATTATTTTATGAGTAGGTCCTCAAATTCTTTTACACCCAAGTATCTGACCATGACAAATATTGTGTACATTTCAGAGATGTTTGCTTTGGAATATCTATTTCTGTTTCTCTACCTTGTGAATGGTTCTCAAACGTTTCCTCAAACATCATTCATAGACTTGTAGAGTCGTACAATGCTGGAAGAAAACATGCGGCCTGTCATGTCTGTACTGACCATCAATTCCCTATCTATATTTACCCACATAATTAACACAACCTTATGTATCTTGGCTATTCAAGTGCACATCTAAGTAATTCAATGTTATGCGAGTATCTGCCTCCATTATCCAGCCAGACAATACATTCCAGATTCCAACCACCCCTATAAGGATATGAAATGATTTGTAGATCTCTGTCTAAATGTTTACCTCACACCCTAATCATCTGCTCTCTAGATTTTGATCCCTCTGCTACTATCCACCCTGTTTTTGCCCCCATAATTTTATACACCTCTATTAGCTCCCTCGCCTCAAACCCACCCTTTCATCCTAGTGATGTCAAATTAGTGCTTCTATAGATTTATGAGCATTTCACCTTTTCTTAAAGGTGGGAGGAACATCGTTGCTCTCTTCCTAGCTCAGAGAGCAGTGAAATGATTAAGTTGCGACTTGGAGTCTTGCAATGCAAGTTGTTCAGGCCTCTGGAGGTACAGTTCATTTTGTATGAATGTAACTTCTTATAAATAAGCTGTTTTTTAAAAAATATCATTTTCTGTATGGATTAGTTTTGATTCAATTTGACGTGCATGGTGGAAAGACACACATCTCCGTCCACAGCAATATCCGTGAGTCTTAAGTTTTTGGTAATATTGGTAAACATTGAGCAGATATATTTTGAAATAAATATTATGCTTTAGTTCATCATTGTGCCACGAGTTGTTTACTCTTGTTCACACTGCATAGTTATGGAATGTTGCATACATGTATTAACACCAGTAGTGAGAATAATCAACATTATTAGTATATTCAGACGCACAGTGTTTCTGTATTAAGTTTAAAACATATTTTACTTAACTCTCTGCAGTTTCACAGATCTCATTAAAAGCCCTGAAGAAAGCTTCTGTCTTGGGTGATTTTTGAGTTGTTTGGTTTGCTGACTAGCTGTGTACATATGCACAGAGAGACCAGTAGACAGGTTTCACCTTCCCAGGAGGCTTGGCTGGTTATCACTCAGCCAGTCATCATTTCTAGACTCTTATTTCTATTGAAGTCAATTTGTTCATCTGATTTAAAAATAATCAAATTTAATTCCAAATTTATTCAACTTGTAGTCAAATAGCAACTTCAAAAGCAAAGACTGATGCAAGGTATTCATTTAATATTCCTGGATACTTAGTGAATCTTTATAAACAATCCATGAATATCCTTCAGTGGCCAAATGGCATCCTTGATAATTCTTTGACACTTCACAACACTGAAAGAGCTTTTTGCATTACTTTCACAATTGTCCCTTTACATTATACTCTTGATAACTAAATTGAAAAAAATCATTTGGCTCTTCATTTGATTTGACTCATTTAAATATTTATGAATTTGTTTTTGTCCACATCTTTTTTTTTAATTTTAGTGGCGGTGACCCAAGGACAATGATGAAGATGGTCCATAAAGCACTCTCCAATCTACTTTTTGGATCATAGAGTTGTATCATGTACTTCAGCACTACTCATCTATACAGACCAAGGTGCCCGCCTGAGCTTGTTCCATTCATTTCTGTTTGAAACATATGCCTTTAAATCTTTCTCATCCACGTACCTATCCAAATGTCATTTTAAGGATGTAATTATACCTGCCTCTACAACTTCCTCTGGTAGCTTGCTGCATATCCCAAGCATATTCCGAAGGAACCAGTGTGATCCAGTGGGTCAAGGAGCAATGGGGGGAATATTCTCTTCAGAATGCATAAAAGGGAATCCCATTGTCTGTATGCACATATTACATGTAATGGCCTGGTTAAGGTTTCTACTGCTATGCTGTCAGGCAGTTTTCCGTAAAAGTAGCATGCCATGCTGGAAAGAGTGTTTTGGCTTTGGCTGAGGTACTGAACCATTTTAACCAACTTATGAATGGGTATCAGTCAATCAGAACTGCGGAATGTGAAAGAAGGTTCGAGAAGGCTGTGGGGTAGAGGTTTTTGAAGGACAGTCGTCCGGTTTGGGGTCTTTTGGCGGGAGCAGAGGACAGGGGAAGATGCCACAGAATGCCCGTGAAAGGTGCGTTGCCTTTGTAAGAAGTGCTTTCTACAGATGATTGGCTCCAAGGAGGAAGGGCCAATATTCCAGAGGGAGCCAGTTCATTTGAGAAGGTCTTCAAGGGGAGTTCAGAATGTGATGGGTGCTCTCATGCAGGCCATTGACCCAGCACATGAATAAAAAGATGCGCCCCAATTACTCCAGCATGAGCTTCAATGTCATGTGCTCATTGGAGTGGTTTAACTGTAATGGGCCCTTTTATTTTCCTTTTCTTTATTTTTCTTTTATTTTTGTAACCGTTTGCTAAAGTTGAAAATTTGGTAAATTCAATTTCCTTACAATTTTATGTTGGTGTACGATCTGTCTATCAGGGCTACCAATAACACTGTTTGGCCAGTATTCACACAGCATTTGCTCAAATCGAGGTTCCTTTATTCAAACCATCACCACATACCTATTTGGTTGAACCCCAAATCATACCCACGCTGGGCGTATATTGTTTATGAAAGGTGGACTTCTCACTGCTAAGTCACGTGGTTGTTAGCAGAGTTAGCTAACAAACCAAGTCTGTTTACGAGCACTGTTGAAAAGCTTTTATTTGTGGGGTGCGCTTCCAGCAATGTTGTGTGAATGCTGTTGAAGGATTGATCACACTGTTTATTTGTGTGTTTACCCAATGTTTAAGCTAGTGTTTTTGGAAAGTGAGATGCATCATAATTAAGATACTTTACTATGGATGCTGTGAGGATTAAGGTTTGGTGCAATTCAAAAAGGATATCCATAAGTAATGTTTATCTTCTGAGTGGGGTGGATGTCCGAATTCCCAATGAACTGCTACTTAGAGTGCTGAGATCTGTAATAGTGTTGAGAAAAGTTACGCTGATTGGTCAAAACACTATTCAATCAGCTGGTAAGGATGTTGTGTTAGTCGAGGCTACCAGTGACGTAACTGAAGTCACACTGCCAAAGATAGGGGCATCTGGGAAGGCAGGGCCATGGACAGTGCATATCTCTAGAGAAAGGTGGAAGTTTTAAAGTCAAGTTATTCTCATTTCTGCAAAACGAAGGAAAGGAGTTGTCTGATGTGAAAGGTCTAATGGATCCTTCCGTGGTTGATTTAAAATCTGAGCTGGATATGACTATTAAATCACTGGTTGATAAACGGCAATGTGTGCCTGCAAAAAGCCAAAGTTATTGTAGACTGGGAGTGTTCTCTGGAGGCAAGCCCACATTAGATGGGGAAGACAAATATAAGGCTTGGGTGGAGGAGACATCTCAGTTACTAGACGAGTGGCACTGCTCAGATAGTATGAAAAAAAACAGAGAGTTGTAGATAATTTAAAGGGTCCGGCAGCTGATACAGCCAGCTTCCTAAAGGCAGAAACCCATTAGCCACGTCAGCTAATCATTTCTAAGCTTTGGAAGATGTTTTTGGCATTGCTAAAAGTGCAGCCAGTCTTCGGATGAAGTTTAAGCACACATTCCTAGAGGAAGGAGAAAAGTTGTCTGCTCACCTTTCCATGTTGGAGAAACTGCTGCATTGTTTGTGACATAAAGAAGGCTTTCAACTGTCTGAGAGAATTTGCTTGAGGATGGTACAACTTTGGCTGTTGTGTGCTGAGGCAGCAGGCTGAGGGTAGCAGACACCAACAGAATCAACAGACTCATTCGTAAGGCCAGTGATGTTGTGGGGATGGAACTGGACTCTCTGACGGTGGTGTCTGAAAAGAGGATGCTGTCCAAGTTGCATGCCGTCTTGGACAATGTCTCCCATCCATGACATAATGTACTGGGTGGGCACAGGAGTACATTCAGCCAGAGACTCATTCCACCGAGATGCAGCACAGAGCGTCATAGAAAGTCATTCCTGCCTGTGGCCATCAAACTTTACAACTCCTCCCTTGGAGAGTCAGACACCCTGAGCCAGTGGGCTGGTCCTGGACTTATTTCCTGGAATAATTTACATATTACTATTTAATTATTTATGGTTTTATTACGATTTAATTATTTATGGTGCAACTGTAATGAAAACCAATTTCCCCTGGGATCAATAAAGTATGACTATGACTATGACTATGACTATGACTATTCAAATGACCATCAGGATGTGATCGACCCCATCTTTCAGTGAGTTACCCAGAGAAGCTCAACTTCCTCACAGACAGGACCCAGGCTGTAAAAATAGGGGACAAGCTCTCCTCTACAATCACTCTGAGCACCGGTGCCCCACAAGGCTGTGTAATCAGCCCCCTGCTGTACTCACTGTACACCCATGATTGCGTAGCCAAGTTTCCATCAAACTCAATATATAAGTTTATTGATGACACAACAATTGTAGGCCGTATCTGGGGTAATGATGAGTTTGAGTACAGAGAGGAAATTAAGAACCTGGTGGCATGGTGCGAAGACAATAACCTATCCCTCAACGTCAGCAAGACGAAGGAATTGGTTGTTGACTTCAGAAGGAGTAGCGGACCACATGACCCAATTTACATCGGTGGTGCGCAAGTGGAACAGGTGAAAAGCTTTAAGTTCCTCGGGGTCAATATCACAAATGACCTGACTTGGTCCAATCAAGCAGGGTTCACTGCCAAGAAGGCCCACCAGCGCCTTTACTTCCTGAGAAAACTGAAGTCATTTGGCCTGTCCCCTAAAACCCTCACTAATCTTTATAGATGCACCGTAGAAAGCATTCTTCTAGGGTGCATCACAACCTGGTATGGAAGTTGTCCTGTCCAAGACCGAAAGAAGCTGCAGAAGATCGTGAACAAGGCGCAACACATCACACAAACCAATCTTCCGTCTGTGGACTCACTTTACACTACATGCTGTCGGAGCAGTTCTGCCAGGATAATCAAGGACACGACCCACCCAGCCAACACACTTCTTGTCCCTCTTCCCTCCAGAATAAGGCTCAGGAGCTTGCAGACTCATACAGCCAGATTTGGGAATAGCTTCTTTCCAACTGTGATAAGACTGCTGAACGGATCCTGATCCGGATCTGGGCCGTACCCTCCAAATATCCGAACCTGCCTCTTGGTTTTTTTGCACTACCTTACTTTCTATTTTTCTATTTTATATTTATAATTTATAATTTAAATTTTTAATATTTACTAATTTTTACTATTTTTAATATTTAATATTTGTAATCCAGGGAGTGGGAAGCGCAGAATCAAATATCACTGTGATGATTGTACGTTCTAGTATCAATTGTTTGGTGACAATGAAGTATAAAGTATAAGTTAGAGAGGAGCAAAACATAATGGAGAAGTGGAACATTCCAAAAGCCAAATAATGTCTTCAGTGGTAGCCTCTGTTGCTAAAGTGACCCCCGATACCATGGAATAGAGCATTTGAGGATTGAAGTGAGAAATCTTCAAGCTGAGCTGATTCAATGGAAGTCTGTTAATGTTTCAGCGAAACGTGACACATCCATCGGGAAATCTGACCAACCTGTAGGACTTGCGATGCAAAGGAATGCTGCTGAATAAAAAGTCTCTGGACTGAAAAGGTGACTGGTATTCTCTGTTACAACTGTGGAGGAGATAGACATTTTCTGTGAGGGTATGAGGGACAGGAAAATCTTCGAAAAGTAAGTCGGTGGTTAATCAAACAGAGAAGAAAATAGACAAAACTACAGATGAACCCAGTAAAGGAACAGGCTGGTGTTTCAGGGAGGATACATTTCAATCAGTGTTTCAAGGGAAATACCAAAATGAAAAATATTTTTCCTGAAGATTTAGTGGGACCAAGCTTTGACGTATCCATATGGATTGAAGGTGTTTATGCTAGAGCCAAACTTGCACTGATCCTCAAGTTACTTTACTTTATAAATCCTTTTGAAACCAGTATTTGAAGCATTTATTGAAGCCGCTCAGTGCCCTTGAATTTTGGGGGATTAGTTCTGATGAGTACCCGTGTAATGGTTACTTGTCATTGAAACTGGAGTTTTCAGAAACAGATGTTAGAGTAACTGAGACAATTGACACAGCAGTGTTGGTCTGCCTGAATCCAGTTGAAAAAGGAGTAGCTTCCATTCTTGTGGGAACAAATACTTCCATTGTGATGAGGTTTGTGGAACCATGCAAGGAGAAAAATGAAGAGAACTTTTTGAAAACTTTCTCCATTCACCTTGAATTCAGAGCTGCTTTTTGAGAAGATACAAGTTCCTCCTAAGCAGGATGATGAGCAGAAATGAGGAACTTTGTGATACACCCAGTCTAAACCTGTCATGTTACATCCTGGAGGAGAAGCTAGAGTGACAAGAACCCCAAAATTTACCAGAAATCCCAATGCCTCAGCCATCCAGCTGGATGTTCCTGATGATCAGGAAGAAGAGTCACACTTACAGTACCTGCAGAAGTGCTGGTGAACTTGAACTGCAGAAATCTTCGGCTGTATACACCAACAGGATGACAGTGATTGTCAAGAGCTCCTTAGGAATAAGTGTTACTCTGAGAAGTGGAATGCCGACGGCCTATCTTTTTCCTGTGATGTTAGTGTCTAGTTTTCTGTAGAAAATGAAAGAGAACCTATCTCCTAGATCGAGGAAGTTGACATTGAAATTATTCAATTTTGGTGACTCACCGATCCCCGAGGAATGGAAAAGGTGCTTAACTGAGAAGATGTTGGAACACAAAGATGACTTTTCTACAGATGAGTTTGATGTTGGTGGCCACACTATTAGAGTGACAGAGGACACACATTCCTGAGAGAGGTCTCACCAGTTAGCACCAGCTGAGTGGTTCACATATGTTTATGATGGATCCCATTGGAGGACAGGTATTATGGGGATAATCCATCGTGCTGGTGGGGTAGAAAGCAAGGGTAAAGGAATAAAAGGACCTCTATCTCTGCTCTCACTATTAAGAGAAGGGGTAAGGGCAGAAGTGTGGGAAATAGATGAACATGGTTGAAAGCCCTATCACTGTGACATAGAGAGAAACATGGATACTTTTAACATACCCTGGAAAATCTTATTATCCAAAAAGTTATTAGCTGTGATAGAGCTTTCCAATTATGAGGAGAGACTGGATAGATTAGGATTATTTTCTTGGAGAAGAGGATGCTAAGGGCTTGGTGGAGATATAAGACTCTCTTTCTGAGGGGTTGTTAGAGATGGGTAGTATCACAGTATTTTAAGTATTCATAACATCGGAACAAGCATTTGAATTGCCAAAGCATCATAGGCTCTGGACTAAGTGCTGGTGAAAGCGATTAATATAGATAGGCACCTGAAGATCAGGTTGGTCATTATGGGACAAAGGACATGTTCTTTGTGCTGTACCCTTTGGTGTCATTATGACTCAGAGACAGCCACAGTCCAGAACAGAAAAGGCCCCTTGGCACATGATATGGTGGCATACCAATAGCCTGTAATTAAATGCTTGACTAAAGCAATCCATTCTGTCTACAGAATGTCCATATCGCTCCATTTTCTGCATATCCATGGACCCATCGAAGAAATTCCTAAAAGCTATCATTTTACCTGCCTCAACTGGTAGACCCTACCAGGCACACACCTCTCTGTGTAGAAGAACCTGCCCATCACATCTCCTTTCAGCTTACCTTCTCTAAACTTTGATGGAAACAGAGAAACTGGAATGGGTCCTTACAGGAAGCAGAGGAGGTATAATAGAAATAACAGTGGGAGTCAATTGGCTTATAATTACATTGAATTTTGTTTTAATCTAATAAATGTTAGATCTGGAAAATCAGAATTTTTAAGATGCTGGAAACCTAAAATAAAAACAGAAAATTCTCAGCAGGTTGGCCACATGTTTAGAAAACCTGGCACACCACCAGGTCCACATTAGCCAACTTGCACTAATAAGGACTTTTCACTCTTTTTCATTCTTTCTTGTAAGTTACTTATTTTATTGTGATTACTGTTTATATAATGCTATGAACTTGTGATGCTGCTGTAAGAAAGTTTTTTCAATCCAATTGTGCAAAGATGTACTTGTGCATATGACCGTACACTCGAATCTGACTTTGAAGCAGAGCTAATGTAAACTTGTCAATGGCAACTAATGAGTCATATATTTTCTCAGGGGCACAATCTCAGACTCACATAATGAAGATGATTCTGATTCTTTATCCTATAACTGATAGGATCCTTCATGGATAAAGAAGATGACAGCGATATTGTTGTCAAGTTGGACAGCAAGATTTGGGCTCATTTACCCAAATGAATTCCTATCCATTGAAGTCTCCACTAGTCAGGACAGAGGCCAAAGGGAAATGTTTACCATTCAGCATGAAACTGGAGAACAATTTGGAGGTAAGGCACAGACTGCTGGTCTTTATCTCTTAATAGGACTCATTACATTATCAGCACAGTTAGCACACCGAACACCCTATGGTTGAGTAAGTTTGAAAACACACTTATTATTTTCAATGCACTTTGCCCAACCTGTTAAATGAGGTGTTTTTTTATAAAACTACTTCCATGCTACTCAGGAGGAGACTGAGACCATGTCGTGGTTGTTAAGCTTTGAGTAACTCTCCTGAACGGTGACACCTGGCACTCTCATGCTTTTTGTCCAGAAAGTCACTGGCTCTGCTTTAGACAGTGAAACACTGCACACCCTCTGATCCAAACATCGGGAATGGAACAGATCAAAGGTCTTTTTGTTTGCCTATCTTTTTCCTTATAACACTGTTGGACGAGCACGCACTGCAGGAAGCACAGTAGTTTCAAACTTAGCAATGGTTGCCATACATATTGGAGAGGGAAAGGAGTGAAGTTCCTCATGTTACTGGTTCCCACTGGGTGTCCTAGTGAATGATGGAGGGATTGAGAAAAAGGAGGAATGTCTGTATACTAGAGAGAGCATGAAGGGGTGACAGAGCTCTGCACAAGGTACAACACTGAGAAACGTTAATATCTCACAAATGCACACACTCATACCGACAGTCACACTGACTCAAAAATCTTAACAATAAAAATAATAACTTATTTATAGAGCACTTTAATACAAATGGCATAGCTGAAAGTTCCTTACAATGGGAAAAAGTGCAAACATGAAAATAAAAGACCAAACAATGTTAGTGAAAAGTAATGTAATGAGTGACAGATGACTCATATTGTTCATAATGGAAACTGTTCTACATAATTCACACACATCCTCATTGAATTGTTGTGATTACTTCAGGAGATGGTGTCTGATGCAATGACATCAGTGCAAGGTGACTGTTTTCAGTTTGCTTGTAATGGAGGTAAAAGTCTGCAGCTTTTGTTAAGCACCTAAAACAACTCGCACCTGTTTTAGTCACAAAATCCTACCCTGGTGACCCTGACGCTCTCTGACGATTCCAGAGTTACGCAGCAACAGATCGACCAGCACAGTTGCTTTGCAGATGCTAGAATTTTGGGAATAGCTCACTATAGTGTGCTTTGCAAAGGTGGAAGCCTAGTGTGTGCTGCAAGATATCACTGCAGACAATACCAAATTTTACTGTGTCATAGCATTGCTATGTAGTTCCAATATGGCCAGAGTGGTGAGGCTACTAGAAGACCACACACTGCATGATTAATATATCACTCATCTGTTACAGACTTCTGGACTGAGTCTGGGCTCAACAAACAGTTGCTCTCTTTCCCCATCCTGGGTAGTGCTAGGTCCTTGGAATTAATAGACCCACATGCTCTCTCTCCTGGACAATCACTATCTTTGTCTTATTTCTAAAGATCACTTTATGCAAAAAAATGCCTTATCAAATTCACACAGCCCTCACTAATGCACCAATGAAAGTCTAAATGGAGCTTGCTAAAATGGCTGAAAGTCTACAGTCAACCAGGCAGAGGTGCATGATTCCTCCTCCTTTCCCTGTCTCAATAAGCGCTGTCAGCAGAGCATCCAGCAGACTCATGCCCATGGCTCTGAACCAGACAACACCAGGTCTATGTCTTTACCACACGTGCCTCAGCACGTACGCCAAGAAGTGCTGACCACCATGCAGCTTTGACAGTGCCAGAGTATCAGGACACCGGAGGTCTGTGAAAGCCCAAGGGTTCCAGCTGCCAGGGTTGTCTGTTGTTTGTTACTGACACCCTTTAAAGAAGACGCTTCCTGTGTGACACGGGCACTCACGAGAGTGTGCTACCAGCATCACCCACTGATTACAAGACAGAGAGTGCCAGGCTCTCACTGGAGGCCACCAACAGCAACAGCTTCCGGATTTGTCACATGACACGTGACTCTCTGCTTCAGTGGACTATGCTATACATGGAATTTTGTCTTGGTTAAAGTTGTTAGACCTGTGTTCGGCACAGATTTCCTGTGCACCAAAGGACTGCTCATAGATCTTAAGAGAACTTTGGGTCATTATCCTGCACCCTCAATAAGTTCCCCACGATGACTCAGTCTAGAGCATTCACCGCCAAATGTGACTTCACTCACCTGCTGGGAAAAATTCCAAACCTCACCAAGTCCACATTTTCCAACGGCAGTCACAAAGCATAGGGTCAAGCACATTTCCACAATTGGCTGGCCGGTCCATATCTGTGTGCATAGACTGGACTCAGAAAAGCTGGCCGCGCCAATGTTGAGTTTGCAAACATGGAAATGCCTGGCATTACACACAGGTCGAATAGTCTTTGGCTTGCACCCCGCCCCATGGTCCCTAAGCCCGATGGTGGTTGTCAACCATGCGGTGATTAATGCTGACTTAACGATAGTTACCTGATCCCGTATATTTAGGACTTCTTGTCATGTTTAGCCGGAAAGATAATTTTTTTCTAAGGTGGACTTAGTCAGGGGCTACTATCAGGAGCCTGTGCGCACTGAGGATGTTCCCTAAACTGCTGTTATAACCCCATTCAGCCTACTTGAGATTTTGCGTATGGTGTTTGGGCAGAAAAATGCAGCATAGGCTTTCCAGCGAATAATGGACTCCTTTTTTTTACCTGGACAACGTACTTGTCAACAGTAACAAAATAAGCATTTATCACATCTTCACATACTTTCTAAGTGCCTAAGCCATTGTGGGCTGTCTATTAACCCCACTAGCAACACTCACAACACACTGGAGGAACTCAGCAGGTCAGGCAGCGTCCGTGGAAACGATTAGTCAACGTTTCGGGCCGGAACTCTTCATCAGGACTGAAGAGGGAAGGGGCAGAGGCCCTATAAAGAAGGTGGGGGGGAGGGTGGGAAGGAGAAGGCTGGTAGGTTCCAGGTGAAAAACCAGTAAGGGGAAAGATAAAGGGGTGGGGGAGGGGAAGCAGGGAGGTGATAGGCAGCTGGGGGAGGGGGCAGAGTGAAATAGGGATAGGGGAAGGGAGGTGGAGGGAATTACCGGAAGTTGGAACTCTATGTTCATACCAAGGGGCTGGAGAGTACCTAGACGGTATATGAGGTGTTGCTCCTCCAACCTGAGTTTAGCCTCATCATGGCAGTAAAGGAGGGCATGTATAGACATATCTGAATGGGAGTGGGAAGCAGAGTTGAAGTGGGTGGCTACCGGGAGATCCTGTCTGTTGTGGCGGACAGAGCGGAGGTGCTCGACGAAGCGGTCTCTCAATCTGCATCAGGTTTCACCACCGCATCCGGGGGAAACCCGACGCAGATTGGGGAACTGCTTCGTTGAGCACCTCCGCTCTGTCTGCCACAACAGACAGGATCTCCCGGTAGCCACCCACTTCAACTCTGCTTCCCACTCCCATTCAGATATGTCCATACATGGCCTCCTCTACTGCCATGATGAGGCTAAACTCAGGTTGGAGGAGCAACACCTCATATACCGTCTAGGTACTCTCCAGCCCCTTGGTATGAACATAGAATTCTCCAACTTCCAGAAATTCCCTCCCCCTCCCTTCCCCTATCCCTATTTCATTCTGCCCCCTCCCCCAGCTGCCTATCATCTCCCTCATGGTTCCGCCTCCTTCTACTACCCATCGTGTTTTCCCCTATTCCTTCTTCACCTTTCCTGCCTATCACCTCCCTGCTTCCCCTCCCCCACCCCTTTATCTTTCCCCTTACTGGTATTTCACCTGGAACCTACCAGCCTTCTCCTTCCCACCCCCCACCCACCTTCTTTATAGGGCCTCGGCCCCTTCCCTCCACAGTCCTGATGAAGGGTTCCGGCCCGAAATGTTGACTGATCGTTTCCACGGATGCTGCTCGACCTGCTGAGTTCCTCCAGCGTGTTGTGAGTGTTACTTTGACCCCAGCATCTGCAGAGTATTTTGTGTTTATTAACCCCACTAAATGCTAGTTTGGGTTGTCTACTATTGGCTTTCTTGGCCACCACATCTCTGCAGAAGCTGTGACACCCCTGCCATCAAAAGTCACCACTAATCTGGATTGTCCACTGCCCCACATGACCAAAGCACTGCAAGAGTTTTTATTACCATTTCATTCCGCGAGCTGCTGAAATTATGCTTCTGTTGTATTGTACCCTAAAAAGCAACACACTTATAGCCATCACTGCTGACATGAACAGTTGGTTGGAGGCGTGTGGCAGTAGCTTACCTTCTTCTGTTCCCCTGCCCCCCACTCCCCACTGCCACCAAGAGGAAGTACAGCACGATTGACCACAAGCTTCTCAGTCTCTATTGGGCCCTCCGCCATTTTCATTTTCTACTGCAAGGTCAGCCATTCACAGCATTTGTTAACCACAATCCCCCTGTGCGCACGATGGCCAAAGTGTCAGACCCGTGACTGCATGGCAACATCAACACCTGGCCTCCATTTTGGAATTCATGACTGACAAACAGCACACCGAAGGGAAAAATAATGCTGCGGCTGATTGCCTCTTATGGCCCACTGCTTTATCCACGCTAGAATCATTCCTGTAATACAGTTGGGCTCATAGCTTGTTGTGTGGCACCTTGTTAAAGGCCCTCTGAAAATCCAAATACACAACATCAACTGATTCTCCTTTGTCTCCTCTGTCTCTCCTGCTTGTTATTTCTTCAAGTAATTCTAACAAATTTGTCAGGCAAGATTTTCCCTTGAGGAAACCATGTTGACTGTGGTGTATTTTATCATGTACCTCCAAGTACGCTGAGACCTCATCCTTAACAATCAATTCCAACATCTTCCCAATCACTGAGGTCAGGCCAATTGTATTTACAATTTTGCAGTCTTCCGCAACCATTCCAGAATCTAGTGATTCTTGAAAGATCATTACTAATGCCTCCATGATGTCTTCAGCCACCTCTTTCAGAACTCTGGATTATACACCATCTGGTCGAGGTGACTTACCTACCTTCAAACCTTTCAGCTTCCCAAGAACCTTCTCCCTAGTTATGGTAACTTCACACAGTTCATGATCCTGACACTGGGAACTTCCACACTGCTAGTGTCTTCTACAGTGAAGAGTGATGCAAAATACTTATTTGATTCACCCGCCATTTCATTGTCCCCCACTACCACCTCTCCAGCATTGTTTTCCAGTGGTCCAACATCCACCCTCGCCTCTCCTTTAAATTTTATGTATCTAATATAACTTTTGGCCTCCTCTTTAATATTATTGGCTAGCTTATTTTAGTATTCCATCTTTACCTTATTAATGACATTTTTAGTTGCTTTCTGTTGGTTTTTAAAAGCATCCCAATCCTCTACTTCCTACTAATTTTTGCTCTATTATATGTCCTCTCTGATGCTGTGGAGGGCAATATAATGGGTGACAGATGACACATATTGTTCATAAAAGAAACTATTGTACAATTTCACAAACACTGTCATTGAGTTGTTGTGTTCACTTTAAAAGGTGGTGTCTAACATAATGACGTCAGTGTAAGATGCCTGCCTTTGGTTTGTTCTTTGTGAAAGTAAAGGTCTGCAGCTTTTGTGCAGCACATATAATGACTCTTGCATGTTTTATTCACAAAATCCTACATTAGTTAAAATCAAGGTTAAATGAATAGGTTTTGAGCTGGCATTTAAAAGTGTCAACTGAGTTTGTACTCCTTATAGTCTAGGTATTGAATTCCACAGTTTAGTAACATAGTTCAAAAAAGCTGACCTGCCAATTATCTTTTGAGGGAGATAGTTTAAATTTACGAGACCTGTGGAAGAAAACCGGAGAGCTTGAGCAAGATTATAAAACAACAGTAATTCTGTGATGCACTCGGGTTTCAGTCCATTGCAAGCTTTAAAAACAAGCAAGTGAATGTTAAAATCAATTCTAAAAGATACAGGAAGCCAATACAAAGCATTTCGGATAGGAGGATAGGAGTGATATGTTCCCTCATCCTGGTTTTAGTTAAAACTCTGGCGTCGGTGTACTCATTGAGTTGAATTTGCCGAGTAAAGTTTCACTCACACTCACACACACACTCCTCCCTTTCCGCCCTTGAGCTTACCCTCTGTGCCAGGATTTGATGACATTTCATAAAACAGCCAATGACTTATAATAACTGTTCCCACAGCACTACAGTTGAAGACCATTCTCACCTCTGTAACACTGGAGGTCTGCTCACTGTAAGCCCAGGGCGGCAGTGACACAGAAGAATATTGCCACATGAGCATATTGATGACAGATGTTTTCATCTGGGATCAGGACACTGCCTGATGGGTGGAGAAAGCTGACTCTTGAAAGTTCTTTGAACCTTCATCCAGTACGTGAAGCTTTATCGTTAGCTTTGGAATGGATCTAGAGGAGGTGATGGTGGGTCTGTGATCTGGGGGAGATGACGGTTGGTCTGTGATCTGGGGGAGGTGACGGTGGGTTTGTGATCTGGGGGAGGTGATGGTGGGTCTGTGATCTGGGGGAGATGACGGTTGGTCTGTGATTTGGGGGAGGTGACGGTGGGTCTGTGATCTGGGGGAAGCGACGCTGGGTCTGTGATCTGGGGGAGGTGACGGTGGGTCTGTGATCCAGGGGAGGTGAAGGTGGGTCTGGGATCTGGGGAAGTGATGATGGGTCTGTGATTCGGGGGAGGTGAAGGTGGGTCTGTGATTCGGGGGAGGTGATGGTGGGTCTGTGATCTGGGGGAAGCGATGCTGGGTCTGTGATCCGGGGGAGGTGACGGTGGGTCTGTGATCCGGGGGAGGTGACGGTGGGTCTGTGATCTGGGGAGGTGACGGTGCGTCTGTGATCCGGGGGAGGCGAAGGTGGGTCTGTGATCCGGGGAAAGTGATGGTGGGTCTGTGATGCAGGGGAGTAGACGGTGGGTCTGTGATCCGGGGGAGGTGACGCTGGGTCTGTGATCCGGGGGAGGTGATGGTGGGTCTGTGATCTGGGGGAAGCGATGCTGGGTCTGTGATCTGGGGGAGGTGACGGTGGGTCTGTGATCCGGGGGAGGTGAAGGTGGGTCTGTGATCCGGGGGAGGTGACGGTGGGTCTGTGATCCGGGGGGAGGTGACGGTGGGTCTGTGATCTGGGGAGGTGACGGTGGGTCTGTGATCCGGGGGAGGCGAAGGTGGGTCTGTGATCTGCGGGAGGTGACGGTGGGTCTGTGATCTGGGGGAAGGTGACGGAGGGTCTGTGATGCGGGGGAGTAGACGGTGGGTCTGTGATCCGGGGGAGGTGACGATGGGTCTGTCATCCGGGGGAGGTGAAGGTGGGTCTGTGATCTGGGGAGGTGACGCTGGTTCTGTGATCTGGGGGAGGTGACGGTGGTTCTGTGATCTGAGGAGCTGAAGGTGGGTCTTGATCCGGGGAGGTGACAGTTGGTCTGTGATCCGGGGGAGGTGACGGTTGGTCTGTGATCTGGGGAAGTGAAGGTGGGTCTGTGATCCGGGGAAGTGACGGTGGGTCTGTGATCCAGGGGAGGTGACGGTGGGTCTGTGATCCGGGGGAGGTGACGGTTGGTCTGGGATCTGGGGGAGGTGAAGGTGGGTCTGGGATCTGGGGGACGTGAAGGTGGGTCTGTGATTCGGGGGAGGTGATGGTGGGTCTGCGATCCGGGGGAGGTGACGGTGGGTCTTGATCCGGGGGAGGTGACGGTTTTTCTGTGATCCGGGGGAGGTGACGGTGGGTCTGTGATCTCGGAAGGTGAAGGTGGGTCTGTGATCTGGGGGAGGTGACGGTGGGTCTGTGATCTGGGGGAGGTGGTGGTGGGTCTGTGATCCGGGGATGTGATGGTGGGTCTGTGATCTGGGGAGTTGAAGGTGGATCTGTGATTTGGGGGAGGTGACGGTGGGTCTGTGATCCAGGGAAGTGACGGTGGGTCTTTGATCTGGGGGAGTTGATGATTGGTCTGTGATCCGGGGAACTGATGGTGGGCCTGCGATCTGGGGGAAGTGAAGGTGGGTCTGTGATCCGAGGGAGGTGACGGTGGGTCTGTGATCCGGGGGAGGTGACGGTGGGTCTGTGATCCGGGGGAGGTGACGGTTGGTCTGTGATCTGGGGAAGTGAAGGTGGGTCTGTGATCCGGGGAAGTGACGGTGGGTCTGTGATCCAGGGGAGGTGACGGTGGGTCTGTGATCCGGGGGAGGTGACGGTTGGTCTGGGATCTGGGGGAGGTGAAGGTGGGTCTGGGATCTGGGGGACGTGAAGGTGGGTCTGTGATTCGGGGGAGGTGATGGTGGGTCTGCGATCCGGGGGAGGTGACGGTGGGTCTTGATCCGGGGGAGGTGACGGTTTTTCTGTGATCCGGGGGAGGTGACGGTGGGTCTGTGATCTCGGAAGGTGAAGGTGGGTCTGTGATCTGGGGGAGGTGAAGGTGGGTCTGTGATCTGGGGGAGGTGGTGGTGGGTCTGTGATCCGGGGATGTGATGGTGGGTCTGTGATCTGGGGAGTTGAAGGTGGATCTGTGATTTGGGGGAGGTGACGGTGGGTCTGTGATCCAGGGAAGTGACGGTGGGTCTTTGATCTAGGGGAGGTGATGATTGGTCTGTGATCCGGGGAACTGATGGTGGGCCTGCGATCTGGGGGAAGTGAAGGTGGGTCTGTGATCCGAGGGAGGTGACAGTGGGTCTGTGATCCGGGGGAGGTGACGGTGGGTCTGTGATCCGGGGGAGGTGACAGTGGGTCTGTGATCTGGGGAGGTGACGGTGGGTCTGTGATCCGTGGGAGGCGAAGCCGGGTCTGTGATCCGGGGGAGGTGATGGTGGGTCTGTGATCTGGGGGAACGTGACGGTGGGTCTGTGATGCGGGGGAGTAGACAGTGGGTCTGTGATCCGGGGGAGGTGACGGTGGGTCTGTCATCCGGGGGAGGTGAAGGTGGGTCTGTGGTCTGGGGAGGTGACGCTGGGTCTGTGATCTGGGGGAGGTGACGGTGGGTCAGTGATCTGAGGAGCTGAAGGTGGGTCTGTGATCCGGGGGAGGTGACGGTGGGTCTGTGATCCGGGGGAGGTGACGGTGGGTCTGTGATCTCGGGGAGGTGAAGGTGGGTCTGTGATCCGGGGGAGGTGACGGTGGGTCTGGGATCTGGGGGAGGTGACGGTGGGTCAGTGATCTAGGGGAGGTGTCGCTGGGTCTCTGATCCGAGGGAGGTGACGGTGGGTCAGTGATCTGGGGGTGGTGATGGTGGGTCTGTGATCTTGGGGAGGTGCTGTTGGGTCTGTGATCCGGGGGAGGTGAAGGTGGGTCTGGGATCTGGGGAAGTGATGGTGGGTCTGTGATTCGGGGGAGGTGATGGTGGGTCTGCGATCCGGGGGAGGTGACGGTGGGTCTTGACCCGGGGGAGGTGACGGTTGGTCTGTGATCCGGGGGAGGTGACGGTGGGTCTGTGATCTGGGGAGGTGATGGTGGGTCTGTGATCTGGGGGAGGTGACGGTGGGTCTGTGATCCGGGGGAGGTGACAGTGGGTCTGTGATCCGGGGGAGATGAAGGTTGGTCTGTGATCTGGAGGAGTAGACGGTGGGTCTGTGATCCGGGGGAGGTGACGGTGGGTCTGTGATCCGGGGGAGGTGACGGTGGGTCTGTGATCCGGGGGAGGTGAAGGTTGGTCTGTGATCTGGAAGAGTAGACGGTGGGTCTGTGATCCAGGGGAGGTGACGGTGGGTCTGTGATCTCGGAAGGTGAAGGTGGGTCTGTGATCTCGGGGAGTTGACGGTGGGTCTGTGATCTGGGGGAAGGTGACGGTGGGTCTGTGATCCGGGGAAGTGACGGTGGGTCTGTGATCCGGGGGAGGTGACGGTGGGTCTGTGATCTGGGGAAGTGATGGTGGGTCTGTGATCCGGGCAAGTGACGGTGGGTCTGTGATCCGGGGAAGTGACGGTGGGTCTGTGATCCAGGGGAGGTGACGGTGGGTCTGTGATCCAGGGGAGGTGACGGTGGGTCTGTGATCCGGGGGAGGTGAAGGTGGATTTGTGATCCAGGGGAGGTGACGGTGGGTCTGTGATCTGGGGAAGTGATGGTGGGTCTGTGATCCGGGGGAGGTGATGATTGGCCTGCGATCTGAATCATATTTCCCCTTTGTCACTCTTCCCCCCTCCCCAGACTTCATGGCATTGAAAACCATGGCTCAAGATGCAGCATTTTGTCTGGCACTCTCCAACATGATGTATGAAAAGCATTCTTCCAGAACCTGGACTAACAATCAATTGAAAGAAGGACAAAAGAAACGATGACATCAATGGAGTGAGGGCTTTATTTTGACAACATATGATACATTAAAAAATATATATACTTTTATGGCCAATTGTGCTGCCACCAATCCTTTAGCTACTCCACTTGTTGAGTTCTTTTGCAGGTTGATAACACTTGCCAGGCACTGATTGTAATCCCGCTCCTCAGTGAGGTCTGAAGAATAGCCCAGAGCCCTTCATGTTATACACGCCTTCTTGCTTCGAACTGCCTGCAACACTCCTGTCAACTAGGTATTGTAAGATTAGCAGCTGTTGTTTACAGTATAATTGCATCTTTTAGTCACAGTTGCAAGAGATTACTTCATTATTCCAGTAAATCTGATGAACTAAATGTCATTAGCTTGCGGAAGATTCATAGTTAATTATTTATATAACTTCTAGCTGCAGCATTCTCACTAAAGTTGACCAAAAGAGCATTTAATTAGATAATAGTGATGAGAATAGGAATATTGGGATCAGGCTATATGGAAATCTATCCTAGTGACAGATTTACAGTAGTTGTTCTTTGCTTATGGAGGAGCAGAGAGTGGTGGTGTTTTGCAGAATTGGCAAAGGAAGCTCTGTGCAAGCTCAGGAAAGGAGCATGTGGCTGGGGGCATTATTGTGAAGAAGTCTGGAGTGGAGTGAAACCATCAGCAGAAGAGTGAGGTTCTTGGTCAATGAAGACAGAAGATCTGGATCAGAGGGACTATCCTATGAAAAGCTGTAGAGGCAGTATTATTTCTCCAGTGAAGCAGGAAAGGAATTGTAAGCAGCAGTAAATTCCCTTGTGAATCAAGGGGTCAAAAGACTAATGTTAACACATGTACATTCAGTGATTTGGTTGGTTAAGAGTCAAGATAAGTTATGGTGAATGACAAACAACAATGGACTTTTAAATAAGAACTCCAATGTTCAGTTGTATTGGAAGTTTGAAGAGCAGTATACTAGTTCTACATCACTATATGTAGTTCTTGTCTTCTGGAGTGTGCTTGGTCTTTTCTGATTGGAGAGGAAGAGGAAATATTTGCCTTCATTTTTAAACAGCAGCAGTACACATGGACAGGACTGCTCACAGGTCACATAAGAGTGCATCTATAACACACCAGTAAATGGCTTTGTTTAGAAGTTTCTCCAGTAGTGCAAAGATAACTCAGTATGTGGGTGATCTGTTGACATTCACAGAGTCTGCTGAAGATCATGGTGCTGCTGAAGTTTTCCCTGTTCCTGATACCACAGAACAGCAATGAGAACCAGAGTGATAGGGCAGAGGATGGAACAGTTGGTATTCAAGTAGATACCGTGTGTAGTGAGACTGTGAGGAACGATAGGCAGATAACAAGGTAAATGTGCAGTCAGTGGGATGAGATGAAGTGGGTCATTAAGCTAAGTGGTAAGTTCAACATTTCAATAGTTTGGAAAAGTGAGGTTAAAGTGAAGGGGAAAAAAAGTCCCAGAAAGGATACAAAAATCACTGGAAAGAAAAGGGAGAAGAATTTAACTTCCAATACCGTGGGGGCAAAATCAAAAAAGATGATAAATACAGGACAGAAGGTGTTATATTTGAATTCATGCAGTATACGGAATAAGGTAGATGATCTTGTAGTGCATTTAGAAATTAGTAGGTATGACATTGTGGGTGTCACAATGGCAAAAGAAGATCATAGTTGGGAGCATAATATCCAAGGATACACATTATATTGAAAGGTCAGGCAGGTAGGTAGAGGGGGTGGGACTCTTAGTAAAAATTAAAATCAAATCCTTAAAAAGAGGTGAAGTGGGATCAGAAGATATAGAATCCTTGTGGGTAGAGTAAAAAAAAACTGCAAGGGGTAAAAAGATCCTGATGAGAGTTATATACGGGTCTCCAAAGAGTAGCCAGGACATCAGGCTGCAAGTACAATTGGAGACAGAAAGGGATGTTAAAAGGGCAACGTCAAGGGGGATTTCCAATATATAATTAGATTGGGAAAATCAGGTTGGTGCTGGTTACTAGGAGCAAAAATTTGTAGAATGCCTGTGAGATGCCTTTTTAGAGCAGCTTGTGGTTGATCCCACTTGGGAGAAGGCCATTCTGGATTGCAGATTGTGTAATGAACCTGATTTGATTCGAGATCTTAAGGAAAAGGAAACCTAAGGAGACAGTGACCATAATATGAAGGAATTTACCCTGAAGTTTGAGAGGGAGAAGCTAAAATCAGATGTCTAGTATTACAGTGGAGTAAAGGAAATTACAGAGCTGGCTGAAGTTGATAGGAAGGAGACATTAGCAGGAATAAT
Organism: Mobula birostris; assembly: GCF_030028105.1. Classification (NCBI taxonomy): domain Eukaryota; kingdom Metazoa; phylum Chordata; class Chondrichthyes; order Myliobatiformes; family Myliobatidae; genus Mobula; species Mobula birostris. Next base: position 40,448,175 of record NC_092395.1, read on the forward strand.
GTCAGAACAATAACGACTGGGGTTTCTGGGAGCAATTTGGAAGGCACAAATTTGTTACATCCCAAAGGAGATGAACTACAGGGAAGATGAGGCAACCATGGCCGACAAGAGAAGTCATTGACAACATAAAAGCAAATAAGAGGGCATATAATAGAGGAAATATTAGTGGGAAGCTATAGGATTGGGATGCTTTTAAAAACCAACAGAAGGCAACTAGAACTGCAATAAGGAGAGAAAAGATGAAATATGAAGGTCAGTTAACCAATAGTAAAAAGGAGAATACCAAAAGTTTTTTCAAATATATAAAGCGTAAAAGCGAGGTGAAAGTGAATATTGGACAGTTGGGGACAAAGAAATGGCAAACAAACTTAATAAGCATTTTGCATCAGCCTTCACTGTGGAAAACACCATCTTATGCCAGAATTTCAGGAGTATCAGGCAGCAGAAGTGGGGGTAGTTGCTTTTACTGTGCTTGGGAAGCTGAAAGTCACCTGGACTAGATGGATTACACTCCAATGTTCTGAAAGAGGTATCTGAAGAGATTGTGAAGGCATTAGGAGGATCTTTCATTACCATTAGGATCGAAAATCTGGCTAAGTGGTGGTACAACAACAACCCCTTACACAATGTCAGCAAGACCAAGGAGCTGATTATTTACTTCAGGGGAGGAAACCAGAGATCCATGAACCAATACTCATTGGGGGATCAGGGGTGCAAAGGATCAGCAACTTTAAATTCCTCAGTACTCTCGTTTCAGAGGGCCTGTCCTGGCCCCAGCACATAAGTGCAATTATGAGAAAAGCACAGCAGCTCCTCTACTTCCTCAGAAGTTTGTGAAGATTCCACATGACATTTAAAACTTTGACAAACATATATAGGTGTGTGGTGGAGAGTATATTGACTGGCTACAACATAGCCTGGTATGGAAACACTAATGCCCTTGAATGGAAGTAGTAATATGCCCCAGTCCGTCATGGCTAAAGCCCCCCCACCTTTGAACACATCTACATGGAGCGTTGTCACAGGAAAACAGCATCCATCCTCAGGGACCACCACCACCCAAGCCATGTTCTTTTCTCACTGCTCCCACCAGGAAGGTAGTACAAGAGCCTCGGGACTCATACCACCAGGTTCAGGAACAGTCATTACCCCTCAACTATCAGGCTCATAAACCAATGGGGATAACTTCACTCACCCCATCACCGAAATGTTCCCACAACCTACGGACTCACTTTCCAAGACTTCTTCTCTCATGATCACAATATTTATTGCTTATTTTCTATTATTATTATTTCTTTTTGTTTCCTTTTGTAATTGCACAGTTTGTTGTAATTTGCACACTCGTGTCCACCCTGTTGTTCCAGTCTTTCATTGATTCTTTGCGGTTATTGGATTTACTGAGTATATCTGCATGAAAACAAATCTCAGGGTTGTATATGGTGATATATATGTACTTCGTTAATAAATTTATTTTGAACTTTAAAACACCACTACATTCTGGAATAGTTTCAGAGGATTGAAATTGCAAATGCACTCTACTCTTTAAGAAGGGGAGGAGACAAAAGATGGGATTGGCAAGATATTGGAGTCCATTATTAAGGATGAAATTTCGGGATACTTGGAGGCACATAATAAAATAGGCTGAAGTCAGCTTGTTTCCCAAAGAGGAGATCTTGCCTGACAAATCTGTTGGAATTTTTTGAGGAAATAACAGACAGGATAATCAAAGGAAAGTCAGTGGATGTTGTTTACTTGGATTTTCAGAAGGCTTTTGACAAGACGTCACACATGAGTTTGCTAAATAAGATAAGAGTCCATGGTATTACAGGAAAGATATTAGCATGGAAAGAAGATTGGCTGACTGCCAGGAGACAAAGTTGAGAATAAAGGGGGCTTTTTTTGGTTGGCTGCCAATCACTAGTGATGGCGTTCAGCACGGGTCAATGTTGAGAATGCTTCTTTTCATGTGATATGTTACTAATCTAGATGATGGAATTGATGGTTGGTGACCAAGTTTGTATAGAGAAGTGTATGGTCATGCAACTTGGTAAAAGGAATAAAGGTGTAGCCTGTTATCTAAAAAGGGAGAAAATTCAGAAATCAGAAGCTCAAAAGGATTTGGGAATCCTCATGCAAGACTCTTTAAAGCTTAAATTGCAGGCTGAGTTGGTGGTAAGGAAAGCAAATACAATGTTAACATTCATTTTGAGAGAACAGGAATATAAAAACAAGGATATATTGCTGAAGTTTTATAAGTTATTGATCAGACTGCACTTTAAGCATTATGATCAGCTTTGGGCCTCTTATCTAGGGAAGGATGTGCTGGCATTGGAAAGTGTCCAGAGAAGGTTCAGAAGAATGATTCCAGAAATGAAAGGATTAATGGATAAGAAGTGTTTGATGGCTCTGGAATAGAACTCGCTAGAGTTTAGAAGAATGAAAGGGAATCTCATTGAAACCTATCTATTACTGAAAGGCCAAAAAACAGTAGATGTGGAGAGATTATTTCCTCTCGTGAGGGAGTCTAGGACCAGGGGGCACAGTTTCAGAATAAAGGGACATTAAAACAGAGATAAGGAGGAATTTCTTTAACCAGAGGGTAGTGAAACTGTGGAATTCATTGCCACAGACAGCTGTGGAGACCAAATCATCCGGTATATTTAAAGTGGATGTTGATAGGAAGGGCATCAAAGATGAAGAGAGAAGGCAGATGACGGATAATAAGTCAGCCTTGATGGAATGGCAGAGTAGATTCGATAGTACGGATGGCCTAATTCTGCTCCAGATCTTGTACTGTTATGATCTTATGTAGAAATCAATTCATTACATAGTGCATTGAGGTTGTCCAGGTTAAAACAATAACAGAAGGAAGTGCAGTGTAGGTAAACAATAAGGTGTAAGATTATAATGAGTTAGATTGTGAGGTCAAGCATTCATCTTGTCATACTAGGAACCATTCGTTAGCCTTATAACAGCAGGATTGAAGCTGTAATTGATCCTGATTTGCATGCTCTCAGTCACTTGTACCTTCTGTCTGACGGAAAAGGGGAGCAAGAAAGAATGTCCAGGATGGATGAAGTCTTTGATTATGCTGGCTGCTTTACCATTGCAGCAAGGACTGTAGACAGAGACCATAGACGGGGGCTGGTTCCTGTGATGTGCCGAGCTGCGTTGACTACTCTCTCCAATCTCTTGCAGCCACAGATAGTGCAGTTGCCATACCAAGTCATGGTGCATTCACATAGGATGCTTTAAACAGTTTCATATCTTTCAGAAGTCGGAAGAATTACTAGACTCCATGCTGTCTCACCCTCATGTGCCCCAGTTATGCCTGTCTTTACATTGGCTATGTAGAACAGTACATGTTCCAAGCCTTCCCTGGTAATGCTCGCCATCTCTACCTGTGCTACTCTGACAACTGCATTGGTGCTGCTTCATGCACCCATGTTGAGCTTATCAATGTCATCAACTTTGCCTCCCATTTCCACCCTGCCCTTAAATTCACTTGGTCCATTTTTGACACCTCTCTTCCATTTTTCAATCTCTCTATCTTCAACTCTCGAGGTAAACTGTCAAGTGACATCTTTTAAAAAGCCTTCCAATTCCCACAGCTATCTTACTACACCTCTTCCCACCTGGCCTCCTGTAAAAATTCTATTCCCTTTTCACAGTTCCTTCATCACTTCTGCATCTGTTTCCACGATGAGGCTTTCTTTCCAGGACACAGATGTCCTCCTTCTTTAAAGAACGGAACTTCCCTTCCTCCACCATTGATGCTGCCCTCACCTGCACCTCCTCCATTTCCTGGACATCTGCATTCACCCCACTTCCTACCACTTCAACAGCAATGGAATCCAGCTTATCCTTACCGACCACCCCATGAGCTTTCGCATCCAACACATCATTCTCTACAACTTCCACCATCTTCGATGGGATCCTACCACCAAACACATCTTTACGTCCCCAACCCCCCACTCTCCACTTTCCACAGGGATCGCTCCCTCTGTGATTCCCTTGTCCATTTGTCCCTCCAGGCACATATTCCTACAAGTGACAGAAACATTACACCTGCTCATTCACCTCCTCCTTTACCTCCATTAAGAGTCCCAAGCAGTCCTTCCAGGTGAGGCCACACTTCACCTACAAATCTGTTGGGGTCATCTATTGTATTGAGTGCTCCCAATGCAGTCTTCTCTACATTGGTGAGGCCCATCGTATATCGGCCAAGAGCAGATTTTCCTGGTGGCCAAATATTTAAATTCCTATCCCCATTCCCATACCGACATGATGCCTTGATGCCTCTTTTGCCATGATGAGGTCACTCTCAGTGTGGAGGAGCAACATGTTATATTCTGTCTAGCTAGCCTCCAGCCTGATGGCATAAATTTTTATTTCTTCAACGTCCAGTAATTCCACTCTCCTTTTCCCTCTTCTTCTATTCCCCTCGCTGGACTTTTAACCCTTTTCTTCACTTGCCCATCATATCCCCCGGTACCTGTCCTTCTTCCCTTTCTCCAATGTCCACTCTCTTCTCCTATCAGATTCTTTCTTCTCTGACCCTTTTCCTTTCCCACCTGGCTTCAGCTATCACCTTTGAGGTAGTTCTCCTTCACCACTTTTTTATTTTAGCATCTTCCTCCTTCCTTTCCAGTGCCAAAGAAGGGCCTTGGTCTGAAACGTCAACGGCTTATTCATTCCCATAGATGCTACATTGCCTGGTGGTTTCCTTCAGCATTTTGTGTAGGTTGTACTGGGGCTCATGTTGAGACCAGGGTAGAGGGCATCGAAAAGGCAAAAAGAAAGCCAGTACAACAGTTACAAATGCCAGAAAGTGTTTTGGCTTTAAGGTTACGTTAGGATGGAGGGTGCATTGTCAACAATCAATGATAAGAAGTGTTTGTTTGAGTTACCAAAGAAGACAGCAAAATGGGAGTGGGGAAATGAATGTGCGGACTTTTTACATGCTCAAGAGAGTTACAAATAGCTCCAGATTTGCGAGAAATGACCCCTGTGTAGAACTTGTGGCAGGAGTGTGTAGCTATGGAATCTGATTTAAATGCACTATGGGTCCACAGGGAGAATAAACTGCTCGTGCAAGCCTCTTGGACATCAACTCCAGCACAGGTAGCATTCTCATCATCAGCTGGCAACTGACTGGGTTGCTTTTGGTAACACTGTAGGAAAGCTAAGGAACAGAGCGCACTCCAGTGAGATTTTTGATGAACAGCCATCGAGGGACTGTCACTCAGAAAATGTACTGGGTTACACGATTTGAAGAGAGAATCAGTAAACCAGCTCAACACTTGATGCAAGTGGAAGAAATGAACAGCAACTCACTATCAAGAGCAATTGGGAAACAAGGGGATGGATTAATAAAAGCATTCATCTGCAGGGAATGATGTCTTTGTAGATAAATTGAGCTATATAGAAGAGTAAGGCACCTGGATTGCGGGAGGGTGGGAGGGAGCGGTGCTGATATGTGTTGCAAGACATAAAATAGATCAGGAAATAGTCATGTCACTAAAATTATGAAAGCAAAGTGATTACTTGAGTAGAATATGATTTTCTCCTCAGCTGGAGGTGCTGATCTCCTCCAGAATTTTTTGTATATTTCTCCTAAGGGGTTTCAGGTGGCGGTAGAAGCTGGTCTGGAATCCACATCAATGAGAACATCTGTGCATGACTTTGTTTAATGTGGGGAGGATGATGAATGGACAGCCACCACACAGTCCATGACAGATCGGGGTCAGGGCGCAGTGACATGGAATGCAAGACACCTGGGGACCCTTCACTGCTGCAGCCTTCCTCTGTCTTCACTGCCACTGTGATATGTCACCAGCTACAGTGTTGAAGTTTTGGTTGGATCGTTCTTTGCCTGGAAACTCCCCTTTACCTTATCGCCAGGGGTGACCCAGTCAGAAGCTGAGCACCGCATGGCTAAACTTTGGATGGCTTCGCTCTTGGGATCTCAGGAGCTCACACCCTGCCAAGGTGATGATCCTCGGAGAAGTGCCCTTGGAGAATTATCGAAGTTTGCTTGTCCACAGTAAGCACAGTGGGCTGCTGTTACAGATGCGGTAATGCACAGAGATGTGTTCCCACCGCCACATACACTGCCCTTGTTCTATGTTTACTCGCATCTCTTCCAAAATGTAACTACACGTCGCGGCAACACAGACCGCTACAACTGTGATTGGTCCGCTTGGTAGCATCGCATTTCCTCCTACGCTGCCATACCTTCCCATTGGGCGACTGAAGGGCGGGGAAGGAATTCTGGCTGCAAAGCTCTCCATAAAACTTTACAGACCTCCGAAATTATGGAGGACACATTTCGCTTTTACGAAAAAAAACGCTCGCTTTAAACTTGTTTACCCCGAGAAAGACTACCATGACCATGAAGCCTTGCACAGGCAGGTGTGTCCGCATGAGTGACGTGCCCGAATTGCAGAGCGACACTGACACACCAATGCACAATTATAAATGCTTTCAACATGCGTAGGCCACTTGCATAGGTTATGGCGTCCCTTTGACGCAGAAGTATAAATCAGCCTTAAGAATGATTACAGTCCAGGAGGCACAATCAGCGTTACAGTTGTGCAGCAAGCTTGACAAAATGAGCTCCTTGAGCCATATGAGCTTCCCTGCATCCTGACATGAGCAATGAGAAAATCCTTCACATTGTCTAAATCAACTCGAAAGCTGGAGATGGAACACTGGATGTCAGTGGGGACACATCAGAGGAACTTTCAATGACTGCAAATCCTTCACATTGTCTAAATCAACTCGAAAGCTGGAGATGGAACTGAGGATGTCAGTGGGGACACATCAGAGGAACTTTCAATGACTGCAAATCCATGTGCTCACTCAGCTGGAGGCAAAGTCGTTGAAATTCCTTCACCAGCAAACTGCTTAATGCAATTTGTGAGAGGTACATGGTATCACCACAGGTGCTGTCCCATCATAGTCATCACGGTGATTCTGGTCCAAGTCCAGCACTTGAAACTGTCTGTGTGGAGTCTGCATGTTCTCCCTATAATTGCATGTGTCTTCTTGTGGTACTGTGGTTTCCTCTCACATCCCAAATGTTTCTTTTTTCAGATATGTAAAGAGTGAAAGAGAAGTGAGCATGGATATTAGACTGCCTGGAAAATGATGCTGGAGACATAATAATTGGTGGCGGGGGGGGGTGGTGGCCAAGAAATGGAGGGCAAATGGTTTAATGTAAATTACCCCAAGATAGGTAAATGTTAAAGGCATCAAAGGTGGGTATGGGCTCGTGTGAAAGAGAGAGAAGAGGCAAGGTTACAGGAAAATAAGGAGAAGGGGCATGAGACTGATGGAAGGCTGAAGGCATATTAAGTCAGCATGTAGTGTACGTAGATCAGCTGTGGTGAGATGAAATGGTCCTAAGTTAATTGTGCCAGTGACATGGATATTCATTCGAGGAACAGCTGAAGGTCTGGCCACAGATTTTCTCATATCACAACGATGATTGATGTGGAATAACGCTGCAGAAGCAGAGCTCCAAGGAGAGGTCCAGTTAATAGCTCGTGTCCATGTAAAGTGCGGGGTGTGTGAAGGTGAGAACTTCTTATCCCACTCCCCGACTTTGCCCATGGCACCTGTGACAGTAAGCCCAAAGCCTCTGCTCTGAAGGCAGTGGGATCACCAGGGGAGCAGGGCTGCAAGGAATTCCCACAACAGAGAGTGAGGGGTCCTAAAGATTGTGATTGGCCAACAATGAGCATGCTTTTGAACTTGAGGCCCTCCACTGGTTAGGGTTGACCATAAATATTGTGTCCAAGTTGTCTACATGATAAGCAAGCACTACGCAAGCCAAAGCAGTACAAGCTGTTGCCCATCTAGCAGACTTCCCCTCTTAATGCAGCTGATGAGTCCAAAGGAATGGCAGAGACCAATAAGATTTGACATCAGTGGCATCGTCAAAGTTGCCAGGCGGCTATGAACTCAACGTAGTTAACTTAGGGACTCCAGCTCCAGACTTATACTGCCAAAGCCTTTCCCATGAGTGGGTATAGCTGCAAGGCAGCAGAAGTTTGGGATCAGAATTTTCCTTCTCCTAGATCAGCTGTCAACCATTACTGACAAGCTGCCCAGAGTGACTGGTTTTAAGGCACCAGTAACCCACCTTTGCCCCTTCTCCTGTTGGTAGAAATGGTTCTGCCAGGCTTGGTAGCTAAGCCACATGTGAAGGCCAGGAGCTGGACTTGGTTATCAGAGGCAATTTGAGATACATGCCATTGGCAGCACTAAATAGATTTTGGGATCTTATCTCCACTACCTCCCCTGGCTGTAACGACTTTACCAAATTTTTGTTGCTGCCACTCTGAAACTGTGCTGTACAAGGATTGAAGCTGATCTTCAAGCTGGGCAAAAAGGAATGGAAGAAAGAACATGTTCAGTACATTCACTAAAGTTTGGTATTGTTTCCACCCAAACTCAACCACTCTGACAGTTGCCCAAAGCCATCGGCTCACTTAGTACACAGACGTTTGTCAATTTCAGCTTTGGTTATTTCTATCAACATTCCAGGCTGGAACGTTTCAAAGGTTCATCTACCTCTTAGAGAAGATATTTTTTCTCATAATTGGCAGAGTGTGACCACATGGGTGGTCTAATTTCTTCCATATGCTAAAGACAAGTAGGCTGGTAGGCTAATTGGCAGTTAGTCCATAGGCGATGGAAGAGTTTGGAGAGAGTTGATAAAAGTGCGGGGAGACTAAAAATTGAGATTAATGTGGGATTAGTATAAATAGGTAGTTAATGGTTACAGCTGACACATTAAACCAAAATGCATGTGCTGTACCCTATCACTCTGTGACTTGATTTTCAATGAAATTTTACCTTAAGTCTTTAACCAATTAATTGATCGGTATTCTCCAGCAAGGAAAACCTGACTCTCAATATCCATTTTGTTAAGGCAAATTAAGAATTTTACAGTATATATATTTAAGGAAATCATCGCTCATTCTTTTAACTGTGATGAAAATGGATCCATTTTTAACTAATTGCCCTTCACAGTCCTTACATCCTAGGAATCAAATCAATGTCCAAGGAAAATAAAATATTTCCTGAGACTGAACTGTACTGATCAATACCTCAGGTGTGGTCTCATCAAGTTATTTAATTGCAATAAATCTTCCTAACTGCATGTTATACCTACACACTCATTTTTCATGTATTGATACGTACATGCAAAACACCACAGATGTTTCTAATTCCTAGCATTTACTGGTCCATTGTCTAATATAAAATATTTCTGCCTATTAAGCTGTATAATTTGTAAAATCTGTGTTGGAGACCAATTGCTGTATAATATTTTGTCTGAATTGACAAAATTGAGATACAATGTAGATTTTGTTGTTGCTCAGTGAAGCTATCTTGAACCCCTACTCTTCTCATTATACTGAACATGTTCCCCTTAGGAGACATCATTAGAGAGCATAAACTTGATTGCCACTGTTATGCAGATGGCACACAATTATGTATCTTGGTTGAGCCTGATAATGAAAAGACCCTATCTTCTCTGACTTCTGCTATGAGTTCAATAAACAAATAGATAAGCAATAATTTGCTAAAACTAAATGACAATAGAACTGAAATATTACTGGGTGGTCCCAAAGCCAAAAGAGATAAACTTCTTGATAAACTTGGGAATTTGGCTACTCTTGTAAAATCATAAGTAACAAACTTGGGTGTTGTCCTTGATACTGATTTGAATTTTAAATCCCAAATAACGTGACCAGAGCAACATTTCTACACTTAAGAAGTATTGCAAAGGTACATTCATTTCTTTCACATAATGATGCTGAAAAACTAATTCACACCTTTATATCAAATAGACTAGAATACTGCAATGTGCTTTTTACTGGCCTTTCAATACACTCTTTTGCCAAACTTCAATTCATTCAGTGTGCTGCTGCTAGACATTTAATCAAAACCAGGATAAGGGAACATATCACTCTCATACTAGCTACTCTGCATTGGCTTCCTGTATCTTTTAGAATTGATTTTAAATCTCTCTTACTTGTTTTTAAAGCTCTTAATGGTCTGGGACCAGAATACATCACAGAATTGTTCTCATTTCATAATCCTGCTCGAGCTCTCAGGTCTTCTTCTGACGGTCTCTTAAATTTAAACTATCTGCCTCAAATGATAATTGGCAGGTCAGCTTTTTTGAACTAGCCTCCTGAACTGTGGAATTCAATACCTAAAACTATAAGGGATGCAGACTCAGTTGACACTGTTAAACATCTGCTCAAATTTATTTATTTAACCTTGTTTTTAACTAATGTCGTTTTGTCTTTTATTTTCAGATCTATTTTTATTTTCATGTTTCTACTTTCATCCCATTGTAAAGCACTTTGAACTACATTGTCGGTATGAAAGGTGCTCTATAAATATAATAATTATTATTTTATTTATAATCATAATTTCACAAATAAGAATTAAAATGCTATAAGAACTCAAAGGGTCAAGCAGCATTTGTAAAGTCAAAAGGATAGTTGATGTTTAGGTTGAGACCATGCATCAGGACTTCTCAGTCCAAAACATCAGCTATCCCTCTGCCTCCATAAATATCGTTGAACAGACCGGGTTCTTCCAACAGTTCATTTTTTGTTCAGGCTCCTGCATCTGCAGTATCTTATATGTGTTTAATTTCACACTCAAACATTTAGTCACTCATCAACAAACTTTCTACTTAATTGTTGAACTAGTCTGTATCCCTTAGCAATTTCTTTGCAATTTTCTCACACTTTACAGTCTCATCAAACTTTGTAACATCAGAAAATATGGATGTGTTGCATTTCCTCTTGCTATAAATCATAAACAGCTGAGGACCCAGAACAACTTTGTAACCTTCCATTAATTATGCATGAAACCAGTCCTCAATGCAAACTAAAATGCTACCATATTTCTTGAGCTCTGTTCTATTATAACTTCTATAAACTTCTCAAGAACCAAATGCATTTCATCCAAAAGTTCATAATTACCTTTAATGCTAGCTGTAGAATCAAAAAAACTAATAGATGTATCAAACAAGATTTCCCTTTTATAAAACTGTTTCGACTCAGTCTTATCATATATTTAGATGTTCCAAAAGCTCTGCTATCACGTCCTTATTGATAGATTCGGACATGTTCCCCAAGATCAAAACCAATGCATTTATTTTCTTTGCAGCCATCTGTTTTAGAACCATAGGACGTAGGTCATCAGCTACAAGGGATTTGTTGGCTTTTACTTCCATAAATATCTTCACTATTTTTTTTACTAACGTTAATTACGTTGTTATTAGACTCCTGCTCTCCCATAATTTCCAATATGTTCACTCTTCTTCAATACAGGCAGACACAAAATATTTTGTTTAACATTGCAACCATTTTCTTTCTGCACATTGTAATTATGATAGCATCTGCCTTGAAGGTATGCAAGCTTCCTTTGGCTAATTGCTTTTTCTGTGTTTATTTGTAGAAACTCTTATAATTCTTTTAAAATTTCTTACACATACCCTCAAATGCTTATTTTTCTTATGTCAGTTTATTGGTCATCCTTTGTTGTTCATATTTAGGCTTTAAGCTCTGATTCGCCACCTCGTGAACTTTTTCTGATCTACTCTAGCTTTGACTTCTCCTATTAATAAGTATTGTTTCAGTTTCCCAATGGAATTTTGTTTATTTTTGTTCTATGAGATTTGGACAAAGTTAGTTTTTTTGTTTCTTATCCCTGATTGCCTTGAGAAAGGAGTCACCTTTTCAAGACATTGAAGGTACTTGCAGAGTAGCTCCGAAATTTTGCTGGTGTCCAAGGTGATACATTTCCATATCAGAGTGGCAAATGATTTGGTTGGAAATATAAAGATAATGGCATCACAATGCAGCTGCTGCCCTTGCCTGTTCTGGGCGGTAGATATCTGGAGTCTGGGTGACACCCAGAATAGTCTTCATTAACAGCTGCAGTGCACTTTATATTTCGGACATTAAAGGAGGGAAAGAATGTTAAAGTGATTAATGGGGCGTCAATTAAGTGGGATACTTTTGCCCAGTGATATCCATTATCATTGATGCTGCATTTATCTAGGCAAATGGAGAGTATTCCATCACATTTATTCCTCAAAGCTTGTAGAAATACAATGGAGGCATAAGATATGGACTGCTTGTTGCAGGTTATCCAGCCAACTGTAGCCATAATATTACTGTGGCAGCTCCATCTGCCACCACAAAATGTCGACAGGGAGGATTCAGCAATAGGATATTGTTATGTCCCTCTCATATATGATTGAATATGAGAGGGACATAACTTTTTGTTGGTAATCATAATTTACTAGCACTGGAATTGTATCTCTGTGACTACTTAAGGTCAATGAGGGTGATAAAATATTTCTTTAATAGTTTTCTTTACTCATCTGCCTTTGTGTCTTTAATGTAATTTCCTATTCAAGCTCATCCTCCTTTGAATTAGTTAGTTTTGCAAAAATATGAGAATCCGATGTCAAATTTAACCACAGCTTTTGCAATCCCAATACGCAATCTAGTTATGTTTTGTTTACTTTCCCAGAGCAACATTTGCTGTGAAGGTACCAGTTAAACATATTCCACTATTCCACAGTAATTTCGTTCATTACTTAGTCCCTCCAATACATTTCATCATCCAAGCCATATGTTCCAATTTGATATTCCAATTTGGATACTATAGAGGAAGTGCAAAGGAGATTTACAAGGATGTTGCCTGGATTGGAGGGCGTACCTTATGAGAATAGGTTGACTGTATTTGACCTTTTCTCCTTGGAGCAACAGAGGATGAGAGGTGAGCTGATGAGGGGCATTGATCGTGTGGATAGCCAGAGGCATTTTCCCAGGGCAGAAATAGCTAGCACGAAGGGGCACAGTTTTAAGGTGCTTGGAAACAGGTACCAAGGGGACGTCAGAGGTACGTTTTTCACACAGAGAGTGGTGGGTGTGTGGAATGCACTGCCGGTGGCGGTGGTGGAAGCGGATACAATAGGGTCTTTTAAGAACCTCTTAAATAGGTAGATGGAGCTTAGAAAAATAGAGGGCTATGTGGTAGGGAAATTCTAGACAGTTTCTGAAGTAGGTTACATGGTCGGCACAACATTGTGGGCCGAAGGGCCTGTAATGTGCTGTAGATTTTTAAGTTTATTCTCTATGTAAAGATTAAAAGTATCCAGGAGTAAAGACAAGAGATTCTGCAGCTGCTGGTCATCCAGAGTAACAAACACAAAATTCTAAGGCAGGGGTCCCAACCTTTTTTATACCATGGACCCCTACCATTAACAGAGGGGTCCATGGACCCCAGATTGCGAACCCCTGTTCTAGAGGAACTCAGCGTGTCAGGCAGCATATATGGAGCAGAATAAATAGTTGACATTTCAGGCTAAGAAACTTCATCAGGATTGCAAGAATGATGTGAGCTCAATAATAATGTATCTATGAATTAGGTATTTTACAAGACTCCAAGATTCCTGATTTATAGCCTGTAAGGTATCAGTAAACTATTAAGTATATCAATATTTATTATATTAACCTTAGGTTTCAAGTAAATTTCCTTTAATAATATCTATTATTAAGATGAATTTAAGTCAGCCAGTGGTTTAATTAATATTGTATATCTACATAACTGCTTTTGTTATTTCTAATCTTGAAAAGATGCCTATCGTAGATCTGAAGTATTTTCATGTTGATATTGGAGATAATTCAGTTTAATAGAAGAGACAACACTTTGAAAAATGTAGTCCATCAGCCAGAGTGATAGAAAGTTTCAAACCAAAGGGATGCTGGAATAAATGCTTCAGAATGTAGCAGGCTGGTAAGGGATCTCAAGAGAGTGAATTTGTTGAATGCCTACAGGATGGCTTTTTAGAATAGCTTGTCTTTGAGCCTACTCAGGGATTAGCTATATTTGATTGGGTGTTATGTAATGAACTAGAGTCAAATAGGGAGCTTAGGGTAAAGGAATCCTTAGGAGGCAATGATCGCAATATGACTGAATTCAACTTGAAATTTGATAGAGGGAAAGTAAAGTCTGATGTAGCAGTATTTCGATGGAGTAGAGGAAATTGCAGTGGTATGAGAGAGGAGTTGGCCAAAGTAAATTGGAAAGAGATGCTGGCAGGGATGACAGCAGAGCAGCAATGGCATGATTTTCTGCAAAAAATGAGGAAGATTCAGGATAGATGCATTCCAAAAGCAAAGAAATTCTCATAAGACAAAACACTAGAACAATAGCTGACAATGGAAGTCAAACATAATGTAAAAACAAAAGACAAGGCATACAACAAAGCAAAAAATAATGGGAAGATTGAAGATTGGGAAGTTTTTGAAAACCTACTGAGAGTAACTAAAAGAATCATTAGCAGGGAAAAGATGAAATATGACAGCAAGCTAGCAAACATTATCGAAGTGGATAGTAAAAAAGGTTTTTCAAGTATTTAAAAAAATAAAAGAGAGATGAGAGTGGATATGGGATCAGTAGTAAACGAGGCCAGAGAAATATTACAGTGACCAAAGAGATGGCACATGAACTAAGTGAGCATTTTGCAGCAGTCTTCACCGTGGAAGTAGTGTGCTAGATGTTGACGGGTGTGGGGGAAGAGAAGTGAGTGCAGTTACTATTACAAGGGAGAAGGTGCTCAAAAAGCTGAAAGACCTAAGGGTACATAAGTCATCTAGACTAGATGAACTGCACCCTAGGGTTCTGAAAGAGGTAGCATGGTGCCAGAGGACTGGAAAATTGCAAATGTCACTACACTCTTTCAGAAAGGAAATTATAGACCAATTAGCTTGACCTCAGTAGATAGGAAGATGGTGGATCAATTGTTAAGGATGAGGCTATGGAGTACTTGGTGACACAGGACAAGATGGGACAAAATCAGCATGGTTTCCTAAAGGGAAAGTCTTGCCTGATGAACCTGTTGGAATTCTTTGAAGAGATTACTAGTAGGTAAAGAGGATGTTGTATATTTGGACTTTCAGAAGGCCTTTTACAAGGTGCCACACATGAGGCTGCTTACCAAGTTAAGAGCGCATGGTATTACAGAAAAGTTACTAACATGGTAAAAGCATTGGCTGATTAGTAGGAGGCAGCAAGTGGGAATAAAAGGATCCTTGTCCGGGTGATTGCCAGTGACGTGGTGTTCTGCAGGGGTCAGTATTTGGTCTGCTTTTTTTTAATGCTGTATATCAGTGATTTAGATGATGGGATAGATGGCTTTGCTGCCAAGTTTGCAGATGATATGAAGACTGATGGAGGGGCAGGTAGCATTGAGGAAACAGGTAGGCTGCAAAAGAACTCAGACAGATTAGGAGAATGGGTAGGAAATACAATGTTGGAAGATGCATGGTAATGCACTTTGGTAGTAGAAATAAATGTGCAGACTATTTTCTAAATGGGGAGACAATCCAAAAATCTGAGATGCCAAGGGGCTTGGGAGTCCTTGTGAAGAACACCCCACAGGTTAACTTGCAGGTTGAATTGGTGGTGAGGAAGGCAAATGCAATGTTAGCTTTCATTTCAAGACGTCTTGAATGCAAGAGCAGGGATGTGATGCTGAGGCTATATGAGGCATTGGTGAGGCCTCACCTTCAGTATTGTGAACAGTTTTGGCCTCTTCATCTGAAAAAAGATGTGCTGTCATTGGAGAAGGTTCAAAGGTTCACAAGGATGATACTGGGAATGAAAGGGTTATCGTTTCGAGGAACATTTGATGGCTCTGGGTCTGTACTCGTGGAACTTAGAAGGATGTGGGGAGATCTCATTCAAACCTTTCGTACGTTGAAAGACCTAGATAGAGTAGATGTGGAAAGGATGTTTCACATGGTGGGCGAGCTTAGGACAAGAGGGCACAGCCTCAGAATAGAGGGGTATCCATTTAAAACATCGGTGTTGAGAAATTTCTTTAGCCAGACAGTGGTAAATTTGTGGAATTTGTTACCACAGGCAGCTGTGGAGGCCAGGTCATTTGGTTTATTTAAGGCTAGGATTGATAAGCTCTTGATTGGATATAGCATCGAAGCTTATGAGGAGAAGGTCATGAAATGGAGTTCAGGAGGGGAAAAAAGGATCAGCCATGACTGAATAGTGGAAGTAGATTCGACAGGCCAAATGGCGTAATTCTGCTCCTATGCCTTATGGTCTTATAGTCTGATAAATTGTTAGGTGCTGAGGATATTGAACTTTTTAGATGTGTAGAAAATCATGAGCAATATAAATAAGGTGGATAGTCATTTTCCAAGGAAAGGGTAGTCTATAATTAGACTTAGGGTGAGAGGGAAAAATTTAAAAGGGACGTGAGTGGAAACTTTTCACACAGAGCATGGGGAATGTATGAAATGAGCTGCCAAAGAAAGATGTGGAGGTGGGTGTAATTACAATGTTTAAAAGACATGTGAACAAATATCTGCATAGAAATGATAATAGAGGATATAGGCCAATGCAGGCAAATTGGACTCATTCGGATAGACATCTTGCTCAGCATAAACAAATTGGGCCAAAAGGCATGTTTTTGTGCTGTATAATGCTTTCTCTAAATCATTCTGAAAATTGTGACTCATCTGTAACCTTCTTCCATTGTTAGGGTGAGCAACCAAAAACAACAAACAAACTGTACTGAAAATGCCAAGAGAGTAATCATCTACGGCTTCTTCAGAGAAAAGTTTATGCATTTGAACCACTCTTCACAGTAATTAATACTTTTTAACTTCTCTCTAGAATGGGCTCTTCCCGACGTTAATGCTCACTGTTCAGTTATAGACTTCCTAACAGAATCAAACATTTCTCTTCGTCTGATCGATCTTTCCAAGATCAAAATAACTTCAGCCAAATACTTTCTTAATTTTTTTTATTCCAGGGGTTACAATCCTAGTTCATGTGCCCTTTAATTGTAATTTGATCCTTGAGAGTTATTCCCTTTAATTTGTTCTTCTGGTAAGAAAAAGCTAGCATATCAGAGGACAGAACTTTATCAAAAGCTATGATGCAAAGAATAAGTTCCTGCAATATACTACCTCGTGTAGTTGGTGAATTGCCTGGCAATCTTGCTCTAGATCCTAAATCTAATGTTTTCCTAAAGATCTTTGCCTGAGCCATATTCCATTGAGTGTATATATGGGGCTGGGAAGACAGGAATGGAGAAAGGCATTTGTAGGAAAGATTTGGAAAGATACACTGGAGATGGATGAGGAAGAGGAAAGTGTGAAGGTCAAAATTAGAGGTAAAGGTTTTCTAAAAATTAATCCATCATTTTGTTGTGATTTCATTATTCTAATACAATCTTGCTGTATATACACATAGGCTTAGTGTATACATATACAGGAATAACCATTGAAACATAATTACATATCTTCAGTTATAAACCCAAAGGTTTAAAAAAATCGTTGCAATGTGTGCACAAGGAGTAGCTGAGTTGATCACCACCAGTATTTTTCTCGAGAGGGTTGTGATGTTTACAAATCCCCAAAGTTAACAGGGTGACTAGATAAACTGTCCAAATGTCACCTATCTTTAATAATCGTGGCATTGAGTACAATAATGGGAGGGGCATGTTACAACTGCTAAAACGTTGGTTAGGTCACAGATTGCTTTCAAGTCTGGTCAGCATGTTTGAACAAGTGTTGCTGATAGCACTAAAGTGAGTACAAAGGAGATTTGCAATGAAGATGCCAGCACTAGAGAACAATAGTTGTATGGGATCTGGAGGTATAGTAGAGTCAGTACTCACAGTACATTTAGAAGCACATTCATGAACATGTGAAAGTGAAAAGATGCAGAGTTGCTAATTAAGAGCGGGGAAGCAGGATTAAACCTTAAATACATTGTGAGCCAGGATGGATGAATCTGCACCATAAATTTCTATAAGTCTAAAGCCACATGAGATAAAGGAATAGAAAGGTAGATTTATAGTTCAGATGAGACAAGATGGGAGGAGGATTTCTTTGGAACATAACCATCTGCTAAAGTTCCTCTTCCCACCTTGTCTCATCTAACGCTGGGAATTAATGTCTACTAGATAATATGATGAAATATAATTGTAAACTCTAGGGGTTAATGTATTCACTAGGGGAGAAAAATAAGAGATAATAATTGTTTAGTCCAATCAACTTGATGCAGGGAGATTAAAAGTGAAACACATGAACAAACAGAGGAATATGATAAATTACCATAGCCAGTTAACATGCTAATTGTTAAATTTCAGCTGTGTTTAATTTATAGGCCTCTTCTCACCAAGTAAACAAGTTGTGGGTGCACTGACTGGAGCACTCCTGTTTATTATTCAGTGCTGTTGTTGGTCAGATGAGACTTCTAACCAAGACCTTTCAGCTAGTGGAAGATCACATTCTACTATCTTAAAGAAGCATGTGGGACATTTCCTTAGAGCCCTGGCCAATTTAATCTCCAAAGCAACATCACTGAAATGTACAGCTTGTTCAAAGAGACATTGCTGCTTGTAAGACGAACATAAAGTACTGCAGATGCTCGAAATACGAATTGAACAAAAATACTAGAAGCACTCTGCAGGTTAGGCAGCATCTGAGAGGAGAGACATAAAAGTTTTAAATGGATGAGCTCTCATCAGAACTTTTGTGAGAGTCAGTTCTGCACAAAATAGTGGCAGCTTTTATCTACATTTGAAAAGATTTCCAAAGTACTTCATCAGCTAAAATGCAAATGTTCTTTTCCAAGCAGGAAGAGTATTATTTCCCTAGGTAATCTTTTTCTGTTTCTTTAGGTGTCTTTATTATTGGTATATGTTGCTGTTCTTATGATTCATTTCTGGAAATAGAGTTTGAAGCAAGGACCCAATTCCAGAGTAAGCCAAACTTGCAGCTCCCAGTGCAGGTATGGATTGGGTCAACTCAATCTTCATCCTCAATTTAATAATGGCAATCTGGACAACACAGTACTAATTGTGCAACATTCAATGCTCAGATTAAGGACAACTGATCTATACCAAGAGCAAAGAATTATGGTATAGACTATATTTGTGCTTTTGCAACACAGTGCAGAAATAGAGTACTTTTAACTATCGAATGCTTAAATCCAGCAACGTAGAGGTGAACTAGAAAGATCTGAAAATGAAGAATGAATCTTTTCTGCCTCTGTAGTTCTCTGTCCTTCATGCTCGTCACTTGAGTGCTCAATGTGTTGAAGGAGCTGATAAATTCAGGAGAAAATTAGATTAAGAATGAACATGATCCAGGTAATTAAAATGCACTTGACCATGGATTAAATGCATATAAACAAATTGCTTAACAATCTATATTTATAGAAACAAAGAAATGACCATAACATGTTTCTCCCAGTCAGAACTGCAGGGCAGGTGTTATATTTTGCCCACAACACAGTGGATTATTTAGGTCTGGGAAGGGGAAAGGAGACAGGGTCGTAGGGTTTCCTTTTCTTTTTGCTTGTTTACAATACATACATTCAGTTGATTTTCATTATGTTGTTATAAGAAGGAAAAGAAAAAAAGAAGCATTTTACTTTTGGGCATTGCCTATTGTGGTTAAGCTGATGTTGCTTCAAAATTTAAAAAAAAGAAAAGAACAAACAAAATTTTAAAAAAAGAAACAGCAATTTCTATTCAAAAATTGAACAATTGCAGTATAAAAAAAGTATTTTTTGCTCAGCATCTAATTGTGAAAGGAAAGAAAGATCACCAGTTGCTCTTCGAATATTTAAGCAACTCCCCATCTCCACTATTACACACCAGCACTGCTAATTCTCCATTCCAGGCCAATAGCCAGTAAAAATAAACTTTTGAATGTATATATCAATACTTAAAACATATACACAGTAACCACTTTATTAGGTACCTCCTGTGCCTAATAACGTGGTCACTGAGTGTATGTTCATGATCTTCTGATGCTGTAGTCCATCCGCTTCAAAGTTCAACATGTCGTATATTCAGAGATGCCCTTCTGCACACCACTGTTGCCACGCGTGGTTATTTGAGTTATTGTTGTCTTCGTGTCTGCTTGAACCAGTTTGGCCACTGGCCATTGACCCGTTTCTCATTAGCAAGGCATTTGCACCCAAAGAATTTCGGCTCACTAGATGTTTTATTTTGATTTTTGCACCATTCTCTGTAAACTCTAGGGACTGTTGTGTGCACAAATCCCAGGAGATCAGCAATTTCTGAGATACTGTGATTCCCAGCAGGGGCAGCTATGTGTCCTAAGGGGGCATCAGGTGAAACAGAAGTCATTGGGTGGGGTGGGGGGGGGTTGAAAGAGAAGTCATCGGGGGGTGTTCAAGTTTCTTGGGGGAATGGCGGTAAGTGGCACCCTAACTTGCGGCAGGAGACCTGACCGACCATGTCAACTCACTGCCGCTGTCAACATCTGATAGGCATTCCCACTTAGTGCTAAATTTTTATTTCAATTTAGCACCATTAATGATGTGGATAAGTACGTACAGTGCGATCTCTATGAGTCTGAAGCCTTAAATTCTCATCCTGCTGAGAAACAGAAACTACAGAAAGTGCATCAATACAATGTTGCATATCTGGAGTGTGGTTTTATTCTGTTCCCGTCAGATCAGCAACACCCCATGTGTCTTATTTGTAATACTGTACTGTCTAATGAAGCCATGAATCCATCAAGATTGCAGGAACACTTATGTAAAAGACAAACTGAAAAGGTTACTTATGGTATTGCTCTGTTACAGAAGATGAAAGAAGTATTTGAAAACCATTGCATACTCGAGTTATTTCCCCAAGAAAGCTAAAAATGGCCTTGGTAGTGGTCTCATTGCTATTTACAGCATTTCCAAAATGATAGCAAAGTGCAAAGAATCGCATACAATTGGGGAAAGATTAATAACACCTGCTGTATCAGAAGTGCTCACCACTATTCTCAAGATGGGTACCAATATTTTAAAACCAAATCCTCTGAGTAATAACTCTGTAGCTCATTGTATTAACAAAATGAGGAAGACGTTGAGTATCAACTATGCACAGAGCTACAATAAAACAGAATTTGGGATACAACTGGATGAGTCAACTGTGCAAGACCACAAAGCATTGCTAATAGCAGATATACGATTTATCAAAACTGGAAAAGCTTACGAAGAGATTCTGTTTTGTAAAAAGTTAAAAACAAATATCAACGGAAAATCAATCTACGACAAGCTCAAAATGTATATGGAGGATAAAAGTATTCCAATTAGGAACATGATTTCTGGTGCAACAAACGGAGCACCATATATTACAGGTAGCCATGCTGGTTTAGTGGCATATATGAAAAAATAAATTCCAATTCTGTTTGCAATCCATTGTGCAATTCATCGTCAAAATCTCACAGCCAAAAACCTCAGCCAGCAATTTTATTCAAGAATGACTCTTGAAATATCTGCTATCAACAAAATTAAAGCTCATCTATTAAATGGCAGAATATTCCACCAATTATGCCAAGATAATGGAGAGCTTGAACAATTGCTTCTTCACACTGAAGTGTGTTGGCTGTCAAAAGGCTACTGCTTAAAATGCATCTTTGATCTATTTGACACCGGTTGAATTTTTGCTCAAAGCTTGGGAAACAAGATTGAACCTTTATGTGGAGATGTGGCATAACTAGCTGATCTGTATCACAAAATGAACATTCTAAATATGAAACCGTTAGGTGGAATTCAATTGAATCCAGGTAAAAGATGCAGTGTCCATTTCTATCAGAAAATTGGAAATATATAAGCAAATAATGGGGAGGAGAAAGTTCTCACAGTTTTCCTGCATGGAAAATATGGCACTCTATTTCACAGATGGTGATTTGCAGGAGTACTGCTTACACTTGCAATCACTGAAGAAGGATTTTCAGAATTAATTCAAAGATTTGAACGATCTGTAGATTCCAGACTGGGTAATTAGCCCATTTCTTGCAAAGTGGAAGGACAGGAAGAGAGCTTGCAAGTAGAAATTATTGAAATTCAGAAAGATGAAGAAGCAAAACTCCTTTTCAAAAACGTCAGCTTTTGTTGTAGGCGGCTGCACTATCATACAAAGTTTCCTGGTCTTTGCAGAAGAGCCAACTGTTCATTATTGCATTTCCATCCTCCTACCTTGTTGAAAAAGGCTTCAGTGCAGTGAACCACATACTCATAAAAGCAGAAACCACGTGGACATTGTTACACGTGGGGACTTTAAGCTTCTGGTGTCACAACTTGAACCCGATATTTCAACTTTTCAAACTTAAGGATCACATTGATATCGAAGCTGCTGTACAGTACACAGGTCCTGTGTAAGTTAAGTTTAAAGACAAATAAAAATTTAAAGCAGAATCATTTTTCTCATGTTAGAATGTGGTAGACACGTTTTCACACAACAGGGGTTCTGGAAAGTACATTATGCCTAAGAGGAGCAAGCATTGGCGGATATGAAGGTGCTTTTGGGGGGATGTTGGAAAGTATGAAAATGCTATGGAAGGTGTTGGACTAAAAAAGTTTGGAAAACACTGCATTAGCATTATTTAGTGAAACCCAGCTCACTTGCCCATTAATTCCATGGAAGAATTTCTCCAAATCTTTGATCCACTCCTTCCAACTCTGCTGTCTCTTTGACAGGGGATTATCACTGGATGTGACTACCTCACCCTACTGTACAAAAAGTAAAATATTAAACAGTTTTCTATTTGCACACAAACAAAGAGAATAAAGCATGATTAATAACTCTCCCTTCCTATAAACACCCCGGAAGAAATTTACACTACACGAAGTTGTGGGCCGTTCATCTGAGACAAATAATTGTAGACACCAAGAACATATCAACAAACAGCCAGAGTGCTATGGGATTGTTTTTAATTACCTCAGTTGGATTAAATTCTGTGAACTCTGTAATGAGTTGTCATGCACAGCTTTAAAAACCACCAATTAATTCTTCACATTCAAATCCAGAAATGTTGAAATATGAAAGTAATATTTGAAATGTATATGTTGATGTGCTTAAGCATAACTCAACCTCTATTATAACAAGGTGATTTAATGTATTAAAAGTAAATAGTTTCACATCCCTCTTCACACAGTGCAGTATGTTAATGAATTCATCACTGGCAATGCCCAAGATAACTTGAGTCAATAAAACACCATTCTGGGCAACACCAAACTGAATGCACTGCTACTTAAAGCAAATTAGATGTTCATTCATCTCGCAATCGTGGCCAGTTTTCTTCCCTCAGATAATGCTACTAAACCAGTTTGGATCTCCTTTCTACTCAGAGAACATAGAACATAGAATAGTACAGCACAGAAACAGGCCCTTCTGTTGTGCCAAATCAATTAAATTGGAAATCAAGTGGACAACTAAACTAATCTCTTCTGTTTACGCAATGCCCATATTCTTCCATTTTCATCACATTCTTGTGCCTATCTAAACATCTCTTAAAAGACCTTGATGTATATACCTCTACCACCACTCCAGGCTGTGCATTCCAGGCACCTACCACTCTGTGTAAAAAAAATATGCCCCTCACAACTCCTTTGAAATTACCCCCCTCTCATTTTAAATGCATGCTCTCTGGTATTAGACATTTCAATCCTGTGAAAAAGATACTGTATATCTGCTCCCATACGCTTGCAAACTTCTATCAGATCTCCTGTCAGCCTCTGCCACTCCAGAGAAAACAACACAGGTTTGTCCAATCTCTTGTTATAGCATATGCCTTCTAATCCAGATAGTATCCTGATAAACCTTTTCTGTATCCTCTCCAAAGACTCAACATCTTTCCTACAATGGAGTGACTAGAATTGTATGCAATTCTCTATATTTTGAGTTGCCATGATTATCTTGTAATAATAGTATAATGTTTCTAATCAGAATGCAAAAGCTCAAACACAATTGTCGAGTCATAGATTCATAAATCATGGAAAACAGGACCTTCTGCCCAGGTCATCCATGCCAACCAAGTTGCTTAAATGAGCTAGTTCCATTTTCCTGTGCTTGTCCTACATCCCTCTAAACCTCTCTAATCCATGTACCCGTCCAAACAATACATGTAAAAACAGCACATATTTTCCACTAGTTCTTTTAGCAGTAGAAATAATATGGCAAGGAAGATTGGCGGGGGTAAACAAAAATAGCTATTAAGAAAAAAAGTATTGGTTAGAGCATGCTGTTTGTCTTTAAAACTATGAGTTCGGGTCAGACTCATCTCACTCAATTTATTGCTGCTGCCTTACTTACGAGGGAAGCTGAGGTACAGTTGTGAAGTGGCTTTTCCAGAAGCTAGCAAAATAACCCAAGTTGACTAAACTGGCATGGATTGTACCACTGTCAGACTGCCAAGAAAAAGAAGTTTTGGAAAGAATCCACCTCACCAGGCCGACATGTGAGAGTGAAATGTGCCCGGAGCTGTCATTGGTAGAATCACAACTTCTGAGTAAATGAAGCTGCCAAAGAGGTCAGTTCTGACCACAGCTTGGAGCTGATAATTGTGATAACATACAGGTATTGCTGTTCCCTTAGGATTGTCATTGCCTCCAGATGGATTGTAGAAAGAGCAAATGGCAAAGTATTCATGACCAGATATAATTAATTATGAGTAGCTGGATTTCAGCCAACATGTCAGGGCAAGCTAGTATTTCACATTTCATACCTTTTCAAAGTAAACCTCATCAATCAGCTGCTCTGACATCAATGATGTGATGTTAGAAATACAGAGAGAAGACACACTTCTGAGACTTTGCTTCTGATTTTAATCCAATCCAACCCAACCAGTGGCTGAGTTAGAACTATGAAACTTAACTTCCTGGCTTGCTCCTTATTAGAAACTGTGCTGCTCGTGATGACACAGGGTTGACGGCATTGAAAATGCATAAAGGAATGAGACAGGTGTCTTAGAAAAAAAAATTGAGATTTTATCATGCATGAGCCATGTGGGTATGCCTTAACCCACTTGCAAACTCCCTGAGGAAAAGGAAAGGAGGCAGGCAGCACAAATTGACTGGAATACCCTGGATGCTCGCCAAAAGGAATTTGTATCAATATGATAGAACTCCATTGTAAAGGAGGATGCTGAGGATGTTCTACGAGTCTGTGGTGGCCAGTGCTATCATGTTTGCTGTTGTGTGCTGGGGCAGCAGGCTGAGGGTAGTAGACACCAACAGGATCAACAAACTCATTCGTAAGGCCAGTGATGTTGTGGGGATGGAACTGGACTCTCTGATGGTGGTGTCTGAAAAGAGGATGCTGTCCAAGTTGCATGCTATCTTGGACAATGTCTCCCATCCACTACATAATGTACTGTGTGGGCACAGGAGTACGTTCAGCCAGAGACTCATTCCACTGAGATGTAACACAGAGCGTCATAGGAAGTCATTCCTGCCTGTGGCCATCAAACTTTACAACTCCTCCCTTGGAGGGTCAGACACCCTGAGCCAATAGGCGGGTTCTGGACTTATTTCCTGGCATAATTTACATATTACTATTTAACTATTTATGGTTTTATTACTATTAATTATTTATGGTGCAACTGTAATGAAAACCAATTTCCCCCGGGATCAATAAATTATGACTATGACTATGAAATTGGGATTGCCCAAGGCAGTACGAATTTTGCTACCCTTTGATATTTTTCTTCTTACTTGTTGTCAATAATATTCATCTGCTGTTCAACCATTGTAGGCAGTTGTCTGTCACACATGCCCACTGAATTTGGACTCAGCCCATCGTCGGAGGGTTAAAGCCAGTCAAGGTTCACAGAGCGGTGCAACCCAGAAGCAGGATCAGATCTATTATCACTGATATACTGCATCCTGCGAAATTGGTTGTTTTGTGGCATCAGTATAATGTAGTACATAAAATATTACTTACCATAAGTTACAGTAAGAAATACAAAAAATAAAAAAGAAGTGCAAAAAGGAAAACAAGAACTGGGGTTGTATTTATGGATTCACAATCCATTCAGAAATCTGATGGCGGAGAGGAAGAAACTGTTTGGAAAAGGTTGACTGCATGACTTCAGTACCACCTCCCTGAGGGTATGCCCTGCATGGTGAGGGTCTTTAATGATTGGTGCTGTCTTCTTGAGGTATCGCCCTTGAAGATGTTCTCGATGTCCTTTTAAACACTGACGAGATGTCACAAATAAAGTGATATAAAACAGTTGTCCCAACAGGATTATTCAGAGTCTTTCCCAACCAGAAGCCGTGGATAAGATATCAGATCAGCAATCTACTGAGGGCCAGATCAGAGGCATACAACCCTTGTGATCTCCGGAAAGCCGTCTCATGGGTGAATCAGGTTTAACATCAAGGGCGTGTGTCGCGAATTTGTTAACTTTGCAGCAGCATTACAATGCAATACATGATAAATAAAAAAGCTAAATTACAGTAAATATATGTGTGCATATTAAACAGTTGAATTAAGATAAATAGTGCAAAAAAACTGAAATTTAAAAAAATAGTGAGGTAGTGTTCATGGCTTCCATGTCAATTTAGAAATCAGATGGCAGAGGGGAAGAAGCTGTTCCTCAATCATTGAGTGTGTGCCTTCAGGGGGCATGTCCTGGGTGGTGTGGGTCCTTAATGATGGAAGCCAATTTTCTGAGGCACCGCTCCTTGAAGATGTCTTGGATAGTACGGCAGCTAGTAGCCATGATGAAGCTGACTAATTTTACAACACTCTACAGTTTGCTACAAGCCTGTGCAGTAGCACCCCCCCTCTCCCCCAGCAGATGGTGAGGCAGCCAATCAGAACGTTCTCTGCGATACATCTGTAGAAGTTTTTGAGTGTAGTAAGTGACAAACCAAATCTCCTCAAACTCATGATGAAATTCTTTATAGCTGTTTCAAGATGTTGGGACCAGGTTAGATCCACAGAGATATTAACACCCAGGGACTTGCTTACTTTTTCCACTTGTGATCCACCTATGAAGATCGGTTTGTGTTCCCTCATCTTACCCTTTCTGAAGTCCACAATAAGCTCTTTAGTCTTGTTCTTGGACGTTGTGTAAGGTTGTTATTCCAGACTAAACTGGAATCAACGAAGGAGCTCAAGAGTTGTGTTGGGGCTTGAATACTACCACTTCTTATAAAGTGAAATCAAGTGACAAGGGCGACTACAGGGTTTCGTTTTCGGATGAACTCAATGCCTTCTTTGCTTGTTTTGACCATTTTTCATTGACGCTTCCTACCTTTATCATTCAAAAGCCACTCTCACATGGAGGAACCATCACAAACTCCCGCAGCCCCTAATGATCCTGTGATTTTAGTCTCCGAGGCCAGTGTGTGAGCAGCCTTCAGGTGGGTGTAATCAAAAAATATTTTTAAATTCATTAGTGTTATTCCCTTATTCAGCTCAGGGTACTTGCATATGCATTGGCAAACAAAGGAGACACTTCACACATATTCAACCACAAGAAAACACTTTATTATAGAATGAGCACAAATGCGAGACCGAAAGATATACAAATGTCTAGAGTGGTAGCAGTACAGAAATCAAAATAATACCTACCATTCACTAAGCAAGCTGATCTCTGCAATGTTAGAGGAGCCAAAGGTCAAACAATCTCACATGCAAGCCTGTTTTCTCTCTGTCTAATTCTAACACTGACTCGACATACTAAGACTCTCTCAGTGTACTGTTCCCTATCTCAGCACTAGGATCAATCAGCTTAGAACTTTGAATCTTGAAATACAAACTGAAGCATGTGATGTTATATGCAATTACCTAAGATGTGATGTAAAATACTGCCTCTCTTTCGTCATGGGTGGCCAATTGTGTATTCATCTTGCTTGCAATCTATGCTTTAAGTTTATTTAAGCTTTAACTCCAAATGACTTTGGACAGACTCTTCCTGGTGACTTTTCAGAATGTGTAACAGCTCCTTGCCATTTGCTCCCATTTTTCATTGACGCCTCCTACCTTTATAATTCAAAAGCCATTCTCACATCAGTTTAATCTCCCCTATTGATTGAACTATTTGCCTGCCGCAAGACCATGAACTGCTCAACACAGTTATGTTTGATGCACATTTATATACATAACAGAGATGCTTTAACGGGGGGAAAGGTTATAATTCTTTTAGCTTTTGTAAAGAATGTTAAATAGTTCATCCTCCCCTTAACCCGTCCCACCCCCACCGCTAACGTCTAGACTTTCAACGCATCCAGACATACTGGAGACACATTCTTAACTATGCCATGACTTGCTATTGTTGGTGACATTGCCATGTAGCAGGGGGTCCTGAAGTAAACCTTGTGCTTGTATAAATGCATTCTCTAGGATTTCTGTTCTGCTGTCAGCCTGTTTGAATAATTCAGCACTGACTCTGCATTGCCCACAGCATGTTTGTTACATTTTGGGCAATTTTGATTCAATGTGAGATATGCATGTCTGGCTGAAATCGTTTTAATATAACATTCATTAAGATCATGGCAGAAAATTCACTTCAGTGCCATAACCCCATATCTCTGATTCCTTTAACACTAAAGAATATTCATCTGTGCCTTGAATGTTATTATAAGGGCTACAGATAGAGTGAATGGATGAAGCCTTTTTCCCCTCAGGTTGGCTGAAACGAGAAAAAGAGATCAAAGGTTTAGCGTGAAATGTGAAATATTTAAGGGGAATATGGGGGTAACTTCTTCACTTAAAGGGTGCAGCATGTGTGGAGCAAGCTGCTAATGAAAATAACACACATCCAGGTTGCTGGTGAACACAGCAGGCCAGGCAGCTTCTCTAGGAAGAAGTACAGTCGACGTTTCAGGCCGAGACCTCTCGTCAGGACAGTCCTGACGAAGCGTCTCGGCCTGAAACGTCGACTGTACCTCTTCCTAGAGATGCTGCCTGGCCTGCTGCGTTCACCAGCAACTTTGATGTGCGTTGCTTGAATTTCCAGCATCTGCAGAGTTCCTCGTGTTTGCGTGTTAATGAAAATTGTAGGTGAGGGCTCAATTGTAATATTTAAGAGAAGTTTGGATAGGTATATGGATGAGACAGGTATGGAGGGCTATAGTCCAGATGCACAGAGATGGGACTAGGCAGAAGACCAGGTTGGCATAGACTAGATTGGCCAAAGGGTCTGTTTATGTATTATCCTGTGGACTCAGTGTCTGATTTCCAAGGAATTTTTGGATGAAGAATTTCAAAGATCCACAACTCTCTGAGTGAAGAAATTTCTTATTATCTCAGTCATGAATGGTTGTTCCCTTACTTTGTGATAGTGACCTTTGCTTTTAGTCAGGGCAATATCATTCCATCCACTTGCCCTGTCAAGCCCATCCTTCTACATGTTGCAAAGGCCACTATCACAAAGTAAGTGAACAACCATTCGTGACTGAGGTAATAAGAATTTTCTTCTCATTCATTTAAACTCATGAAAGTTTACCTCAATCGGTGTAACCTCTTCTCACTGGATAAAATCCCGACTTGACAAACTAATCTGGTCAACTTTTGCTCCATTCACTTTATCACAAGTACATCGGCAGGGTGGTCAGAACAGAATATCTTATGGAGAAATAGAATTTTACAGCCACGCAGGATGGAGACAGGTCCCTAGGTCTCCTCAGAACATCAAACAAATGTTTAAACTAATTTTATATTAACTCCAGTTTAGTCTTCCCACATTCCCATCAAATCCCCTGCTTCTGCCGCTCATTGGCACACTAGGGGTGATCTATAGCAGTCTACTAATATACCAATCAGCACATCTTATAAGTCATAGAACAGAACAACATAGAAACAGGCCTTTCAGCTCATCCAGTCCACGCTGAACCATTAATCTGCCAAGACCCATCGGCCTGCACCAGGACCATAGCCCTCCATACACCCCCATCTATCCAAATTTCTCTTAAATGTTGATATCAACCCCACATCCACACTTACACCGGCAGCTCGTTCCACACTCTCTCAACCTTCTGAGTGAAGAAGTTCCCACTCATGTTCCTCTTAAATATTTCACCTTCCACCCATAAACCATGACCTTTAGTTGTAGTCTCACCCAGACTGCATTCACCCTGTCTATACCCCTCATAATTTTGTGTACCTCCCCTCAATCTTCTACATTCCAGGGAATAAAATCCTAACCTATTCAGCCTTTCCCTATAACTCAGGTCCTCAAGTCCTAGCAACATCTTGGTAATTTTTTTCTGTACTCTTTCAACCTTATTTACATCTTTCCTGTAGGTAGGTGATCAAAACTGCACACAATACTCCAAATTCGGCATCACCAATGTCTAGTACGATTTTAACATAACATCCCATCTCCCGTACTCAATATTTTTTATGAAGGCCATTGTGCCAAAAGCTTTCTTTACAAGCCTATCAACCTGTGATGCAATTTTCAATTAATTATGGACTTGCAAACTCAAATCCTTTAGATCTACCACGCTCCTCAGTGCCCTACCATTCACTGTGTAAGAACTAGCATGGTTAGTTCTACTGAAGTGCAACACTTTTCACTTGTTTGCATTAAAATCAATCAGTGTATTTTTCTAGCTGGTCCAGATTCTGCTGCAAGCCATGATAGTGTCCTATGCTGCGTACTATGCCCCCAATCTTGGTCTTATCCGCATATTTGCTGATCCTGTCAACATCTGCTCTTACCCCATCCTCCCACCACCCTATCAGGGATAGGGTTCCTCTTGTTCTCACCTACCACCCAACCAACCTCCGCGTTCAGCACACAATTCTCCAAAACTTTTGCCACTTCCAACTGGATCCCACCACCAAGCACATCTTTCCCTCCCACCCACTTTCTGATTTCCACAGGGGTTGCTCCCTCCACGACTCCCTTGTCCATTCATCCCTCCCCACTGATCTCTGTCCAGGTACTTATCCTTGCAAGTAGAACAAGTGCTACACTTGCACCTACAACTCCTCCCTCACCACCATCTAGGGCCCTAAACAGTCCTTCCAGGTGAGGCGACGCTGTGAGTATGTTGGGGTCATTTACTGTGTTCGGTGCTCCTGTGGTGGCCTCCTGTACATCAATGAGACCCAACGTAGATTAGGAAGCTGTTTCACTGAGCATCTATCCTCCGTCCACCACGACAAGTGGGATCTCTCAGTAGCTACCCATTTTAATTCCACTTCCCATTCCCATTCCAATATATCCATCCATGGCCTCCTCCACTGTCATGATGAGGCCACACTTGGGTTGGAGGAACAAAACCTTATATTCTGTTTGGGTAGCCTCCAACCTGATGGCATGAACCTCGATTTCTCAAACTTCTGTAATGCCCCCCCAAACCCCTCTTCCTTCTCCATTTCCCATCCCCTTTTCCTTCTCTCAACTCATCTCCTTGCTTGCCCATCACCTCCCTCTGGTGGTTCTTCCTCTTTTTTCTTTCTTCCATGGCCTTCCATCTTTTTCATCAATCAACTTTCCAGCTCTTTACTTCATCCCTACCCCTCCAGGTTTCACCTATCACCTAGTGGCTCTCTCTCCCCTCACCCCATCTTCCCAATCTACTCCTCAGCTTTTTTTCTCCGGTCTTGCCAAAGGGTTCCTGGGATCACAGTTCTCATCCACTGTCACTCAGTCTGAGCGGTGACATCCATGACCTTGGAAGACTGCCTCACGGTTCATTGGATCAGGTACTGAGGATGGTTCTCTCCTGAATGCGGCAATACTGTTGGATCCTCTGGGGGAGATATGTCTATGCTCCTGCTCTGATGTCTTGCTCTGGCTGACCCGTACGCTCCATCTCTCTAGCTGGGGTGTGCCAGGTGCTGCTCTGTTCCCGGTTTCATGTGCTGGGGGCTAGTGGCCTCTGGACAACTCCTGGTCACCCAGAGCTGGTATGTATTAGATGCCATGCTGTTCCTATGCTCCTACTGCTTGGGACTGATGGTGTCCTTGTTGCCTGGTCTCCCAGGGATGAGAGATCCTCATCAGAATTCCTTCCCTCTCCATAATTGCCTGTTGGCTTTCTTCCGCTTTTTCCTCTCCGATTTGCTGCTTCCTCTGCCTGCTTCCTGAACTTATTTCATTCTCCATTGGGGAGAGGTCAATGGCATCTCTCAGCTTTCCTGCCTTTTTCATCTCATTCCTTTTTATTCTTGGTAGTCTATTGTCTCTTGAACAATGTCTTCTGAGACTGCTCCTTCTTTACCATCTGCTATACTTCTTCTTGTCCCTCTGCCCACTGCTACTCATCTTCTGAAGGGGTGTGAGGTTTTCCAGCTGGGATATGGGAGTTCAAGGCAGGCAGCCTCCCCTCAGTCCCAGTCACCGTTTTGGACCTGACCATGGCTTCTGTGCTGGCAGTGGGAGTGTTGGCATTTATCTAGGCATTATCAGTGCAAGAAACCCTCTTTGCTGATGACTGCTTCTTTGCTCCTGGTGCACAAAGACAGTGATCTACAGTTGATGTTGAACAAATTCTCAGACGCTGCTACGTCCTTTGGCCTGACTATCAGCCTGAACAAGACTGAAATACTTCACCAGCCCGTGCCAAGCACCAAACCCATAGAACCAAAAAACACTGTTGCCGACACTCAGCTGACAAATGTAAACAACTTCAAATACTTGGGAAGCATCATCTCGAATGATGGGTCTTTGGACAAAGAAATTGACTCCAGGACAGCGAGGCCAGCCAGGTCCTGGGGAGGCTGAGTACCAGAGTGCTCAATCAACACAACGTCCGCATCTCCACAAAGCTGAAAGTCTACAGAGCTGTGGTCATCCCTTCTCTCCTATATGGATGTGAGTGAGACCTGGACTCTGTACCGATGACACATCAAACAACTGGAGAAATTTCACATGCGTACCCTCCGCTCCATCCTTGGCATTTGTTGGCAAGCCTGTGTCTCCAACCTGGAGGTCTTGGATCGCATGGAGTCCGCCAGCATTGAGTCCCTGATCATCAAAGCCCAGATGCAGGACACGTCTTCAGAATGGACGACCACCATATGTCTCGTCAACTGCTCTATGGTGAACTGGGGACCAGAAAGACACCTCAAGGTCGTCCACTCAAGTGTTACAAAGACGCTGTGAAGGAACCCCTACGCTACTGTGACATCCAGCCAAGGGAACTAGAAGCTGCCGCTGTTGACAGAACATGCTGGTGAGTCCTGTGCTATGAAGCCTACACCAGTTTTGAAGACAGGCACTGCCAAAAACTGATGGAAAACCATGAGCAGCGTCACAGAACAGCAGCCACAATTACTACAACAACAGACTTCCAGTGCCCTCATTGTGCCAGACTCTGCGATTCCAGACTGGGACTGCAGAGCCACCTCTGTGTCCACAGATGAACTGCACAACAGTGTGTCTTCTTCGAATCCGAAGGACTAGCACCATCAGTGCAAGCTCCCCTTCTTATTGCCTGGGTGTAGATACCAGTACATTTTTGTCAGGCTTTGTAGAGTGGCCTGCCTCCCCACACAGGCAATAATCCTTGGCCTCATGGCCTTCCTCCTTGCAGCTCCTGCAGATGACTGCACTGCTTTGGGTGACCATGCCCAGACCTGTTGCTGTAACGGCACAGCCTGGGTTGACTCACATAACTGCAGTTCCCTCCGATGGCAAAGAGTGAGGGAGAGCGGATGATGCCGCCATTCGCATCTACCCCCAACCTGGCCTTCACCTGACATTTGCTTGTCCAAATACAGAACATGTCTTTGACATCCACACAGTTTCCTGCTCCCTCAACTTAACGAGCCAGGAAAGTGAAGACATCCGCGATGAGCACATGTGCTTGAGTATGCGCACTGTGATCAAACGCTCATTCTGGTTGGAACAGTGAAGAGTGGCTGTGCCATCAGCAGCGATAGTGGCGCTTTGTTCCCTTTCTCTAGAAAATCTGCCACATTCTCGAAGCTGACATTAAAAAAAAGCCATTGCCGGGGGAGTCTTGAATGCACAAGATATCCTTCACCTCAAACCCCCACAGTCCAGCAGGATCTTCCCAATGATTCAGTCCCTGGTGAAGGGGCTCCCCTTGCGGAGATATTTCACTGCCAGCGACAGTGTTTTGGTCCTCCTGCTGATGCACCTGTAGCTGCAGCCAACCTGACTGAGCCCGAACACTGATTATTGGAAAGGGGTGGTAGAATGTTTTCCCAGTCAGCTTGAGAATCAACCCCTGGGTCAACAGATTAAGCACTTATCAGTGTCACTTGATTACAAAGAGTTCCTCTTGACTTCTGTCCTCGGTGTCACTGTCCACAGAGATCTGCTATGAGTCGCCCCCCTCAGAAACTACGCTTCATCTTAGCCAAAAAAACACCAAGAAACCAAAACTACTTGTCTTGCTTGCTAGTTTGGAGTTGAAACTGAGGCCAACTGCACCACTTCAGAAAAATACATCTGCATTGGAATCTCATTATATTGCAGTTCTGATTGATAATCATGGAAATAACCAAAGCAAAATGTTGCAAATCTAATTTGCTGAATGACAACCTATCTAAATAACCCTTAGTCTGGCCATCATAGGAGGGAAGAAGTATTGCTTGATTTCCAGTACATGTACTGGTGGTGATCATTCATGCATGAACCAGGATGAAAATTGTTCTGTGTGCATCATGAAGGGAATTTCAGCTAACACCAATTATATTCCTGCCCATGTTTGTGTTTGCATTTCAACCACAGCCATTGGATAACGTACTGGAATGCAAATGCCATCTGATCCCACCCTACGGGACAGATGACAATTCAACATTGCAGTAGATTGATTTAACTCATCATAAAGCTGGGGGGAAGTGGGTACTAAACTGGTCACATTTTTAGTCTGTATGTCTCTGGCTTTCCTAATTGGACCATTAGGGGCTGCATTAAGTTCCAACTGTGCACGTTTCTCCATGTGGAATTCTCCTTGCCACATATGTCTTTCCTTAAAATTAAGTATAGAAGCCTTGAATACCCACACTTCATGATTTAGGAACAGCTTTTTCCCCTTCCTTGCCAGATTTTTGAATGGTCCTCGAACACAACATTACCTTATATTCCTTCTGCACTATGTATTTGTTTTGTAATTTATAGTAATTTTACGGTTTCCCGCTGTACTGCTACTGCAAACCAGCAAACTTCATGTCATATGAAGCAGTGATAATAAACCTAATTCTGATAATTCAGTCCATGAGGCTGTCATATTCAAAGTTCAAAGTACATTTATTACCAAACTATGTATGCATTGTATAGCTTTGAGATTCAACTCCTTACAGGCAGACACAAAGCAAAAAAAACCCAAACAAATGCAGAAGTAAAAGAAGACCACCAAGCAGAGAGAGAAAAAAACAAATCATGCAAACAATAAAAGGAAACAAATAGCATTCAGATCAGAAGTGAATCCACAGACACAAAGCCCAGAGCTGCCAGAGCAGGCCAGAGCTTCTGCCTCAGTTCAGTGCAGAGCCAAGTAAACGTCATGGAGCAGCAAGCAGAACTGCGCAGGCATGTGATGTCGGGCAGTGCAGCGCGGCAGATTTAAAAGGGCAGAAATCCTGCTTCGGGTTTGATTCGAAGAAGGAGTCTGAGAGTCTGAGTGGGAGTGCCGAGAAAGATTTTTTTGAAATTTTCATTATTTTTTTTTCTCCAACGGCGTTCTGAGAGGCGGGACTGCACAGGCGTGTGACGTCGGGCTGTGCAGCACGGCAGATTTAAAAGGAACAGAGCCTCATAGAGCGGGCAGCGTAGTTTTCGGGCTGCAGAGTGAGCCGGGAGCAGAGTGAAGGCTTAAGGGCTTCGGCTCAAAGGGCTTAGGCGGAAACGGGCGAGACGAGGGAGGTTTAGCATTCATTTTCTGTTGTTATTTGAGGAGAGGGGCAGTATGAGTGTGAGGGCAGTTTGCTGTTCTCAGTGTCGGATGTGGGAGGCCCTGGAGTCTCCAAGCCTCCCGGATGTCTACATCTGCGCCAAGTGCATCGAGATGCAGCTCCTAAGGGACCGCGTTACGGAACTGGAGCTGCAGCTCGATGACCTTCGTCTGGTCAGGGAGAGTGAGGAGTTGATAGAGAGGAGTTGCAGGCAGGTGGTCACGCCGAGGCCACGGGAGGCAGACAAGTGGGTCACGGTTAGGAGGTGGAAGGGGAAGAGTCAGGTAATAGGGAGTACCCCGATGGCTGTACCCCTTAACAATAGGTACTCCTGTTTGAGTACTGTTGGGGGGGACAGCTTACCCGGGGGAAGCGACAGTGGCCGTGCCTCCAGCACAGAGTCTGGCCCTGTAGCTCAGAAGGGTAGGGCAAGGAAGAGGAGGGCAGTTGTGATAGGGGACTCGATAGTAAGGGGGTCAGATAGGTGATTCTGTGGACGCAGTCCAGAGACCCGGATGGTAGTCTGCCTCCCTGGTGCCAGGGTCCGGGATATTTCTGATCGTGTCCAAGATATCCTGAAGTGGGACGGTGAGGAGCCAGAGGTCGTGGTACATATAGGTACCAATGACATAGGTAGGAAAAGGGATGAGGTCCTGAAAGGAGAATATAGGGAGCTAGGAAGGGAGTTGAGAAAAAGGACCGCAAAGGTAGTAATCTCGGGATTACTGCCTGTGCCACGCGACAGTGAGAGTAGGAATGCGATGAGGTGGAGGATAGATGCGTGGCTGAGGGATTGGAGCAGGGGGCAGGGATTCAAGTTTTTGGATCATTGGGACCTCTTTTGGCGCAGGCGTGACCTGTACAAAAAGGACGGGTTACACTTGAATCCTAGGGGGACCAATATCCTGGCAGGGAGATTAGCGAGGGCTACTGAGGTGACTTTAAACTAGAATGGTTGGGGGGTGGGAATCAAATTAAAGAGGCTAGGCGTGAGGATGTTAGTTCACAACAGGGGGATGGGAACCAGTGCAGAGAGACAGGGGGGTGTAAAGTGAGGGTAGAAGCAAAAAGTACTAAGGAGAAGAGTAAAAGTGGCAGGCCGACAAATCCAGGGCAAGCATTAAAAAGGGCCACTTTTCAACATAATTGTATAAGGGCTAAGAGAGTTGTAAAAGAGCACCTGAAGGCTTTGTGTGTCAATGCAAGGAGCATTCGTAATAAGGTGGATGAATTGAAAGTGCAGATTGTTATTAATGATTATGATATAGTTGGGATCACAGAGACATGGCTCCAGGGTGACCAAGGATGGGAGCTCAACGTTCAGGGATATTCAATATTCAGGAGGGATAGACATGAAGGGAGGGGAGGTGGGGTGGCATTGCTGGTTAAAGAAGAGACTAACGCAATAGAAAGGAAGGACATAAGCCGGGAAGATGTGGAATCGATATGGGTAGAGCTGCGTAACACTAAGGGGCAGAAGACGCTGGTGGGAGTTGTGTACAGGCCACCTAACAGTAGTAGTGAGGTCGGAGATGGTATTAAACAGGAAATTAGAAATGTGTGCAATAAAGGAACAGCAGTTATAATGGGTGACTTCAATCTACATGTAGATTGGGTGAACCAAATTGGTAAAGGTGCTGAGGAAGAGGATTTCTTGGAATGTATGCGGGATGGTTTTTTGAACCAACATGTCGAGGAACCAACTAGAGAGCAGGCTATTCTGGACTGGGTTTTAAGCAATGAGGAAGGGTTAATTAGCAATCTTGTCGTGAGAGGCCCTTTGGGTAATAATGACCATAATATGGTGGAATTCTTCATTAACATGGATAGTGACATAGTTAATTCAGAAACAAAGGTTCTGAACTTAAAGAGGAGTAACTTTGAAGATATGAGACGTGAATTAGCTAAGATAGACTGGCAAATGACACTTAAAGGATTGACGGTGGATATGCAATGGCAAGCATTTAAAGGTTGCATGGATGAACTACAACAATTGTTCATCCCAGTTTGGCAAAAGAATAAATCAAGGAAGGTAGTGCACCCGTGGCTGACAAGAGAAATTAGGGATAGTATCAATTCCAAAGAAGCAGCATACAAATTAGCCAGAGAAAGTGGCTCACCTGAGGACTGGGAGAAATTCAGAGTTCAGCAGAGGAGGACAAAGGGCTTAATTAGGAAGGGGAAAAAAGATTATGAGAGAAAACTGGCAGGGAACATAAAAACTGACTGTAAAAGCTTTTATAGGTATGTAAAAAGGAAAAGACTGGTAAAGACAAATGTAGGTCCCCTACAGACAGAAACAGGTGAATTGATTATGGGGAGCAAGGACATGGCAGACCAATTGAATAATTACTTTGGTTCTGTCTTCACTAAGGAGGACATAAATAATCTTCCAGAAATAGTATGGGACAGAGGGTCCAGTGAGATGGAGGAACTGAGCGAAATACTTGTTAGTAGGGAAGTGGTGTTAGGTAAATTGAAGGGATTGAAGGCAGATAAATCCCCAGGGCCAGATGGTCTGCGTCCTAGAGTGCTTAAGGAAGTAGCCCAAGAAATAGTGGATGCATTAGTGATAATTTTTCAAAACTCGTTAGATTCTGGACTAGTTCCTGAGGATTGGAGGGTGGCTAATGTAACTCCACTTTTTAAAAAAGGAGGGAGAGAGAAACCGGGGAATTATAGACCGGTTAGCCTAACGTCGGTGGTGGGGAAACTGCTGGAGTCAGTTATCAAGGATGTGATAACAGCACATTTGGAAAGCGGTGAAATCATCGGACAAAGTCAGCATGGATTTGTGAAGGGAAAATCATGTCTGACGAATCTCATAGAATTTTTTGAGGATGTAACTAGTAGAGTGGATAGGGGAGAACCAGTGGATGTGGTATATTTGGATTTTCAAAAGGCTTTTGACAAGGTCCCACACAGGAGATTAGTGTGCAAACTTAAAGCACATGGTATTGGGGGTAAGGTATTGATGTGGATGGAGAATTTGTTAGCAGACAGGAAGCAAAGAGTGGGAATAAACGGGACCTTTTCAGAATGGCAGGCGGTGACTAGTGGGGTACCGCAAGGCTCAGTGCTGGGACCCCAGTTGTTTACAATATATATTAGTGACTTGGATGAGGGAATTAAATACAGCATCTCCAAGTTTGCAGATGACACGAAGCTGGGTGGCAGTGTTAGCTGTGAGGAGGATGCTAAGAGGTTGCAGAGTGACTTGGATAGGTTGGGTGAGTGGGCAAATTCATGGCAGATGCAATTTAATGTGGATAAATGTGAAGTTATCCACTTTGGTAGCAAAAATAGGAAAACAGATTATTATCTGAATGGTGGCCGATTAGGAAAAGGGGAAGTGCAACGAGACCTGGGTGTCATTAAACACTAGTCATTGAAAGTGGGCATGCAGGTACAGCAGGCGGTGAAAAAGGCGAATGGTATGCTGGCATTTATAGCGAGAGGATTTGAGTACAGGAGCAGGGAGGTACTACTGCAGTTGTACAAGGCCTTGGTGAGACCACACCTGGAGTATTGTGTGCAGTTTTGGTCCCCTAATCTGAGGAAAGACATCCTTGCCATAGAGGGAGTACAAAGAAGGTTCACCAGATTGATTCCTGGGATGGCAGGACTTTCATATGAAGAAAGACTGGATGAACTGGGCTTGTACTCGTTGGAATTTAGAAGATTAAAGGGGGATCTGATTGAGACGTATAAAATCCTAAAGGGATTGTACAGGCTAGATGCAGGAAGATTGTTCCCGATGTTGGGGAAGTCCAGAATGAGGGGTCACAGTTTGAGGATAAAGAGGAAGCCTTTTAGGACCGAGATTAGGAAAAACTTCTTCACTCAGAGAGTGGTGAATCTGTGGAATTCTCTGCCACAGGAAACAGTTGAGGCCAGTACATTGGCTATATT
Source organism: Mobula birostris (assembly GCF_030028105.1). Lineage (NCBI taxonomy): Eukaryota > Metazoa > Chordata > Chondrichthyes > Myliobatiformes > Myliobatidae > Mobula > Mobula birostris. The sequence goes on from NC_092395.1 coordinate 40,487,809, forward strand.
TAAGAGGGAGTTAAGTATGGCCCTTGTGGCTACGGGGATCAGGGGGTATGGTGGGAAGGCTGGGGCGGGGTTCTGAGTTGGATGATCAGCCATGATCATAATAAATGGCGGTGCAGGCTCGAAGGGCCGAATGGCTTACTCTTGCACCTATTTTCTATGCTTCTATGTAGAACTGGCCCGGCCCTCGAATCTGGTCCCAACACCTTGCCTTTTCAATCCATGTGGCCCGGCATTTAAATCATCCAAACAGTGGGTCATTCCCCGCTCTAGGACCTGCACCCTGTCACATCAATATGCTCTGGGCCTCCGACTTTGCCTCGAATACACCTCCACTTCCTACTCGTTTGCTTCGACCCTTGACTCAGCTTTGCCTTTACCTGCTTCTCCATTGTTTGCAGTGGGCATTTACCATAATTTTTTACCAGAATTGTTTTATAAATAAAGTATTTAGTGGTGTTCTTTGTTTTATTCATTAAACTGCCATTAATAAATACAATGAAAATTAATATAAATTATTTGTCTTGGTTAGTAATGAACTTCAGCACAGGAAAGGGTTTATAGAAGCTGGTAATAAGTTACAGAATCATATAGCAGTGAAGCTGGCCCTTCAGCCCATCATATCCATCCTTTTTGCCCATCTACACTAATCCCATTTGCCTGCATTGTGATTGCACTCTTCTGTGCCTTGGAATTTGTTCAGGTGTTCCATTACTGATGAAGTGGAACCAGCTCTCAAATCTCTGCAGATTTGTACACGGTTGAGGCTAATATAAGGCTGCAATAATTTTAGCATTGTTGAAGTCCTCCATCTAATGAATCACTTTAAAGTAGCTGTTACGCAGGTAGACAAGTGAAATGCTGCTCAAGCAGTATCACAACAATGACAAAAAGCTGACCTTTGCTGGGTTGGATGATGGATTGGAGATTGGGACCCTTTGAGTTTGTTGTGTTCTACTCTAAGAAAAGAATGGAGGAGGCAATTGAACAAGATTAAAGGACATCTTGTTTAATAATGAGAAAAAGAAACAGCAAAGGAGATTGTTAAAACAATCAACTCAATTGGTGATATTTGCTGGAGAGAGTTGCTGTATAATATAATTAATAACCTTATACGTATTCAAGATCAGTGGGTACATTAAAATTTCCTATTTCCCACCAATAGTACCTTGGGCCTTTTACATTTCCATGTGTTATAAATCTTCATCACCCAACAACCTCAGCCAATTATCATTCATATCAAACAACCACGCTCGCCTCCACACACTCTCACACTTTTCTCCCTGCACTAAAGTTCATGTTCACATTACACAGCTTACAGTCAACCAATCAAAGCAAAGCTTCCAGGTACAGTAGATACATTGCAACTTTGCAGAAGGCGGTAACACTCACCACCACCAGTAAAAACCTGGTTAGGAGGAAACACTTCCTTGTTAGTTCAGCGGCCAAAAACCGGGACTGTCATTCATTTTTGGAGCACCACAAAAGCTGGTGTTGGGACAGTAAGCTTTGAAAATCTGTTTTATCACACCCCACCTCCCACTAATCTTCGAGTTTCTTCTGATCTACAGATTTATAAGCTGTAGTCAGCAATATCTTCCACCTTGCCCAGATCCTGTTGATAAGGCCCTTCTTTGGTTCTTGCTGCAAGTAACCAAGTCTTCCCACATCAAATGCCAAAGGGAAGACACTTCTGTCACTTGGCCTGACCCCGGTCACTCCCAACTTAGACACAGGTGCTCCATATACTTCAGAACGTTGTTTAAGTTCAAGATTTACAGAGAAATATGAACACATGGAAATAATGAGCAGGAGTAAACCATTTGGCCCTTGAGCTTATTCAACAAGCCAATATGATCAGAGCTGATCATTCAAATTCAGTCTGTTGTTCTTGGTTTCTCTCCACAGCTTGAACTGTTTAGCCCTTTGCGCTATAAATAATTCCTTCTTAATTATAGACAATAACACTATATGACATAGGAGCAGAAGTAGACCATTTAGCCCATGGAGTCTGCTCCACCATTCCATCTTGGCTGATTTATTATTCCTTTCAACCCTAATCCCCTGTCTTCACCCTGTAACCTTTCACATCTGGACTATTCAAGAAACTTTCAAACTCCACTTAAAATATACCCAATGACCTAGCCTCCACAACTGTCTGTGTCAATGAATTCCATGGATTCACCACCCTCTGGCTAAAGAAATTCCTCCTCATTGCTGTTCTTAATGGACATTGCTCTATTCTGAGGCTGGGCCTCTGGTCCTAGACTCCTCACAATGGAAAACATCCTCTCCACATCAACTCTATCTGGGCCTTTCAATATTTGATAGATTTCAATGAGGTCCTCCCTCATTCTTCTAAACCCCAGCAAATACAGGCCTAGAGTCACGAACACTCCTCATATGTTAATTCTTTCATTCCTAGAATAATTCCTATGAACCTCCTCTGAAATACAATGAAATTATATTCCATAAATTGGCCTCAATTGCATTTTGTGATACAGCAATCTACTGATTCACCACACCTTGTGTGAAGGAATTTCTTGCTATTTCAGTCCTAACCAGCATGCCCTGTAACCTTACTCTGTGACGTTCCCCACCATCAGGAAAATTTTTCCAGCATCAAATTAGTCCAGGCTTGTCATAGATTCAAGCAAAATTAATCCTAACCATTGCAATGCCTCTGCATACATTGGACTTGCCATCCCGGGAATCTATTGGTGAACTTTTACGTTCCACCTTTATGGCAATTATACCCTTCATCAGACCAAAACTGCACACAATTATTAAAGTATGCTCTAAATAAGGCCTTGTACAATTACATAAAATACCCCTGCTCCTCTACATTATTCCTCTCCTTGTGAAGGTCAACATATCATTCCTTTTCTTCAGCATTTACACTCACCAAATATCCGAAAGGGTCATCTAAGTCTTATTTAACCTTCCCCCTTTCTTGACCTCCAACGGTTTACATAATAATCGGTCTTCTTGTTTTGTCACAAAAATGGATAGCATCATATTTATCCACAATATTTCTCATCTGCTATGTATTTCCCCACACAGCTTCTCACATGACTCTGGAAGCTCCAGCTTGTGTGCATCTTCCTCACAGCTTACACTCCCACCTAATACTGTGTTTTTGTAAATACCCTCATTTCAATAATGAAAATACATTGTGAAAGTTAGAGTCCAACACAGATTCTTGCAGTACCCCAATCGTTATGATGTCTCACTTGGAAAAGAATCCATTAATTCCTACTTTGTGCTTCCTGTCTGGCAATGGCTTTCTATCCATGACAGGAGAGTAACCCCAATCATATGTTCTTTATTTTTACATGGTAATCTCATATGTGCAATTTTGTCAAAAACTTTCTGAGAAACATCAAATCAGCTGATTGTTCCTGCTTCACACTACCCGTTACATCTTAAAAATTCCAGTAAATTGGTCAAGCATCAGTTTTCTTTGGCAAATCTTTGGTCAATCCAATCATTATTTTCCAAATTACTTGTCTTCTGCGCCCTCCCACCTTCTTAATTAAACAGTCAGCTACTCTCTAATACACAGAAACTGATCTGGAGTCTGTAGATGTTTGAAAAATGGCCACCAATGCATCCACTATTTCTGATATCCACTCCTAGTTGTAGACAAATAGGTCCTGGGGATTTATCAACCATTAATCTCATCTCACTAGATCGTCCAATTCCTCAATGTCTCTGGCAGTTTATTAGCGATTTCTTTGTCAACACAGATCTAAAATTCGTATTCAGTTGGTCAGCCAGTTCTTTGTTGCCCGTTATAAATTCCTCTGTTTCTGACTGTATCGACCTAAATTTATCTTTACTATTTTTTTCTTGACATATCTGTAGATGCTATTATTGTTAGTTTCATATTCTATGCAATCTCATGCACTATTTTCCCCTTCTTAATTAATCCCTTGTTTCTCCTTTGTTACACTCTAAGTTGATCCCAGTCCTCAGGTTCTCTGCTATTTGGACCAATGTATGTGTCTTCTCCTCAGATTTAATACTGTTGCTTATTTCTCTTGTTAGCCACTGTTGAGACATACTACTTGTTCATTTTTTTTCCCAGGCATGAGAGAACAATTGTGCAGCTCATTCATTCCTTAATGACTACCAATTTTGATCCATTCTGATCCCATAAGTAACATTTTGAAATCAACTTTTGCCTGATATTGCCTCATTCTATCATAATTTCATTTATTTAAATTCAGGACCCACCACCCTGCTATGTTAATATAAACTCTCCCAAGCACTGGATCATCAGTCCTAGTGCTGGACATCAGCACCCATCCATATTAATCCCACCTCCCAGTGCCTGATCTGTAGCCTTCCAAATCTAGGGGATTTATATGCTCATTCAGACTTTTCATAGATGCTGTCAGCAGCTCTACTTTCACCACTTTCTGATGAAAAAGGTTCCACTGAGATCCCCTCTAAGTCTCTTACTGTGGTCTCTATAGCAGTGTCGTCCAGGTGCCCATAGTCTGGCTTGTATTTGGTCCCTCCTTTCCCAGAATCAGTTCTGATGTCCCAGGAATCAAAATCCTACCAGCCTGCACCATCTTTCTGAACATGCATTCATTTGGTTTGTTCTCCTCAACACAGCACTGGAAGTAGTCAAAAACCATACAACATGGAAACAGCCGTTTGGTCCATCATGTATCTGTCAGCCATAGAACACACTGCCTGAGAGTGTGTTGGAAGCAGAGTCATTGACAGAATTGAAAAGTGCCTAGATCATTTAAGCACAGAAAGATATAAGTCAAGTGCTGGGGGGTGGACTTAATATGGATGGATTCTGTGTTCCCCCTCAAATCCCCTCTGTCCCATATTCCTTTTCCTGCATCCATATTTTCTATTTTTATCTATATCTGATACACAGATTGTGACTGCCAACTCTGAGCTCCGGCCTTATAATCATTCTCCTTAAATTGGTCTTTCTGGCCTTATCCCTTTGTTTCACCTCCATCATTGGAACCGATATGTACCACAGCCACCAGCTGATTGCTTTCCATCCTTCTCTGCTCTGAGATATTCTTCACCCCTAGCATCAGGGAGGTAACGTAAAATTCTGTATCACATTTGCAGCCACAGTGACACTCATAGTTGAATTGTCTGTCACTAAAGCTGCCTCACTCTTTATCCACCAGAGCCACCTGTGATGCCAGAGCCTGGCGTTTCCTGCATTCCCCTGTGAAACCATCTACACCAGCATTACTGAGAGCTGAAGTGGGTGAGGGAAGGGAGACCACCACAGGGTGTTACTGCACCCCCTGCCTCCCTCCAGGCTGCCCGCTAGTCACCTATTCCCTTCTTACTTGTCCAGTCTTTCCCTGCAGTGTGACCAGCTTGCTAAGTCTGCTGTCCCCAGGCATGGCAGATGCTCCACTGAAAATTGAATTGCAGCTCCAGCTCCATAGTGCCGTCGACTAGAAGCTGCAGCTGGATACATTTCCTGCACAGATGGCTGCCAGGGGAAGCATTCCTTGCATCTGAGCTGCTTTGCCATGAATTACATAGTTAACATACTGAATTAAAGAATACTGATCACATTGGGGATCTTATTCACTCCAAACAAGACTTTCTATGGCATCAATTCTTTACTTTTATTTTATCTAATGAACTGTAGCAGTAAAAATAGCAGAAATACTCACCTGATTTGAATTACAAATCACACTCTATATAACTGCCAGGCCTGTCCTGTTTTAAGCTGTTGGTCTCAGATCTGATGCTATATATAAGCAATAAGAGCGTCAAGACTCCGTACTGACAAGACTCATGTTATGCTGTGAAACGGAAATGACTTTTTCTACACTCTTTCCACAGGTCCTGCTTCCCGTCACCCCTCCCTCTCTTATCCAAGCATAATCCCTAAAGATGGCAGCGCTCAGAGGGGAGACGTGCGCAAAAATGCATCAACAAAGGCGAGCTTCTAATGCGAGGTGGCTGACATCTCTGATGTATGACCATCGGCCCAGAGACAGTAAGGGGCAGCGGTTGCAACCCACTGGCTGACTGGAATCAGCAAAGGTTCTGTAAGATAAGGTAGGGCTTGGATTACTTTCGCCGTGTAAGAGAGTGCTCTGTGAACCCACCATCTCTTGCCCAAGATGGTCACTCAGGAACCTGGGCACCATGCTGAGGGAGGGAATTGCTGTTGCTACACCCTCGTTTGGTTTAAACCATGATGACCACACTTTGAGTCTCTATGGCTGATCTGACTGTTCCTGGAACACCTTGGCTAGGCCTACTTGTGGTGCAACAGAAGCTAAGACATTAGCAGAGAACAACACATCCATAAAATTCTGAAGGAGCTCAGCAAGTTCGGCAGCATCAGTGGAGGGAAAATAAACAGTCAGCATGTTGGGCCAAGACACTTCATCAAGACTGGAAAGGAAGGGGACAGTCGTTGTAGGTCGCATCTGGAATTTCCAGTTGGCGGACGATTTCCCTCCACGCTGCTCTGACATATTGGGAAAACATGTACGTGGCAGGTTACAGCCTTTACTTTCTGCCAGGTGAGTTTAAAGAGATCACCACCCTTTGCAGTGGATGACCAGGACGTCTAAGTGCCCTGTTATGCTCTTAGCGCTCCACCAACACCTGCTGGCCTGCCTTCTTGACCATTAGACCATTGATCGGTCTCTTCCGCTCAATTTGCCATGGCCAGACTTCACACGCTGGGATAGGCAGATCCCCTACCTCACCGAGGGTCGCAGACCTGTCGGCTACCCAGGGACAGAAACCAGAATAAGAGGGTAAATTCAAAGTCAAAGGGGCATAGAATGTAAAACATTAAACAGTGCAACGTATAGGCACTTTGGCCTATAGTGTTTAAATTAAACTTCCACATGCTCATAGTTCATACCTCTCCATTCTCTGCATATACACGGAAGTCTCTTGAAATCTGCCACCACTTCTACTTCCATTACTACCACTGGCAGCCCTTTCTAGGCACCAATCACTGTGTAAAAGAACTTGGTCCACAGATCTCTTTTAAACATTCCCCACTCATCTTAAATATATGTCCTCTAGTACTTGACACTTCTACCCTGGGCAACAGATTCCGCCTGCTTAACTTATAAAGTACAAAGTTCAAAGTAAAATTTATTATCAGAGAGCACATAAAACCCTGAGTTTCTTTATCTGCAGGCTTACTTAGCAGTGCTTGTCATGCTTTTATGAACTTCAATCAGGTCTCTCCCCAGCATCCAATGCTCCATAAAAAACAACTCAAGTTTGCCCACCCTCTTCTTATAGTTACACTGCATAACTACACCAAAAGATTTGCAGGAAAGCTTTGGCTCCGCAATCTTTGCAAATCCTTGTTCAAGTCGCTGCTGGTCCTATACTCCTTCACATTGCCCTTGGGCTTTCTGACAAGCAGCTAGCCATTCACTCAATTGCCACCAGCAGTTTGTTTTGTCTCCATCAAAGACTCGTCTCTGGAGCAGAAGTTCCGATTTAAGATGGCACTGGTGAAGCCCAGTGACTACTTATCGATGGCAAACAAACCAAAACAATACAACTAAATATTTTATTAATGGCACTGCCTCTGGTAAAATTTCTAGTAAGTGATCACTGCAAACAATGGAGAGGTGAGCGGAGGCGAGTCAGTGTCAAGGCGAAGTTGAGGCAGCGTTGAGGCGAGTGGGTGCAAGGTAGAGTCAGAGCAAACAGAGGCTAGTTAGTGTCGGGGAGAGCAGAGGCGAGAGCTGTCTACCAAAACAGTGAGTGAGGGAAGACCCAAGGTTTGATCTATATAGGCGCCAGGCTGACTTGGAAAGGTTGGGATTGAGCCGAAACGTGGCGGCAGGGTCCAGACTCAGAGCATATCGAAGCAACAGGGTCCAGGTCCTACAGTGAGGAAAGACCTGATGTTTTGACAATTTATACTTCAGGCTGATTGAAAAGGCAGGGTGTCGGGACCAGAGGCGAGGGTGGGACCAGTTTTACTCACTGCTCCGCGATGATTACTCGGCTTTGTGCTGAACTGAGGCTGTGGCCTGCGCTGGCTGCAGTGATGCCTGACTTCGTGCCTGTGGTCTCACTTCCATTCTGAATGCTATTTACTTACTTTTACTGTGTACACAATTTGTATTTTTTTCTCATTGCACATCGGGTGTGTGATTGTCTTTGTTTTCTTTAATGGGTTCATTTGGGTTTCTTTGTTTTGTGGCTGCCTGTAAGGAGACAAATCTCAAGGTTATATTATATATGCATACTTTGATAATAAATGTACTTTGAACTTTAAACTCGAACTTTGGGAACTCATAACTTTGCTTTCCATGGAGCTGGCTACCCATACCCCCACTCCACTACAGCTAGCCAGTCTGCTGCCCACCATGACAAATACAAGAGATCTATCTTCCTCTCCATCTCTGCCACCATGGCCTCCAAGTACAACCTTTAAAACCCTTGGTGAATTCCCTCTGTTATGTTTGATTAACAGGGAGTGGCTACTTTCTGATGACATGTAAGTACTACTTGCCATTTATGAAAATAATTTTATTCATTTATATTTAAAGATGAAGTGTGGAACACACCCTTCTGGCCCAGTGAGCAGCATTACTCAGCAACCCACCGATTTAACGCTACCCTAATCATAGGACAACTTACAATGCTTAATTAAACTACTAACTGTTGCATCTTTAGACTGTAGGAGGATACCAGAGCAAAGCCATGCATTCACAGGGAGGACGTACAAACTACTTACAGAGGACTATCTGGGTAGCCTCCGACCTGATGGCATGAACATCAATTTCTTGATCTATTGGTAATTGCACTCCTCCTTTCCTTCACCATTCTCCATTCCATTTCCCTCTCTCACCTTATTTCCTTACCAGCCCATCACCTGCCCCTGGTGCCTCTCCTCCTTCCCTTTCTTCCATGTCTTCTACCCCCTCCTATCAGATTCCCCCTTCTCCAGCTCTTTATCTCTTTCACCAATCGACTTCCCAGTTCTTTACTTCACCCTTCCTCCCTCTTCCTATTTCAACTATCACCTACTACCTTGTGCTTCTTCCTACCCTCCTCCCACCCTTTTGCATCTCTTTCTCCAGTCCCGATGAAGGGTCTCAGCCTGAAACATCGACTGTTTACTCTTTTCCACAGACGCTGACTGGCATGCTGAGTTCCTCCAGCATCTTGTGTGTGTGTTACTTGCAAAGGACGCCAGAATTGAACTGTGAACTCTAATGCTCGAAGCTGTTAGTTCTCTGTCGGACAGTATCCCCAATTAACAGCAAGTCAGGTTGGCTGTCAGCAATCCAGATTTAAGTGCCAAGTCAAACAAAGTTGGCACAACTTCGTTTAAGTTCCCCATCCGAAGCAGTAAGCCTGGAATAATTGTGTGTTTTGACTCTTTCTACCTGTATTGACCTTAACCTATTAAAGCCCAATTTTGCTGTTGAATTATGTCCTGCCAAAGGGTCTCGACCTGAAACATCGACTGTACTCTTTTCCATTAGTGCTGCCTGGCCTGCTGAGTTCCCGCAACATCTTGTGTGTGTTTGCTTGGATTTCCAGCATCTGCAGATTTTCTCTTGTTCGTGATCATGGAAGATCTATGTATTACATAATTTTAAAATAATGACCACATTAGGGCTTTGTATCATGCTACTATGAAGCTTCTGACATTGCATCATCTGAAAATCATCCTTGGTCACAACTTCCCAAGAGATATCACTGAAATAATAATTAAAATTGGGATTTGGTCAGAATTGAAATATTTTTGACTATACTGGATTCCCAGACCTGCACCAGTGCCTGAATATTCTTGTTTGTCAAAGATATATGAGATGACTCAGTAATAACTCTCTCCCTCCTATTTTCCCACCACCCTTGGGGTGATAATTTGGCCTTGACTTGGCAGGTTTTCTCAAAAGCACAGGTATAATCAGTAACCAGAAATGAGGATGAATGTGCTAATAATGTCATTTTGGAGGTAGCACTTAATGCAACAGCATTAGTTTGTTGAAATAAAGGCTGCAGTTTCTGACTAATCCTTATCTTAGTTGGAATGGATTGCAAGAAATTAGAAGTACCATACAAAATAGTAATACGAATAGTAACAGTAATAGTAAAATAGTTATGTAATAGGATGGAAAGGCTGAGAATAGCAACTACTTCCATTTATGACACAGTAAATGAAGTAAAATATTGCATAGTGCTTCACTGCATCATTACCAGTCTAATTCTTGACAAATATTAAATCCTTTTCTTACAGTGGGAGCGCGGAGGTGTCTAAAACTAGAAGGCATAGATTTAAGGTGAGAAGGGAGAAATTTAGAGGGGCTCCAGGGGGCAAAGTTCCACACATGGAATGAGCTGCCAGGAAGTGGAAATGTACAATAAATGTCTCTGGCTGACAACATGTCAGTATCCCGGAGGAAGGGCATCATTACCCTCAGGAGGAGGAGAAGACAGACAGCAGGAAATAGAGACCCATTTCACTGATGAATCTGGATAATAAAAACCCATCTAAATTCAGATTCAGGTTTATTTGTCATACATGATTCAGTGAAATGTGTTGTTTGTATTAAAAACCAACACACCAAAGAATGTGGTGGGAATAGCTCACAAGTGTCTCTACACATTCTGGTGCCCACATAGCATACCCGCAAAGTTCCACAGAGTATTGTGCAGGGTCATCTCCAGTCAGGTCAATTTGGGATACCATCACCCATGTGCAGGATAGAGGGGAGGATCCTTTCCTCGTAAACTTGGACCAGGATTAGATTAGATTAGATTAGATTATGAGGACATGCAGTCCTCTTTTATTGTCATTTACTAATGCATGCATTAACTAATGATACAATGTTCGTCCAGAAAGATATCACAGAAACACAAGACAGGCCAAGACTGAAAAATTGACAAAAACCACATAATTATAACATATAGTTACAACAATGCAAGTAACACCGTAATTTGATAGAAGAACAGACCATAGGCACGGTAAAAAAAGTCTCAGAGTCTCTCGAAAGTCCCATCATCTCACGCAGATGGTAGAAGGAAGAAAACTCTCCCTGCCATGAGCTTCCAGCACCGCAAACTTGCCGATGGAGCATCCTGGAAGCACCCGACCACAGTCCGACTCTCAGTCCGTCCGAAAACTTCGAGCCTCTGACCAGCCCTTCAACACTGAGCACCGAGCACCATCTCTGCCGAACGCTTCGACCCCAGCCCTGGCCACCAGCAACAGGCAAAGCTGAGGATTTGGGGCCTTCCCCTCCGGAGATTCTGGATCGCACAATAGCAGCGGCAGCGAACCGGGCATTTCAGAAGTTTCTCCAGATGTTCCTCCTTCCTTCTCACATCTGTCTCCATCAAATCAGAATTGTGCACGGCATCCTACTTACAAATACAATATCATTCACCGGAGAGGCCGCGCGCACTGCGTCTT